>NC_141700.1:358043989-358643989 GCF_964263255.1 Lissotriton vulgaris | reverse complement strand
CACTACTGACAATGGCAGTGCCTGCCAGAAAGTCATCCCCCTTTGTAAGGACTTAGTGGGCAGTATAAGATTGCCATTGTATAGTTGAATGATACATCTGAAAACCCAAGCACCTGAATGTGCAAGTTTGCCAAGCCACTTGAGTCTCTCTGAGGGTGGAGTGGGGTTCTGGTAGCGCAGGAACAAAGGGGAACAGGCAGGACTTAGCCCAGTTAACCCTTAGGCTGGAAAGGCAAGCAAAGAGGTTGAGTGTCAGTGCGATTGTGTTAGAGATTGAACATAGATCCCTAAGGTAGATAAGCAGACCATCTCCATGAAGGGAGACCTAGTGCAGTCCATCAACCAGAAGTATACCCCAGTCACCACTGGAGTAGAGGAGATAGCGGGCAACCCTGACGGGTGCCCCTGTGTGTCTGGGATGAGTTCCCGGTGTGTCTGGGATGAGTTAGAGACCAGGAGCCCTGCCTTGACTCTGGCCAGTGGGTGAATGTATTGTAGCTTGATCAGCTGCATAAAGTGTTTCTCAATGCCATAACATGGTAGGGCTTTGTACAGAAAAGTCCACTCCTGAGAGTCAAAGTGTTTTGTTAAGTTCAGCACCAGACACCCCGCTCGGGCCACAAGCCCGGAGCATATCTAAGGACACTGAAGAAACGGCACACGTTTAAGGGTGTAGGACGGACATAGGCCTTGTCAAATTCGGTGTGTAAGTCAACCCTAGCCTGTAGCTAGGGTTCTGGTCGCTTCTTGAATTTCAAAAAGTGTAATAGGGTCGTCAAGCTCTGCCCGTTGGATAGGTGTAATGTGCACATTTTATTTTAAACCCAAAAAAAAACGATATATTTGACAACGATATTTTTAACATCGATATTATTTTTTCGATATTTTGGTACTTACCATGTTGTACACAGGGCGTCGATATTCTTGCAATCGATATAATTACGCCGATATTTGTGTAGGTCGAAATTCTGTCTGTCGAAATTCTGTCATAGATCCGAGACAAGCATCTTTCAAATTCAAATTCAAATGTCTTCCAAAAAGTAAAGCTTTGAATGTTCTGCATCAATCCCAAATGACCCCAGGAATATATAAAAGTAAATTATATGTTTTACTACCAGAGCGGGTTGTGGGTTTTTAGGGGAATAGGGTGGGAAGTAATTTATTTGTAATTAAATAATTATTTTTTAATGATTAATTTATTTTGCAATTAAATATTAATTGGCAATGAATTATTTTAATTGATTAATTGATTAATTAATTGATAATTTATGTATATTTTTAAGTAAATGATATGTTTTACTACTGGAGCGGGTTGTGGGTTTATAGGGGAATAGGGTGGGAAGTAATTTATTTGTAATTAAATAATTATTTTTTAATGATTCATTTATTTTGCAATTAAATATTAATTGGCAATGAATTATTTTAATTGATTAATTGAATAATTAATTGATAATTTATGTATATTTTTAACTAAATTATATGTTTTACTACTGGAGCGGGTTGTGGGTTTTTAGGGGAATAGGGTGGGAAGTAATTTAATTGTAATATTAATTAATTTTGGGTAAAGGAGTATTTTTAGGGTTCAGGGTCAGTTTTGGGTTTTTGGGTAAAGGGGTATTTTTAGGGTTCAGGGTCAGTTTTGGTTTTTTGGGTAAAGGGGTATTTTTAGGGTTCAGGGTCAGTTTTCAGTTTTTGGGTAAAGGGGTATTTTTAGGGTTCAGGGTCAGTTTTCAGTTTTTGGGTAAAGGGGTATTTTTAGGGTTCAGGGTCAGTTTTGGTTTTTTGGGTAAAGGGGTATTTTTAGGGTTCAGGGTCAGTTTTCAGTTTTTGGGTAAAGGGGTATTTTTAGGGTTCAGGGTCAGTTTTCAGTTTTTGGGTAAAGGGGTATTTTTAGGGTTCAGGGTCAGTTTTCAGTTTTTGGGTAAAGGGGTATTTTTAGGGTTCAGGGTCAGTTTTCAGTTCTTGGGTAAAGGGGTATTTTTTGGGTTCAGGGTCAGTTTTCAGTTTTTGGGTAAAGGGGTATTTTTAGGGTTCAGGGTCAGTTTTGGGTTTTTGGGTAAAGGGGTATTTTTAGGGTTCAGGGTCAGTTTTCAGTTCTTGGGTAAAGGGATATTTTTTGGGCTCAGGTTCAGTTTTCCCTACTGTTGCACCCACTGGAGTGGGAATAGTAATTTTAACCCTTACGCTATCCAACGCTTTCCCTACTGTTGCACCCTCTGGAGTGGGAATAGTAATTTTTACTCCTACGCTATCCAACACTTTCCCTACTGTTGCACCCTCTGGAGTGGGAATAGTAATTTTTACCCCTACGCTATCCAACACTTTCTCTACTGTTGCACCCTCTGGAGTGGGAATAGTAATTATTGTTAAGTAAGTATATATTATATATGATTTGTTAATATTATTTTTTTTTAAATATGTATTATTATTTTTTTTACCATTATTAAATATATTTAAATATGTTTAAGTAATTTATAAGTATTATTTACAGTATTTTTCATGTTATTTTAAACCAAAAAAAAACGATATATTTGACAACGATATTTTTAACATCAATATTATTTTTTCGATATTTTGGTACTTACCATGTTGTACATAGGGCGTCGATATTCTTGCAATCGATATAATTACGCCGATATTTGTGTAGGTCGAAATTCTGTCTGTCGAAATTCTGTCATAGATCCGAGACAAACATCTTTCAAATTCAAATTCAAATGTCTTCCAAAAAGTAAAGCTTTGAATGTTCTGCATCAATCTCAAATGACCCCAGGAACGTTTCTCTTCACCAAAGGTGATTTGGATCCATTGAAACATTTTTACATTTTGTTGAGCAAATACAAAATGAAATTTCGCTAGAGGCAAGTTTTGTAGAAATGTAAATACCCTCCTTTTCTTTAATGCCATGTAATGGTTCTTCTCATACCATATTAACCATTATCTAATGGAGCATTGTAATTCAATCCAATGATCTATATTAACATTTCTTCTTGATAAATGCAGCTTTCTGGATAAATGTATGTCTTCATTTTATAAAATTTGTACTTGAATTTGGTTAACCAAAAATATTTAGCGTTGGGCACGATTTTGATTGAGCTTCTGATTCTTTATTGTCCAAATGGGTTGACTCTGAAATGTATTGTGTCAATTTTAGTTCAAAAGTTTAAAAACAAATCTTGCACCTCTCGTATTGTGCCTCCTTTAATGATCCATCTGTGTGATTTCACCATCCAGATATGGCCTGTGCAGGCGGTGGGTTGGGAGGAGATTTGACAGATGACCACTTGGGAAAATTAAATAAATTAATTAATTTTCCCTCGTCAGCTGTCGAAATCCCCCCTCCCACCACCACCCGGGCCCACCACTGCACCGCTCTTACCTGCACGGGCCGCGGCTGTTACCATCATATTTTATTTTAACTTAGTCAAACTCATGTAAAAGTGAATGATATTTACCAAAAGTCTATCTTGGAAATGGCATTAGAAAAATACAATGTTTTGACCATATTTTACATTACGAGGATGTGTGAGATGAGCAGACAGCATAGCAGCCTGACTGTAGATCACTTTAAAATGGAAAATAACCCCAATAACACTCGTGATATGTGGAAGCAAACTTATAATAATCGATGGATAAAGAAACGTTGACCTACTAGGGGGCAAATGTTTCTAAGTTGGTTCAGGACTATTCAAAAATATTGTGGTGCAGAGAGCAGAGAGGATTGAACCTGGTCTTTTTGCTGCCTGGAGCTCTCAGCAATCATTAATCCACTGGATTTGTTTTGAAGTACAATCGATAAAGCTCAGAATATCTTTTGGCAAGAGCTAAAATACAACTCCTCTCTGGATAAGCAAACTAGAGAAAATTGGTTACCCTGGCAATAGCTTTGACATTCCCCTTCTACCTATTCAAGTCCCATTTGAAAACAAATAATATCACGCTGCCCGTGCTTTAAAAAGATCTGTTTTACCTTGAATTTAAACATTTGTAAAAATGTCTTCTCCTTTCTGGCGACAGTAGCCAGCTTATAGTTACCTATAGAATCTACCTAATCCTTCATGCTTCAAACATTGCTGCATTTGATTTGATTTGATTTTTAGATTTATAAAACGCAGCGAATGCCCGAGGACGTCTTGGCGCTGAAGGACTTGGCCGGACGTATGTAAAAATGAAATGCTTGCTAGCAGGTCTTATAGGTCAGTTGAGAATAGCCATGTTTTTAATGATCTTCTGAAGAGTATAAGTGATGTGCTGTTTTGATCGTCAGTGGCAGGCGGTTCCAGATCTTTGCAGTTCCTAGCAAAAAACGTCTACCTCCCCAACGTACCTGTCTGTCCCTGGGGACCTAAAGCAGTTTTGACTGAGCAGATCTCAGGTTTCTAGAAGGCACATAGTATTTCAGGCGTGATTTCAAATACATAGGGCCTCTGCCCTGGAGCACCTTGAATGCAATACATTGTGATTTAAAAATTATTCTTTTTCTTACAGGCAGCCAGTGAAGCGCTCCTAATTGGTGCGAAACTGATTCGTATTTGGGAATGTCCAATATCAGTCTGGTTGCTGCGTTCTGCAGGCTCTGTATTTTTTTCAGATATTGGGTCTGAATCCCCACGTAAAGAGAGTTGCAATAATCCAACCTAGATAACACAAGGGTAGTTATTAATGTCTTTAGAGCATCAGGGAGAATAAAGGAGCAAAACTTCCTAATCATTTTCAGAATGCCCCAAAAACTGGCAGAGACTATTTGAGAAATACTGTTGAACCGGGCTGGAGCAGTGTGTCAATAATGTAATGTATAGTTATACAGCAATATTGGTGGTAGTGTTTCTCAACAAGAGAAAACGTCCGCACCTTCCGTTAATATCTATTCCCACTGAACAGGTTGTACGTGAAATATAAGAAGAGGTGCACTGAGAACCTGATATGACACCCACCACCAGGGGTGTAACACAAAGCAACTTAATGCTAATATCAAGAATCCGAGAAAACCAAGTTACACAAGCACCCTCTAGGAAATCAATTATCAGGAAATTTTCCGTAGAATATTAGTTTTTCAAGGTTTTTACACCAGCATCAACAATAAGTTCATTTGGAGTTAGACGGCTTCAAAATATGGATCCAAAACAGTCGTTGTACTTCAAAGATCTTTATTTTCAAACACATTAAAAGTTTTCCAGGTTTGCACCGCCAACACGTGTTTCGCCTACTCTGAGGCTTTTTCAAGGCAATAACAATTCTTATCTGGTGTGATGGTCGGGAGGATCTTATTAGTCAAGGGATGCAAGTAGGAGGTGTTGAAAACAGGATTCCTATTGTATAAGGTAATCACAACGAGATGCAATAGGTGTTGAGTCCACCTTAATGTTTTCGTGATATTAGGCCCCACGTGGTGTTTTCTTATAGTATGGACAGTCGTAGAGAAATGTCTTTATTAGGTAGAGCGACTTGCTGTGTGGAGATAAGTCATGTTTTCACAAAGTAAAGTATCCTATGGACCTTGATAAGTCTTTTAGCTTTCAGCTTCGGGGCCGAATCTCCACTGCTAGGCGCTCTTATCAAGGTCCATCTCGTTGTGATTACCTTATGCAATAGGAATCCTGTTTTCAACACCTCCTACTTGCATCCCTTGACTAATAAGATCCTCCCGACCATCACACCAGATAAGAATTGTTATTGCCTTGAAAAAGCCTCAGAGTAGGCGAAACACGTGTCGGCGGTGCAAAGCTGGAAAACTTTTAATGTGTTTGAAAATAAAGATCTTTGAAGTACAACGACTGTTTTGGATCCATATTTTGAAGCCGTCTAACTCCAAATGAACTTATTGTTGATGCTGGTGTAAAAACCTTGAAAAACTAATATTCTACGGAAAATTTCCTGATAATTGATTTCATAGAGGGTGCTTGTGTAACTTGGTTTTCTCGGATTCATGTAATATATAGTGTTGACCGCCTGCATGTAGACAAAATTGGTCCAGGCAATATTTCTCCATCAATGCATAGTACATTGGAGCATTTATAAAGCAGGAGCCATTTGATTTTGGAGTGGGTTTGGGATACTCTTTATTTAAAATATGTTTTTATGTTATTCTCTATAAATTAATTAATGGCTTATGAATTGTCTGGAAATTGTGAGAAGTGATATGTTATGTATGTAGCCATAATAAACAAAATATATGAATTTACTTAAAGTTACAATGTCAAGAGATCAGATCAGCCTCATTCTTATGCCATCTCTTTTCCAAGTTTAGAAATCCTGAGAGTTGCATGAAAATGGTGACCGAGATTGTGGTGCCTTCGGTTTACGCCCTCTGTATCCTGCTCAGCGCAGTGCTCCTCGTGACTGTGCTTCGTCGGCAGAACTGAATGTGGCCATGGGGCTGCCATTTCGTGAACGAGAGTGACATACTCCATCTTCATCCCTGCAGCCGTACCTCTGCAACTGGCTTTATGCATGCATGTGAAATGGAATTGGTTGCAACATACCTGACTTATTAAATACAAGGTTATGTCACTTTCACCAACAGCTGGAGTTTTTCAATGTGTTTTAGGTAATCCAGTGGTTAATGAGATTTTATGTAAAATGACATGTAGTTGCTTCAAACCATGGTGGACATATTGGGAAATTATCTCGGGTAGGCCAGTGAGGCTGAAGGGTTGGTTTCTTAGATTGGCTCTTTCCCCTGCTATAAAATATTTTTGACTAGTGCTAGTTCACGCCTTTGGAAGTAAGTCAAGGAAGTATTTGGTGCAAGCACCTTTTCCCACAATATTATGAAAGCAGGTTTCTGGAGGTGGTAATGTATGGTAAGAATGTTTGTGCATATCTGTTGTGTGAACTGGGGTGGCAGAGTGAGCTAAAGAACGGTGATGGATTAAACCCAGATCAGTTGACTGGGGGTGAGTGTTTGTATTGTCAAAGCTCCATCCATCACCACCTTTGGTTTTTCTTTATCTGTTGTGTGGCATTTTATTCCAATGGTGATGTGTTCTGATGTTTTTTCTGCTGCTGTGTTTTTCTGCTGCAGTATTGTTATCACTTTTCGGTGTGTTGTTCTATGGTTGTTGTGTTGCATTCTGTTTTTACAGTTGTTATGTTTGAATTTTGCTGTAAAGTTGCTTTGTGTATGTTATTGTGTTATGCTCTGTTGTTTACTTTATCTAAGTCAACAAATGCTGCTACATTTCCAGCCAAAAGCAGCATATGGCAAACAACCCATTGCCACTGTTTAAGGTGGTAAAATAGTGCTGCTCCAGTTCTTCTATTTAAGACAGTCGCCGTAAAAGTGAGGCAGAGATGGGTTCTTAGATTGCCGCTTGCAGTGGTGAAGTTATGTGACAGGGCTCTCTGTGTCCTGACCACACAATTTCCCATTAGATCATTTCAATGTTGTCTTTTGTGTACCAACTCGTACACTAAAAGCTCTGTTTTGACTAGCTGCAAAATTGAACAATCTCTACTCTAAGGAGAAATTATAGGGTACACATGCTCTTGTGGAAGGTTCTTCAAGTGGAGTGGAAGGGATAACCTTGATGTGCATCGGCTGCCTTGGTTCAACTCAGGGCCTCTGGAATTATGCAGCAAGGTTGACTACATTATGTGGCAAGAAAAGGCAAATTATACTGTGTAATGTGTCATATTTTGTGATCACATTTGTGGAGGAGTGTGGCTCAATGGTTAGAGCGGCAGACCCTGATGCAGAGGTCTAGCCCGGGACCAGGGTTCAATTCCCTGCCTCGGCGGGTCTTGGGCTCAAAATTCCACAGACCTGATAATTCTCACCTCGGTGCCTATTCCAATCATTGAGTCCCGCTCTGCAACTCTGGGCAACAGCTTGCTTAATCTCCACAACGGCCCCCACAACACTAAGGATGCCTGGCCTCCACCTTGGGGGTGCCCAGGAGTGGACGCCTCACAGGGAAAGCCAGGATGGGTTCCACAGCGGTATTCGTACAAGCGCCTTGAGACCCTTACAGGTGAGTAGTGCGCTATACAAATATCAATTTACAATTTTAGTATTACCTCATTATTTTGTCACTTTTACACAGGTTAACACTCTCTGAGTAAAGGTTTCACTTCATTAGTACCAGTCTAACACCCAAATACAGGAGTAAGCTACAGAAAAGGGACCAGTCAGCCTTGGCAAAGGGTCTTCCACTGCACACCGACATGTCACCATGTTTTTAGTAAGATTTGATTTGTTTGATCCGTTTGAGCTAGAAATTCTTTTTGCTGTTAAAATTTGCAGAATATGCAGCTGATGATGGATTATGTGGCATATGTGGCAAATCCATAATTATGTGGAAAACGCTGCAGCCACAAAATCACTTAATTCCCATGGCCCTGGTTCAACTGTGCCCTTGGAGGCTGTCACCCTCCTAAAGATTTTCAGCAGATAATAGTGAACTATTGAAGTATTACACTGTTTATATTTATCACAGTTTGATAACCTTGAAATCCATCCTACATAGTTCGTTTTATCTTACATATCTATACTTGTAATCACCTGATAATTCTGCCAATCACCAGGGCATACTTACCTTATCCCTTCTCAGGACCCAAAAAGATATAACACTTCACAATACATACTTAAGAAAGGAATAATACCAATGAATAACTAAAGATATATGGCATATGCTGGGGAGCTTGCGGAAAACAACGTCCATTAGCGACAACAACGCAAGAACAATACCAGTGACGACAAAACAACAACCCGGGAAAAACAAACAACGTCACTCGGTAAAACAAAGCAAGAAACCAAGGGCCACAAGGTAACAACATACCCCAGGGTACGAAAACACAACACAATACCAAGAGCCACAGGGTAACAACAATGCGAAACAAAGCCCACCCTGGTGGAACTAAAACAACACGCACTCCTCCTAACAATGCCTCAGGTGGATTACTTATTAGTTTTGGTTTCCCTGGATAAGAACGGAGCCCAACCTTCAACAACTACCTGCAGGAAGGGAAACTTACCATCCTTCCGATGCTACAGCACTTGGACCAGAAAGGCCCCGACCTCCCATCCCAAGGAATTCAGGCGGATAATAGTATTTATTCTGGGGTTTCTTTATTACACAATGATAGAAGGACGAAAGAAAGAAATCACTACTATGTCACAATAGGCCTTCTTCACATCAATCCCTAAGCAATTGCTAATGCAATTAGAATACACATATGTAGAGCTCATATGTAAATCAGCATATAACCTGAAAATAGGAGACGATAGTTACATAAGAACAGTTAGGAAATAAGAGTTAGTGGAACACCTCACCATGTTTCTACACATCCCACTTTCACTTTGCCACAGGGGAGTCCGTTTCTTCAGCCAAATCAGGATTTTCTGCTCCACTGTCACAGCTACACGTCTGTACTGTGATGAACTACTAGTGGTCGAGACCCAAACACCCCATTAAGTACAAGTGGAAACGTTGATCAAAGCTTCTAGCAAGCCTCACCCCCTGTTCCCATCAGATTCCGTACCACTCCGCACCAAGGTCACAGCTTTAGCTAGCTAGGCGTCTGTTATGACTTCGAGGCAGAGTGAGCACATTCCTCCGACAAGAACCGGTTCCTGCTAGTATACGAAGTGCGAAAAACAAGTGAGAAGTAAAACATGACTCCTCACCCAGAAAAGCTTAGAAGATGGCGACAGCTTAGAAAATGGAGTCGCTCAAGCATAGGCCACTATTCCCGCAAAGAGCCCGAATTAGTATGCAAGATGGCATTAGAGTATGCCAAAGCCAATAGGTAAGCCCTGCCTTTAAGCAAGATACAGTCAGGAACGGAAAGAACATTATTGAGTCCTATTTTACAGCTAATCTATATTATACGGGCCTGCATAGCACTATATTAGAGCAACATATACTGAGATGTTAGTGGGCAATGGTCATAATCGAGCCAATTATCCATAAAAAAGGCTCAATCACTACATTCCACCCATGACCATTGTCCAATTCCAGCGAATGGATATACACATTAAACAGGTCATAAATCATTACTAGAATAATAAGAAACATAACTAACAGATCTCAATAAAGTACCAGGTCAAAACATATTTAAGAGATTGGGTACACATTGGATGCAGCAGCATATAGCAATAAGAAAAGAAATTACTAAGAGTGCACCACCCAAAATAGAACGAAGGAAATTAAAATCAGGCAACCACCCAAAAAGCCAATTAAACCACCCTTGATTCAAATTTTGACGAACTTCCCTGGACAAATTATGCAGAGCATTAATGTGGGACTGAATAGATCTTGAATGGTCTGATAGGTTAAAACAACATAGGCCCTCAAAATCAGAGCACCCATGATCATGCTTCAAAAGAAGATAATCAATGGCAGCTCTATTTTGTAAAATAGCTCGGCGTTCACCCTATGCATCTAATAAAAATTCTGATAAAGCAGTTGAAGTGTGATTCATAGATTTGACCATGAGACACGCTAATTTACTAATAGCTCTAGAATTGTAAATTGAGAGCCTGGAATTCCCACAATTGAAGCAGCCAGGCTGACATATTCTGTCTTAGACAGTAAATGCAAATTAGATTCACAATGTTCATCCAATGGAGGTGCCTCACGTACAGTCCGAGTTTGCAAAGATGGTAGCAAAGGAAACATAGCCAGGCTGAGTCTGGCTAAGGCACATGGTCCACCAGAAATTTTCGCAGGAATAACGGACCAAGACATATTCTCGCAGGAAAATAACCATCCATTTGGCAATAGAATGTGCTTATAATAACTAACTGAAAGAATTGTCATTCTACAGGACATAAAGTTACGAACCGAAAGGCACATATGGGGTTTACGATTATAACACAAAATCTGTACATGTCGGGGAAGCATGGAAACATTCTCTAATTTAGATTGAATACATTTGCCAATTAATCGTGGATCACACGTAAATTCAAAGCTACAATCACCTTCTGTAATGGTATAAGTGGTAACGGTAAAAGTCTGCGGCGGGTCAAGATCCGGTAACACTGTGCAGGAGGCACAATAGTCATATACTGACAGCCGACTCTTTACCGTGTCAATATCGTCGTTGCTATCAATATTAGTAACGTTGAAAGACTTAAGAAGGACTGCTGTCAAAGTTGGAACTGAAACAAGGCATGTGGACAAAATATCATGGACGCTTCCCATGTTAGACATGCAGAAATGGGAGTTTTTTAGAATCTTGGTGGCCAGATTGTCCCAAATGTTTGTTGTATCAAAAAGGATCGAATCCGTCCTGCACTCTCTGATGATCGTCTCGCTGTTGATCCTCCATGGCCCATCTCGGCCCCAAACACACCATGCCAAAAGGAGTCCAGTGACGACACATCCCGCAGCGGCAATCCATCCAATGATCTAAAGAAAACAAGTCAAAAAACAGGTATTATTCATTCTCGAAGGTAGCATTTGTCAGCGGGAACGGAGTCCCACTTTTCCTGTCCAGGTTTCATAACCAATATTGTGTTATCACTGCCCGTGGCAATTATTTCAGCTGGTTCAAGGGGTCGATTAGGCAACTGTACCCACACTTTGGCTCCTGGGTTTTTATCAGTTGAGCCAAAACCTCCTTCTCCACGTACAGTTAGGAGGGTTGGGGCAGTCCCTTTTCTCACCACCCCTCCAAGGACTGGCATTATAACCAACTGGGCAACTCGATTACCAGGTTGAAATGTCAAATCCAGATCACCACTGTTCAACAGTATAATTTTTATTTCACCTTCATCACCAGAATCAATCACACCGCCTAATATCTGGATGTTTTTCAGCACTAGTCCAGAGCGTGGAGCGATTAAACCAAAGTGTCCTACTGGTATTTGGACACCAATTCCAGTTTCGATGAGGACAATATCTCTTTGCTTTAACACATGGGGGTTCAAAGTGTACAAATCTAAACCAGCAGCTTCAGGAGTCCCTCTGAGTGGAGCCAAGGCTCCAGGAGTAATTTGCCAATAAACAATGGTAGCTACTGCTTTATGGGGTTGCACATTCACAGAAGGGGACAACATTCACATAGTTGGTGTCTCAGAATCATGTACAGGTCTAATGTTAAGAATCTGTAAGGCATCAACTAAGTGAATTCTCCAATTGTGCAAAGAACCATTCAATAGTTTTTGCAATTGATCTTTTAAAAGGCCGTTCATGCGCTCTATTAATCCTGCAGCCTGTGGGTAGTAAGGAATATGAATGACCCACTCGATATTGCGTTGAACACAGTATTCTTGCATCATCCCCCCTTTAAAGTGTGTGGCATTGTCTGATTGAATTTGTAAAAGCACCCCATAATAAAGAGCAATCAAATCCAAAGTTTTCAGTGTATTTACCTGAGTAGTGCGTTTATAAGGGGTTGCAACCAAATACCCTGAATAGGTGTCTACAACTGTACATACATATTGACAACCTCTGCATGTTGGCAAGGGACCTATGTAATCTGCCAAATCTGTGCTGGTGACTTACCTCGATGTAACTGACTGACCTCTCACTATTTGTGGTACCTCACGTTGTCAAGAATGTTGGCAAATAGGACATTGCAAAATTACTTTTTAATCATGTCATGGGGAAGATGTAACCCTCTATCTGCTGCCCACCTGCTAGTACTCTTTTCTCCAAAATGTTCACACTTTTGATGTGCCCATCTCACCAATTAAACCAAGTTAGAATCCTGCGTTTCCATCTCTGCCTCAGAGATCTTAGCATTTTCGTCTGCAATGAGGTTAAACAATCTATCAAGTAAATCAACAACAGTGTGCATCAACATGAAAAACAGTTACAGTACTTTGAGGAAGCATGTCCCACGTTTCTTTCCACAATTCTTTTCCCCATAATTATTTGGTATTTATAAATCAAGTGTGAGCATGCCATCAGGGCCGGACTGGGAACCCAAACCGGCCCTGGCAAAGTGCCCAGCCGGCCCCACCTCCCCCCTCCGGGGGGTTGGGGATACCGCTGAGCTGTTTGTCAGGGCCGGTTTTCCGACGATTTTGTTACAGGGCCGATTTTGCAGCTATGCCGCAAAAACGGCCCTGTAACAAAAACGGCCCCCAGGGGCCAAAACCGGCCCCCCAATCGTGCGGCACATCGGGGGATTGCTCGGTGCCCACAACGGCCAGTCCGGCCCTGCATGCCATGTGGGAAGCCAAGTTGCTAATCCATTAGCAGTCGACCAGGAGTCAGTGTAAATATGGCAAACTCATGGTAATTCCGGTTTCAAAGCCTGATATACAGCATAACGTTCAACAAACTGACTGCTCTTTCCTTCACCAGTTGTATTCAATAATTTCTGGGTAGCAGGGTTATAGGATACCGCCTTCCATTGTAATTTTGCTCCATCATACCTGGCTGAACCATCCGTAAACCATGCATGCTTCCTCTCCACCACGGAGAGATCGCTAAATGGCTTACCCCACTTAACAGGGGATTCCGGGTACTATAGGTACATTTTACTCCACATCAGTCTCCTCTATTGGCGCCTGCGCCACCTGCTCATGCATTATCGTGGTGCCCTTAGGACCCACTCGAGCACTGTTCTGTATGTACCACTTCCACTTAATCACACTAGCTTCCTGTGCGTGTCCAATTCTATGGGTTTTAGGGGAGCTCATAACCCATTGCATGATCGGAATCTCAGGTCTCAGATTAACATTGTGTCCTAAAGTCAATTGTTCGGTGTCTACTAAAGCCCAGTAACATGCAAGTAACTGTTTCTCAAAAGGTGTATAACGCTCACCAGCGTCTGGAATTTCTTAGTCCAAAATCCTAGGGGTATTTTTGTCTTGCCATAAACTCCAATTTGCATATAAACCTTGTACGGTCACATTTAAATCGACATCACCATCACGCACTGGCCACAAATCCAAAGCAAGCTGAATAGCCTCTTTCGCCAGCTCTTTCGTGCAGTCTGCTGTGGCTCACCACACTCAAACACGTTTTTTTCCTAGTAATCTTGTACAAAGGGGCCAAAATGTGACTCAAATGGGGAATGTGTTGTCTCCAAAACCCAAACAAGCCAAGAAAGCTCTGAGTCTCTTTCCTGTTTCGTGGTACTGCAAATTCCCTAATTTTCTGTCTCACTTGTGGAATTACCTCTCGATTTCCCTGATGCCAATGAATACCTAGGAATTTCACACTCTGTGCTGGACCTTGCAATTTATCTGGATTAATTTCCCATCCTTTGCTTTGCAAATGAGTTAAAATGTGGTCTAATTATGCCTGAACTTGCTCCTGTGTCTCACCTTGTATCAATATATCATCATTGTAATGAAAAATTTGTACACCAGAAGTTATCGGTACCTCATCTAAATGTTCTGCCACCAGCCGGTGACATATTGTCGGACTGTGTAAATAACTGTGGGTCTAAAACTATAAGAAAGCTATGTGTGTGGAAATGGCTATATGTAGGCTTCCAAATGTAAGCAGACCACTGGACAATTACCTATTGTGAGTAAGTGTCCATCAGTTACTCTTCCTGTACCGCCCAATTCATCATGTGGTCTACTTCACAGTAGGTAGTCCAAGTTTTCCAACTCCAAAGTAATTGTTAGGAGATGGTTGGTTATGATGATGTAATTTACAGGGTGATTGGTGGATGTTGTTTGTAACTGAAAGCAGTGCAAGTGTGATAAGTGAATAGTGATAAAGAAATGTGCTTATAATAAAATTGGAAGTGAACGCAATACAACTTTATTCTGGAGTCGTGCACTTCCAACTATAAAAACAAATAGAGTGCAAAAAAGTCAGATGGTTTAAACAAATAACTACTGACTGGGTTATCTGGTCGACATGTTTCTGCGGACATTTAAAGGTCCACATTGGTACCTGCCGCTTCTTCAGGACCCATAAACTTAATTGCTACTGCTCTTGTGAAAAGTTAAAAGACAATAGTGAACGAAATTGGTAAATGTCACCTGTTCACCTCTGGATTTCCTCATGGGAGAATGGAAGAGTTCCAGATGTCGTATCGCCATAACACACACACATAGACAGACATAAGAACAAAAATAGGATAACATACCATCATTAGTATGGGTTACCACCATAATTACTGGAGTATTGTTCTTACACGGCATTTGAAATAAATATTATCAAAATGTCATAGGCTCACCTTTGATTTAAGGGGAAAGTGTTTCTCCCAACCTGGCAAGCAGCTCAGTACAATGGAGCACCGCTCTATAGTACAGAAAATTTAAAAAGCTTATGATAACCTGTGCGGCCACTCTGCAGTTAGCTACTCATAGGGTCAAACAATTCAACAGAATTACAGAAATCGGCCTGTAGTTGATTCGTCTTAATTATGATTAAAACGTGGGCCTGTTATTTCTTGAAAATATGGTTTAAAATGGCAAACATCCTATTGGTGAGTAAAGCCTGTCTTATCACGAAATGAAGTGATTAATATTCATTCGTCAGGAACGGCCAACTCACTAAAATATTGATGCACACGTTTTTGTTGTAACATAATGCGCGATGCAGTTGCTTTTGTTCTTAGTTGTGGACTAGCACGTTTTGCACGTCTGTTCAAGCTAGAACCTGTATATTCAGTTCAGCGCGTTAATTTAAACAGACCTCCGTGTTTGTAGCCGGGAAGCCAGCTCGCATATTAAGGGCACGAAGCAGTTTTTTATTTCTTACGCGCATTTTCCTCATCGCATATATCGTTACTGCCATTGTTTATAGACTATGGCATTGTAGCACGATTCTCGCTTCCCCTGATGCTCGGATGTGTATACCAAGCCATATCAGGGGTCCACGATGAAAGTTAAGGGTAAGGTTACTCTAAGACCTCAGAGCAGAAAATGCATTGCTTGCGCGCATCTTGTCAACATTTGTACATCATTTCCCCTCTGTGCATGGTCTCACCCTTACCTCTCCCTCGGTACTCCTGGCAGCCTTCTGGGCTGTTTGGGGAGGTACTGCGGCGGAGGCTTGCTACTTCCTTATTGACTGTGACTTGGTTCTCATTGGATGAAGCGGACCACATGTTCCCACAGCTACTGGTTATGGGAAATGTAGTCCACAGTTTTGCCCTTCTCGAATTTAGAAGGTCCGACCATATATACAGTTAATTAAATATCAAGTGGTGGCCAGTACTCTTGATTATAATATTGCCCTTTTGGCATCCCAACACAATGTGGGAAATTAATTGTGAAAAGAATTGTTGATAAAATATTTCAAATTAAAGTGCGGCTTATGCATATATTTACGATGCAGGAAGGATTGTATACAGCACCTTAGCGAATATGTATATTATATGTAGTAGCGGACAAATGTGTCAGTTTGGGGAGATGGCAACTTGGTTGATGCACACTGGGGTCAAACATATTATGGTCGTGTGGCCAGAGGCTTACATGGGTGTTTAGGTTCTGTTATGTTCGATTGAAAGGACAGTTTCTAGGGAACAGTTGTTTCATAGTGACATCCAGGGGATATCTTCATTAAGGCCAGCCTTGTCACAGTTTAACTTGTACACCCATTTTTGCTCTATCATGAACAGGTGTTTGGACACGTTAGTTATATGTGCCGGGATATTTGGTTGTCCCAAAACGGTCCATTCTAATTCAGTTGGTTTGTGCCCTACTTCTATGAAATGATTTGTTAGTCTGGTCGCCTGATTTTTGCACCTGATTGTGCTTTTATGTTCGGAAATTCTTATTCTTATTTTCCGAGTAGTCATCCCGACATACCTGAGTGAGCAGGGACTGGTTATTAGATAGATCAAGTGACTACTATTACAATTGGTGAAACGTCTTTGTTCCCAGGGCCGACTTGTCCCTATATCAATGGTTGTGGAGCGTTTGGTCTGAGGGCAGGCAGCACAATTCCCATCCTTTTGTTTGTTGTAGGACTGTGTTAATAGCCTTGTGGCAAACTTTGAGATGTCATTTTTCTGCCACCCCATGAAAAACTGAATTGTTCCTGACATTCAAGAGCTATAGGAATGGAAAAAAAGCATTGGCAATATCGATAGTTGCATACCAAGTCCTTGGATGTTTCTGAATTCTCTCAATTAAAGTAACAGTGTCAGAAACAGCAACAGTCAAAGACGGTGTATATTTGTTCAATTTGCGGTAATCAACTGTCATGCGCCATGAGTTATCATTTTTGTGCACCCGCCACACGGGATTGTTCTATGCAGAAGTAATCGGAACCACAACCCCGGCATCCATCAAGTCTTGGATAGTAGCGCTGATCTCATCATGCCCACCTGGAATTCTGTACTGTTTCATTGAGATTACCTTAGTCGCCTGAGGAACCTTCACAGGAGGAATTTTCAAGCAACCTACTCTCACAGTATTAGCTGAGATATAGCGTTTCGTTCCAAAGTGGTAATATCCATTGTCTAAACATAGTGTCATTCCTTTTAAAATGTCAATTCCAATAATATATTCAGAAAGGGGCACAACTAGTACACTATATTCTTTTCTTGGTATTTGCCCGATCTTTAATTGGAGATTAGTTTGTACTGCTGGGGTCTCTTTACCACCTAATCCTGTAATTGTAAAATACTGTCCTCTAAATTTCTTATGATTTCCATATATCAAAGTGGCCTCCGCTCCTGTGTCTACTAAGGCTCGGGCCCGTTGCATGTTACGATGCCTCCAAAAAATCTCTATTCTACACAGGGTCTAACCCCCAGATGCATCAAAGTTATGTTTTGCGAGTCCTTAATAGCGAATTTTAAGGATTCGCTATTAAAGACTCGCAAAACGGGATGCATGTAGGAATCACAATGTTATTTGCGATTCCTACTGATTCCTTATTTGCGATTCGCTAATTGCTAATCGCAAATAAGGAATGGCTTTCCCATTCATTCCTATGGGCCTAAAAGCCCATAGGAATGAATGGGGAGTCATTCCTTATTTGCGATTAGCAATTAGCGAATCGCAAATGTACCGCAATTTTAAGGGTGTCAGGGTGTCCAAAGGACACCCTGTTGCAACCCTGAAATGGTAATGTTCACTGGTGTTGCGCACACACATGTCCTTCGGACATGTGTGTGCGTAATATACAACTTAGAAAAATGCACTAAAGTGCATATTTCTAAGTACACTCTCTCTTCATAATATGAATTTCTCATATTCCTGCCACTCTGTGATCCTCAATCGGGAGATCTACCTCTTTCGTGTCTTATTCTCAGTTCAGGAGCTCTACCTCTTTCGTTTCTGGTCCTGCTTTCTGAGGATTCCTCCCTCCAAAATTGTGTTCTATATGCTCGGGGTTCTTCCCTTCTTCCCCTGTATAGCTCGTCATCACTTCCCTCTGAATGTCTCTGTTCATGATCCTGTTTATTAACTCTCCTACTCCCTTCCTTTCTATCCAAACCTCTTTTTCGATATATTGTCCATAGCTTCTGAGTAGGTTCCCCATCTATGTCTTCCATTCTCACCCCATCCTTCATTAGGGCTGTAAACAGATCTCGTCTAGTCAATTTGTTATTGTCTGTACGGACTTCAGATCTAGATGGTCTCTCTGTCTTCGTCCATTCCCCCAGTTCGCCCAACTCACAAACCGCTTCGATCACTTGAGCTAGTGTGTTTCATGTCAGATTTATTAACAGTGTCATCATTACCTGCTTATAAGCAGGAGGAGCAGTACGAATGATCTTATTTCTTACAGAAGTGTTAAGTAGTCCCTCCATTAGTCTGTGTGCAGTATCTAAGAAAATAGAGGTTTTCATCACCTCTTCCTTTAATCTCTGTGTCGCATCTCTCAACGTGTACCATGGCTTTTCATTTACTGGCTAATCTGATTAGGGTATTTATGACTGCATCCGGCCACAGCCAATTGTAATAGGCTAATCTGATAATTAAGCCCATAGTTTCTGAAATGTTCTTGAATTGTCAGGTCTGTGCTTATCGTACAAAATTTTAAGGCGTCTCCTTGGTCTAACATTACGCCTGCCGCACCCAAATCATAAATGCGGACCATCCATGTAAGAAAATTCTCACCAGATCTCTGCCGAAATCTGCCCAAAATGTCATTAATTTCTTGTTGTGTAAAACCCTCCAAGCTATCTAAAGCTATTGCCTAGCTAGCTGAAGCTGTGACCTTGGGGCGGAGTGCTACGGAATCTGATGGGAACAGGAGGTGAGGCTTGCTAGAAGCTGCGACCACCGTTTCCACTTGTATTTAAGGGGGTGTTTGGGTCTCAACCACTGGTAGTTCATCACAGTACAGACATGTAGCTGTGACGGTGGAGTAGAGAATCCTGATTCAGCTGGAGAAACGGACTCCCCTCTGGCGAAGTGGAAGCGGGATGTGTAGAAACTTGGTGAGGTGTTCCACTAACTCTTATTTCCTAACTGTTCTTATCTAACTATCGTCTCCTATGCCTTTAAGCAAGATACAGTCAGGCACGGAAAGAACATTATTGAGTCCTATTTTACAGCTAATCTATATTATGCGGGCCTGCATAGCACTATATTAGAGCAAAATATACTGAGATGGTAGTGGGCAATGGTCATAATCAAGCCAATCATCCATAAAAATGGCTCAATCACTACAATACTAAAGGCACACCTCTTCTGTTTGCGACTGTTCTACATCAGAGAAGATTCATTATGGTCATCCAAGTTTCCACGTTCCACGTTGACTCTGGCCAACACAAAATGAGGGCCTAGATGTATACAAATCTACTGAAAATGTTTGTTTTGTCTGATAGTTGTCTTATGGAACCTAAACTCTTCTTTACTTGCAGCCTGGGAAGGTCAACCAGAGCTCTTCGGTAAGTGAAGGAAGGATCTTCTGTGGGGTACGAACTGGGGGTACTGACTGGGAACACTTACTTGAAACCATTAGGAGCTTATTTAGTTTTAGGCAGAGGGAGTAATTACTGTCACCATGGTGGAGTACATTACTATTGCCATGGTGAGGGTACTCCGTCCGCCGTATTTAGAGATTTCCGCTGCCACTGTGGACATCTCTTGAATTTCCAGGAACCGCCATGACGGCAGTTCATCAAAATGCATTCTAAGTTAGATGGGTGGCTTTGTCAACATTTACTATATGTACAACTTTGTTGTTATTTAAAATAAAAAATCCAAAGTGAAAATTAAAAAAAACAATGACGTGGGGTGTCATTTAAAAATGTTCACTTCTCCTTACCATTATGTTTTTCATGGCAGTGGTGGGCAGTGAAACAGACTATTTGTCTGCCCAATCTAAATACGCTGCGCTGGCACATTGATACATTTCCTATGGCCTGTACTCTGTTGGGCCGTCAGAGGTGTGTGTAGGCAGCAGAGATGGAGTAGTCTCTGCCGTTTACACACTGGAGGTCTGCCTTCCTCTAAATGAGGTAGGCAGACCTTTAGGTTGGGGGAAAGGTACTTCATCACCATTGTCAAAGAGTACAGTTTCTGCCAATATATAAATCAGGCCCTTAGAAGAGCTTGCATATTAGGTGAGGGATCAAGCAACAGTCCCAGGCTCAACAACACCAGTAAAGACAGAGGAAAGACTGACTTCGCAAAGCATCCTTTAAAGTGTTGGTCGCCATCGAAAGTGCCTAACACGACCTGCATTTAAATACTTTGGAGTACACACAGGAACAAGAAAATAAATAATATACTTCTTATTCTTCTTACTATTATTTTTAATTCACTGCGGCGAGAATTCTGCCGCGGTGTGGCGGTTTTAAAGAGTGGGTGGGGCTCATCGGCGAACGGACGTGTGGACTAGCCAGGTAGTGCTCGCGACGGGCGTTGGCTGACATAACCAGTGAACGGGTTAATAATACTAACAATAACAATAATATTATTAATAATAATATACTGTTATTAGTAATATTAGTATTATTATGATTGGTATTATCATGCTTATTATTAATAATAGTACTTATAATAATGATAATGGTAATAATAATAAAGGAAGGTAGCTGCCATTGGGGTGCCCAGCCTCCTAGACCGCTCCTTCAGCCACTTGCCGGTTACATTGACTAATCAATATTGGGAAAGACTTCGGGGTTACAGCTGGGGGGAAAGTTCAGAATGCTAAAGTCAGTTCTTTATTGTCATCAAAAATGCCCTATTAAAGAGGCTGCAATATTTTTTTATGATGTACTGTAGCACAGCAACAAGTTACCTTATGAGGACCGTGTAGGAAGGGATCAGCTCTGCTGGGCTTACAGGCGCACTGCTCTAATACAGGCGAAGCACTAAGGGCCCGGTTCACAAAACGTTTTGAAATGGTGCTATTTCATGTCCTTGGTGATAAGTTAACGCAGTGCTCGCTCCAAACACCTTTTACCACTTTATTATGAAAACAGGAGTCTTTTGGTTGTAATTTGTCACAAGAACATTTGTGCATATTTGTTGTGTGACATTTTGCTGCGCGGGTGATTTGTTATATTGTTTTTTGTGCTAATTAATTTATTTGCATTGTTCTGCAGTTGTTGTTTTTTGTTCTGTCTGTTTTGGTGTGATGTGCCCTCTTATGTTTTAATTGTATTGTTATGTTATCTGGCATAAGTTAACCCGTTAAGCGCGCTGCAAACATTCCGCCCCAGTGCGGACGTTCGATTGCGCTAACGGGATACGGACGTCCAACGGTCGTGCGCAGCACTAGCGAGGTAGTGCACGCGACGACCGTTGGACGTTCGCAGCACTGAACGGGTTAATGTGTTATGTTCTGTTGTTTACATTACATGTCAACAAACACTGCTACATTTGCCGCCAAAACCTGCACATGCCTTGAAAATTCCAGTGACAATCAACAATTTACCACTGTCTAAGGTCGTAAAATATCGCAGTCCCAGATATTCAGGTACTTAGGACAACAGTCACCCCAACACTGCGCTAGAGACTGTATCTTAACTTAACAGTCCCTGTGCTCAATTTATGTTCTACTCCCCATGTCTAAACTTAGTGCGCTCAGTGCTCAATTTATGTGACCCAACCCCATGTCTTAGCTTAGGGTTCCCAAAGCTCGCTTTATGTAATATGGCCCCAAGTCTTGACTTAGCGCCCTCAGTGCTTGCTTTATGTCATACGCCCTAAGAGTTTTAATATTACTGAAACTTTGGGGAGTTTCACTTCATTATGCTCTGTTCTGGGTATGTCCATGTAGCTGCTCACTGCGAGCCATTGCTGAAAAGTCCTTATCTAAGTAAGTGGATCTTAGAGACGGTCTTCTGGGACCTTTTAGCATTTTAGCCAGCTTTTTACCAGCTTTTTACCTATTTAACCTGTATAATTGTAATATTTAGAATTCGACTTGCCATTTTTCAAACCTGCTTGCACTTTTGCACTTACCTTCGCTTCGCTTCCCGGTGTCTCCTGCCCAGTTCTGCCACGGCTGATGTACCAAATGTGCGGAGGGCGTTGCAGCACGGATTCCAACCTCGGCTGGCACACAGTTTATGACACTTCTGGCAGTGCACGGTCTAGTCTTTGCCATCCCACACTATATCAGTTGGGGATGGTGGGTCCGCTCAGCAGACGCACACAGCGGGCGTGCCGCCGGCGCACCAAAGGCAAGCCCTTCTGCACTTGTCCGTGCCTGGACCAGGCCTAGGGCCAGAAATGGGGGTCTATTAACTATCAACCCAGTAAGGTACACAGGAAAGGAACTGCATGATTTCACCCATGTTAAAGGGAGCTGCTGTACTTTTAATCTGATAAAAAATCGAGCCGATGCAAAACAAAACTGTGCCTTTGGTTTCGCGCTCCCACCGCAACAGGCACTTCAAATTCCCAGAAACAACCATGAGGTAAAGTTGTTACAACCCCCAGACCAAATAATAGCATGTTGTGGCCTCATTGATATCAGATCCATTGCCAAACATAAGTATGAGGTAGCAGACATCATATCATCACATAAGTTAGATGTTTTGTTCCTCACAGAAACCTGGGCCGATGCTGCGTCAGACCTGGATTTTGTGATAGCAGCTCCGCAGGGTTTTCTATCATTTAGGGTAGACAGGCTAATAAAGCGGGGAGGGGGAGTGGCTGTAATATATAGGGAAAAGTTTGAAGCCACCTTCTCACCAGCTCCCACACCTTACTATGAGGCACTGCAAATGCAAAACCTTTAGGGGCACACTTCTCTACCATCCCCCAGGCACCAGAAGTACGTTTACCAGTAACTTAGATGTTCTCATGGAACCTATCCTTTCCACTGATGAGTTAACCATTCTGGGCGATTTTAATGTTTACCTGGAAGATAGGGGGGATAAAGACACTAGTTCTCTACTAGAGACCCTAAGGACACTAGGCCTATCCCAATTGGTGCACAAGCCCACTCACGAGGCAGGACACACACTTGACAGCATTTTTACATCCGTATCAGGCCTATAAATAAATGACGTTCACCCTCTCATATGGACAGACCACTCTTTAGTCACATTCGATTACACTATCCCTGAAGTCCAGAAAGGAGGAGTAGTTACATCTCACTTTTAATGCATAAGGCCTGGAACAAGGCTGATAAAGCCACGCTTCACCTCCAACTGGATAGGACACGACCTCCTTTAAATGTGTCCCCAGACCTCCATCCAGCTCCCCAAGTTTGGAGGGCTCTCCTTCCTTCCCAAGGGCATCTCTGATCATTCCCCGTTGGTGGCATATTATGGAGGCGCCTCCCCTCCCACACGTCACAAAAGGGCCCTTAACCCTTGGTACCGCAAAGGTTCCTGCTAGTAGAGATAATCTCATGGAGACCACTAACAATTACTTCACCGAGAATGATGGCTCAGTGGATTCATATGTAGTATTGTGGGAAGTGTACAAAACGGTGGTTTCGGGTGGCGGGGTGGCAGCTGTAGGTCATAGGAGGGAAAAACGTAGGCAGCTAGAGGAGATAGAACATGCGTTTACTCTCCTTGACCGTGGTCTCGTTAAACCAGACACTCCAGACAGCAAACACAAACTGCTCATGAAACAAACTGAATATAGAAACATTGCTGAAGATGCAGCCAAGGCCCAATATTGGGCCACTCAACAAAGTGTTTACAACATTGGTGATGAGGCTAGTGAACTATTAGCCTGGTTAGACAAACGGGAAATAGCCAGTAGATAGGTGGCAGAGATTGTATGCCAAGATGGAACGAAGCGGCAGGACAGGTCTGGGATTGCGGGAGCATTCACAGCCCACTTTGAGCAGGTGTATACCTCTACTCAGGCCTCCACTCATTCAGATGCAAAAGAATTACTAGCTACCCTGAAACTACCCGTTTTGGAGCCCCAGGGCGTTAAAGACCCGGACTCTGACTTGAAGGTTGAAGAAGTGTCCAAGGAAATTGGCGCCTTGCAGTCCGGAAAAGCCAGGGGCCCTAGTGACCTTCCGATTGAACTTTCCAAATCAAATGCTTCCACGATTGCCCCATACCTCATACGAATGTATGAGGAAAGTGTGCACAGGGGTGTTATGGCCAAATCGCAGAGATTGGCCAATACTGTTGTTATACACAAAAGGGAAAACCCCCTGAGCGATGCAGCTCATACAAGCCTATTTCCCTACTAGACCCAGAAGTCAAGATACTAGCCAAAATCCTGGCACTCCGTCTTTCCCCGTTTCTCCATTAACTGATCCACCGAGACCAATCTGGCTTTATACCAACTAGAAACACTGCTCTGAACCTTTGATGCCTTTATGGGGTCCTGGGTAGAGCAGTTACAATTCGGGAAGACACAGTAATTGTGTCTTTGGATGCCAAGATGGTATTCAACATGATCGATTGGCCTTTCTTATTTGCCGCACTTGTGAGCTACGGATGCTGAGACAGATTCTTATCCTGGGTGCAACTTCTTTACGCGAAGCCGCTGCCACGAATGATGGTCAATAGGGAACGATCTACAACGTTTGCATTACAGGAGGGAATGAGGCAGGGATGTCCCCTGTCCCCCTTGCTTTTCGCCTTGGCTCTGGAGCACCTGGTTATATGGATCAGGGGGACACCCTCATTAGAGGCCTCAATCGGTCGGTTGACTGGATGGACAAGATTTCGCCCTATGCTGACGATATTCTGCTTTATCTGGCCAGGCCCTGTTTCTCTATTCGCTGTGCCCTACATATATTCACCCTATTCCGGAAATATTCTGGCTATACTATCAACTGGGATAAATCCCTTGTTTATGTTCTGAGCGGAGAACGCCTGGTCCTCCGTACGGGCTGCGAGGCCAAGATAGTTACAGACAGCTTTGTGTACTTGGGAATATACGTTACTGTGAACCCTACAGTATTCTACGACCGCAACCTGACTTCTCCTCTGAGCCGTTTCCATGCTGACTTGCAACACTGGAAGACACTACCTCCCACCTTATTGGGCAGAGCCGCTCTCTACAAAATGATGGCGCTACCCCGATTTTTCTATGCCCTACAGAATACACCCTATTTGGTTCCACCACAATACTTTAACGCCATTGAGTCAGAGGTACGCGCCTTGCTTTGGAATAATGGTACCCCTCGAATAGCGTTGGCCAAATTCACAAAAAGTTGGTGCGATGGTGGTATAGCCCCATCAGCAATTAAAAGTTATTATTGGGCCTCTCAACTAATAGTTCTCAATCAATGAGTGCATTAACCAGGGACAGATGGTGCTTATAGGATGGACAGACACAATATGCTCCCTGGCAATTATCCCAGGGCATTTTATGGAGGGAAGAAGCATGTACCAAAATACACTCCTACCTCCACCACAATTACTCAATGGCACATGCCAACCGCTGCCCTATGGTGGAAGGATAAAATCACTCAAGTCACCCCATTGCTCGATTCAGGCCAGTTGGGAATGTTATTGACACAACCCGGATTTGACAAATGGGACTTGATAGGTCTCATGAGGGTGGGCGATTTATGGGCGGTAGGCAAGGTGATCCCGTTCAGTGATCTCCAAAAGGATTAGCAACTGCACAGCGGAGAAACATTTAGGACTAGATGTATCAAGTATTTTTTTTGTCGCAGGCGCTGCAAATCGCAAAATAGCAGCGTTTGCGACAAAAAAAATGGGAAATGCGATGCATGAAAAAATCGCATTGCAAATTTAAGGAATCGCAAAATTTGCGAATCCTTAACTTTGCGTCAGCATTTAAGGAATTGCAAATTGCGATTCCTTAAATGCTATGCATCAAACATTTCCAATTAGCGATTTTCCCTTAAGAAATCGCAAATTACCACTAACTTATAGTTGGTGGTAATTTGCGAATTCTTTTCCAAATGCCTTTATGCAATTTGTAGAGGTGCCATGTGACGCTCATACATGCCCTTAGGGCATGTATGTGCGCCATATGCGCACACATGTCATTTTCAGGGGTGCAGCAGGGTGTCCTTGAGACACCCCTGCACCCTTGAAATTATTTTCAATTTGCGATTAGCAAATTGCGAATCGCAAATTGCGAATAATTTCACATTCATTCCTATGGGCCTCCTGGCCCATAGAAATGAATGGGAAATTATTCCTTATTTGCGATTAGCAATTTGCTAATCGCAAATAAGGAATTTGAAGAAATCGCTAAAAAATAGCGATTTTCTACATACATGCCATTTTGCAATTCCCAATTCCTTAAAAATCGCTATTTGGAAATCGCAAAAGGGTATGTGGATACATCTAGCCCTTAGATACTTTCAAGCTTGCAGTGCATTACAAAGTGCTATACCCAAAGATACAGACCTCCCGTCCCCTAGAGAACAGATTGCTAGATGATTACCTCTCAAAAAAGCCATTTCATTGACATATCGTAAAATACTAAACAACACACCAGACACTCTGGAGAAGTCTTGTGTAACATGGGTGGATGACGTTGGGGACATTAGGGATGAAGATTGGCAGGAGGCTCTGGCATCCCACCGTGAGGTGGCGATTGGATCCTGTTTTAAATGTATCCAACTTAAATTATTGCATAGAGCCTACTACACCAGCTCAGTACTTGTCAAAATCGGCATCCTGGGCACTTTAAGCTGACCACGAAGCAGAGTAATGTGTTGCTTACGATGGTATGTACATAACATATGGCTGCATTGTTAACCCCATGGACTGTTGTGACAATCACTGTATTTCTGTATTGAGATTGATGAAAATGATAGAGAATGCACTGCACCACACTTTATTATCCTTTATAATTCTTTGTTTGTATTGCTTTGATTTTTGTTTCTGTAATAAAAAGATTAATTGAAAAAAAATGTGTCCTCAGACTTAGCAGTTAGCAAATATACGGATTGGCTTAATGAAGCAATTGGGGCCATGATACCCACCGGAAACCTTTCTGGGAACCACAACCTACCTTCTGCCCCTTGGTTTACTGTGGCCTTACAACAGGAAAAACAAAAATGTCCCAGACTGGAAAGATGCTGGGGAACAAAATATGATACAACAGACAAAGGCATTTATAAAGCGGCACTAACTCATTACCAAAGTATGCTGATCGCAGAAAAAAAGGCATGTTTTTCGAGGCAGATTGAAAAAGCCAAGAACTCCTCCAAAGAACTGTTTGGGGTAGTAGAGAAGCTTTCCTCTCTGCCAAGGAAAAAATGCACTAAGTACAACCACAATTTTTGTGAAGTTATTGCAGGCTTGTTTAGAAATAAAGTCAAAAATATCTATGATTCTTTTGAAACCATCCCCACTACGGTTCCTATTGACATATGCCCATACTCAGATCCCAGTGATATGACTTTTCACAGCTTCTCACTGGTTAACACGGCACTAGTGGAAAAACACATCAATGAAACTAAAGCAGGGTCCTCTCTAGATCCTTGTCCTCCCGCTTTTTTGAAAGAGATAGTGAAGGAGGTGAGCCCTATGCTTACAGAAATCTTTAACAATATGTTCATTTCTGGTACCTTTCCGACAATGTGGAAGGATGAGTCAATACTGCCTCTGATTAAAAAAAAAAATCTAGACGACTGACCCCAATAACTATCGCCAGATATCCAGATTGCCACTCCCGGCAAAAATAGTGGAGAAAATTATGAACAGGCAGCTATCCCTGTTCATACAAGAAAATGACTTACTTGATCCCTCCCAATTTAGTTTTCGCCCAGAACACAGCACAGAAACAGCACTAATTAAAGCCACCGAAGAAATCAGGTAGGTGATTGATAAGGAGGGCGCTGCCGCCCTCATCCGCCTTGATATTTCGGCGGCTTTCGATATTGTGGGTCATAACCTACTGCTAATGCGGCTGGAAACGCTAGGGGTTAATGGCCTGGCACTAGCCCTGCTATACCCTTTTCTAAATGATAGGAGACAAACAGTATCCAACAAAGAACAAGTGCCTATACTGAAAGTGATTTCAGAAGGATTTACCCACCAGAAAAGAGGATTCTTCAAAACTGGGGTTTGCTTATAAATTGCTAATTTTATTTTGACGTCTATGTCAAAGGAAGAAGGGGTTATATATGTCTTGGTCATATATAATTGAACAGAAATTACAGTTTTCAACACACCAAGGAAAAAATGTTATGGACAAAAAAACAATGAAAAAGTTAAAATCCAACAGACAAATCAAATTCATTCATATCACAATCATTCTTCTTCATTCATACAACACACAACTACAAATACTCCACCCGGTTAGATACGGATATAAAACTGAGAGGAGTATTGGGTCTGCTACAATATATACAGTTGTTATCTACAATTTTTACAATGGTTATGCAAGTCTCAATCAAATAAATCAACAAAATCCGAAATACAATCAAAAGCAATATATCCAACAATTTTTAACCAGTAGTATGATAGTGTTTTCACACTACGGGAAGGATCAAGAAGGGAAGCAGACACCGGACATAAAGGGGCCTACGCGTTTCAAATCCCTATGGATTGGGAGGGATTTTCATCAGGGCCAGATAGCTCTAAAAAGGAAAAAGAAAAAGATTCTATAGTGTGTATCTTAAAAATTTAAAAAGAACCAAGAAGCTGTATTACAGAACCACCCAGGTTCCAAATGCTTACCAAGCGGAGAAAATCCGAGGAAAAGATGTATCACCTGTGTAACAACAAAACAATAAGGACTACATAAATGAAGGGAAGTGATTGTCCAAGCTTTTAGGGTACAGGTAGGTGGACAAACCATTTACCTTAGGTGTGTGCGGTAGCCACATAGGATGGAAAAATCCAACTTGAAGTAACGGGGCGGCGAGTAGACTTTGGATGGCCTTTGGGAGAGACGGTAGCTATTAGTGTGGAACATGAGCGCAAGATTGTGCTAGTTTAACTGGTACTGAACTTATGTTCTTACCGGGGAATCGTGGACGGTCGCGTCCCAGCGCTCGGTTCGCGAAATAATAAAGTTCAGTGTTCGTTGTTTTCCAGTCACTGGGAGTAAAAGAGAGAAATATTGAAGACTTCTCAGACCAGTATTCAAAGTTTGGGTGCACACGTCTTTGGAATTGAAGCTAGACGGAATTCTGCTTACCGGAAAGGAGCAAAAAGTCTATTCGAAGGTATCACCGGCGTCTCCAATAGCACTAGTCTCTCGCGCATGCGTGGAGTGTAATCAAGTGGCTGTGGCTCCTCTATATGCAGTGCTTAATAGCGCATGCGTGAAGTCAAAAGGAATAGTGACCTCAGTCTTTACATGTTTCCTCTCATAATTGATATATCTCCGATATTTCATTAAGCCCTCTCACGGCTGTGTCGAATTTAACAATTAAATAGGCCTCTCTTTTTGAAAGTTTTTGATCCATGTCCCCTCCTCGTGGATCTTTTTCTATACGAGAAATCACAGTCCATTTGATGTCACTCAGAGAATGGTTGCAACGTTTCCAATGGTTTACCAATGGGGCATTTTCAGTCGCATTCCTTATTCTGGATTTATGTTGGGTAATTCGGGTGCGGATTTCCTGATTGGTCTTACCGATGTAAAGTAAGCCACATGGACAGATAATGCCGTATACAACGTATTTCGTTTTACAATTGCTGAAATTGTCGTGTTTCCATGAAATGCCCTGATGTTGAAATAATGATCCCTCGATGGTTAATTCACAACACAGACACGTTCCACACTTGTGATGGCCTGTTATCGGGGGAAATCCCATCATCTGTCTTAATGATGGTTGTGTATTAGGTTTTATACCAGCTCTTACTACGTGGTTGGCCACACTGTTTTCTTTCCTGAATGCGAACAGGGGCGGGTTTTGCAGGCTGGCATCCAGATTTTTTACAAGATGCCAATTTTGGTTGATGATTTTTTTGAGATTATTTGCATTGGGGCAATAAGTGGTTACACAGACTTGTCTGTTGGAAGCTGATTTATTTTTTCTTTCCAACAAACTTTCCCTCGGGGTCCATCTGGCTCTTTTCATGGAGTTCCTAACTAATTTTTTAGGATAACCCCTGTCACACAATTTAGAGACTAGATTTTCAGCATGTAGTTTGTAGTCCTCATTTGAGGTGCAATTTCTACGAATTCGTAGAAATTGCCCGTACGGCAAATTTTCTTTGAGACTCCGCGGGTGATTGCTGGAGAATAACAGAGCCTTGTTTCTGTCAGTGGGCTTAGTAAAGAGGGATGTGGCCAATTTACCTGCCAATGGAAAAACTTCAACGTCCAGAAAAGCAATTTTAGTAGCTGAGTGAGCTATACTGAATTGTATGTCCAGTGTCCTGGTGTTTAGCCAATTGTAAAACGACATGAGGGCCTCTTCTCCTCCAGTCCAAATCATAAAGACGTCATCTATAAAACACCACCAAGTGGCGATATGTTCCTTGAAGGGGTTATTATTGTGGATGTATTTGTCCTCATAGAGTGACATAAATAATACTGCCAGCTCCGGGGCAAAGGGACACCCCATGGCGACCCCTTTGGTTTGGAGGTAAAATTCATTTCCAAAACAAAAATAGTTTTTTTTCAAGGCGAAAGTAGCCAGATCCACTAAGAATTGAGTGGGTACCCGGACGGGTCTGGGTCTTAGTTCTAAGAAATATTCCAGTACAGCCACAGCTTCATCTTGCGGGATTTGTGTGTAAAGCTGTGTAACATCCAGTGTTACAAGCAGATCTCTTTCCTTTTCAAATGTTATTTCTTCTAGTTTAGTTATAAAATCCGTTGTGTCCCTCAAATAAGAGACAACCAGATCCATAAACTGTTTCAAAAAGCAGTCGACATACTTCGCTACCGGTTCCAACAGGGAGTCACACCCGCTACGATGGGTCTCCCCGGAGGCCTTGTTTGATGTTTGTGGATCTTTGGAAGGACGTAAAATAGTGGTGTTTTGGGGTGTTTCAAACCTGCTTCAAAACCTTCCTGTAGAATGGGAAAAAGGATTCTACAGGAAGGTTTTGAAGCAGGTTTTTTAGGCCCAAAAGAGCTGGATTATCTACGTAACAAACACCCCAAAACACCACTATTTTACGTCCTTCCAAAGATCCACAAACATCAAACAAGGCCTCCGGGGAGACCCATCGTAGCGGGGTGTGACTCCCTGTTGGAACCGGTAGCGAAGTATGTCGACTGCTTTTTGAAACAGTTTATGGATCTGGTTGTCTCTTATTTGAGGGACACAACGGATTTTATAACTAAACTAGAAGAAATAACATTTGAAAAGGAAAGAGATCTGCTTGTAACACTGGATGTTACACAGCTTTACACACAAATCCCGCAAGATGAAGCTGTGGCTGTACTGGAATATTTCTTAGAACTAAGACCCAGACCCGTCCGGGTACCCACTCAATTCTTAGTGGATCTGGCTACTTTCGCCTTGAAAAAAAACTATTTTTGTTTTGGAAATGAATTTTACCTCCAAACCAAAGGGGTCGCCATGGGGTGTCCCTTTGCCCCGGAGCTGGCAGTAATATTTATGTCACTCTATGAGGACAAATACATCCACAATAATAACCCCTTCAAGGAACATATCGCCACTTGGTGGCGTTTTATAGATGACGTCTTTATGATTTGGACTGGAGGAGAAGAGGCCCTCATGTCGTTTTACAATTGGCTAAACACCAGGACACTGGACATACAATTCAGTATAGCTCACTCAGCTACTAAAATTGCTTTTCTGGACGTTGAAGTTTTTCCATTGGCAGGTAAATTGGCCACATCCCTCTTTACTAAGCCCACTGACAGAAACAAGGCTCTGTTATTCTCCAGCAATCACCCGCGGAGTCTCAAATAAAATTTGCCGTACGGGCAATTTCTACGAATTCGTAGAAATTGCACCTCAAATGAGGACTACAAACTACATGCTGAAAATCTAGTCTCTAAATTGTGTGACAGGGGTTATCCTAAAAAATTAGTTAGGAACTCCATGAAAAGAGCCAGATGGACCCCGAGGGAAAGTTTGTTGGAAAGAAAAAATAAATCAGCTTCCAACAGACAAGTCTGTGTAACCACTTATTGCCCCAATGCAAATAATCTCAAAAAAAACATCAACCAAAATTGGCATCTTGTAAAAAATCTGGATGCCAGCCTGCAAAACCCGCCCCTGTTCGCATTCAGGAAAGAAAACAGTGTGGCCAACCACGTAGTAAGAGCTGGTATAAAACCTAATACACAACCATCATTAAGACAGATGATGGGATTTCCCCCGATAACAGGCCATCACAAGTGTGGAACGTGTCTGTGTTGTGAATTAACCATCGAGGGATCATTATTTCAACATCAGGGCATTTCATGGAAACACGACAATTTCAGCAATTGTAAAACGAAATACGTTGTATACGGCATTATCTGTCCATGTGGCTTACTTTACATCGGTAAGACCAATCAGGAAATCCGCACCCGAATTACCCAACATAAATCCAGAATAAGGAATGCGACTGAAAATGCCCCATTGGTAAACCATTGGAAACGTTGCAACCATTCTCTGAGTGACATCAAATGGACTGTGATTTCTCGTATAGAAAAAGATCCACGAGGAGGGGACATGGATCAAAAACTTTCAAAAAGAGAGGCCTATTTAATTGTTAAATTCGACACAGCCGTGAGAGGGCTTAATGAAATATCGGAGATATATAAATTATGAGAGGAAACATGTAAAGACTGAGGTCACTATTCCTTTTGACTTCACGCATGCGCTATTAAGCACTGCATATAGAGGAGCCACAGCCACTTGATTACACTCCACGCATGCGCGAGAGACTAGTGCTATTGGAGACGCCGGTGATACCTTCGAATAGACTTTTTGCTCCTTTCCGGTAAGCAGAATTCCGTCTAGCTTCAATTCCAAAGACGTGTGCACCCAAACTTTGAATACTGGTCTGAGAAGTCTTCAATATTTCTCTCTTTTACTCCCAGTGACTGGAAAACAACGAACACTGAACTTTATTATTTCGCGAACCGAGCGCTGGGACGCGACCGTCCACGATTCCCCGGTAAGAACATAAGTTCAGTACCAGTTAAACTAGCACAATCTTGCGCTCATGTTCCACACTAATAGCTACCGTCTCTCCCAAAGGCCATCCAAAGTCTACTCGCCGCCCGTTACTTCAAGTTGGATTTTTCCATCCTATGTGGCTACCGCACACACCTAAGGTAAATGGTTTGTCCACCTACCTGTACCCTAAAAGCTTGGACAATCACTTCCCTTCATTTATGTAGTCCTTATTGTTTTGTTGTTACACAGGTGATACATCTTTTCCTCGGATTTTCTCCGCTTGGTAAGCATTTGGAACCTGGGTGGTTCTGTAATACAGCTTCTTGGTTCTTTTTAAATTTTTAAGATACACACTATAGAATCTTTTTCTTTTTCCTTTTTAGAGCTATCTGGCCCTGATGAAAATCCCTCCCAATCCATAGGGATTTGAAACGCGTAGGCCCCTTTATGTCCGGTGTCTGCTTCCCTTCTTGATCCTTCCCGTAGTGTGAAAACACTATCATACTACTGGTTAAAAATTGTTGGATATATTGCTTTTGATTGTATTTCGGATTTTGTTGATTTATTTGATTGAGACTTGCATAACCATTGTAAAAATTGTACATAACAACTGTATATATTGTAGCAGACCCAATACTCCTCTCAGTTTTATATCCGTATCTAACTGGGTGGAGTATTTGTAGTTGTGTGTTGTATGAATGAAGAAGAATGATTGTGATATGAATGAATTTGATATGTCTGTTGGATTTTAACTTTTTCATTGGTTTTTTGTCCATAACATTTTTTCCTTGGTGTGTTGAAAACTGTAATTTCTGTTCAATTATATATGACCAAGACATATATAACCCCTTCTTCCTTTGACATAGACGTCAAAATAAAATTAGCAATTTATAAGCAAACCCCAGTTTTGAAGAATCCTCTTTTCTGGTGGGTAAATCCTTCTGAAATCACTTTCAGTATAGGCACTTGTTCTTTGTTGGATATATTTTGGCCCAGCCTTGCTGAACCAGGGCCAACCCGACTTGTTTTCAGGAGACAAACAGTGGCACTGGGCCAGTCTAAATAAACACCTTACGTCCTTCCATGCCGGGTCCCACAGGGCTCGTCGCTTAGCCCGGTACTCTTTAACGTTTATGTTGGGTCCCACAGGGCTCGTCGCTTAGCCCGGTACTCTTTAACGTTTATGCTTCAGAACTTGCCCCGTTGATCCAAGACTTCGGTTTCAGTCTTATTTCATACGCCGATGATACCCTGATGGTGGTGGCAGCGTATAAAGATCAAGCATCCCCATCAATGCAGTTTCAAAACTGTATGGTGGAAATAAATAGATGGGTGGGAAACTACTGTCTAGGCTCAATTCCGATAAAACCGACGTGGTAATCTTTGGGAATCTGCAACCCAGATGGGATGATCTTTGATGGCCGGCGGATATGGGGGAACGGCCAAAACCAGTCCAGAAGGCAAAAAACCTGGGGGTGCTGATCAATAATAAACTCACCTTATCTCATCAGACCAATGCCATCGTATCTACCTCCCATTTTCTGATCAAGTAATTGAAGAAGTTTCTACCTTATATTCCTGATGACTCCAAAAGGACGGTAGTGACTACACTTGTGCAGTCAAAGTTAGACTACTGCAACAGACTCTACCTAAATATGCAGAAGCAATACCTAAAAAAGCTTCAGCTGATTCAAAACGCATCTGCAAGACTTCTACTAAATGTCCCTAAATATGAGTCTGTAACCAAGGAAATTCGAAGACTTCACTGACTCCCGGTGGCGCAGAGCATCAAGTTCAAGGTGCTATGTCTAAATTACAAGCCCTTGAACAACACCAGACCAATGTTTCTCAAAAAACGTTTCTCCTGGTATCGCCCAGCCAGACACCTGTGCTCTTCAGACGCCAGACTCATGAGGGCTCCAAGGATCCGAACCTTATGCTAGGGAGGCCGTAGTATCTCGTATGGCACAGCAAAATAATGGAATAAGCTACCATTTGCTATTAGGAATGCCGCTCACTCACCACTTTCAGAAAGGACCTAAAAACATGGCTTTTTCAGAACTAGTTGCTTTCATCTAAGGCTCACCACAGTCTTAGCACCAAGACACCTCCGGGTATTCGTGAGCTCAATACATTTTATTAACATAACATAACATAACATACAACACTGAGATATAGAGACTTGTGGAATCTTAGAAACACAACCAAATACAGCTGAGCTGCTCAGTGGTAGCAGGTACTTTGGCATCTCAAGCCGTTATAAACTTCCACATATCCTGTTCCTTCCACATGTTTTCAATCTGCTTATTCACCAGACATATAGCATCTACTCATTAAGCAGCACACTGTAATGGGCATGAAAAGAGGCTGACCAGCAGTAACACGGGCTCCTGCAGCCTTGCTGTGCAGGGGGCCCCAACACTCAGGTCCCTAGAAAGCGTCTTGGGCCGCTCCTTTAACCCACAGCTAATGAATATCTGTGAGATATGGGAGACTCAGTGCCCCCTTCACACGCTGTGTGGTGCCCATCATTTTGCGTTTCACCACTGCGGACCAGGGTGCTCCATTCTGCAGCAGTGCAGCAAGTTCAAGCATTACGAGGTGTGTTTCACCACGGAAATGTGACACCATCTGTTCAGTTTCAAAAAGCCATGCATTTTCCTTGTGCATGAATGAATTTAAGAGGCAAGAGTGTCGCTAAAAGGACCAGTTCACTGTTTCAACATGGACACCTACTATTGCCTCTGCCACTATTTTTATTTATTTTTAGAGTTTTCTATAGCGCGAACCAGACCCAAGCTAGGGTATCAGAGTGCTTTACATAGTGAGCAAGATATTGGATAGCACATATAGTAAACACATGGCATAACAAAAAAACATATCAATAAAGTATCATGAAATATTCCACTCAAAGGTGCCAGAGATTCTGCTGGGAAGTAGAACTGTTCCGTGGGATAAAAGGACATCAGAATGTAGGGATATAGGGACTGAGTCTGTCTACCACATCAGTACCCGTAGGCCCAAATCTGACTGTGCCTCAATTGAACTCCTAGCATTTGGAGATTGCAGGTGATTTTGGCAAACCTAGAACATGAACCTCTAATCCCCAAGGGAACCGTGGAAATAGATCATCAACTTTCATTTCTCACTCGTGCATGTCGATTGTAAACAAAAGAAAGACATGAAGGAAGTTTCCAATGTATTTATTGAAAGTATCATAGTCTATTCGAAGCAGATGTGCTGCGATAAGTAAACAAATACAACTGAGCAGGGTAATCAGCATTACTATCAGGCTGGTTGCAATGAACAACTCCATTGTGGCAACTAATATATCTGCATAGACCTACCCTCACTACGTGAGCACAGGGATATAGTAATGATCTCTGGGATTAGCAAGGGACCCCATTTCTGGTGTGTGTAGTTAGGTGGTCCGCATCATACGTGTAAACTCAGTTTACGCAAAGCTGCTGCCCCGTTCCAGGATTGGTCTCCCTGCTGGAATTCTCCTCTCTGCCTCCCAGAGGGGTGAGACACCGTTTATATGATAAGAACTAATGTGTCAGAAAACTGCAACTGTGCTACCAGGTTATCTCTAAAAATGTTAGGAAGTGTTGCTGACCAGGCATAAGAAAACAGTACATCATGTTGTTCAACCTTGTACAAAATGTTCATACTGAATCCCATGAGGAGTCACTGAATACCAAATAATATGTTCAGCAGATTTCTAAATACCATCATGTCACAAAGACGATGTATCATGTGTGCCTGTGCAAAGCAGTAACAGGTTCGAACAGCTAATACGTGAAACTAAGGGAGAACTAAAGTGAGCCCCAACGGGAAATCACTACAATACTAGTGAACACATAAGATACCCACAATTCCAGAAAAACTCTGTCCAGGGGTCGGCCACCATGCCAGCTTTCTCCATACAAAGTCTGGGAAAGATCAAGGGTGTTTGGTATATAAACACCCATGTAGCCAGCTAGTATATATGATTCTGTGCACCGTTGAGAATTGTGGCTGAGTGGGTCACCCAGAAGCTGTAGGAGGTGGTGTAATCAGAGGTATGAGAGGTGCAAAGTTCAGAAGATTTGAGGAACTCTGCAAGGGGAAATTTCATATCATCCCTTGTAATTTGCAGCATTTTTAAAGACATCGGAGCCGGTGACACCGCACATGAGCTTTGTGGGAAATACAGCGCCTCAATATTTCTAAAAAAACCTCTTTTAGCCCCGAAGTAAAATTACTTTGCAATCTTATAGGAACTTATATATGTCACTAATTAATAGCAGAAGAACTCTTAGATACTCTGTACCCTGGATGTAGTCAACAGAGCATAACATTACAGATGGTGGAAACAAATAGGAGAAGTTCGCTATGGTAAAGGATCCCTCGGGGAGTCTGCTCTTAGCTGGTCATGACTACTGGTAAAAATGCTCAAATAAGTTACTGATGATCTTCATTACTCAGAGTCCTAATCTTCCTCATCACAGTCCTTACATCATGAGGTTTGTCTCATTAGGTGGATTTAGTTAACCTACCTTATAAAAAAAGAGAAAATACTCAAAACAGCTATAAGTTGGAAGGACCCTGTGTTAACTCTTACCCATCCTATTAGCATAAATAGGCATGTTCTCCTACATTCTCCTGAATTCCACACTTAATCAAAATCCAGATGTCAATTCTTACTCTTTTAAATTCAGACCTTCCTTAGGTGGGAAATGAGGGAAACTAAGATGTGACGAGGAAGACTAGGACTTGTAGTAATGAAGGTTTTCAGGGAGTAATCTGAGAATTACCTCCTCGACTATCTTCCTCGTCCCAGTCTTGAAGTCATGAGGACATAATAAAGCTAAATCACTATTATTTCTTTTTTTATATTCATTACATAATAAATAATCCAAAAAGTGTTGAAGTCACATCTCTCATGTTTAATCTGTAATGTGAAATAATAGTGGGGAAAAAGTCCAAGCAGGTGCTGCACAATTGTCCTTAATAGAAGCTCCTATGATAGCAGCCCAGATCTTGTAGATCATCCCTGGATTTGTGATGGAAGATCTCTTGATATATAAATGAAATAGTCCACATAAGTCAAGGACTTAAGGTCACTGGACGGATGGTAATCTATGTAGACTAATCCAAACGTTGCAAAAGGGGGATAGTGGTGCAGCAAGGGGGACATGGGATACAATGCAAGAAATGAAAATCGGACTCGCTGCCCCCATAGTGGGTAGGAAAAAGCACAACATATGGTGTGGTAGGCTCCCTGCACCCTGGGTCTATGGTGTCAATGCACCACCAATGAGAAGTGAAAACACATATTGGCTACTTAGATTCCATACACATAAATAAATACATAAAAAATTGATCCATACGTATGGAGGAGCTAAGCATATTCATGGGGGTCAAGCTCCAGTAATCCATACACTTATTTTATTGTCCTTTCTTCCAGGAAAATGTGATGTCTGGGCTCACCTGAAGTATACAACAAAGCCTACCAATACAGACTTTCAACTATCTGTTTGTCTTGCCCAAGCGGGACGCTGGTATATAGGAAAACGATTGGCTACTCCTCATGACCTATGAACTCTCCCAGGTCTTGCTAACACATTGGTGTCTATGCCAGACCAGTAGAGCTTGGGCTGTGGCTGGCATGGGATTGACATTGCCTGAGTCATTCTAGCTGCTCTGAGACAAAGACTTGTCAGGAGATTGGCAGGTTTCCCTTTGGGACGGTTTGCCTTTGCTCTTGTGGAAGAGTGTAGGATTTGTGGTGGCCAGTGTGCAAACACAAACATATACATGTGCCTCCCTCCTCCACACCCAACTCTACACATCATGGCTCCTTTTACAGCACACACAAACAATATGCACATTTGCCTTTCCAGGCCTGAGACAGAGCAACACTTTTGAGTCGCTTCCTAAACTATGGCTCGCCGCGGGCATACAGCGGTACTATACAAGATGCCGAGACCTTCTCTAGGTGCGTGCCGACAAGTAGAAGAGGAAAGCCTCAAATACAGTCCGGTTTTATTCTTTCTTCCCCCTTTTACACTGTTAGACTCAGTAACACATCACTGCTCACAACCATGACTTTACATAATATAGAGGAGCACACCTGAAGATACGAATCGGGGTCTCTCTCCCCCCTCCTCCTTGCCTCCATCCCCATAATGATTTTTCGCTGAGGCCATTTGTGTGCCCACCCCCCCAAAAATATAATCTAGAGCCGCCACTGAAAGTCTTCAACAAGATTAGGTTGTGGTGCACTCACAGAGTAATGGTGTCAGAGAAGGGGCGGCAGGTCAGCTGTTAGGTATATTGATAAGCAGTGTGTGAGTCCTAGTACTAGATTTGCAGGTATGCCACGGAGAAGGATTAAGGTGCATAGACAGCACTTTGTTTTGTTTCCATTCCTAATGTAGCAGGAGGTGACTAGGCATAAATGTGCATGTTTTTCACTACAGGAATAGCTGAGGGGGCTGAGACCAAGTCTGACTGATATACAATTGTGGCTGCAACAAGAGGTGCTGCAGGCCAGGGTTGGTGGAGGTGCATTTGCAGATTTGTGTGTGGGTTTCAGTGCTACAGTGAATGACAGGCCAGCACATGCAGGGGCAGATTAATCAACACCTTGCACCAATGCAAAATCACAAAAAATGACACAAGCCGTCGCAAACTGTTGAAAACGTATTTACCTTCCAATGCAACACTTTTTTCGCTTTGGAAAGTAGCCCTGAAAGTAAAGAAATTTGCGCTGCTTTCATTACTTTGTGCTGTTTTGCATCAAAGGGGGCTTCCAATGCCACCACCCTTGGTTTTTGAGGCAAATCCCTGGAGCAGCATAACTTAATGTCCAACTCCTTCTATGCTACATATATGCTTAACATGTGTTTAACTGTATTATTATGTGTGTATTTTATTAATCTTTTTTTTATTGAAAGAATATGACATATGCTTACAAAGTAAGACAAAGAAAATAACAAGCAAAAGTATACATCAAGATAATTAAAGGTATTAATATAAGCTACAAAAAGAAACATCAAAAATTGAGAATAAATATAAGCAAAATTGGCAACTGGTATGATATAAGGTAATAAAAGATATACTAAATATACATTGTAATTACAAGAAAAGCGAAAATAATATCAATATGTTTAACAAAATACAGGAATTCATGGAGGTTTAGGACCTTCTTGTTCTAACGGGGACAAAGGCAGAGAACTCTGAGCACTTAAATCAAAAAATAGTGTGACTGGACTCCACAATTCTTTTCGCTTTGCAGTTAAAGCCAAGGGGTAGACAAAAGTCGTATCTTACCTGTGATTATAGCAAACAGCATACCACCAAGCCTGAAAAGATATTTTGGTAAAATCCTTCCAATTTTTAGTTATTTGCTGGAAAGCTACTGCCAACAATAAGTCAATTATTCTATCCCTGAAAGTGCAATGATCCCAGATAGGGGAAACACTCTCTAAGAAAATGTGAGATAAAGAGAAGGAGTGATTAGAGGAAGAAATCTTGTTAATTTGAGACCAAACTTGCCGCCAAAAATTATGAACATGGGAACATCTAAAAAGCATGTGGAAAAGATCTGCACATGGTAAGGAGCAGGACCAACACTTATCAGAAGCATCTGGGTATTGTTTACTAAGAACTAGTGGTGAAAATAATAAACAATTATAAATAAAAAATAGTGTTTGAGTAGTATTAGCAGCTCTGGAAGATCTACAAATCTTAAGCCATAATTTGTCCCATAGCTCAGTAGGCCAAGAGACTTCTAGGTCTTTTTCCCAGGTTTCTTCAGTTGTGGTTTTCGTGCGAGATGAAGACTGAGTTTGAAGCAAAGCGTAGATTTTTGAAGCTTTAGGTTGTTTATGAAGTAAAGAACTCAGTGAAGACATATCGGAGGATACGTGGTTTGATGGAGGAGGTGCAGCAAGGGAAGCATCGTAGGCAAGTTGTAATGCGTGTGACAATAATGAATATTTAACTCGAAAAGCGGGAGGTAGATTGAAAGAAGTAGCAGCTAATGCAAATGGGATGATCTGATTTTGGTGAACAATTGATGCACCCAGATAAGGCTACGTGATCTCCAGGATTTCCCAAAAATTGGCTTATTGTTAATTAATATAGATGTATTGTGCCAAATAGGTTGATCAAAAAAGGATGAAACGGGAAAGGAAGGAAGGATTTTTGAGGTATACTTAAGAATAGGAGTAGATAAAGATTGAGGTTTACGAGAAAACATAAGATATTCTTTGAAAGAAAAGGGGGATATAAAAGACTTTTCTAAGGCCAACCAGAGAGGAGAGGATGATGCGGAATCCGTAATCCAGTTCGACACTTGATTCAATAAAAAGGATTTATGATATAAGGCAAAATTCGGAAAGTTTACCCCAACCTCTCTTTTAGAACGCATTAATTTGGACAAAGACATACGAGACTTTTTATGTCCCCACAAAAAGGAAGATAAAATAGAGTTAATTTTCTTGAAACATTTCAAAGGGATAGAAAACGGTATGTTAGATATTGTAAATAGCACAATGGGAGCGAGCATCATCTTGATTGTATCTAATCTCCCCCACCACGATAGATATAGAGGATGCCATTTGCTAGTGAGAGTAGTCAATTTTGGTAAACAGTCATCCATACACTTAGTAACTGTGCCCGAAAGAGAAGAAGTAAAATGGAGACCCAAATATTTAATAGAGTTAGGGCTCCAAGTAAAGCCTGAAGCAGAGAAATCGTCCTTGAGAGTGAGTTTGGTAAGTGGCAAAATTTCACATTTATCCTTATTTTATTTGTAGCCAGATACTTGTGCAAATGAATTAACTTCATCCAAAAAAGCAGGGAGGGATGCGTCTGGTTGGGAGAGAAATAATAAAACATCGTCAGCCTATGCTGCCATCTTAATATCAGAGTCGTGGAAATTAAAACCATGTATATTAGCATTCTGACGAATTCTCAAAAGGAAAGGTTCTAAAGCAAGATTAAATAAAAAAGGTGAAAGTGGGCATCCCTGTCTAACCCCTCTATTAAGAGAAAAGTAAGAAGATAAGGTACCGATTGCCGAAATTGCTGCTCTAGGGCGGAATAAAGGAAGGAAATCAGGGTGGAAATCTTTGGACCATAGCCAAACCACTTCAGAGTACTAAACAGATATGGCCATTCAACTCGATCAAAAGCTTTCTCTGCATCCAGGGCTATAGCTGCAAGGGGATGAGAGCTATGCAAGGTCTTACAGAGAATGTCAAAAAACAATCTAGTATTATCCGTCAGCAGTCTACCTTTAACGAAACCGGATTGCTCTTTCCCTAAAAGCTCGGGTAAAAAAGATTCTAAACGCAATGCTAAAGCCTTTGAAAATTTTTTATAGTCAATATTTACTAAATAAATAGGGCGATAGTTTTTACAATGTCGTGGATCTTTACCTGGTTTTGGGATAATGCAAATAAGGGCATCAAAGAAAGAGACAGAAGTGGAACCAGTTTGAAGGAAAGTGGAAAGAAGAGTATGTAATTTGGGAATAAGTAGTTTTGAGAAACAGGAGAAGAATTCAACAGTGAAACCGTCGGGACCTGGAGCTTTACCATGTTTGAGAGAGTTAAGAGCTTGAAGGAGATCTTTCTGCGTAAGGTCTGATTCTAAAGAGGAAAGATCCGGAAGAGTGTCGAAAGGAGAGGAAATCTTGGACAAAAATTGGGAAATGTCTTGTTGAGAAGAAGATGATTCAGACGAATACATTGTTTCATAAAAATGCAAAAACTTCTGTAGGATATCTTCACATTTGTGTTTTAGTGACCCATCACAACTATAGATAGATTCAATATTGACCTTGTTCTGCTTTACCTTTAGATAGTTGGCCAGCAATTTCCCAGCCTTATTCTGTCCACCATAAAACTTGGCGCTAGATTTTGAGAGGAAATTGGAGGTATTGTACGTGGAATCTTTATTAAATTGAATTTTGGTGGCGATAAGATCATTTAAACAATCCTTTGATTTGGAAGTGTAATATAAGTGCTCTAATTTTTTAATTTTAGAAAGGAGGTCATTGGTGGCTTGTTGGGCTTTCTTCCGTTTGCGAGAAACATAGTGAATGATGAAATCTCTAGCTGATGCTTTGAAAGCGTCCCAAACTACAGGGAATGGAACTTCATCCGTGTGATTAAACAAAAAATATTCATGAAAAAAGGATGTGAAAGAAGAAACAAACTGTGCATCGAGAAGGAGAGCATTATTGAAACACCATTTTTTAATAGAAGTAGGTTTTTGTAATACATCTAAAACAACTGGGGCATGATCAGAAATTAAGATGGAGCCAATGTCAGAAGAAATAAGGGATTGGGTAAGTTGATGAGAGATAAAAAAATAATCCAAGCGTTATTCAGTTTGATGAGGGGGTGAAAAGAAGGAGTATTCTCGCAAAGTGGGATTGCAGAGTCTCCAGGCGTCAGTAAGTTTGTATTGTGTAATGAGTTGTGTAAAAGATTTTTGTGACTTATGAGGAATGTAAGCACTAACTGAGTGTCTCTCCAAAAATGGGTCAAAAACTTCATTGCAGTCACCCACAAGGATGAAATTATCAACGTAGTATTGAGTGATAAGCGGTGCGAGGGAGGTCCAAAAAGTGGCGTCGCCACTCATAGGAGCATAAACATTTAAAATAGAAATAGGGACGTTATCTAGAGTGAGATTCACTAGCACCCATCTACCTGAAGTGTCTGCAGAATGCGTTACTACTTTAATTGGAAGAGATTTTCGAAACAAAATCAAGACTCCATTACGTTTACCAACACCTGGGGAAAAATAAACTTCGCCTACTCAACCCCTCTTCAATTTAGCAGATTCATCAGCCGACAAATGTGATTCCTGTATACAAGCTATATCTGTGTTGAGCTTGGCCAGGTGGGATAATACTTTCTGTCTTTTGATTGGTGAATGTAAACCTCGAACATTCCAAGATAATACTTTCAAAGGCATAACATAATTTTAGAAAAGCATATCAAAAAACCAGTTGAGGGACAATTCCAATAAGAATGACATGTGAAATCAATAAAAATACATCAATATCAAACCAACTGCACAAAATGTAAGAGATCTGAACTAGATATGAGAAACAAGAAAGAAAGGAAGCAAAGCAAAAATGCAACCTCTGTAAGAGAAAAGAAGACTGCAGGGTATAAAAAGGAAATGTGGAAGACCAATTAGAGAAGAGAATATGAACAAGCATTGGAAATGCAATAGGTCTCGCACCATTAGAGTTAGTGCTTTTAGAATTGTTTATGGGTTTTTTTTGTAAATGTTTATCATTTTTGTTTCCTGTAGCCAATGCTAAAGAATTACAAATAAAAAAAGCCATAAATATTTCTAAAAGCTCTAACTGAAATGGTCTGAGAGCTATTGCACTGTGTGAGGGTGAGGTGTTGAGGGTGAGTGAGGGTGAGTGAGGGTGAGCGTGAGGGTGGGTGAGGGTGAGTGAGGGTGAGTGAGGGTGAGGTGTTGAGGGTGAGTGAGGGTGAGGGGGAGTAGTTGAGGCTGAGTGAGGGTGAGTGAGAGTGAGTGTGAGTGAGGTGTTGAGGGTGAAAGTTTGAGGGTGAGGATGTTTTTTTTTTTAAATCGCGAAAATAATTGCTTTGTTATTTACAATGCCAATAGTTTTATGTTTCGTAAATCTGACACATATTGTAACACAAAATGTGTTGTAGCACTGAGTGGTGTGAGGGTGAGTGGTGTGAGGGTGAAGGGTGTGAGGGTGAGGGGTGTGAGGGTGAGGGTGTGAGGGTGAGGGGGGTGAGTGTGAGGGGGTGAGGGGGGTGAGGGGGTGTGAGGGGTGTGAGGGTGAGGGTGAGTGTGAGGGGGGTGAGTGTGAGGGGGAGGGGGGTGAGGGTGAGGGGGGTGAGGGGTGTGAGGGTGAGGGGTGTGAGGGTGAGGGGGGTGCGGGTGAGGGGGGGGAGGGTGAGGGTGAGTGTGAGGGGGGTGAGGGTGAGTGGGGTGAGAGTTAAGGGTGTTGAGGATGAGGGGGGTTAGTATGAGGGAGTTGAGGGTGAGGGGGGTGAGGGTGAGGGTGAGGGAAGGGGAGGGAGGGTGAGGGAGGGTGAGTGGTGTGAGGGTGAAGGGTGTGAGGGTGAGGGGTGTGAGGGTGAGGGGTGTGAGGGTGAGGGGGGTGAGTGTGAGGGGGGTGAGGGGGGTGAGGGTGAGGGGTGTGAGGGGTGTCAGGGTGAGGGTGAGGGTGAGGGGGGGTGAGGGTGAGGGGGAGTGGGGTGAGGGTGAGGGGTGTGAGGGGTGTGAGGGTGAGGGGTGTGAGGGTGAGGGGGGTGCGGGTGAGGGGGGGAGGGTGAGGGTGAGTGTGAGGGGGTGAGGTGAGTGGGGTGAGGGTTAAGGGTGTTGAGGATGAGGGGGTTTAGTATGAGGGAGTTGAGGGTGAGGGGGGTGAGGGTGAGGGGTGAGGGGAGGGGAGGGAGGGGTGAGGGAGGGTGAGTGGTGTGAGGGTGAAGGGTGTGAGGGTGAGGAGGGTGAGGGGTGTGAGGGTGAGGGGAGTGAGTGTGAGGGGGTGAGGGGGGTGAGGGTGAGGGGTCTGAGGGGTGTCAGGGTGAGGGTGAGGGGGTGAGGGTGAGGGGGGTGAGGGTGAGGGGGGTGAGGGGTGTGAGGGTGAGTGGTGTGAGGGTGAGGGGGGGGAGGGTGAGGGTGAGTGTGAGGGGGGTGAGGGTGAGGGTGAGTGGGGTGAGTGTTAAGGGAGTTGAGGATGAGGGGGGTTAGTATGAGGGAGTTGAGGGTGAGGCGGGTGAGGGTGAGGGTGAGGGGAGGGGAGGGAGGGTGAGGGAGGGTGAGGGGGTGAGGGAGTGTAAGGGAGAGTGAGGGTGAGGCTGAGCGGGTGTGAGAGGATCAGTGAGGGGGTGTGTGAGAGGGTGAGTGAGGGGGTGTGTGAGGTTGTGTGTGAGAGCGTGAGTGAGGGGGTGTGTGAGGGGTGTGTGAGAGGGTGTGTGAGAGGGTGATGGTGTGTTAGGGTGAATGAGGGTGAATGAGGGGGTGTGAGGGGGGTGAGGGTGGGGTGTTGAGGAGTGAGTGTGAGGGTGTGAGGGGTGAGGTTGAGGGGGTGAGGGTGAGGGGGGTGAGTGTTAGGGGGTGACTGTTAGGCGGGTGTGAGTGTTAGGGGGTGTGAGCGTTAGGGGGTGTTATTTTTAGGGTGTGTGAGGGTGAGGGTGAGTGAGGGTGTGTGACTTTTTGGGTGTGTGACTTTTCGGGTGTGTGACGGTGCGTGAGTGTTAGTGTGTGTGTGAGGGTGAGTGAGGGTGTGCGAGGTTTTGTTACACAGAGGGTGTGTGCCGGTGTGTGAGGGTGAGGGTGTGTGAGGGTGAGTGTGAGTTATTTGGAGTGAGTGTGAGTGAGGGGGTGTGAGGGGTGTTGTTGTGAGTGTGAGGTGAGTGAGGGTGTGTGAGTGTGATGGGGTGTGAGGGTGAGGGGGTGTGAGTGTGTGTAAGTGTGAGGATGAGTGATGTTGTTTGCGTCTGAGAGTGTGTGAAGTGTCGTGAGTGTGAGAGTGTTGTGATGAGTTTTAGGGGAGCGTGTGTGTGTGAGGGTAAGGTGTTTGAGGATGAGGGGGTGTGGTGTGTGAGGTGAGTGAGGGTGTGTTAGGTGTTGTTAATCAGAGGGTGTCTAACGGTGTGTGGCGGTGTGTGAGCGTGAGGGTGTGTGAGGGTGAGTTAGAGTCATTGGTAGTGAGTGTGAGTGAGTGTGAGTGAGGGGGTGTGAGGGTGTTGTTGTGAGTGTGAGGGGTGTGAGCGTGTGTGAGTGTAATGGGGTGTGAGGATGAGGGGGTGTGAGTGTGTATGAGGATGAGGATGAGTGTTGTTGTTTGCGTCTGAGAGTGTGTTTGGTGTAGTGAGTTTGAGAGTGTTGCGATGAGTTTTAGTGGAGCATGTGTGTGTGAGTGTAAGGTGTTTGAGTTTGAGGGGGTGTGTGTGAGGGTGAGTGAGGGTGTGTGACGTTTATGGTGTGTGACGGTGTGTGAGTTTGAGTGTGTTTGAGTGTTATTGAGGGTGTGAGAGGTGTTGTTAGGCACAGGGCGTGTGAGGGTGTGTGAGCGTGAGGGTGTGTGAGTTTGAGTGTGAGTTATTGTGAGTGAGTGTGAGTGAGTGTGAGTGAGGGGGTGTGAGGGTGATGGGGGTGTGAGGGTGAGGGGGTGTGAGTGTGTGAGTGTGAGGGTGAGCGAGGGAGTGTGAGTGTGAGTGAGTTGTTGCGGCTGAGAGTTAGAGTGTGTGAGGGTAATGGTGTGAGAGTTATTGTGCGTGTGTGAGGGTGAGGGGATGAGGCTAAGGCTGTGTGAGGCGGAGGGGTGTTGATGGTGATAGAGTGTGAGGGGTGTGAGTGGGTGCGGCTGTCCGGTGTAGTGAGTGTGAGCTTGTTGTGAGGGGTGTTATTTTTTGAGGGGAGTGAGGGTGTGTGAGTGTGTGTGAGTGTGAGTGGGTGTGAGTGTGTGTGAGTGTGAGTGTGAGTGTGAGTAAGTGGGTGTGAGGCTGAAGGTGTGTGATGGTGTATGAGGGAGATGTTGTGTTAGGGTTATTGAGGGTGTGTGAATGAGTGTGGTAGTTTTGGTGTGTGAGGGTGATGTTATGAGTGTGTGTATGTTAATATTAATTAAGTAATATGTGTTGTGTTTTTGAAAAAGGTGTTAGATGTTCCCTTTGTATTTCTTCTGTCTTATGTGTATATTTGTATGTAATGTAACTGTGTATGATTTGTACTAACTGTGTGGTGTTATGTGTTTAACGTGTTTGTGGAGTCCCGTTTTTTTTTTTTTTTTTAAATGGCCGACGCAATGCGTCACTTCGACGTTGCCTATGTTTAGCGGTCTAGTTTTTTTGTGTTGTGAGTGTTTACTTTTTTTGACGTTTATTTTCAGCCAATCGGAGCGCGACGTTTTTGACGTAGCGTTCCGATTTGCTTACGTCAACGGTGGAATTCCCCAGAGATCGAGAATGTTGGTGCGCAGAAGGCGTGTTCTTGTTCCTGTGGTGTTGCTGCGTAGTTTGACAGGTAAGAAAGTATTCCAAAGATTGTTATTATGTAATGTAATGTAGTATATATACTATGTTTAAGTTAAAGACTTGAGAAATGTATTTTTTTCGATCGTAATATTTGTAAATGTTTGTAATGTAACGGAAAGTTTTGTTTTTTATTGTTGATATGTAATGCATATGTTTTGTTAAACTGTAATGTAATGTATTTTTTGCTGTTTTTTGTTATTTGACGTACAAAAGCTGTTATTCGAACTTTGAAGTGCTAATTATTTTGTAATATATTGATGTAAGTTGTGTTTGCATTATTTTTTCTTGTGATGCTGAAGTAGCCGGATTATATGTTATTGACGTACTTGATGTATGAAAGGAAACTTTGTGTATTTGCTGACTTTATTATTCCTAGCAATGTATGAAGTGGATGTACAGTGATGTAATGATATATTTACAGTGATGTAATGATATATTTTTTTGCTTTTTGTGAAAGAATAGTTCTATTTTCGTAATATGTTTCTTATATTAGAAGTAATTACGTGTGAATAACTGCTATTGTTCTGTGCGTATAGCTTTTTGTGTAACTGTTGACCATTGTCTTTAATCTGTCCCATTCTCCGGATGAATAGTGCTTGTTTATTGCCCCAAGAAAAAGTTGGCTGTTTCAGAATAGTTGTATTTTCGTAATATGTTTCTTATATTAGATGTAATTCCGTGTGAATAACTGCTATTGTTCTATGCGTACGCGTTTTTGTGTAACTGTTGACCATTGTCTTTAATCCGTCCCATTCTCCGGATGAATAGTGCTTGTTTATTGCCCCAAGAAAAAGTTGGCTGTTTCACTTTTGTCTTTGTACATCCTCGTCCTCACTTCCTGCCACATATTTGTATTTGTTTTGTTGGTGTAATATTGTTGTAATATTGTACGAATTTTTTTTGCTTTTTGGCCCGAAGCCTGATTAACATCCTTGCATGCTGTAGGTCACTTTTGGGAAGTATATTTTGTGTATAACGTATCTGATGCACTACTCCGTAGACCCCCTTTGTTTCCGTCCTAAAAGTTGTTTTATGTGTATGAAAATGGCATAACATTCATAAATTTGCAGAATGGGTGAATGATGCAGAGTGGGTGAATGATGCTGAGTGGGTGAATGATGCAGAGTGGGTGAATGATGGAGAGTGGGTGAATGATGGAGAGTGGGTGAATGATGGAGAGTGGGTGAATGATGGAGAGTGGGTGAATGATGGAGAGTGGGTGACTGAAGCAGAGTGGGTGACTGAAGCAGAGTGGGTGACTGAAGCAGAGTGGGTGACTGAAGCAGAGTGGGTGACTGAAGCAGAGTTGGTGACTGAAGCAGAGTGGGTGACTGAAGCAGAGTGGGTGACTGAAGCAGAGTGGGTGACTGAAGCAGAGTGGGTGACTGATTAGAAAGTCTGTGCTATTGGTATTGTAAAGGACAGCTTTTTTATTTATGTGCTTGTTTTGAAAATAGCGAATTAATATGTTTGTTATTTACAATGGCAATAGTTTTATCTTTTGCGAATGTGATACCAATTGTAACATAATATGTGTTGTGAGTGAGGGGTTGAGGGTGAGTTGTTGTGGGTGAGTGAGGGTGATGTGTTGAGGGTGAGTGAGGGTGAGGTGTTGAGGGTGAGTGAGGGTGAGGCGTTGAGGGGGAGGGGTGGAGGGTGAGGTGTTGAGGGTGAGTGAGGGTGAGGTGTTGAGGGTGACTGAGGGTGAGGGTGAGTGAGGCTGAGTGCGGTTGCGTTTTTGAGGGTGAGTGTGGGTGACTGAGGGTGAGGCGTTGAGGGTGAGTGAGGGTGAGGTTGAGTGAAGGTGAGGGTGAGGTGTTGAGGGTGATTGAGGGTGAGTGAGGGTGAGGGTGAGGTGTTGAGGGTGAGTGAGGGTGAGTGATGGTGAGGGTGAGTGAGGGAGGGTGATTGAGGGTGAGGTGTTGAGGGTGAGGGTGAGTGAGGGTGAGGTGTTGAGTGTGAGGGGGTGAGGGGGGGAGGTGTTGAGGGTGAGTGAGGGTGAGGTGTTGAGTGAGTGAGGGTGAGGGTGAGGGGTTGAGGGTGAGTGAGGGTGAGGGTACGTGAGGAGTTGAGGGTGAGTGAGGATGAGGGTGAGTGAGGGTGATCATAGCTGAGGATGCATCCCTTGAATGTGTCTGTGGGTAGTTTTAAATGCTGGAATTGGGGTTGGGGTGTGTGTGTACGTCTTGTAAAAACAGAACTTTGCTGCGGAGGCGTCCCTTAATGTGTGTGTGGCTACTTGTAAATACTGTAATTGTTGTTCTGTGTGTGTGTGTACGGGTTGGAGAATGATAAATATGGTGACTGATTTGTGTGGCAATACATAAATGTAGAGACAGGGTGAGTGAGGGTGAGGGTAGGTGAGGGGTTGAGGGTGAGTGAGGGTGAGGGTGAGGGTGCAAAACTAACGACACCCTTAAAGTGTAGTCGTTATTTTTATTATGAACATCGTGAGCATTGCTGAGGATGCGGCCCTTAAATGTGTCTGTGGGTAGTTTTAAATGCTAGAATTGTTTTTGCTGTGTGTGTACGTGTTGTAAATACAGAACTTTGCTGCGGATGCGTCCCTTAATGTGTGTGTGGCTACTTTGAAATCCTGTACTCGTTGTTAATGGTGTGTTGCAAGCATTGGAATAGTTGTAATAAGTTTATGCCACTGAAGACAACGGATTAATTTTGTAGTATATGCAAGCGTAGACGTAAAATTCACCATTTTTCCATAGTGCGCTCTAGAGGTAGCCTATAAATTAGAAGTCAAGGTGAATGGGGATGAGCCTGTTGTGTTTATGAATGTAGTACCCAAGTATTTTTTAATTAAAACTATCCATCCCTTTTGTGACTGGCACTTTCTTTCACTTTAGTGTTTGTGTTTGTGCGCTGTAGTATGTGCTTATGTGACTTAATGCTGTTGTGTGTGTACGTGTTGCTGGCCTTTATAATAATTAGTGTATGTTTCGGAACAAGCATGTAGTCCAAAGAGCCGTTGTGGGTGCATAACGGCAGAATGTGCACAACGAGCATGCTCTGTGTTTTGGGTGCGTTTGTAGGATCAAAGGTTTTAATCCTTCCCTTGCCCCAAGGAAAAGTCACACTAGCTGATGTGCGCGACTTGGAAGTGTGAATGTTTGAATGTGTATGCAGATGAAGTTTCGACATTGGCGCGACAGTAGACTTCCCTGGGCAACTCCCTTAATCGCACATAAGAGTTCGCTCTCAACTGACAAAGCAAACGTCATTTTGTTTCCGTTCCTGTAATTCGAATTCAACTGTGTGCTCCAAGTTACCCTTACAAATGGCATATATAAAGCAGTCAAAGTATAAAAAGTTAACCTTTTAAAAATACCACTCTTGTAATATCCATTCTCAAACTTGTGACGTTATGTTTATTAGGAAAATACAAAACTTTGCTGAGGATGCGTCCCTTAATGTGTGTGTGGCTACTTTGAAACCCTGTTTTCCTTGTTTTTGGTGTGTGGGTACGGTTGTAGAATGAGAAATATGGTGGCTGATTTGTCTGGCAATACATAAATGTAGAGACAGATGTGGCGAAATGGTATGAGCTTATGTATGGTGCTGAATGGGACAGAGGCTTGATGCAATATTTTCCCTTAAAGTGGTGTCGTTATTTTAATTAGTAAAATCATGAGCATTGCTGAGGATGAGGCCCTTGAATGTGTCTGTGGGTAGTTTTAAATGCTAGAATTGTTGTTGCTGTGTCTGTACGTATTGTAAATACAGAACTTTGCTGCGGATGCGTCCCTTAATGTGTGTGTATGAGAAATATGGTGGTTATCCAAAAGAAGGCAACATCGGAAATGTTTCACTGAAGGCAACATAGGAGGGTGAGGTGTTGAGTGAGTGAGGGTGAGGAGTTGAGAGTGGGTGAGGGTGAGGGAGGGTGAGGGGTTGAGGGTGAGTGAGGGTGAGTCATTGTGAGGTGTTGAGGGTGAATGAGGGTGAGGCTGAGGTGTTGAGGGTGAGTGAGAGTGAGGGTGAGTGAGGGTGAGTGAGGGGTTGAGGGTGAAGTGTTGAGGGTGTGGATGAGGGGTTGAGGGTGAGGGAGGGTGAGTCATTGTGAGGTGTTGAGGGTGAATGAGGGTGAGGCTGAGGTGTTGAGGGTGAGTGAGAGTGAGGGTGAGTGAGGGTGAGTGAGGGGTTGAGAGTGAGGGTGAGTGAGGGTGAGGGTAGGTGAGGGGTTGAGGGTGAGGGTGATTGAGGGTGAGCATGCCTCCATTAATGTGTGTGTGGCAACGTTAAAATACAGTGTGCGAATTAGAAAGATGGTAGATGATTTTGTTTGGCAATGTTGGTGTGTGTGTACGGCATGCTATGTAAACTATAGGAGTTTTGTTAAAAAAACATCACGTTTCCAGACACCATTTTCTCCCTTACTGTAATTCGACTTGAACTGTCTGCTCCAAGTTACCCTTAAAAATGGCATGAGGGGTTGAGGGTGAGGGTGAGTGAGGGTGAGGCTGAGGTGTTGAGTGTGAGTGAGGGTGAGAGTGAGGGTGAGTGAGGGGTTGAGTGTTAGTGAGGGTGAGGTATTGAGGGTGAGTGAGGGTAAGGGTGATTGAGGGGTTGAGAGTTAGTGAGGGTGAGGGGTTGAGGGTTAGTGATGGTGAGGTGTTGAGGGTGAGTGAGGGTGAGGGTGAGTGAGGGTGAGGGGGAGGGGTTGAGGGTGAGTGAGGGGTTGAGGGTGAAGTGTTGAGGGTGTGGGTGAGGGGTTGAGGGTGAGGGAGGGTGAGTGAGGGTGAGGGTGAGTGGTTGAGGGTGAGGGGTTGAGGGTGAGTGAGGGTGAGGGTGAGTGAGGGTGAGATGTTGATGGTGAGTGAAGGTGAGGTGTTGAGTGAGGGTGAGGGGTTGAGGGTGAGTGAGGGTGAGGCTAGGTGAGGGGTTGAGGGTGAGTGAGGGTGAGGCTAGGTGAGGGGTTGAGGGTGAGTGAGGGTGAGTGAGGGTGAGGGTGAGTGAGGGTGAGGGTGAGTGGTTGAGGGTGAGGTGTTGAGGGTGAGGTGTTGAGTGTGAGTGAGGGTGAGATGTTGATGGTGAGTGAGGGTGAGGTGTTGAGTGAGTGAGGGTGAGGGGTTGAGGGTGAGTGAGGGTGAGGGTAGGTGAGGGGTTGAGGGTGAGGGTGATTGAGGGTGAGCATGCCTCCATTAATGTGTGTGTGGCAATGTTAAAATACAGTGGGCGAATTAGAAAGATGGTAGATGATTTTGTTTGGCAATGTTGGTGTGTGTGTACGGCATGGTATGTAAACTATAGGAGTTTTGTTAAAAAAACATAACGTTTCCAGACGCCATTTTCTCCCTTACTGTAATTCGACTTGAACTGTCTGCTCCAAGTTACCCTTCAAAATGGCATGAGAGGTTGAGGGTGAGGGTGAGTGAGGGTGAGGCTGAGGTGTTGAGTGTGAGTGAGGGTAAGAGTGAGGGTGAGTGAGGGGTTGAGTGTTAGTGAGGGTGAGGTATTGAGGGTGAGTGAGGGTAAGGGTGATTGAGGGGTTGAGAGTTAGTGAGGGTGAGGGGTTGAGGGTTAGTGATGGTGAGGTTTTGAGGGTGAGTGAGGGTGAGGGTGAGTGAGGGTGAGGGGGAGGGGTTGAGGGTGAGTGAGGGGTTGAGGGTGAAGTGTTGAGGGTGTGGGTGAGGGGTTGAGGGTGAGGGAGGGTGAGTGAGGGTGAGGGTGAGTGGTTGAGGGTGAGTAGTTGAGGGTGAGGGGTTGAGGGTGAGGTGTTGAGGGTGAGTGAGGGTGAGATGTTGATGGTGAGTGAAGGTGAGGTGTTGAGTGAGGGTGAGGGGTTGAGGGTGAGTGACTATAGGAGTTTTGTTAAAAAAACATCACGTTTCCAGACGCCATTTTCTCCCTTACTGTAATTCGACTTGAACTGTCTGCTCCAAGTTACCCTTAAAAATGGCATGAGGGATTGAGGGTGAGGGTGAGTGAGGGCGAGGCTGAGGTGTTGAGTGTGAGTGAGGGTGAGAGTGAGGGTGAGTGAGGGGTTGAGTGTTAGTGAGGGTGAGGTATTGAGGGTGAGTGAGGGTAAGGGTGATTGAGGGGTTGAGAGTTAGTGAGGGTGAGGGGTTGGGGGTTAGTGATGGTGAGGTGTTGTTGGTGAGTGAGGGTGAGGGTGAGGGTGAGTGAGGGTGAGGGTGAGGGGGAGGGGTTGAAGGTGAGTGAGGGGTTGAGGGTGAAGTGTTGAGGGTGTGGGTGAGGGGTTGAGGGTGAGGGAGGGTGAGTGAGGGTGAGGGTGAGTGGTTGAGGGTGAGTGGTTGAGGGTGAGGGGTTGAGGGTGAGGTGTTGAGGGTGAGTGAGGGTGAGATGTTGATGGTGAGTGAAGGTGAGGTGTTGAGTGAGGGTGAGGGGTTGAGGGTGAGTGAGGGTGAGGCTAGGTGAGGGGTTGAGGGTGAGTGAGGGTGAGGCTAGGTGAGGGGTTGAGGGTGAGTGAGGGTGAGTGAGGGTGAGGGTGAGTGGTTGAGGGTGAGGTGTTGAGGGTGAGGTGTTGAGGGTGAGTGAGGGTGAGATGTTGATGGTGAGTGAGGGTGAGGTGTTGAGTGAGTGAGGGTGAGGGGTTGAGGGTGAGTGAGGATGAGGGTAGGTGAGGGGTTGAGGGTGAGGGTGATTGAGGGTGAGCATGCCTCCATTAATGTGTGTGTGGCAACGTTAACATAGAGTGGGCGAATTAGAAAGATGGTAGATGATTTTGTTTGGCAATGTTGGTGTGTGTGTACGGCATGGTATGTAAACTATAGGAGTTTTGTTAAAAAAACATAACGTTTCCAGACGCCATTTTCTCCCTTACTGTAATTCGACTTGAACTGTCTGCTACAAGTTACCCTTCAAAATGGCATGAGGGGTTGAGGGTGAGGGTGAGTGAGGGTGAGGCTGAGGTGTTGAGTGTGAGTGAGTGTAAGAGTGAGGGTGAGTGAGGGGTTGAGTGTTAGTGAGGGTGAGGTATTGAGGGTGAGTGAGGGTAAGGGTGATTGAGGGGTTGAGAGTTAGTGAGGGTGAGGGGTTGAGGGTTAGTGATGGTGAGGTGTTGAGGGTGAGTGAGGGTGAGAGTGAGGGTGAGTGAGGGTGAGGGGAGGGGTTGAGGGTGAGTGAGGGGTTGAGGGTGAAGTGTTGAGAGTGTGGGTGAGGGGTTGAGGGTGAGGGAGGGTGAGTGAGGGTGAGGGTGAGTGGTTGAGGGTGAGTGGTTGAGGGTGAGGGGTTGAGGGTGAGGTGTTGAGGGTGAGTGAGGGTGAGATGTTGATGGTGAGTGAAGGTGAGGTGTTGAGTGAGGGTGAGGGGTTGAGGGTGAGTGAGGGTGAGGCTAGGTGAGGGGTTGAGGGTGAGTGAGGGTGAGGCTAGGTGAGGGTTTGAGGGTGAGTGAGGGTGAGTGAGGGTGAGGGTGAGTGGTTGAGGGTGAGGTGTTGAGGGTGAGGTGTTGAGGGTGAGTGAGGGTGAGATGTTGATGGTGAGTGAGGGTGAGGTGTTGAGTGAGTGAGGGTGAGGGGTTGAGGGTGAGTGAGGGTGAGGGTAGGTGAGGGGTTGAGGGTGAGGGTGATTGAGGGTGAGCATGCCTCCATTAATGTGTGTGTGGCAACGTTAAAATACAGTGGGCGAATTAGAAAGATGGTAGATGATTTTGTTTGGCAATGTTGGTGTGTGTGTACGGCATGGTATGTAAACTATAGGAGTTTTGTTAAAAAAACATCACGTTTCCAGACGCCATTTTCTCCCTTACTGTAATTCGACTTGAACTGTCTGCTCCAAGTTACCCTTAAAAATGGCATGAGGGGTTGAGGGTGAGTGAGGGCGAGGCTGAGGTGTTGAGTGTGAGTGAGGGTGAGTGAGGGGTTGAGTGTTAGTGAGGGTGAGGTATTGAGGGTGAGTGAGGGTAAGGGTGATTGAGGGGTTGAGAGTTAGTGAGGGTGAGGGCTTGAGGGTTAGTGATGGTGAGGTGTTGAGGGTGAGTGAGGGTGAGGGTGAGGGTGAGTGAGGGGTTGAGAGTTAGTGAGGGTGAGGGGTTGAGGGTTAGTGATGGTGAGGTGTTGAGGGTGAATGAGGGTGAGGGTGAGGGTGAGTGAGGGTGAGGGGGAGGGGTTGAGGGTGAGTGAGGGGTTGAGGGTGAAGTGTTGAGGGTGTGGGTGAGGGGTTGAGGGTGAGGGAGGGTGAGTGAGGGTGAGGGTGAGTGGTTGAGGGTGAGTGGTTGAGGGTGAGGGGTTGAGGGTGAGGTGTTGAGGGTGAGTGAGGGTGAGATGTTGATGGTGAGTGAAGGTGAGGTGTTGAGTGAGGGTGAGGGGTTGAGGGTGAGGCTAGGTGAGGGGTTGAGGGTGAGTGATGGTGAGGCTAGGTGAGGGGTTGAGGGTGAGTGAGGGTGAGTGAGGGTGAGGGTGAGTGGTTGAGGGTGAGGTGTTGAGGGTGAGTGAGGGTGAGATGTTGATGGTGAGTGAGGGTGAGGTGTTGAGTGAGTGAGGGTGAGGGGTTGAGGGTGAGTGAGGGTGAGGGTAGGTGAGGGGTTGAGGGTGAGGGTGATTGAGGGTGAGCATGCCTCCATTAATGTGTGTGTGGCAACGTTAAAATACAGTGGGCGAATTAGAAAGATGGTAGATGATTTTGTTTGGCAATGTTGGTGTGTGTGTACGGCATGGTATGTAAAGTATAGGAGTTTTGTTAAAAAAACATAACGTTTCCAGACGCCATTTTCTCCCTTACTGTAATTCGACTTGAACTGTCTGCTCCAAGTTACCCTTCAAAATGGCATGAGGGGTTGAGGGTGAGGGTGAGTGAAGGTGAGGCTGCTGCGGATGCATCCCTTAATGTTTGTGTATGAGAAATATGGTGGTTATCCAAAAGAAGGCAACATCGGAAATGTTTCACTGAAGGCAACATAGGAAATCTTTAGTCTGTACAAGCGTCGACGTAGAATAGCCCGATTTTACATTCCACGCTGTAGAGGGAAGTTGTGAAATAGTAGGCATGGTTATGTAAAGTAAATAAGTTTTGTTAAAAAAACATCACGTTTCTAGTGTTAGTATTTTCTTTCAGTGGGGTTTTTTAAGTTTTGCGAAAAAGCATCACGTTTCTAGTGTTAGTATTTTCTTTCAGTGGGTTTTTTTTTTTTGGGGTTTGTTGTTGTTCTCGAGCTAACACCCGGCTCGCATCCTGCTGTTCTAAATTAGCACATCCCCAAAGGAACTTCACAAGTGATTACAATCTTGACGACGGAGCTTAAAGTACTCTAGCATCCTGTAGTTTTGTTGACGAAAGCCTTGGAGTCTGTGGCCTGGCTGTGTGTTCATGTAAATGGTATTAAAGAAAGGTCCCAGCAGGTCCGGCGTATTGTTGGGGGTTAGGGCGGGTTGCGAGGACTGTTTAGTCACGTGGATGTGCTAGAGGCTCTGTGATGTCACGCTGTGTCGGAGGAGGGAAATAGTAGGCCCGTTGAATTGGACTGACTCTGTGTGTTTCATTTCGTTTATAAACATGTCAAAATATTAATTTTTTTTTAGGTGCAATGCTATAGATACAAGCGCTATTTTTTGCGTAGCACGCTGTAGAGGGAGGGGTGGGAATAGTAGGTATGCTGATTGGGGAATGTACACGGCGATGTAGCTTGTAATGCGTCTGTCATTATTTCTTTTTGTCGACGCTTTCAGTTTCAAGTCTTTCGTTTTTTGTGTTCTGAGAGCCTGGCTGTGTGCAGGGACAGAGAGGGGAGGTGCTGGCGTCTGGGGAGGGGGAGTTGAATTGCGAGCCTGGCTGTGTACGGGAACAGAGGGGGGAGGTGCTGGCGTTTGTGGGTTGTAATATTAACTGTTTTTTAGGTGCAATGCTATACATACTATCGCTATTTTTTGCGTAGCACGCTGTAGAGGGAGGGGTGGGAATAGTAGGCCTGCTGATTGGGGAATGTACAAGGCGATGTAGCTTGTAATGCGTCTGTCATTATTTCTTTTTGTCGACGATTTCAGTTTCAAGTCTTTCGTTTATTGTGTTCTGAGAGCCTGGCTGTGTGCAGGGACAGAGAGGGGAGGTGCTGGCGTCTGGGGAGGGGGAGTTGAATTGCGAGCCTGGCTGTGTACGGGAACAGAGGGGGGAGGTTCTGGCGTTTGTGGGTTGTGGAAGAGATGTCGAAGGCTGTAGAAAAGTTTGTTAACAAATAAGTATGTTTCATTGTCCCAAAAAATAGATTTGGGCAAGTTAGAGTTGAAGACGAAAGTCATTTCTGCTGGGCAATAGGTCTTGTTAATGGTAAGACTTTCGTGTGCCAGACAGTTTCACGGAAGACAAGCAGTGCTAGAGTGGTGGTAGAGAAAGTGGGGAGGGGGCGGATCCGGAGGTGCGTCGTGAGGGGGAGTGGAATTGCGAGCCTGGCTGTGTCCGGGAAGAAAGAGGGGAGGTGCTGGCGTTTTGTGGGTTGAGGAACAGATGTTGAAGGCTGTAGAAGAAATGCGACACGGCAGGCAGGGGAGGGGCGGAGCGGGTGTGTGGGAGGGATGCGCCTGAAGTGAAAAACATGCAAGGCAGGCGGCTGGGGCCATGTGCACGCGCTTTGAAGCTCATTGCGCATGCGCATTGACCTTACATTTCTCGTGCACTGCAAGGAATCGCCACGATTCCTTGCAAGTTGGTTAAAGAGTGGATAAGCCCCCATAGTCTCGCAAGCTCGATGCGCATGCGCATCGACAGGCGAGACCTAAAAAGGAGAAAGAAAAGAAAAAGAAGAAAGAGAGCATGAAGAGAATAGAGAATAATGAAGGAAGAAAACTTACAAACAGTCCAAGACATACGAAGGGTGGAGGGATGGAAGGCCACACGGAATAATGACGTGTCCAGGACCCACAAGGGAAGGCGGAGGGAAGGGCATAACGAACATACTCTAACATAGGTATGAGAAGACACGCTACCGAAACCTGTGAAGGAAGAAAAAATTATTAGATATATTGCAAACAATGACAACGCATAGTAACTGCTGCAAACGTTTCAAGAAAGAGCAAATGGAATAAAAACCAAAAGAGAAATCACGTGAATACTGCAACCAGAAACAGAGTCTTAACACAAACTAGCTGGAACTAAATGATGAAGTGGTCTCCATTGTGTCGCTGTGGTGAGAGTACAGGAAGCTCTTCAACTTAATTGGATCCTCATATGTGGTAGTTTTATTATTGAATGTCACTTTAAACAAGCAAGGGTGAAAAAGACCATATCGTGCACCCAACGAGCGTAATTGTGGCCGCAATGCTAAAAATTCTTTGCGTCGATCAGCTGTCGATTTGGCGTAATCCTGAGAGAAGAACAAAGAATTTCCTGACCAAATGATACGATTCATTGCCTTAGCTGCTGATAGAATCTTTAAGAGGTCAGTATATTCCAAAAAGTACAAGATCACTCCTCTCGGTTTGTGTGGCGACGAAGAAGATGTTTGACGCATTGGTGGGCCTAGTCTGTGAGCTCTCTGTATATTCAACATGGTGCCTTCAGGTAGCTTAAGGAGCGTTGGAAGGAAGGATTTAAAGAAAGTTGGCGGATCCGAGCCTTCTGTTCCTTCAGGAAGACCATAAATTCGAAGGTTATTCCGCCTATTTCTGTTTTCCAACTGCTCTACTTGTTTGTGAAGTGCGGAGACCTGTGAACAAAGAGAGTCTACTTTAGAAGTAGAAGAAGATAAAGAGCCAAAGTTCTGCTCTAACGTGTTGACTCGTTGATCCATTGCTGACCATTTGTCAGAGAGCATCTGAAGTGTGGATTTGGTCTCTTCCATGAACGGACGTAGAGCTCTAATCTCCTCCAGTATTAGATCCATTGTAACAGAAGCAGTCTGTTTAGGTGGAGAGGGAGGATATTTTTTCAATCTTTTTGTAGAAGTTTTGGAAACAGTCTAGACTGAGGCAATCTGTGAAGGCAATGCACCTTTGGACGATGAAGCAACTGAATCCTCCATGGATAAACAGTTATAGCGTGAGCTGAGATGAATCAAAAATTTCAGAGGAGAAGGTGTAGATATCTGTAAAGTTCTAGATGTCCTGCCCATAGACTTGAGAAAAACAATCCAAAGACATAGAACAGTAATGTGCAGGAGAAGAAACACCGTATTAAGAGCAGAAATAATGTGAAACCAACACTAGGGCAAACTGACCTATCACTGTAAGCATGGCAATATTAAAACAATAATAACAAAAAAGATACTGTAAAGAATTAGCACAACATTATGAAAATGTAATAGAGAAAAGATCACACGTGGCTTTGGATGGATAATAAATCTGCGCTGTGAGGATATGTGCAATGAAGATATTTTTTTTCCTTTAAACTACCCATGCAATGGGAAGAATTAAAACCTATACAGAAGAGGTTGTACAAAACTGTAAGACAAAGCTTAAATGTGCAATTCCATCTAATAATAATAGAGAAGCTATACTGTAATGGAAATTATGATCATTAGGCGCGTGACAGGTTATCATAACATAACTTAACCAATAAGCATGAGACACAAACTGAAAGTGGTAATTGTATGCTTAATGAGAAGGAGGTGTGTGAAATGTAAAACAGCACAATTCTTCACGAAAATGTGACCTGAACAGAACAAGCCATTACAAATGCTAAACTGGATGTCTCAGCTAGGAGAGCCATGTGAAATAAATAACTGTGTGGCACATTCATAAAACATTTCAGGCTCTGAAGAAGAAAAAAAAATAAACCAGCTGAAAAGTGCATATGGTTACACATACACAGACCGAAAATAAAGAAATGAGGTTGCTGAAATGCTTATTTAAAGTACATTAATACAGATGACAAGCACATAAAAAAGTCCTCGTTTCACTGTTCTGCACAACTATTAGTGTTGAACATTAATATTCAGCAAGTATATTCAAAATTTGCAAACATACGTGACAAGAATTTTCAATTCTATTAAGGACTAGGAGGCGAGGATTATGCTTTCTCATTTCTTTAATGAAATGCTCAGCAGCCAATAAAAAAATAACCAAAACTACATTTTCCATGAACACTAGGGAATGACCATAGAGACTATAGTATAAAAGGTCCCAACATTAGTCCTTCTTCCTCTTTCTTTGTGGAAACAGTTCCAGTCCAAAATGCAATCCCATGTACATCAACAATAACAGCTCCAAACACGCCGCAGAAATCCAAAGAATCTTGAAATAGAAGTCATAGGAACACTGGGTCGGTAAACCAGGAGACGAAGGAAAACCAGGAGAAAGATGGTCAACATCACTTCGGATCTGAACCTGAAAAAGACACATAGCCGTAACATCCAAATAATGGAAGATCGTCAAAAGCAATCCAGGGGGGGGGAAACAAGGAGTAATATAATTGCAACAGCAGTTAAACATTGTACAGTACATAACAATGCAAATGAAGTACAAAGGGTGGGATAATCCTTGCCTCCTAGTCCTTAATAGAATTGAAAATTCTTGTCACGTATGTTTGCAAATTTTGAATTCTATGTCAGGACAGGAGGCTCCGATTATGCTTTTTCAAAGCTGATCCACCACCACAGAAGCAACACTATCAATAGGCTTGTAATAAAATGTTTTGAAAACTGCATCAGAAGACCAATCTGCGGCCTTCATAATGTCAAAAAGCGTGACACCCATGGAAAAGGCCTTAGAAGCCATAGCCCCTCGTGCAGAATGTGCACCAAACACAGATACATCAATGCCCGTCTCTGCAATAAGCCAACCCACCCAGCGCGCCAGAGTAGCGGGAGTGACAGGGCGAAATGGTTTTTGTAAGGCAATTAACAATTGACCCTGCATGTCTGATCGCAAAGAAGCAGTACTCACCTCATAATCCTTAAGGCACTGCACAACACAAAGGTTGCGATGAGTGGGAAAAGAAGGATACAGAATGGAAGTAGTATTAGACTTAGTCCGCCTAGAAAGACAAAAAGTAACACCCTCAGGAGTGAAACATCGACCTGCAAGATCTAGAGCGCGGACATCTGACACACGTTTGCAAGATACAAGGCATAACAACATTGTCAATTTAGCAGACAACTGTTTGCGGGATAACAAGAGATTGGAAGGCCAAGCCTCCAGGAACCTCAGAACAATGGAAACATCCCATAAAGAGACATATTTAGGAATGTGAGGTTTCGAAAGACGAATCCCTTTAAGCAATTTGGAAATGAAAGGGTGCTCACCCGCAGGTTTGCCATCAATCTGGACATGGCCAGTGGAAATAGAGGAACGAAAACTATTGACCGTCCTATAAGCCAGGCCTGAGGTGGCCAGGGACGCCAAAAAGTTAATGATCAAACTGATATCCGCTGAAACGGGATCAACTTCCCGTTGAGCACACCAATCACACCACCGCTTCCAAGCACCTTTATATCGTTTGTGAGTATTGGGAGACCAGGCCTCACTAATGAATTTGGAAGCGTCGCTAGAAATGCCCTGGATCGTCCAGCGATCCCCGAGATTCGCCACGCCAGCAGCTGAAGAGAGCCGGACAGAATTAGGGGATGTGGATCTCCGAGAGGATCCAGTAAAAGATTCCGCTTCTGGGGAAGAAGGAGAGGCGGCTCGCAACACATTTCCAGGAGAACCGGGAACCACGCCTGATCCCTCCAGAGAGGAGCAATCAGAATCAGATCCGCTCGAAATCGCTTGGTGTAAGCCAGAACTCTCGGGAGCATCATGAATGGGGAAACGCATAGCACAGAGTCGTCGGCCATCGTTGAAGAAAAGCATCCGTAGCCAGGGCTAGCGGATCCGGTCTCCACTGTAAAACTGTGGGAGTTGCGTGTTGAGGCGAGAAGCAAACAGGTCTAGGTGACACTGGCCCCACCGCCGGAGAATGGCACGGAACACTCGAGGGTGCAGTCTCCAGTCGCTGAAATCCCGAAGATGCCTGGAGTGCCAATCCGCAACCTGATTGTTGCGACCCGGAAGATACTCTGCAATAACAGTGATCTTCCTCTGCAGGCAAAAGTGCCAAAAATCCTTGGCTATCTCCGCCAACACCTTGGACCGAGTCCCGCCCAGCTTGTTGACATAGCGGACCGCGGACACATTGTCCATTCGGAGAAGAATGCAGCAACTTGTTCGAAGGGGAGAGAAAAACCTGATCGCAAACGAACCCGCTAGGAGTTCCAGACAGTTTATATGGACAACTCCTGAGGGGACCAACGGCCCCCTGTCGATACCGGCCCGCAACGGGCTCCCCAGCCCCACCGACTTGCATCGGATTCGATCACCAAATCTGGCGACGTACCGAATAGGGCTCGACCATTCCAGGCCTCCATGTGGTCTAACCACCATTGCATCTCCCACCTCAATTCTTCCGTAAGGGGAATTTGGTCCGAATATCTGAGGCCTTTCCGGAGATGCTGGATCTTGAGCCGTTGCATCGCTCTGTAATGAAGAGGGCCAGGAAAGATCGCCTGAATGGAAGATGCTAACAGACCTACTACATGTGCCAGCGATCTCAATGACACAGTCTGTCTGGAAATAACAGATGTCAACTCCCTCTTGATGTAACGAATCTTCTGGCCGGGCAAAAGAAGCTGGCAAGCAACCGAGTCTATCTGGAAGCCCAGAAAATCTATAGATTGAGTCGGAATCAAAACTGATTTCGGAATGTTGATCAGAAAACCGAGAGACTGCAAAAGTTCGATGGACCACTCCAGATGTTGCAGAAGCCTGAGAGGACAATCCGCCATAAGGAGAATATCGTCCAGATAAATAATCAATCTGACCCCCCGAGATCTCAGATGTTCCACAACTGGTCTCAGTAGTTTTGTGAAGCACCATGGTGCCGACGAAAGGCCGAACGGAAGAACCTGATATTCGTACCAACTCCCTTGCCACTGAAATTGGAGAAACCGACGATGGGGCTTGTAAATCGGGATCAACAGATACGCGTCCTTCAGATCCAGACGGACCATCCAGTCTCCCTCGCGAAGGAGATCCCGTAAGAGATGGATGCCTTCCATCTTGAAGTGACGGTACACAACCCCGCCGTTGAAGTCTTTCAGGTTGAGAACCAGGCGAGACCCGCCTCCTTTCTTCTCGACCAGAAAGACTGAGCTGGCAAAGCCCTTCGGATGACGGATGGTGGGAAGAATCGCCCCTTTCTGTAGTAGAACCTCGATTTCTTCTGAAAGACAAGCTTGATCGTGAAGGGAAAAATGCAAAAGGGGGGGAGGATGGGTGTGATGCAGAGGGTGATAGAACTCTATCTTGAATCCTTGAACAGTTTCTAGCACCCATGCATCGCTTGAGATCATACGCCAGTTTTTAAGGAAATATTGCACCCTGCCCCCCAACATCACATCGCAAGCATGAATCAGGCTCACCTGTAGCGCTGGAGTCCTGGTAATGGCCTTGCTGCCCTCCAGATTGGCCTTTGCCATACTGTCCCTTTCCTTTGCGGGAGGGGTAGAAATTTGCTCGAGTGGAGTATCCGGTGTCATGTCCTGCACCACGCTGCTGTGGGGCTCCACGCTGGGACTGTTGGTGCGACCCACGGTCGAACGAGCGTCCACGTTGTCGTCCGGCCTTGGCAAAAAACGGATGCATCGCTCGGCGTAACGATGCCTGTGCCTTGTCGATGCCACTGAAGGTGGAGACAAACTTCGTAAGTTCTTTTAAAAAGGGCTGACCAAACAACAGGCCTTGCGCCTCAGGACCCGACTCTGAAGTCGACAGTTCCGCCAATTTCGGATCCAACTTCAGCAAGATGGACCGGTGCCTCTCTGAAGAAACTGCGCAATTAACATTACCTAATTGGCAGATAGCTCTCTGCGCCCACTCAATGAGTTCGTCAGGGTCTACAAGAGCCGACGCTTCCTTCGCTTGAAAGCCAAGATCTAGAATCTTGTTAAGAGGTCCAAGCATGTCCAGTAATTTATCCTGACACGACCTCCAGGAACGGTCTAGGCCCTTTTTAGGGTCCTTAGAATATTTCTTTAGGTAGGTAACCATCATAGGATCCACCTCCGGAGTGTCTGCCAGGTGGTCTGCAAGATCTGGTCTCGGGCATTCAGAACGGAGCCTGGCCCGAACAGAAGCGTCAAATGGCTGACGAATGTGCGCTTCTATATAAGCTGCCACAGCTGGGGAGGGCAAGCAAGAGGACGAATTTGGGTGGACAATATCCGCTGGTTCAAAATTCAGCAGGGACGGACGCTCAGGCGCGTCAACAAAATGTTCCTTGCGGACACGCTTCTTGGGCGGGGGAGAATCCTGACCAGAAGAAGTGTGAGCATTATCCGAGTCATCCGTGAACTGAGGCGCAGAAGACTTTGAAGCCTCAGTTGCCAAAGTTTTTGCCAGCTTCTGGAAGTCAGATTTATGAGGATTTAGAGGTGATTTGGAGTTTTTTTGCGAAGCAGGCAACCAGCCCTGCTGCTTAGCATATTGGTTTAGATGACGCTTCAGAGGGTTTATGGCACGAACAAGCGCCTTATTGACCGAGTGCTGGACACCCTTATCCAGCTCCTCCACCAAATTATATTCAAGAGAATCATTATCCTCATCCCCATAGTAGTAGTCATCCTCAGCGTCATAAAATTCCGCCATGGCACTGTAGTGCAACAATTCAAAGCCCACAAGATGACTGTTACCAATTCCGCAGTATCAAAGATACCATTCAGGGGGAGTGAGAACCCCAAAGCAGGCTACACAGAGCAGGTAAAAACCAGACTCAGAGACAGATAAAATGTGGAGGGAGATAAGTCTGCCGAACAAAAGTCACTCTAGGCAGAGCCTATGCACATAAACAATACTACCGAAGCTCTTTCTTGAACTCCGGCGTCTACGGGGTCGAAAGTTCATAAGCTGTAGGCGTGAGCGCTCGAAAGAATGTCCCTTCACTTAACCGGCGTGTGGAGAAAGTCCCAAGCCGGAAATAACACAGTGCGCATGCGCGAACTGCTGCCCGTGTAACTCCGGCTCGAGAGCGCTCGCGCTCCCCTCGCGAGCCGGCAACCCCTGCTCCCGCTCCACCAAAGGCAACCGGGCACAAGCGGCCAGGCGCAGGGAGGCGAACACACGCTCCCAAGAAACACGCCGCCAACGGACGAGAAAAACCCAAGAACCGGCAATTATGAAATCGGAGCCGGAGTGCTCTAAGCATGCACAAGTACCGAGCGCTAGTAAGGCAAAGCAGCGGAACACAAGGAAAGTGCAATACAACAACAATAATGCATTAAATTAGCAAGAGCATGAGAATAAAGAGAAAGAGACTTAACTGGCTGAGGGAGCAGCAAAGAAAGAGGAAGAAGGACTAATGTTGGGACCTTTTATACTATAGTCCAGACTTCTTCAATCTGTGGGGCGCGCCCCCCTGGGGGGGCCCGCCATCATCTCAGGGGGGGCGCGCACTCCACGTGAAAATATCACCTTTGTTTTCAAATGTCCCAAGTCGACTGAAAATTACTTCCTGCATTTCTTCCCCATTTCCAATGGGGCTTTTGGATTGGCTAACTCATGCATAGCAGCCAATCAGCACATAGGAACGTCATCACTGACGTTACACCAATGAAGAAGACCGCATTTAGGGCAGGAAGTGCCGCGAAATCTGGCGCATAAAGTTCCTTCATTCTTTTACTGTTTAGGTAGAGTGGCGTTTCGGCACTGCTGCCTTTTGCTTTCTTTGGTTGCTGTCCTGTCGAGGTTATCTTGGTCTGAGATCTACATTTTGCTTCCTCGTCATGTAGAATTCTTCTGTTGATGCACTTGTGTTCTCCTGCTGCTGTCGGAAGATTTATTTGCAGCGTTCGTGCAAATATTCTTTTGATGCAAACATTCTTTCGATGTTTACTAAGTCTGGGAAGAGGTGGGGGGAGGAGGTTAGAGTAGGGGAGAGAGGGAAATTCAAGGTTCACGCTGTTCGTTTTAACCATCTTGTACTGGGGCACGAAATGCTCATTCTTTTGTAATTTAAAGAAACCTCTCTGGAAGTTTCAGCAAGCCCTGTCAGGAACAAAGGAAAGGAGTGTTTGTTATCTGGAAGGCTTGTAAATGTCTGCTCGGTACCCCGGTTTTGCAAGGTATGGTGAGCAGAAACTGCAATATTGTTCTGTTTCTGTGCACATGTTATTTTTCTCTCTCGATGGATTAGGATGCAGCAAGTAAAATTGATGTGGGGAGAGGGGTGGGAAGCTTGGAGCGAATGTCTGCCCACCCCAGTAGAGTTACCAGCAAACTCTAGCGCTCTTGTTCAGCGGGTTATTTAAATCAAATTTATTTAGAAAGGGCCTGTGGCTCTTCAGACCTCCGCCCTTCCTCCATTTCACATGCGTGCCTGCCACAGACTTTTCTTTTACAAATCAGCAATGTTTTGTCTTCAGTTGGCCCAACTAATCCGGACCCGGTCTGCACTACAGCTCCCAGAATACATCATGCAGTTAATTAAAGTGAGCTGAGTAGAGCTGGTCACACCGAGTCACTTGGCAGGAAATATTGAAATGTTTCTTGTTAAGGCTTAAATATAGTAATTCGATTTATTCAGCCTCAGTGTATTTGTGTGGTGCACTTGGCCACCCGAGTGTGTGTGTGTGTTAATTAGCAAATTCCTTTTATGCAGCGCACGATCAGGCAACAGCCTACAGTCAGTGGGGGCCAGTTGTAAGGTGTTTCACATTACAACACATTCAGTTACTCACTGTGCTAAGGTGACACAGGTCAGACCTCCATTGCCCGGTGCAGGAAGAGAGTGTAAATCATGATCTACTGTTACACTGACCTGGTATGCTATGAAAATGTACTTTTGCTGGCACAGTCACTTTGCTCGAATGGTTGCAATTCCATATATTCATGTTTCCCTCATCTTCACTGCTTGATTTTGCTCATGAGATAGTGTCACTCATAGTCATTGAAATGTTACTCACAATTACACTGAAATTATGGAAATGTCACACATAGCATTCTGAAACCTTGGCACACCAATGCAGAGCAAGGTAATTTAAAGAAAATTGCAGTGGGGCATGACGTGGCCATACTGCTGTAGTGTAAAGAAACATCTCTGGGGGTTTCAGCAAGGTCCGTAGGAACATAGCAAGGGAGAAACAAACTCTGTGTGCCCAATTATAGACAACAAAAACCTGGATCACAGCGCCTTCTCCTGTTCAAAGAGAATTTCATTTTTACATTATTACAAAAACTCTTATATCCAAGTGGGAATCACCAATCACTCTTAGGCAGCCACTTGTTACCAGAAAAGCGAGCAAATACATTTTATTTTCAGGAAGTAAAGCAAAAGTGCCTCATCCTCACGGAATCTGTACACACAGCACAACTGCTATCAAAACCCTCTTGCCTTTCAGGTCGTCCTATTTATGTGAGATTGGGTTCTCAGTACTTGCGGTATTAAAGACTAAGTACCGTTCAAGACTGGATGTGGATGGCTGTAGCGAAACTCCATCCACAGATTGACCGTCTCTGTGGCGAAAAACAGGCACACCTGTCACATTAATGTTGGTGGTGTTGTAATCAATCTATGTCATGTGTAAAACGAAGTATCCTAGTAAAAACAATTTGCGCACATTTGGAAAATTGTGTTTTGAGCTGTGTAATAAGCCTCTGTCATTTACCTACACTCACTCACAAACCTGCAGTTAACTAAACACTCTTATTGTGTTGAAGATTATTTGCCGGATATAGCCGGGATATGCGGGTGGCGGTCGAATATGTAGTGTACCAGAGTCCAGAAATTTCTGTCAGGTAGTGGGGGGGCCCGACATTAAAAAAATTCCGCTGGGGGGGGCTCAACCTACAAAAGTTTGAAGACCTCTGCTATAGTCTCTATGGTCATTCCCTAGTGTTCATGGGAAATGTAGTTTTGGTTATTTTTTTATTGGCTGCTGAGCATTTCATTAAAGAAATGAGAAAGCATAATCGGAGCCTCCTGTCCTGACATAGAATTATTGCCCCTCTTGAAGAGACACTGTGCAGGATGAAAAATAATCTCCTCAGCACAGCCTTGAAATAACAGATCCCGGTTTGTTTAGTCAGAACTGATAGGGGTCAGAGAGAGGGCAATGCACGTCAAAAGGATGCGAGGAAACACTGCAAAACTTATCTGTTTAGTTTCATTTCATACTGGGGCATTCCTCTTCCAACCATGAATTTATGCTGCCAGTGAGAATGCCTCACACGATGAAAACGGTTCCTTCAGTGCGTGCGGAAAACAATTAAGCAGCTGTTGCCATTACTTCAGCAGCAAGCAAAATCCGTGTTAGAAGGTCAAGGCTTATCGCAAAAGAAATTAAATTACGTCTGTCTGAAGGTGCTCATATTCCGACCTTCATTTATGTTGCTTGCCGGTCTTCAGGACTCGGATGGTGTCAGAGAATCCCTTCGACAGCCCCGTCACCTCAGGCGAGTCACTGGAGTGCCACCATCTTCTTCGGGCGCTAGCCACGCCCCCCGTATTTTATTAATCTTAGTAAGTGGCTGTATATTCCTTTTTTAATGCAAGTCCCTCGTATATGTAGCCGAATTATAATACATTTATTCACCATGAAAAGAATGTATGCTTTCTTTAAATTTGCATTTGATATAATTACTTATGCTAACTGTATTTGTTTAGAACCTGTTTAAATCTAGTTTTGGCCTAACCTGTAACCAGGCCTCAGTGCCCACATTAGGTTTAGTGTTGCAAATGTCTTGTTTTCCTCTTCCTTGCAGGTGTCTTATTTGTGTCCTCCTTAGCTTAGAATAGGTTTGTTGTTCATTGTATTAGCGTAGTAGACTACTGGCCTTTTTAGGTCTGGTGCCTAGCGTGCACTGCGTAGCAGTGCTTCGTGCAGCGCGAGACATTTTGTAATGGAAAAGCGGGGTTTCAGCAGTCACTTTGGACTGTGAAACGTTCGTGCGTGTGCTTTTTTGTATAGTGTTACCCCATTGGCCTTTGCGTGCATCTTTTTGTAAAAGACGGCACGCAATTGGCCCAAAGCACACGTATAGCTCCTCCCATGGCCTATTGGTGTCTATTACGCGCACCAAGCGCTTAATCGACACCAATAGGCCGTGGGAGGAGCTATGATTGTGCCCACATAGGCGTGACGTGCGCGCCACTTGTTTTTAATTTTATTTTGCGGCAGCGCTGCTTTACTTACACGCCCGTGCGCCAATGCTTGTTCTTCTCACATTCTTAAATGGGTGCGAAAATCTCGGTTTTAGGGGAAGCTCGTGAGAGAGAACTTTTCGCATCCCCAGTTGTCACAGCCTACCCAGATTGCGTGCTCGTAGTCATTCCGGGGGTATAAACCTTACCTGCTCTACAAAATTAAACTGGGTTTGTTACTACGCTTTACACTTACGTGTTTACTAAAAATCACAGCCGCAGAACAATGAGATGCACAGTGTACCAGCCTTGTATTGTCGGCATTTCTTGCCAGTAGAGGTCAGCAGCCCAGCCCCAGACCTACAGCTTGTACCGATATTTCTTCATGTTTTTCGCTCCCAGTTTTCCAAAATCGTCGGGACTCTCTCTACCTGAAAACCGGCCGTGACTACATCCGGTAAGAGGCAGCGCGTTTAACACAGTCTGCATATGACTTGAGTAGTGATTTTATTTATACTGTGCTTAATCACTTAGTAGTGATGAAGACATTCCATTTAAGGTTGTAACCTGAAAGATCTTAATGCTAAAGGATTTAGTTGCGTTGGTGTGGAAATTTGAGAAATTGATGTACATAAACAGCGTTCATTTCCCCTTTTTCCCGCTCCTCTCCCTATAAGCACCATGAATACCGTAAACTATTGACCGCATCACTCTGCCAGTAAAGGCCCGTACCCATATATACATGACAGCCATTTTAGGCACCCTGGCCTTTTTGCCTGCTCATTAGAATCACCGGCTTCCCTTCTGCGCGTATCTGAACCCCCCCCCCCTCTCTCGCATGCATAGACTATGAAACCCACTCCCTCTGCGCGACCCTGCCCTGAAAGGCAACCCTCCTGCTTGACCCACCCTAACCCCCCATTCCCTCTTGAAGAGGCATCCTTCGCCTTAGCTGACATAGCCCTCCCCAGCTGCACCTGACTACCCCCGCTCTCTCGCGCATGAGTCATAAGACCTCTCTCTCTCTATGCGACTCTGTCCCTGTGTCCACCCTGGTCCCCCCTCCCTTCTCCCTCACACGGGCAAGTCATAAACCTTCTTCTTCTGCAAGACCCTGTCCTTGGGAGTCACGGCCGCGCCTGACCAGCACCTCCTTTCCTTTCATGAATATCCCCTCTGTTAGTAAACCCTCCCTCCGCGATTGACTGTCCACACATGTCTGAGGTCATCGCCTAAGCCAGGAGATACTGTTTACTGCTTATTGTATGGAATCACTCCTCTTCAAAGGACCCACTATTGATCCTGGCCACCCCACCCCCTGGGCTACGATCAGGCGCACACATCCTAAAAGTTGGCGGAACACTCAGCTGCGTGATTACCCTCCCCTCTTATCAACAGGTCAAGGGTCCCTATTGTGAACATATGTAGGGTAGGATTGACACGAGGATCATGGGGATGTCTTTTCCGTGTTTCACAATGTCGCGATTGTAATGCTAAGTGTTTTGTAAGGTATAAAAGACGACGTTTCAGCTCACTTGTTAGAGCACCTCCCGAAAGACACTGTGTTTCGTGTCCGAAATGACAGGCTCTCCTCATGAGTAATAAATCCTGTTCTTGTGACTCCGGCTTCCAGCACCCGTCTCTTTATTTTGGTAACTATTCAGAATGGGAACTAAGAGGCAACTTGCGCCAGCCATCCGGGCATCGATACTAGTATGGACTCACGTTCAACAATTGGCGTCCCAACGCGGGGTCCATCAGTGACATGAGGTCCAGTAAGAGAGATCCAGACGATGAGGTGAATATCTAAATGATCGGAGTATACCTGCCTTGAGAGGGCCCTCGTCCGGCTGCCGATTGAATGAACTTCACCGATTCTGAACGGACCTCTCTCGAGTGACCTACTGTCCTGACTGGAATCCCACAGGAATGCTGCATAGAGTAAGAGAACGACCGGGCGCTGGAAGGGGAAGACGAAGAACTATCCGCATGGTCCGGTCCGGGTAAGATTAAGTAGGGTGTTTTTACGCCTGATTGGTAGGGTGGTTCTATCCACCTGATTGATTGATTGATTGTATTGGAATCGGTATTTGAATACTGATATTGTTGTTATTGGTTCATTTAGCTTTGGATGCTACTTGAAATATTGGTTCTCTTCTTGAGAACGAGACATTCTCTGTTTGCAAACAACGGTGAATAGGAACGTTCGCCCCTCTTTGCAGATAGAGAAGGGTAGGTAATGCAGACTTTTGTCCCCGTTGTAATCCGTCATGCCTACTTTTCTCCCCACTGATTGTTTGAAATCGATTAATAATCGATTGTTGCTCTTTGAGATCTTCCCTGTCCACAAACAGAGACGAATAGAAATATTCTGTCTTCCTTTGCAGATAGCGAAGGGCAGGTAATGCAGACGTTTGTCCCCGTTGTAATCCGTCATGCCTGTTTTTCTCCCCACTGATTGATTGGTTGCCTGGACATTGTTGTTCCAGGAATTGTTTCGTTTGAGGTATTTTCTATTTGCAAACAACGTGGAATAGAAATATTCTATCTAGTCTTTGCAAGTAGTAAAGGGTAGGTTATGCCCCTTTGTGAATTCGTCAGTCCTACCCACTCCCCACTGATTGTTTATTTGGGGGGTAGCTCGCCTGGTCCGTCCAGGAGGCTGCCCTTATGGAGGACATATGCTCCCCACTCATGGGCCATTTAGTGGAAGTAGACCATCTGGTCCGTCCAGGAGGCTACCCTAGTAAGTGGAAGTACATCATTTGGTCTGTCCAGGATGATACCCTAATGAAGGAATATATGTTCCCCTTTTGATCGATAATCTAGTTCCACCCCGGACCATCTATTGGAGGTAACTCGTCTGGTCCGTCCAGGAGTACCCCTAATGAAAAGGACACATAAAAATATGAAGTGATCACCGTACCCTATTAACAAGAAACTTTAGCTCGAAACACGCTAAGGAAAAGAAGAATAAAAATAAAAAGAAATCAGGCTAAGTCAGTAACCCCCTGATGAGCTTTCGACTTCACTAAAAATAAGAAACATTAGAAACAGTTCGTAATAAGAAATATAAAATGGCGAAAAATTTGACAGCAAGACAGCCACGAGGTAGCTAGGTTCCGCTGCCTACTCCTGCTCCAAACATGTCTGCCTCATTGCCCACCACGGCCAAATAACGGTCACATGAAATAGATACACATCAATAGGTACCTACCCCCATTCCGGAAGCTCCCGAAGTGCAACAGGTCCGCGGTTACACCCATCCGGAAGGCGAGGCCTCGATGCATGCAGGGCTCGCCTGGCCGCAGTCGGAAGGGGAGGCTGTGGGGCGGATGGCCCAAAAAATCGTAATGACCTCTCCTTCTCCCCTCTTCTGCTGCCCTGCAGGCCACGGGGGGGCTGTCTTGCCTCAGCCACCGACCACCCCCCCCTCTCTCTCTCTCGCCTGATCCGGCTCTCATCAAAGGCCGAAGCCAAGGCGAGGACGGCGGCGCTTACAGGTAGTCCCGCCACATGCCAACCCCTGGATAGTTTCAGGTAGTCCCGCCACATGTCAAGGGGGGGGATGTCTTGCCTCAGCCACCGACCCCCCCCCCCATCTTCAATAGCCGGCATGGCCAATACCGAAGCGGTGGAGCCGAGGAACGGCGCGGGGTCGCTGGAAGGGGGAGGCGGCGCGAACGAGCCTCCCCCACCTCCCTCCAGGTGGAGGCTTCCAGCGACACCCCAACGCTCTTGCTTAAAGAGGGTCCACATCGAAAAGCGGTCTTTTGCCCGGGACGGGCACACGCCCCATGCCTTCTCTCCTCAACTTTGAAGATTCTATGAGAGCCGGGGGGCCCCCCCCGACCCCTCCGCATGGGCGCCCCCGTCCCCCTCACTGGGAACCGCGACATCAACGCACTCCTGCCGGCGCCAGCCTCAGTTTGGAAATGGCTAAAACACAGCCAAGGTACAGACTTGTTCAGTTCCGGTGGAACACCAGAATGACCCGGTAGGAAAATTGTTGCCACCCTCCCCGCTCTTTGACTGATGGTCCTTATTGTTACACTGTTACCACATTGCGAAAAACTTTTTGAACTACCAACGGAAGGTTCTGGTCCAACCACGAGTCATTGGAGACATTCTGACTGTACTGGAACCTGCCTGACCTCGCCCAAAATGGCGCCGATACACGAAAAGAAAATTTTAAAATCCCTGTTCACCCGGATTGCTCGAATCTTGATGCTCTGAGATATGTATGCATTTTTGGACAATGAAAGTCGATAAGATGGATAGTGATTATGTGCTTAGAGAAGAAAGCAATGTAAGACAGATATTGATCGTGTGTTTGGACAATGAACTGATTTAGGGTGGGTACTAATTATGATTGGGAACAATGAATTGGTGTAATTTAGGCACTGAATGAGCATTTGGATAATGAATTAATGAATTAATTGAAAAACTGAAATTCTTGACATGCATCATGCTTGCTCTGTAGGAAAGTTCGATACGATTTTATTGCACTGCCGCACTTTATGCGATGAACTGCCACCAACTTCGTTCTTCTTATGTACAGTTCCTATCTGCTCCGTGGCCGGTCCACTGGGTTGTAGGCCCGTATTTATACACCAACACTTTTTATTAAAGGTATTTTGAAAAAGAAAGTATAATTGTAGCGGTTGCATTAATGTGTTTTGAATGTATTACTACTGTGAGCGAAGAGAAAGTATGATGAAGGCTGAAGGTTAAAAAAAAAAAGGGGACCCGATATTTAGCAGCTACATTATATGTCACAGGCAGCCGGAAAAGTGTTTTAGACGCCCTTAAAACGATACCACGGAAATGCCGCCTGATCGCCACCCTTGCACATAACAAAAAGGGGTCGCGACCAAGTAACTCATGTAGATACGCAGATCGTCAATGATTATCTATCTGACATTACTGGTCCCTCTGGGCTTAAACGCCGAGATGGTAAAGAAATGCACTACGTGGAGATAGGTCGAGTATGTGGTAGGTAAAAACATTTTCGGACTACTGCATGCTGATGTGGTTTGAATGCTGCCCCCCCACCCCTTCTTTCTCCTCCCTTCTGCAGGTCGCGTCGGAACGTCGGCTGAAGTATGGGAGAACGATGATCGAACCACCGACGAAAAGGGAAGGAGGGAATATGAGCATAGTCCTTATGACGATAAGTTTTTAAAAGACGTAGACTTAAACATGACTGTTCCTCCTTAGAACATAGCGACTGGGAGGATGGACTGACATAGAAACTTGACGGGTACTGTATGACGAAAATTGACTCGAAATAACACGTTAGATAATATAACTAGACGTTTGACTAGATAGGGAAAGGACAAAGAGGAGTGCACGGGTAAGGGTTACCAAGGCACCACCCGTCTGGGAAGTTAGAAATGTTGCTGATGTTCAAACTGTACTGCCCCCTTCTCACACTCTTATAGATATAGCCAAGCTGTCCGACTGTTCTCCCGATCAATACTTGCCGTTGCCTCAGCCTGAACCACTTCCCACCAAATGAAGAAACTGAAAAATGGTTTAAGATCCAACCATGGGTAAATAGCGCAACCAGGTTAATTTCTGATCGACTGACCGAGGTGTAAGTATTGGCAATTGAGAACGCTCGCAGAAATAGCAAGCGAGAGGGAAAAGGAGGGAAAGGTAAAAAGAGCTAAGCACGTAGGTAAATAGGATAGTAAAGATACAAAGGATATAAAAATAGATCTTGTTGGCCAACAATTGTTTTCTGTTTTGTTGTGAATGGCTTATATATGTAATACATGTGCTGTCTTCCTTCGTCTGAGTTTGTGTGTGTGTACTGTAGGGGTTTATGTTCTCCCTTTGTCTGCGTCTCTCCGTTACCTGACCCCCTGCAGTTCTGTGTTGTGAACGCACTAAATGACCTATTTTTGTACACGTCTCTCTCTTTCTCTATTTCTCTCCCCCCCCCTTTTATCTCTCTCTCTCTCTCTCTCTCTCTACATGTCATACGTGTACCGAATGGCTCGTTTAGATTGCGGACGACTCTCACTCTCTATGAGATTCTCCCTATTTCCTCTTCCTTTTTGTGGTAAAATCGTGCCTCGCTGGCACCAGTCTGATTGGATACTTATTGAACGCGAAGGTGTTCAGCGAAATTGACCGAAACTAAAATGATTGTATCTCGCCATATTACTACCTCTCCTTTCTGCAAAATGAATGAACTCGAATTGACTGAGAAGGAAAGGACGGGTAAGACGACTAAGGTCCCCCAATCTGGCCTTTTATAGGGGAACTGTATGTCAATGGCACCTTATTTTTCTGTTCATCAGAGACGAACGCCAACGTCTAGATTGACCCCCAATGCCCAGATTGCCCCACCCCCCTTTTTGCACCCAAGCGCGAGCGCCCGAAGCATCCCCGCTCCATTTGATAGACCCCAGCTGCCGTCCCGGATATAAACATGATGACCATGAGTAACTGTCGTACATCGAGAAAAACCTGTTTTTCCTTGACTATAGATGATAGCGCCCCCGCCCTGGTTGAAAAAGGTTAGTCAGCCTTGAAGGGAAATGTTAGACTGTTAAAGGCTCGGGTTTGAAAGGCAAGTCTCCACTGGAAGTTCCAAAATGTTGAAATTGATGAAATGCGCAGTTGATGGGAATATTATTTCTATACATTTATGTCATGAATAGACGATGAATACACTTGGCATGAACACAGTAGGAATGTTGACATATGCACTGCTTGGTAATAGACCTCTGACTGTGACCGATGAGCGTATCTTCCAAGTGCGTAGGATTGAGGGAGGAATTCACCTGCATAAATGACTTCTTCTGTCAGTTCTCTAAAAGCTTGTTTTGTACCTATTCAAAGATTTGCGATCACCGGAGGAGAAGGGTCGGACGTGACGTACAGCCTGGCTGCAGATCTTGAGACACATGCGACCTCGACCAAAGGTGGAGCCGCAGAGCAACAAGATACGGGACGAGACAGCAATTTCAAACGTGGAAAATGAAAAATGACGGGCTGCCCTGAAGCCCTCCGTCTGCTAACCCACGTGTGCCTGGAGTCTCCGTCCCCCTTCTTTGGGCCCGATTGATGGGCCTGCCTGCTTGTTATCCTTTGCTCCCTTGGTCCCTTTTGTGTGTCCCAGGAACTCTGACCCAACTCCTCCTCTCTCCTATCGACTATTTGAACCTCACACACCCTCTTTTCCATGTGACTTCACGCCAAATGGAAGAACGGCATTCAGGTGGGAATAGGGTGTTGCCACGGAAATATAGGTGCCGAACATAAGGCGCCACTAAAAGGACTGGTTAGGGAACAGGACTGTGGTCTAACAGCAGAGGACAGACCGCACCTTGCAACGCGAAAGGTTGAATACGAGCTGGACCTATAGCTCCACCGCCGGTGCTCAACAGCGCCAACGAAAGGATACGGACTAGAGCCTACCAGTGATGGCTCACTGCTAAAAAGACACTGTGACGAAGAGATTTTGTGTATTGGACTGAATTCCGCCCTTGGCTGCTAGGTCAAAATGTTCATTGGTCACATTTTTAAGTCGGATACATTTATGCTCTGTAGTGCGTTTGAATGTTAGGAACTCGACAAATGCAATTTCCTATGTGCTGCATTCTGCCCATCACATCAACTGTCCATGATTATATGCCAATGTTAGTATTGACAAATGCTAATTCTTCAACCACGCCTGTTTACTGGTACCCCCATCAATTACAAAAATGAACTCTGTAATGTAAAAAGGGGCGACTGTGGAAATTTGAGAAATTGATGTACATAAACAGCGTTCATTTCCCCTTTTTCCCGCTCCTGTCCCTATAAGCACCATGAATACCGTAAACTATTGACCGCATCACTCTGCCAGTAAAGGCCTGTACCCATATATACATGACAGCCATTTTAGGCACCCTGGCCTTTTTGCCTGCTCATTAGAATCACCGGCTTCCCTTCTGCGCGTATCTGAACCCCCCCCCCCTCTCGCATGCATAGACTATGAAACCCACTCCCTCTGCGCGACCCTGCCCTGAAAGGCAACCCTCCTGCTTGACCCACGCAAACCCCCCATTCCCTCTTGAAGAGGCATCCTTCGCCTTAGCTGACATAGCCCTCCCCAGCTGCACCTGACTACCCCCGCTCTCTCACGCATGAGTCATAAGACCTCTCTCTCTCTATGCGACTCTGTCCCTGTGTCCACCCTGGTCCCCCCTCCCTTCTCCCTCACACGGGCAAGTCATAAACCTTCTTCTTCTGCAAGACCCTGTCCTTGGGAGTCACGGCCGCGCCTGACCAGCACCTCCTTTCCTTTCATGAATATCCCCTCTGTTAGTAAACCCTCCCTCCGCGATTGACTGTCCACACATGTCTGAGGTCATCGCCTAAGCCAGGAGATACTGTTTACTGCTTATTGTATGGAATCACTCCTCTTCAAAGGACCCACTATTGATCCTGGCCACCCCACCCCCTGGGCTACGATCAGGCGCACACATCCTAAAAGTTGGCGGAACACTCAGCTGCGTGATTACCCTCCCCTCTTATCAACAGGTCAAGGGTCCCTATTGTGAACATATGTAGGGTAGGATTGACACGAGGATCATGGGGATGTCTTTTCCGTGTTTCACAATGTCGCGATTGTAATGCTAAGTGTTTTGTAAGGTATAAAAGACGACGTTTCAGCTCACTTGTTAGAGCACCTCCCGAAAGACACTGTGTTTCGTGTCCGAAATGACAGGCTCTCCTCATGAGTAATAAATCCTGTTCTTGTGACTCCGGCTTCCAGCGCCCGTCTCTTTATTTTGGTAACTATTCAGAATGGGAACTAAGAGGCAACTTGCGCCAGCCATCCGGGCATCGATACTAGTATGGACTCACGTTCAACATTGGGAGATTAGTGAACAGTCAAGTGGAAACGCCAGTAAGGCTTGGATATGTGTATGATCTTTCAAGAAATGACCTTTTTTGCCTTTTCAAACGAGGAACTCGGACATAGGATGTGGCTTAACGGCTAGCGCAGCCGATTTTGAAGGGGTGGAACCAGGTTCGAGTCTCGGCAGGGAAGCTCAAACACCCTGTTATTCTGGGCAAATCATATAACCTCCACCTGCATATAACTGAATGCGTCCACCTGTAACGTAACTGGTGCTTATGTAAAGCGCTTGATACCTTCGGGTCATACTCGTGCTAGCTAAAACGGTAAAAAAAAGATGGTATCTTTAATGTACCATTACCAGATATACTAAATGTCGTCGTTGTGGCCAACTTGTTTCAGTCATAGATATACGTTTTTGTTTTACCAGCCCAGGGCATTTTGGGTAGCCGTTCCATCAACTCTCTCCCTCACTTCTCTCCTCCTCTTTTCCAAGCTGTTTCTCCTCAGATGCCTTCAGAGTTACAATATCGAACCTAATAATTGGACCCCAGACTTTGCAAATCTTCCTTCATTCTAGTATACAAATTCATGTTCTTGACAACTTTACTCTCGGTGGGGAGGCTTATGGAATGCAACAACTTTTATCATGTTAACTGTTGTATCTTAGTAGGCATAAAAATACATTAATTAGAAAAAACATAATTCCAGACATCGCCTAAATCGATTCTGATCTCTTTCAGGCATATGCATCAAAGTAAATACCTGGAGCAAATGGGCAGGTTCTCAGAATCTGCCCCATTGCTCCCGGTATTTTTGCAATTGGGATGCATCATCCCAAATGCAAAAATCGCAATTTAAGGAATCTCTAAATTGAGATTCCTTAAATTGCGATTGCATTTAAGGAATCCCAAATTGAGATTCCTTAAATGCAATGCATGGAAGTAAAAAAAGTAGCGAATTCGCTAATAGGGGGAGCAAATTACCATGAAGTTGGACTTCATGGCAATTTGCTAAAACTTTGAAAAAAGCACTTTTGTGCAGTTTTCAAAGTTTCATGTTGCGCACACACATGCGCTTAGGGCATGTGTGTGTGCAACATATGTGCATAGATCAATTTCAGGGGTGCAACAGGGTGTCATTTTGACACCCTTGCACCCTTGAAATTGCATGAGCAATTTACGAGTATATACTGGTACTCGCAAATTGCTCATGCAATCTCCAATACATTCCTATGGGCCTGTAGGCCCTTAGGAATGAATGGGACAGCATTCCTTAATTGCGACTAGCAATTTGCGAGTAGCAATTAAGAAATATTAAGGAATCTCTATTTTAATGCATAGGCTTTTGCTATTCCTAAATAGCGATTCCTTAAAAATCGCTGTTTAGGAATAGCAAAAGGCTACGTTGATGCATCTGCCAGTTTATGTTTTATATAGCGATTACTACCCCTGAGGAGAGTCGAAGTGTCCCAAAGAGAACAGGGGCCGTGTGTGAGTAACTCTGTGTCACATTTAAGATGCGCGTGACACGTGTTTTCATGAATGTAAAGCATGCTGCATGCGTGATTGACAGAGCACCTCATTCATTTTAATGAATGGAGGAGACGCGCGGCTCTGCACTCAGTGTTCGTGTGGAATGGTCTGGAGGCTGTATTTCTTTGATGTCAGAATGTGTCACGATGCACCCCCAGTGTGTGAATAGTTTTCGAGTTTGTGTAACATTCCAGCCCCAGTATTTGAATTAATTAGGTGTGCTTGACACAACACTGCCCAGCGTTTGAATGCATTACAGGGTCTGTGTAATGCTGCACTTCAAGGCTATGTGTAAATGCAAGTTGTGTGTGAAAATGAACTTTCTACGTCCCAGCATTTTGAAAAATGTCTGTGTGTTTTAGAGAGAGACTGACTGAATATCGGTTGTGTACTGGCCCTCCAGTATCTGAATGAGTGCATTGTGTGTGTTAGTTTGTTTGTGTGTAGCAGGTAGTGTGTGATTTGCCTTCCAGTAATTTAATGAATGCAATCTGTATCTGTGTATGGGAGTTTGTGTTAAGAAGCAGGTTGTGTGCGTCTGCCTCTCCTGTATTTAAATAAATGCATTGTGTGTATGCTTGTTTGCGTGTAGCACAGTACCCCGTATTTGAATGAACACAGGTTGTGTGTGACTACTGTGTGGGTCTGTGAGGATGGGGCACAACCCTCAAGTATTGAGCCGTCCACAGTGTGTGAATCCATACAGTCTGCTCCTACTGCTCAGCACTGTGTCATTTCTTGATCTGCAGAACTGCACTGGGTACACCTGAACTGCCTTAGATTTTAGAAATGCCGGCTTGTCTGGGTGCTTTTAATAACAAGCATTGGCATAGCTAATAGGTCTCGCCCTTGGGACCTTATAAGTATTTAGTTATGCAGCTCAATATCCTTGCTGTAATAACATCAACTGGTGCATGGGTAAACACGTATAAGGTCCCAAAGGCGAGACCTATTGGCTATGCTGGTATAGAGGCAGTTTCTCTGCCTTCTAGCATATCGTTCCACAGTCTCTTTTCTCCTTATCTTAACTTTTCGTCTATCATGTGTCTCTTTAATTATTATTGTACCCACCAATGTTTTGCTCCACTTCGTGTCTCCATTATACATGTTTTGGGTTTTACATCACCTGCATTCAGTGTCTATCTTCCCTATTCATCTCCAATGCCTCTCTCATTCTCCCCATCCATACTCCAGATTCTTAAAATAAACTTTATACTCAGCAAAAGTAAAAAACATTGTCATTTTCAAAGTCAACAGTTCTAACTTTAACAATTGCGACACCTATTGCATTGCAAATCCTTGTTTAATTGACATTTGGCTTCAGATATGGAGGCTGAGATGGTGGGAGAAGCCATACTGTATTTGGCAGAACTGACTGATGTTCCATCTACATTCGTCCAGAGCATTGCTTTTTTGATGGAAGCTGGGAAAATAGGGAGTCTATCTGTTCCCAGAGACCACTGTCTTTTGATTAGTTTGCTCTGGACCTGTTCTAGTAAAAGCAATAAAAGTAAGGGCTGGTTTGACTCCCATTGTACCAAAGCGCATACGGCCCTTAAGTTAGCCTTAAAAAACAAACCAAGGGATCATGATGCGGTAAGGATATATAGAAAGGCCTATAATTTAGCAAGGCGCCAACGGAAGAGACAAATTAAAGATCAAGCATGGCAAAATCTACTGAAGGCCGCACAGTGTAAAGATCCGAAATTATTCTGGCAGGTAGTCAACACACCTTTTCTTAATAATAAAGAGGTAGCTAGGATAGAAATAGCTATAGACGAAAAGTCTTGTATAGACTTTTTTTCTGATGTCTCCAGTAATGCACAAGGGGAACTGCAAATAGAGAGTGATTTCCTCCCAATCCCAATTGAGTTCACCCTTAAAGAAGTCAGATATCTATAAATGCTACTCAGAATAATAAAGCCGCGGGACCAGATGGGATCCCTAGTGACCTCTAAAAGATGAATATTGAGCTATGGGCCCCACTCTGTACACTGGTTTTAAGCGCTTGCTGTGCTAAGGTTTTATTAAGACATGGTCGGAATCAGTGATAATTCCCATATACAAAAAGGGGGACAGGGAGAGCCCGTCTAATTATAGACCTATATCTCTCCTAGATTCATTAAAGAAAATTGCCGGGAGAGTGGTCTTGAATAAAATACAAATGTGGGATGAGGAACATGATATTTTAAGTACAGTACAATACGGGTTTCGGGAAGGGATGGGTACGGTGGAGCATGTGTTGAATTTTGTAATGATACAAGGGAAGAACACCAGGGTCAAAGAAGGTTGCCTGTATGCAATATTTGTCGACCTCTCCTCTGCTTTTGATTGCGTTGTGCACTCAAAGCTATGGGAAATATTAGAGGAGATGAATGTTGACCCTGCTATAGTACTCTTTCTGAGACAACTATACTCAGGTGCAACAGCTAAAGTAAGGTACGGGTTGGGGGGAGTGCACAGGGTCTTTCCGCATAGAGAAGGGGGTGAGACAAGGCTGCGTGCTGGCCCCATTCCTTTTCTCATTATACACGAACAGCTTGGAGAAGGAATTGGGGGCCAGTAACATTGATTCGCCAAGGTATGGTAATAGGCAGATTGTTTCCCTTCTCTATGCGGACAACGCGGTATTGATGGCCAGAACGAAGGTGGGTGCACATAGGGCCCTATTGAAGTATGTAGAATTTATGGAGGCTAGGGGACTTAGAATTAACGCCAAGAAGTCTTTTGTGATGTGTTGTGGCAAAGGTCGTGCCAGTTGTAAACATCTCAAAGTGCCAGGTCTCCAAGTAGAACATACTAAAACATTCCCATATTTGGGGGTTTTAATTGACGGATCAGGTACCTGGGATCCTGAGGTAAAGAATAGGACTCTATCCTTCAAACGTTCAATAGTAGCGCTGATACATTTTTCAACCACATTAGGTAAAAAAAAACCTGCAATCATGCTTAGTATTTAAGTGGCAAAGTGCAGACGTATTGCTCTGTACGGTGATGTAACATCACTGCAAATTGTAGAAAATAACTTTTTTAGATACCTCCTAGCCCTCCCTAAGAGCACATCTGTCTATAATTGTCACGCCGAACTAGCTATGGACCACATAACTGATTTGATTAGAATCCAACCTATTCTGTTGTGGCGGAGAGTATGGGCCTCAGAAGAACTTGGCCTACACCAGGGTATAATTAGAGATGTTATGGGTATGGACAATGTAAAGCGTATGAACTGGGTTGAGTAGGTCAGGAAGGTCCTAACTGACCTTCAAAGGCCAGAGTGGTACAGTAATCCAGAGTTAATTGGGGAAATCCCCCAAAAAGTCTTGAAAAAATTATGCATGGAGCACTTTAGCCTGATAAGGTGTGTAGGGGAGGTCTCTAAGAAAACAGTGAGTGAACATCAACTGTCACTGACTACCCATAACATGCAAACATATTTAAATCTTGTGACCTTCGGTTTTGAACGCTTTATCTTGACCAGATTTAGTTTCAACCTTTTCCACTGACTAGTGACATTCCCAGCTAAAAACGATTGGAACAGAATCCTTGCCCCATGTCCATGTGATAACATGTCATCTCAAACCACCTTCCACCTGGTTTTGTTCTGTAAATTGTATAAAAAGGAACGCTGCAGATGGATTAAGCATTATTTGAGAGGGGGTGCATGGCGGCAATGTAGGCCAGCGTACCTCAGTTTACAGCAGTTGGGGAACACTGTATGTATAATGACTATGATAGCATTTTTATAAAGTGTTTTAAGGCTACGGAATTCATTTGGGTAGCTAAAAATGTTATATTCGATAGATTCACCGCATTGATTTAATAATTTTTTAATCTGAATGCTATTTATTATTGTTGTATTGTAAAGATGTATTTTTTGTATGCACTAGCTTTTATGATTTTTAACATTGTGAAAATCGAATAAAGTTAATTGAACTTGAACTTGATTAGTTTGCTCTGTGGAAGATGATAAGGAGAAGCCTTCTGGAAACGTTATCATGTTTTAATTGTGTGTGGTTTAGAATAGAAGATCAGCCCCTATCCTGACTTTGCTGAGATAGGATCAACTGTGGACAATGCTGATTTTCCCTGCCCAGAGTGTTAAACTTTATGCTTGGATAGTCTTTCCATTGAACCTTAAATCTGGTTCATTTGATCCTGGCACCTTCCTTATAGATTTTCTCCTTACTACTTCCGATACTTTATTTAAAATAGGCACTTGCCTTTATGGATCCCGCTTGGGCCATATTTTGCTTGTTGAATGTTATTCTGTTTTGCATAATCTTTTTCATCATATATAAGTTGAGACTGCATGAATATTTAAATATGTATCCTTTTATTATATCTATCAATTTTGCTGATTGATTTGATATATAACCTGAACTAAATTTGCTAATAAAATCTTTAAGGTTTAAACACCATCCTTTGTGTCATTTTTATGGAGCCATTTAGTTTCACTGTACTTGCAATGTATTTCTGATGTTAGCGCCTTTCTTACACTTCATGTCCACAATCAAAGATCCATACAACTAGTGAGGGATTTTGTTTGACGATTTTTATCAAGACATTAAGTTTTAATAAATCCCACTTCATCAAACCTATCTATTAAAATTGGTAGACCTGGTTTTGCACCCAAACAATAATAGCTCCTTGAGGCAGGTTTACAGAAGGAGAATTTATTCCCCCATACTTTGAACAAATTGCATATGTGCTGACTGTACTCTGGTGTGTAGAAGGTGCTTAGCAGTCTGTTTGTGCACCAGTACTGGGGAAGAGAGCATCAGCAGCACTTCTGTTTATAACCACAGTGGCGGCCAATCGCTAAGGTGGAGGAGCGTCACCCCACTGCCAGGAGCAGCAAAGAAAGGAAAAGAATGTTCCTCCCACTGTCGGAGTGCGTGAGGAGGCAGGGCGGAGCTGCATGGGAGGAGTGGTAGAACCCTCCTGTACGCAATGACTGTTTGGGCAGTCCTCTCGCGCCCCCTAAAATAGTCATGCGCACTGTTCTCCATGCAGGCTGCACTACAGCCTACATGGAGAACATGCCAACCCCTACAGCCCCTGGCGAGTGCCGTGTTACAGCACTCAGACCAATCACAATGCTCCATTAGAGCGTTGTCATCGGCTTCTGGGTGGGAGGCTGGCTGCCAGCTTCCTGTTTCAACCTGGTGTCGGACACAGGCAGCAGGAGAGAAGACGTGTGAGCCGGAGGCGGCAAGGTAAGTTTAATTTTTTTATTATAATTCTTTTTTTAAGCAGCCCGCGGCCCCCTTCCTCCCCCGTGCCCGCCCACCATCAGCGAGCCGTGCCGCCCACCCCTGTGTAACCATGTCATAAACACTGGTCAGAACAAGGTATTTAAGTATTTCTTAGGATAAGTTGTAATAGATGTGCCAATAAATATATAGTTGGGTCATCACTTACGTTTTGGTCGGACTATTAAGTGAAGAAGTTTAAGACGTCAACACTCCAAAACATCATGGAAACTGGTGCCGAGAGCAGACTGATGGTCTTTGCTAAAGCAACTCTCTAAATTACTTTAACCTTTAGATAGCTACTACTAGAACCAAATGTGAAAGTATTGTCTGAGCGGGTAATGTTTGGCTAGACAATATTTTGGCGCTGCATCCTCTCTTTTTTCCATGCACCAATCCTTGCCTGGGACCTGGCTCGCTTTTTGTAACCCCTCCCTCTTTCTCTGGAGATCTGTCCAATCTCCCTGAAGCCAGCAGATTCAAGATTGCGCTGGGTGGCGGATGACGTCACTGAAGTGAGGGGCCTGGCTCAGTATGGACTGCTCTGAAATAGAGGAGCCTTGATAAGCTGTGAGCCTCTGTTGGGAACCTGACGTGCGGCGTTGATATTCTGGCTGTGAACCAGTACAGAGGGAAGGGTCGACTCCGCTCAGGGGGTGGATGCATTGAGAAGGTGTGAAGGGCAGGGCCGTTGTGGCTATGGAGATGATGGACATGCGCTGATTGATGAGTCAAGCTCATGGCAGCTAGAGGGGATTACTGGAATGATATGAGACCCAAATGGAAATAGTGAAGCAGATGTCTTTGAAGGCAGAGAATTCTAAGAAAGGTAAGCCTTTCCATGTTTTCAACTCCAAACCTACAAGGATGACTGAGCAGGTAGGCTACAGTGGGACAAGGCCTGAGAGAGAAATGGACAGTATTCCAATGTGGGGATAAACCATGATCCTTGGATTTTTCTGGGAACTGGGATGTCAATACAAAGGTCTCTTCCATCGAAGCCACTGTAAACCTGCTGGATAAGTGGCTCACTGAAACAGAATCAGGGTGGAGTAGTGGCAAAGGTCATAGAACTGGAATCTTCAGTGGCAGAAGTGAAAGAATCAACCCTGGAACTTGGGAAGTTTTGAGCTGGAGCCACGTTGGCACAAATTCAGCTGGAATCCCAAGTCGACAAGTCACATACAGAGGTTTTTATAAACCAAGGTCCTCTCCACTGGAGCCCTACCTGAAATGGAGATGTGGAAGGCCACCAGGTTCCTCAGCAAGAGCAAAAGGGAAAATAGGGAACCAAGCGGAATAATCGTGTTGTAAGTTGGGCATGGCAAGAGGTCTAAAAAGAAGCTGCATGAACAAACCATCTATCACTTGAGGGGAAAAAAATCATAATTTTCCCAAACCACAGACAGACTTCCAAGAGATGGAGACAGAAATGACCCATCACTCTGGCACCCGGTAAAGCGGAGAGTGACATTTAACGGATAAAGTCATGTGTGTATGCTGATTGATGCAGCAGATGTATTCTCAAAAGAAAATAGGAGCAAGTCTGCATGATTAAACATACATAATGAGGTTGGGAAGACAGCTTTTATGCAAACAAGAAGGAATGGACTTCGAACAATGTTTGGACCCAGCCATATGCAAATCAGTCTTGACTCAGCTGCTCATAGGAGCAGTCCTGCCCAAACTGCCAAGCGAGGTCCTCCTTGAACCGGACCGCAATCAACCTAGGACCAGTATTGCCCTAGTTATGGGCTCATCAGCCGGGTACACCTTGTTTCCAGTGACACAGTGAGCATGAGACCAACCTCTGGGCACACCCATGCCACTTAGGGTGGTACGTGAAACACACAAAAGTGATGGGAGGCTGCTTGCAATAAGTCTAACCACTGGCAACAGCTCTGGTAGCACTCCAACCCATCATTCTTTTGCTCACCATGCCACCTTGGTTTGGACCCATCCATATGCAAATCAGTCTTGACCCTAAGGGAACTGTCCAGCCCTAACCGTTAATCTTAAGCTTATCTTAATTTTCAATGTCTTCTTGCATTGAGGTTACTTCAGCACTGACGGCGTGGCCTCTTGCACAGTAGGCATTCAATAAGAAGAAGCTGAATAATCTGGGCAAATTTTTAAAGAAACAGATGAGCCAACTATAGTCTTTAAGTATAATCATCTGCTTGTCAATCGTTTTGAGAAACGTATATCTAAGAAGGTCAGAGTGCTTTCAAAGCACAGGAAAGCTTATGCAGAGTGGGCGGGAAATGCATACCCTTTTGTAGGAACACAGCCAGGGCTCATAGCTGTAAAGGTTTAAGAATTTTTCACCAGGAGCAGTGTCACCAGCATTATGGGTAGGGGTGGGTTATTGCACAAAGGGTCAAGGGAAATGTCAGCAGTTTAGGTTGTACACATTATGTATATAAGGGGAAGCGTGTTACGTCAATGAGGACCAAGAAATTTCACTGCCGCAATTTCAAGTAGAAATTCCTTACAGATACAGCGAATCCACAAAATCACAGCTTTTGAACATGGCATTTCAGTTCAGTTTTACAAAGCAAATCCGAATTGATCATGGTTCCTCCTTCATGTAGACCAGAATGATATCTCTGATCATAGAATCCCAATACATGGAATTTACTCATAAGCAGAGTAAGGACTCTTGACTTTGCTCTTCCTAATAGCTAATTTAACGACAAAAAAGCAAGAGTTAAATATTCACCCATATCCCGGCAATTTACTCCATATGAGGAAAAATAGATTGGCTAAATGACACAGCTGCTGTTTACAGCACTTAGAAGGGACGGCATTGATGTATGAAGTACTACATACATCCATGGTACTCTTATTCTCGGATTTAGGGTCTCGAAAGCAACATGCAACATGGATGTATCCCAGGGCGTAGCATCACCGAGAATTTATATTTGGTACTCACTCAGCTACTTGTTGCCCAGATGGTCAGGCCCCCATGGATACATTTCCTAATACAAAGATAGCCTTCAGTAGGGTCAAATGGGCCTTTCTTTGGAGCTGGGGGCAAAGCAAGTTGAGAAGACTCGAACGACAGGTCAGGGTGAGGTCTATCCCTGGCCCATTGCCCTTAGTGTGCTCCATGCTGTGCTATTGATAGGTACTAATAACTCATTGTTACAAGTTCCCCTATTCTGCATGTCAGGTTAATCATTCCCTGTTTGAAATCCACATCATTGCCTCTCACTAAATCATAATAACATGGCACATCTGCCTAACTCTCTTTGTCTCTCTCTGACTACTCTGTGCTCTTCCCTGGGTTATTTATTCAAGAAAGTTCAACCCGTTAATACTGCCTTTGAATTGGAAAGCAAAAAGAGTTTACATGTGTGAGTCAGGTACATTTCTGCATTTTAAGTAATTTGCACAAATCCCTGAGGCCATGTCTGAAAATCTACACAAATAATAATTTCATTTTTTTCCCCACTGCACAATCTGCTGGTGTAAGTATAGCACGTGTACAACAGCTTTAACTTTGTTCTTTTTTTTCTGCATTTGACTGTTTCTTTCGAGGTTCTGAAATCTCTTGCTCTAAACCACCAGAATTCTTGGGATGGTCCGGTGATTTTCACAGGTAATTTACCCACTTACCCCAGCCATTCTGGGCATTAAAGTTAAGTGTACACGTTGTGTGTGAGCCTTCATTGGGAAGGTTTGTTAATAGTGGTATGGTTATGACTTTGTGGGTGTTTACCATCTTCCAGATGGCTCCTCAAGGGAGCACTCTTGTGCCAAACCCTAACTCTAAGCTTACTATGGTAAAACATCTACAATTAATTACAGAGATTTCACAGTCATGCATTCCATCTGCAAACATGAATGTCCATGGATCCTGGTTTTATGAATCCAGATGTACAGGCTGTTGGTGTTTTAACACTAATGTGGCCCTTAGCTGCACAAAAAGTGTTGTCATCAATCTCTTGGTGCACTCTACCCAGGCACCCACCTCATATGGACACAGTTTCTTTAAAGAAGATAGCAATCAATTCTCACTAAGACCCCCCTTGGTTGGACTCACGGATTCAGCCCTGCAAGAGTTAATAAGGGATCCAAAATACAGTATAAAACAATCTAAAACATTATGAGATGAAGCGAATGTAAGGGCAGGACAATGTGGAACAAAAATAGTAAATATTTATTGCTCAATCTTAAGCTTTACAAATTAAGCAATAATATTCCAGGCATGATTAAAAGTTAATAAAATGCCAGCGTGAATGGGCATTGCAGCTACAGAGCAAGTCTGTTCCAGATAGATATTAGTATCAATTGCAATGTAAAAATGCCTTGAAAAATGCCTAGCTATATTGTGTAAAGCTTAGAGGGGCACAGTTTGAGATGGGACTGGAGCTGACTAGCTAATAGTAATGAGACTAAGCTAATAGTACAACTTGGTCCCGTTGAAAAAATGACTTCTGGAATAAGGGTCTTATTTAGAGTTTGGTGGACAGGATACTCCATTATGAATGCGGCGGATGTCCCGTTGACCTTATTACAAGTACACTATAGCCGATGGGGCCTGTAATATTGTGGATGGGGTATCAGTTATGTCTTTATGGAATATCTTGTCTGCCAAATTCTAAATACGGCCCTAACTTCTTTACTTTTTGAAGATACTACAAGATGAAACAAGTTTCTGAGGACATACTATGAAGGAGAGACAGCATCTGGACGGCTCAACAAGTTATAATCAGATTTACACAAGACTTTTGAAGTTTCTTTCAAACAGGTGCTTAACCTTACTGTTGGACGTGGCCCATCTGGCAGGTCCGCCCCTGAAGTTTTTATGGTATATGTAACCTGGGGAGGGTGATTTCCCCTCTGAGTGAGTGTGAGGAGAGAGCGACCTACCCTTCCATAGGAATGCATGGGGAATGGATGAGTCCTCGGTAGTTCCCGGTGCGTAGGGTGTGCAGGGTCAAGTCTGGTATGTATGAACTCGTGAGATTGAATGCTGCGCAACGGTATATGAGGTATGAGTGTGTCTAGTGTAGAAGTCCCCCTTTTGGAAGTTGGCATATTTGTGGAATATGTGCCTGGAGTATGATTGGCCGGGGCTGGCTGGTGAGCCTGGCTCCCAGGATCTGGGAGGGTCTGCCCCGGTGGTGAATGGAGTGTTTAGCATGCTGATGTGAGGGGAGGAGTGAGCCTGGGTCTGCTTGTGGATTGACTGTCTGGTTTGAGTGTCATGAATGAGGCTGGGTTTTCCCCAGACAATGCTGGCTCCACCCCCTGGGGTGCGGCTGATGTTCCTAGCCTGGCCAGTGTAAAGAATCCCCCCATAACCAGTTCCAGCTGGTTCTCCCCCTGCCTGCCCCTTCAGACCAAGAATGTGTGTATAAAAAGGGTGCTGTGACACTCTGGACTTGTTCTTGTTCTCCACTTGAATCTACCAGGGGCGGCTGCTGCTTGGGCTCAGGGTTGGCTTGCCTCCCTGGGCCCTGCCCTGCTCCTGGACTTCGGATGGCCTTCCCTCTTCCAGGAGCTGCTATGCTCCACCTGAGGTCCTGGACTGCCTATGGACTTTGTCATTTTTCATCTAGTGCTTGTGGACGCTCTTCTTTGACCCCCCAGCGCTTGGGGAGCGCTGTTCCTTCTGCCCAGCGCCTGGAAGCGCTGATCCCTGCCCCCCTAGCGCCTTGGGGCACTTCATCCATGTCCTAGCGCTGGAAGCGCTATATTCTACAAACCGGTGCCCACCCGGCATATGCCCTGTTTCACGGAGGTCCTACACCCCCAGCGAGTGCCTACCTCGCTTATCCCCCCCGCATTGCCGTATTCTTCGAGGGAGCCCACTCCTCGCCATTTCCCCCGAGTTCACCACCGCCGCCCGGGACCCTCGTAACTCCGCCCCCGGGCCGCGCTGGTATTGGTCGCCGGCCCGGGACTGATCCGTGACGTCATCCCCCCAGGCCGCGCCGGATTGGCTGCCGGCCCAAAGAGAGAGGAGAGGCCGGCCGGGTGTGCGCGACGACGGAGGAGCAGCGGGAGCCGACTCCGCGCTCCTCCTTGTGCCCAGGAGAACTACCGCTTCCCCCCCGGGGCCCCCATGAGCGAGCGGGAGCCCCGGAGAGCGAGAAGAGACCGGCACGTCCACTGACCGGTGAGTGCAGCAGGGAGGAGGGGCGTCGGGGCATGTTACCGGTGCCCGCCCCTCCCCTCCAGTGAGTCCTCTGTGTGCTCCATGGTCCCGTGGGAGCCCCAGGTGATGCCGGGTCCCCCGAGGGAGGGGGGCCCCGCCTGCCCATACCATTCATTCCCCAGAGCCCGGCGAGGCTCTACCTTGGGCCCCCTAACCTCTCGAGCCTGCGAGGCTCCACCTTTGGCCCTTCATTTTCCCGAGCCCGGCGAGGCTCTACCTTGGCCCCCAAACTCATCTCACGAGCCCGGCGAGGCTCCACCTCTGGGCCCTTCGTACCTCGAGCCTGCGAGGCTCCACCTCTGGCCCCTTCGTACCTCGAGCCTGCGAGGCTCCACCTCTGGCCCCTTCGTACCTCGAGCCCGAGAGGCTCCACCATTGTCCTTTGTCCTGCCGAGCCTGCGAGGCTCCAACGCGATGCCCCCAGCATCTACAGCTGCCCAGCACTTTGTGGGCCGCTGCCACGTTTAGGTTTAACCGGTGGGTTCCTGCAGTCCCCCCCACCCCTGACATTGAGACTATGGGCGCCCCAGCCCCCGAAGGCCGGTTGGCCTGTTGAGAGGACTAACTAAATGTCAATTGTGCTCCTTGAGATTTATTCTATGTGTCTTTCCTACAGGTACCCCTGCAGGCTTATGTACTCTTGTCCTTTCCCCCCTGAAATGTACGATGTCCCCTGTATGTGATTCCTAGCAGTGGTCCCTTGGCCCTGCGCTGTACCTTCTTCCCTGTAGCCCCTGCCCGTGCCCCTGGCACCTTGTACAATGTGTGTTTATACGTGTCATGCTTAATACAAAGACTATTCTTATACATACCTGGTGTGGAGTTCCTTTGTGGGAGGCCCGGGATGTTGTTGTTGGTGGGTGCGTGCGCAAATGCTTCACATGTCCTCCGAGATAGGCCTGGCTGCCCGCGCCGCGTTACCTAGAGGGCGAGCAGGGGTCGACTTTTCATAGGAGTGGTGGTCTCTGACTGGCTGTGGCGCAAGCCCTGGCCAGCCGGGGGTCCCATTTCCTACACTGGTGGCAGCGGTGGGATCCGGACTTGTGTTTGCGCAGTACCACAATGATAACTGGCCTCCCTACAAAACTCTGTATTGTAAATGGTCGCAAAGAAAAGAGATTATTGTTTTAAGAGTTTACGTAAATGTCCGTCCTATGAAAGATGTGTTCTGGTTAGATGGCCCTAGCTAGGGAGGGTAGATCAACTCCCTAGTACAATGTGTTTTCTGGACTCACCGGAAGGGTGGGATCCAGTGGTGGCAGCATAATTATGTTCAATGTATATGGTCCCTGTCCATTCCTTAGAATAATGATACCTGTGCCACATAGGGTCAGGTCAGGTTGCTAAAAAATGTCTGTGAAAAATGTTAAAGATTGTTAGAAATACCCGTCCTGTGGAAAGTTTTAAGGGTTACTTAAATATCTGTTCTGTAGAAAAAAATGTACATGTATGCTGAGAGTTAGGTGTCCCTAGCTTGGGAGGGTAAATCATCTCCCTAGTGTAATATGGTTTTCTGGATTCACCAGAAGGGTGGGATCCAGTGGTGGTTGCAAAATTGAGTTCAAATATGTATGGTCCTTGTCCCTGCCCTAGAGTAATGGTACCTGTGCCCCGAGGGTCAGGCTGAGGAATCAGGGGCGGTGGAAAACTGTCCTACCAGTCTAGGGAACGGTATGTGCATGAATGTTGAGGTATGCTGAGTAATGGAGTATAAGTTCTCTGGGATGGGGAGCTTGCTGAATCAACGTTAATCTTGTCCTTCCTTATCCTGATGAATGTGTTGGAGGCAGCATGTGTTCCGTGCACCGCTGAATGTGGTTGATGCGTCAGGTGTCCCCCCCCCTTTTTGCCCTGCTAATTGTGTTTGATGCATCATGCGTTCCGTACCCCACTGAATGTGGTTTAGGCGTCAGGTGTCGCCCTGGCTGAATTTATGTTAAGTTGTATCCCGGACAAGGAAGACCTGCTGGCTCGGCCGCGGCTTGCCTTGGGGAGAGCTGAACCTTGAGACCTGCTGGCACTGCTGCAGCTCGTTTTGTTAAAGTTATGGTAGTTGTATCCCGGACAAGGAAGACCTGCTGGCTCGGCCGCGGCTTGCCTTGGGGAGAGCTGAACCTCGAGACCTGCTGGCACGGCCGCGGCTCGTTTTGTTGAATTCATGTTAGTTGTATCCCAGACAAGGAAGACCTGCTGGCTCGGCCGCGGCTTGCCTTGGGGAGAGCTGAACCTTGAGACCGGCTAGTACTGCCGCGGCTCGTTTTGTCAAATTTATGTTGAGTTGTATCCCGGACAAGGAAGACCTGCTGGCTCGGCCGCGGCTTGCCTTGGGGAGAGCTGAACGCTTAGTTCCCAGGTGGAAGACCAGTGGAGGAAGGAAGTTCCAAGACTGTTAGGAAAGTGTGTTCTGAGGGTGTTTCTCCTGGGAGAACGCGGAACCTCAGAAGTAGAGGTAGGGTGGGGCATTCTTGCCCGTGACCTCTGGCAAGCCTGAGGGTGTGGACCCTAGGTGGAAGGAACAGTGGTAGTCGTGGCTACCCTGAGAAAGGGAGTGGAGAAGGGCTATTGTGGGCCCGGGGTTACCACCCCCCACTTCGGATTTGCAGGGACCAGTGGTATCTGGGTGGCCTAGGGCCTGGTCCTAGTCACGGACAACTAAGGCGTGCCAGGGGGGTGGCCTGGTTGGACCTATGTCTTTCTTATTTTTTTTTTATTTATTTTTTTATTTTTCTTGATTTTTAGCCTGTGTGTGTCTATCGGCCCGGGTAGGCGTCGAACTGGAGGGTGTCTCGGTAGCGCGAGCCACGTCCATGTTCTACCGCCCTGCAGCAGGGAAGTCCATCACGGTAGTGATTGGTCTACCCGGCGTTTGGGCTGGGAGGGGCATGTGTTGGACGTGGCCCATCTGGCAGGTCCGCCCCTGAAGTTTTTATGGTATATGTAACCTGGGGAGGGTGATTTCCCCTCTGAGTGAGTGTGAGGAGAGAGCGACCTACCCTTCCATAGGAATGCATGGGGAATGGATGAGTCCTCGGTAGTTCCCGGTGCGTAGGGTGTGCAGGGTCAAGTCTGGTATGTATGAACTCGTGAGATTGAATGCTGCGCAACGGTATATGAGGTATGAGTGTGTCTAGTGTAGAAGTCCCCCTTTTGGAAGTTGGCATATTTGTGGAATATGTGCCTGGAGTATGATTGGCCGGGGCTGGCTGGTGAGCCTGGCTCCCAGGATCTGGGAGGGTCTGCCCCGGTGGTGAATGGAGTGTTTAGCATGCTGATGTGAGGGGAGGAGTGAGCCTGGGTCTGCTTGTGGATTGACTGTCTGGTTTGAGTGTCATGAATGAGGCTGGGTTTTCCCCAGACAATGCTGGCTCCACCCCCTGGGGTGCGGCTGATGTTCCTAGCCTGGCCAGTGTAAAGAATCCCCCCATAACCAGTTCCAGCTGGTTCTCCCCCTGCCTGCCCCTTCAGACCAAGAATGTGTGTATAAAAAGGGTGCTGTGACACTCTGGACTTGTTCTTGTTCTCCACTTGAATCTACCAGGGGCGGCTGCTGCTTGGGCTCAGGGTTGGCTTGCCTCCCTGGGCCCTGCCCTGCTCCTGGACTTCGGATGGCCTTCCCTCTTCCAGGAGCTGCTATGCTCCACCTGAGGTCCTGGACTGCCTATGGACTTTGTCATTTTTCATCTAGTGCTTGTGGACGCTCTTCTTTGACCCCCCAGCGCTTGGGGAGCGCTGTTCCTTCTGCCCAGCGCCTGGAAGCGCTGATCCCTGCCCCCCTAGCGCCTTGGGGCACTTCATCCATGTCCTAGCGCTGGAAGCGCTATATTCTACAAACCGGTGCCCACCCGGCATATGCCCTGTTTCACGGAGGTCCTACACCCCCAGCGAGTGCCTACCTCGCTTATCCCCCCCGCATTGCCGTATTCTTCGAGGGAGCCCACTCCTCGCCATTTCCCCCGAGTTCACCACCGCCACCCGGGACCCTCGTAACTCCGCCCCCGGGCCGCGCTGGTATTGGTCGCCGGCCCGGGACTGATCCGTGACGTCATCCCCCCAGGCCGCGCCGGATTGGCTGCCGGCCCAAAGAGAGAGGAGAGGCCGGCCGGGTGTGCGCGACGACGGAGGAGCAGCGGGAGCCGACTCCGCGCTCCTCCTTGTGCCCAGGAGAACTACCGCTTCCCCCCCGGGGCCCCCATGAGCGAGCGGGAGCCCCGGAGAGCGAGAAGAGACCGGCACGTCCACTGACCGGTGAGTGCAGCAGGGAGGAGGGGCGTCGGGGCATGTTACCGGTGCCCGCCCCTCCCCTCCAGTGAGTCCTCTGTGTGCTCCATGGTCCCGTGGGAGCCCCAGGTGATGCCGGGTCCCCCGAGGGAGGGGGGCCCCGCCTGCCCATACCATTCATTCCCCAGAGCCCGGCGAGGCTCTACCTTGGGCCCCCTAACCTCTCGAGCCTGCGAGGCTCCACCTTTGGCCCTTCATTTTCCCGAGCCCGGCGAGGCTCTACCTTGGCCCCCAAACTCATCTCACGAGCCCGGCGAGGCTCCACCTCTGGGCCCTTCGTACCTCGAGCCTGCGAGGCTCCACCTCTGGCCCCTTCGTACCTCGAGCCTGCGAGGCTCCACCTCTGGCCCCTTCGTACCTCGAGCCCGAGAGGCTCCACCATTGTCCTTTGTCCTGCCGAGCCTGCGAGGCTCCAACGCGATGCCCCCAGCATCTACAGCTGCCCAGCACTTTGTGGGCCGCTGCCACGTTTAGGTTTAACCGGTGGGTTCCTGCAGTCCCCCCCACCCCTGACATTGAGACTATGGGCGCCCCAGCCCCCGAAGGCCGGTTGGCCTGTTGAGAGGACTAACTAAATGTCAATTGTGCTCCTTGAGATTTATTCTATGTGTCTTTCCTACAGGTACCCCTGCAGGCTTATGTACTCTTGTCCTTTCCCCCCTGAAATGTACGATGTCCCCTGTATGTGATTCCTAGCAGTGGTCCCTTGGCCCTGCGCTGTACCTTCTTCCCTGTAGCCCCTGCCCGTGCCCCTGGCACCTTGTACAATGTGTGTTTATATGTGTCATGCTTAATACAAAGACTATTCTTATACATACCTGGTGTGGAGTTCCTTTGTGGGAGGCCCGGGATGTTGTTGTTGGTGGGTGCGTGCGCAAATGCTTCACATGTCCTCCGAGATAGGCCTGGCTGCCCGCGCCGCGTTACCTAGAGGGCGAGCAGGGGTCGACTTTTCATAGGAGTGGTGGTCTCTGACTGGCTGTGGCGCAAGCCCTGGCCAGCCGGGGGTCCCATTTCCTACACTTACAAAACCCAATGTAGATGTAATGTCTTTTGATTGGGCTTGGATTGGCTCCCACTCACCTTCTTTGATAGGAACTAGGAAGCAGCTAAAGATGATTCCTGTTCTGGAGCCCATGCACCAGGTCATCGGCTACAGCTGTCGGCGGCATGTCTCCTCCTAGACTTAGATCAATGGTGATGGAGGCTTCCTTCACAGCAGCGGGCCTGGATCCTTTGTGTAGATCTTCGTGTAACTAGAGGCGACAGAGCATTACTGACTGGTCCAGTGATATGCTTCTGCAATCAGAAACCAAGGTCTATTGATAATGGAGCTCCTAATAAGTCACTCAAATGTTTCCAATATTTGCATTGCTCTATGCTAGTATGTACAGCTTTTTTTAATTGGCTAATTACTTTAGGTGCTTCCACTTTTTTATAGTTCTATCTAGTTATGGAGATATTTATGTGCAAGACTGGCAACTACATCATTGCTGAGCATAAGGTGCACAGTCCACAGCAATAAACATTTGTCCACATTATGTTTTGGGGTATAAAACAATCTCTTGTTTATTAAATTATTATGTAGGTACAGGCAACTAAGTGGAGAAGTGTGGCTCACTGGTTAGAGCAGGCAGACCCTGAAGCAGAGGTCAGACCCGGGGCCAGGGTTCAATTCCCGACGCGGCAGGGTCTTGAGCTCAAATGTCCATGGACTCGATAATTCTCGCTTCGGTGCCTGACCTAATCATGGGTTCACACTCTGCAACTCTGGGCATTAAGCTTGCTTAATCTCCACAACGGCCCCCGCGCGGCGGGATGCCTGGCTTTCACCCTGGGGATACCCTGTAGGGGCTATCTCACAGGGAAAAACCAGGACGGGTTCCCAAGGCAAGCGCGGAGATACCCCTTCGGGGGTCGATTCTGGCGCTATATAAGAAATATAATAATAATATAGGCCACAATCTCTTCTTTACAAAACCACCTGCTCTTCTTATCACATCATTGTTTCAGTAACTGTCTGGGAACTTGTTTTGTGTTAAATGTGAAATAACACTCCCAGGCATACACTTAAAGAATTTACACAATAGATTAAACAAACAAACTAGTTCAGTATTAGAGAAAATACATTTTTTAATTTGATTTAAAAGGAGAGATATTAAAAATCAGTGCATTGATCAAAATTGATAAAATGAGAATATAATAATACAGGTGTATTCAGAAACAAGTTAAAAAGAGAGGTTAGATGGCATCCGGTCGACGCGTTTCGACATATAGATTATGCCTTCATCAGGACTTTTACCATCAAATTTCTGTAAAAAAGATCATAACAATGTTTTACTATTTTTAACCTCCTATCGTGAAACAGTAATACAACCGAACTAGTTACATGTTTGTTACAACATTCTATTGGTAAAACATATACAATTCTTTTCGCATACATGATATACCGCTTTTTATGGAAAAAATTACGAAACCTATGCATATAAGTTAGTTTCACAAGCAAGCCATAATACGTTTTTTGTCTGCAAACAAGGAGATAAAATTGCCAAGACAAATCTTTGTCAGGATACATAATTAACACATTTTGGCTAGAGGCGGGTTTAGAGATTTAAACATTTATAGAGACTGTTTTTCTCCAAAACAAGTTCATTGATGCGGTTGATAGCTATTTTACACTTTGCATGATACTTCTTCTCAATCAGGTAACATTTGTTTGCATATTACTTTTACTAAACAATACATAGCCTGCTCACTCCTAGTTATAGAAAGGGTAAAGAAAGAAAAATAGAGAAAGAGAAAGATAGCCATATTATACCTATTTTTTCATTCAAAGATTATAGGTATTAAGGCTTACTAAGTGCCTTAAAATCTTTTTTATAAAAAAGTGCTCTGGCATGGTGTTCCGTTTTAAGTTGACCCCTATTTTAACTGATGGCATCGAATATATTTACACAATTCTTATTTTCTTACCAAAGTAGTACTCTTGTACTGGGCCAGAACTGAAGCTGAATTTGGGTAGTATCGTCAAAAAACTTGATGTATTGTTTCTAATTTTCTGAGGAGGCAAGGTCAGATACTAGTAAGTGTTCTAAATACACTATTGTAGGGAAAGACTTATGACTGTATTTAAAGGGGGTTTACACATGACCTGCTCACCTTGCGTGTCCAAAGATGTATTCATAGCATGGGTTGATGTAGGTTAAAAGTGATGACAATTCCCTATAAATAATGACATGTAATTTAGTTAATGGCCACCATATTTGTGTTTCTATTTGAAGAAAAACGTCCTTCTAGTTGTCTTACCCTTAAAGATCTGTGATGCGCTTTTCATCTGGGGTCTTTTTGTCTGCGTGGCACCACAACGTTACACTAATAAGTTGGATAAAAATAAAAATAAAATACAGATAAACTAAAAAAAACTTTTAGAATTATGCTACCCGTTTTCTAACAAAAGAATAGTTATTTTATCATTGCTGCTTACCCAAAGTATAGGGGAACGTTGTTTATAAGTGGTGTCAATATTTCATCTTGTTGGCGTGTAGAAACTATAATGGAAGTAATTCCGGCGTTGGCGATGTGATTAAGTTATCCTCAACTGCCGGTCACAAACAGCTCCTGTTGAGAGGATTTTAGCCTTATTGAAAGCCCCTGAATACTAACCAAACATTCGCATTGAGAGGTTTCCCTTTTTAAAATGTATCGCTTACCGCTAGAGCGTTTCATACAAGTGTTGCCGTTTTTCCCTCGTAGTCAAACTATCAAGTATACGGCGGCGGCGTTTTGATGCGGGTTCATTCTTTTAAAGCGGCACGCACGTTACTCCTAACAAGTAAAGGGCAAACTGTTAGCGTTTCTAAATTCTTGTTCACGCTTTAATTTGTATTAGACTAAATACGGCAGCTTTCGTTAGACTAAAGCGTTAGACTAAAGCGGCATATGCATATTCTTACCGGGATTTCTACGAGGGAACAGCTGCTACACGATACTCTGCCGGCGGGTCAGGTTTCAGAAAGAGCAACACCGATTAGCTGCTCAATGATACTTTTATAAGGACAGATTTTATTGGTTTGCATCACACCTGTGCTATTTAAAGGGGAAGGTCTTATTTACCCATGGTTAGCTTATTTCGAGGTAATAACCAATAAAATCTTTTAAAAACATTTTAAAAAGGGAAACCTCTCAATGCGAATGTTTGGTTAGTATTCAGGGGCTTTCAATAAGGCTAAAATCCTCTCAACAGGAGCTGTTTGTGACCGGCAGTTGAGGATAACTTAATCACATCGCCAACGCCGGAATTACTTCCATTATAGTTTCTACACGCCAACAAGATGAAATATTGACACCACTTATAAACAACGTTCCCCTATACTTTGGGTAAGCAGCAATGATAAAATAACTATTCTTTTGTTAGAAAACGGGTAGCATAATTCTAAAAGTTTTTTTTTAGTTTATCTGTATTTTATTTTTATTTTTATCCAACTTATTAGTGTAACGTTGTGGTGCCACGCAGACAAATAGACCCCAGATGAAAAGCGCATCACAGATCTTTAAGGGTAAGACAACTAGAAGGACGTTTTTATTCAAATAGAAACACAAATATGGTGGCCATTAACTAAATTACATGTCATTATTTATAGGGAATTGTCATCACTTTTAACCTACATCAACCCATGCTATGAATACATCTTTGGACACGCAAGGTGAGCAGGTCATGTGTAAACCCCCTTTGAGTACAGTCATAAGTCTTTCCCTACAATAGTGTATTTAGACCACTTACTAGTATCTGACCTTGCCTCCTCAGAAAATTAGAAACAATACATCAAGTTTTTTGACGATACTACCCAAATTCAGCTTCAGTTCTGGCCCAGTACAAGAGTACTACTTTGGTAAGAAAATAAGAATTGTGTAAATATATTCGATGCCATCAGTTAAAATAGGGGTCAACTTAAAACGGAACACCATGCCAGAGCACTTTTTTATAAAAAAGATTTTAAGGCACTTAGTAAGCCTTAATACCTATAATCTTTGAATGAAAAAATAGGTATAATATGGCTATCTTTCTCTTTCTCTATTTTTCTTTCTTTACCCTTTCTATAACTAGGAGTGAGCAGGCTATGTATTGTTTAGTAAAAGTAATATGCAAACAAATGTTACCTGATTGAGAAGAAGTATCATGCAAAGTGTAAAATAGCTATCAACCGCATCAATGAACTTGTTTTGTAGAAAAACAGTCTCTATAAATGTTTAAATCTCTAAACCCGCCTCTAGCCAAAATGTGTTAATTATGTATCCTGACAAAGATTTGTCTTGGCAATTTTATCTCCTTGTTTGCAGACAAAAAACGTATTATGGCTTGCTTGTGAAACTAACTTATATGCATAGGTTTCGTAATTTTTTCCATAAAAAGCGGTATATCGTGTATGCGAAAAGAATTGTGTATGTTTTACCAATAGAATGTTGTAACAAACATGTAACTAGTTCGGTTGTATTACTGTTTCACGATAGGAGGTTAAAAATAGTAAAACATTGTTATGATCTTTTTTACAGAAATTTGATGGTAAAAGTCCTGATGAAGGCATAATCTATATGTCGAAACGCGTCGACCGGATGCCATCTAACCTCTCTTTTTAACTTGTTTCTGAATACACCTGTATTATTATATTCTCATTTTATCAATTTTGATCAATGCACTGATTTTTAATATCTCTCCTTTTAAATCAAATTAAAAAATGTATTTTCTCTAATACTGAACTAGTTTGTTTGTTTAATCTATTGTGTAAATTCTTTAAGTGTATGCCTGGGAGTGTTATTTCACATTTATTGTTTACCCTGTCCCAGGATATCAATCCATATCAGGGGGTCCTTGTTGCTAACAACTTGTTTTGTGTTTACATCTTGTACTCTGCCTCAAAATAGGTTATATTTCGCTCACCATGTTATGATGACCGTTCCACTGTAAGTTTAAATGACTGTGTCACATCAATGAAGTTCAAAAAGATGAAATGCTGCCAGTTGGCCTGAAATACTATTCGTATAGCAGGCATGAGCAAATAACAGTTTGCACAGGGGATGCCCCCAGCAGACTGGCATCAGAATACCAGGGCCCACGAGTATTCTTCTCCACCTTCTGAAGATAAAAGTGTTGGGCTTAAACCAATGGTGTCATAAACCCCCACCTGTGCAGCTCTAGCTGTGGTTGACACTAGGGGCCAGATGTAGGTATCCAAATACCGATCGGTAACGGACGAAAATACTGATTCGGTAATTTTACCGAATCAGTAATTTTACTGAATCGGTAAATTTACCAATTCGGTAAAATTACCGATTCTGTAAAGTTACAGAATCGGTCAAATTACAGAATCGGTAGTTTTACATGTAGGTAGCACTTTCAACAGTGTTACAGGCCTTTAAGGATTCGTTATTTACCACCAACTATTAGTTAGTGGTAAATAAGGAATTCCTATGGGAATGCAAATATGTGCATTTACACCTGTGCCATGTGGCACACATACATGCCCTTAGGGCATGTATGTGTGCCACATGTCACACAAGCCCTAATCAGGGGTGCAACAGGGTGTCAAAGTGACACCCTGCCACCCTTGAATTATTCGTTATTTACCGAATCGGTATTTACCGATTCTGTAATTGACATTATTTCCTATGGGCCTACAGGCCCATAGGAATCAATGGAAAATACCGAATCGGTAAATACCGATTGGGTAAATACTGAATCCTACCGATTCGGTATTTTTTACTGAATTATTACCTACATTGGATTTACCGATTCATAAATACCAAATCGGTAAAATTCGGTATTTATGAATCGGTAAATCCAAATTACCTACATTTAGCCCTAGTTCACTAAAATTTTGATTTGTTATTTATGGGCCTCTACTGTCTACAGATTCCCACACTTTAGTTCATAGCTAACACGGTAAGAGAATGTGGAGGTGAGTAAAAGATAGCAACATTAATCAATTACCGTAAATGATATATAGAAAGAGAAATTGCTTACATGGGCAAAAGGGAAAGAGAGGTAGAGGCAAATATGAAATGTGAGCAGGATAGGGAATGGTAAGAAAGAAAACGTAAGGAGGGGAGAAAGGAAATACGTATGAGTAGATTGGAATGGGAAAGAAACAAGAGAAAAAGAAGGAGTAGAAATTGTATGAAGAATTTGTGAAAAGAAGGAATGAAACAAAAGAGGCAATATAGAAAGATGAATGAAAAGAAGAGTGAAAGAAATGGTTGAAAGAAGAAAAGGGAGAGTGACAGAATACATAGATGTAAGAATGAATAGATGGTAGATTGAAAATATGAATGAACGGTGAAAGGAATGGAATTTAGGATGGATGGATGGATGCATGCATGCATGGACAAAAAGGTGAAAGAAGAAATCGGTGAGAGGTTGAATGAATAGGTAGATGGAAGGATGATGTTTGGAATGGTGAATGGATGGGTGGAACAATGAAAGAATGGATGATGAAAACTGACTGGAAGAATGGGTGGGCGGATGGATAGATGGAATGGAATGGTGAAAGGATGAATAGTTACATGTGTGCAAGAAATCACAAATGATGAAAGAGTGAGGGCTACTCTTCTAGACATGATCAAGCTTTCTCACTCTGTGCTATTATAAGTATGGTTCACAGCAGGTCGAAGGTTCATTTTCTGGCCACTTTGTCAGGTTGCACCCTCATCTCCACAGCACTCTAGCAAGACAATTTCCGAACCCTAGCTCTTGACTAGTGCACACAAAGGGCCCATCTCCACCCTCCCTCACACATTTGTTTTGATCTACATTGAGCACCATAGGTGTGTGTTCCTGCGACTGTATATTTCAGAAAGACTCGAAGGCCGTCTCGTTATGAGAATCTCTGAAATCTCACAGCTGGCAGAAACGGGAGATTCTGCCTGTTTGGGGATTCCAACATGTGAGGCAATATTCCACGTTTAGGATTTCCCAGGTCACATTTCACCATGTGAATTCTGCCGGATTACGCCTGCAGAAACCATCCCCGCATGTAGAAATTACATAGAGAAACTGGTGTGGGAATACTGATATCTACTTTAATTCCGCATTCCTCAGTGGAAAACTTGGAGTTGAGTAGTAATCCTGCATTCTGGAATTACTGAACCCAGTGGTTTCGCTGGGCCGATTTACCAATGCCGGGCTCCTCCATTAGTTACAATAAAGGCTCAAATCGGTGAATGACTTTATTTTTAGTCAATTCCATCTCTGTCTCACAGCCATAATGTCCACATGAAAAAATGATGTCTCCCAACTCAGGGATGTACAGTGAAGAATAAACCATGAATTCATCACTCCAAAAGAGAGAGGATTATTATTATTTTTGTTTTTTTGCAATCTGCTACTGTTTCAAGAATCCCACACAATGCAGGATCCATGTCTTATCCTATGAGAAAACAAACGTGCAGATATACAGTATGGAAAAATACTTAACTACATTGAATTGAAAAAGTTTAACTTGCATTGATTGAGGTAATTTATTTCTTAAACTTTATCCACATTGAAACGCAAATTCTCCTAAAATCACCTCATAGAACACTTGACATAGTTAATTTTGTGCTCAGAAAATTCCTCTGAAAGATAAAATATATAACATTAGTAAGCGTTTACTATTCTGAAAGCTGTTTCATGGTCAATTTCTTTCAGTTATTTTCAATGGAATTGACCCTTTTTATTAAAACACACCAGAGGATAGTGTCAAATGAATATCTAAAGTCTTAGTGGCAGGACATGGCCTCTTTATTGGCTGAAGAGAGAGATGTGTGTGAGATTTTGTGGCAAACAAATATTTACAGAGATTGGTGGGCCACATTACAGGAATTAGCAGTTCAATAGAGATGACAAGATCTGCTGTAACTCTAAGTATTGGAAGAATTTCACCTGGAGAGTTTGGCTGTTGAGATCTCCCACTGATCCCTGAAAAAACTGACTCAAGCATGTAATTTCCCAATATCCCATAATCAGGGACATGTTTGCCCCCCTCACCCCGGATCTACAAATACCGCATATATCAGTAACTCTAGGAAGGGGCTGTAGTCAGGTAAGGAATACTAACTTGAATCATCCCAGAAACGAGAAAGAGATTCATGGTACCGCCAGGAGGAATGAAAGAACTACAATATAGGGTATCATAAGAAAGTATATGAATTGATGGTGCGCTGATTGATCCAAAATCGAGACCATACCCCATTAATTAAAGGAATGGTGATATGGTGATATGCAATAGCTAAGAGAGCGTGATAACACGTAGGAGAAAAACGATAAATGCATGCAGGAATTGACTGCATAAAATCGACAAAAAAAGAGAACAACTTTACAGGATTTTAATTTCAAATTTTGATGGAGTAGAGTGTGAGTAAACTCCAAATGGAAATATTTGAGGAGAGGAAGTAGCGAATGATCCCCTGCAAATGGAATAATTCATTTGGGAGATTATAAAGAGGTCAATATCGATTAGATCAAAGTACAGATCCCTAATAAATACACTGAGAACATCTAAGGGAAATGAGCTGTTAGCAAGCAAAGATTGATATGTCCTGAAGAAGGTGGGTGTGGATCATTGGATCTCCCGAAACGCCACATCTACACTGTTTTATGGTTTATAGGATTGTACAATTGTTGATTTTAATGTGTGTATAACAGATGTTGTATGTTTTTCATGAATAGATGGATTAATCTGTGTGAATACAGTTGATGGATAAGTAACAGTTGAATATAAATGAATATGTAACGTAATGTTTTAGATGTTGATTAAATACTTTATTAAATGTGGATTATATAAAATATTTCACAATAAAAAAAGGAATTATCTATTGTTATAACGAAGCAAAAGCGGTATTGTGTGTACTATAAAGCAATAGTGTTTTTAAGTAGTGAATGTTGAGTGGGATATATTAGAGTATCAAATTGATAGAGGCTCACAGGGAGGGACGAGAGGCTTGGGAGGTCCAGCATAGAAGCCCCAAGGATACTGGCACAATAGAAAGGGTATGATGTTCCCTAGAGGGGACAGGGGGGAAATAAGGGCCCTTGCTCCTTATTAGAGATATCCCTGGACGAGCACCCACTATCTCGCTCTATCTAGCACCTGTCTGTAATTGTCATTTGCTGTGATTCTAGTGGCAGTTACCATTAATTTAAAAACATAATTAGTTACGTACAACCACTCACAACAAGTTTTACCTACTTTGTTGTCATACGGACAATTGTGCTTATTTACCTCTGTTGTGAGGCTAAGCTGAAAGCTGTTACTTTAAAGTCAGCTGAAGGGCACACTATGAACACACTTAGGGCCTCATTACGACTTTGAGGATGTGGGAGCGGACTGCCCTCTCCAACACCGCCAAACCCGTAGTTGAATCACCCACCAGATTAAGATTTTCTCCTGTTTGGCGGGGGCAGTTCATTGGCGTTCCCAAGGAGGTGCGTATGAAATAAGCACCGCAATACCGCAATGGGTAGGTCAACATCAGTCCCTGCACGTCATGGACTTCTGCAGTCCATGCTGTGCAGGTACCGGGGTGCATGTACACAGGGGGGGGGGGCACAAAATGTGCCCCCGAGCATGCACTTCATGGTGCAGTAGCACAAGGGGGCCGTGTATGGCCCTCTTTGTTTCCTCATCGCCACACTTTTCATAGCGGTCACACCACCATGAAAAGTGTGGCAATAAAGAAACTCGGAATAGGGTTGGCGGGCTCTAGAGGCCCCGTCAAGCATATTGTGGCCTAAAGACCACAGCTAGATAACATTATGAGATTTGACTGTGTTTGTTGTTAATATTGGTTGAAACGTGAGTCGGCACATGGCTGCAGCTGCTACACGGGAGACTTGCTATGGTGTTTGAACGATCGCACACAGTTTTAACTACCATGCGCCCAAGAAATGTATAACAGCACTCTTTTTTAACATTCAGTTCAAGGGTTCAGAGAGCATTCGGCAGATCTGTGTACTACATATTTTACCAGGCTAAATACGAGAGGTCGTATGAGTGGTTTAGTCCTGATGTTTAAACTTTAACGATATGCATAGAAGAACGTTTTGGTTTGCACTGAGTATTATGCTTCATTAAATTTGCTGAAATTCAAATGTGGTTACGACTTGCAATTATCGCATTGTAAATGTTTATGCTTGACGCTTTAATATAGTAGGATGTAATGTAATGTAATGTAAAGGACACTTTTATAGCACACCTATCACTCCAAGGAGTATCTTGGCGCTCCAACAACCAGATGACAAGGTTGAGGGAAAGAGATCAACTCGATGGAAAATGCTTTACACTTTACACTAACGCTCTGCAGGCCACATCTGTAAGAGAAAACACCCAAGTTTTTAAAGCTTTCTAAACTGAGTTTCGTGGGACAATGACCTAAGGTAAGGTGGAAGCTTATTCCAAGCCCTAGCACCCAGGACGAAGAGAAATTTTCCTCCTTTGGTAGCCAGTCTGAATCTGGGGATTATTAGCAGGTTCTGACTAGCAGACCTCAGGCAACGGGTGGGATGGTACCGTTTAAAACCGTTACACAGATATTTAGGCCCTTGCTGTTGAAAGGCTCTAAATGTGATCAGCAAGATCTTACATGGGATCCTTTTGCCAATTGGTAGCCAATGCAGCGCTTTAAGCGCAGCTGACTTACGGGGCCAGCGTAGCACCAGTCGGGCAGCAGCATGTTGGACCATCTGTAGCCTATGGAGTACGGACTTATTGACTCCAGCATATAGGCTGTTACAGTAATCCAGCCTCGAAGTTATTAAGGCAACTGCGACTGATTTTCTGGCTGACAGAGGAAGAAGGTCAAAAAACCTCCTCAGAGATTTTATTATGTGGAAACACATACCAGCTAAGGCCACCGCTTGCTGTTTAAAGCACAGTTGGTCATCAAATTTAATGCCCAGGTTTCGAACAGACAAGATGGTATTAGGGGGGGCTTCAGCATCGTCCGGCCACCAGTTTTTCGGGGAAAACAGATTTTGGTTTCCGAAAGGCAAGATCTACGTCTTGCCGGAATTGCATTTGAGATGGTTCTCAGTCATCCATTTAAATGTGGCTGTTAGGCAATTTTTCAGGTTTTCCTTCGCCCCAGGCAGTTCCCCATTCAGTACCAGAATGAGCTAGGTGTAATCTGCATATGATATTGTATTGATATGAAATGATGCAATTAGCTCAATCGGGGGTACCATATATAGATTAAAGAGAACAGGGCTTAACCTCGAGCCCTGAGGGACCCCGGAGCTGATGACCTTAGCTTCCGACTGGAATTTGCCCAAAACTGTAATTTGGCGTCTGTTGTTTAGAAAGTTCCTGAGCCAACCCAAGACTGTCCCTCCTATTCCTGCGGCCACCAACCGGTCCATTAAGATGTTATGTGAAACCGTGCGAAGGCTGCCGACAGATCTAATTAAATCAGGACAGCCTTCTTTCCCTGGTCTATGGCCATTCGTAGGGTCTCTGCTGTGAACAGCAGGGCAGACTCGGTAGAGTGTTTCGACCGAAACCCTGACTGGTTGGGATGTAGGATGTTATTCTCCTCCAGAAAGCTCGTAAGTTGACTGTTAATGAACTTTTCCACCAGTTTGAACACCAATGGGAGCAGGGATATAGGCCGCATGTTAGAGAGGGTCGTTGGGTCAGCTAGGGCCTTTTTGTGGAGGGGCTTAACTGCTGCGAGCTTCCATTCACTGGGGATTGCTGCTGTGGCTAGCAATGAATTTATAATGCTGTTAATGGTAGGATTAACAACCTCCACCAATGCCTGCAAAACCAAAGGGGGGCATGGGTCAAAAGGAGATCCAGATTTACTAGCCAGAATGACTTTAGAGGTCTCCTCAAGGGAGACAGGCGCAAAAGACTCGAGGCAAGGGATCCTCATTACTGTCTTACCTCCTTCAACCTGTTCTAAGTTTCCTGGAGTAGAAGGTGTCGGGGGAAAGGTCTTCACAATGTCGAGAATCTTATTTTCAAAGTAATCAGCGATCAAATTGCAAAGGTTTTGAGATGGAGGAATCTCTTGTGACCGGGCCGATGGGTTAGTGAAATCCTTTACTATTTTAAAGATTTCTTTTTGTCCAGAGCCCGCCGTGGATATGGCCTGTAGGTAATGGGCTTTCTTAGCTAGTTTAATCCCTGCATGGTAATGCCTTCTGGCTGATTTGTAGATATTACGAGCGGCCCACTCGTATTTCCTACGCCATCTCCGCTCAAGTGCTCTCACTTCTCCCAGCTCTAACTTCAGGGCAGGCGAGAACCATGGGGCATTCCTTTTGCCCTTAATGGCAGCTGAATTTTTCCTACCAGCTGGTACTAATAGAGCGCCAGCCGTACCTATCCAGTCACAGAATTTCTGATTGTCTATTGAAGTATTGCCTGTTAGAGCGGGCGTGCCTACTTTTAACATTCCTATCAGATCTGGTCTGCTGGAAAATTTCTTCCAGTTAGGTTTGTACGTGTTGTCAGATCTTCTATTTTTCATGGTGTCAGCTGAGGCGTTGTTATTTAGTGCAATATCAAAAGGAATGAAAAAGTGGTCGGACCAAATTTGAGGGCGCGGCGATTTAACCATTAACCTAACCGAATTGGAGCAAATACAGTCCAGCAAGTCTCCAGCTACATGGGTCGGTTCTCGATTTCGAAGAGTGAGACCAAGAATGTCAATGATATCTGTAAAGCCACCCACTCCTGGCTCTTTGGGGGAGTCTAAGTGCAGGTTTAGGTCTCCTAACACAATAAAGTGTGAATATCTGAGCACCAAATCACTCAGTGCATCTCCCACAGTTTCAAGGAACTCAGTAGGAGAGCCAGGGGGACGGTAGATGAGGGCGCCGGAAAAGGTGAAGGAATCATGGATACCTAAACAAAAGGCTAAAGCTTCAGCACCTTTTTTTTTTTTTAAAACTTTATTGTTAGGAAGGAATATTGGTTAAACAATTGCATACATCCAATTGGTAATCTTGTATTTCGTACAATTTATCTGTGCATTAACTCACGGGCTACATTCTCGTAATTAAGACATAGTTTCTGCTGCATCATGGGTCTCGTCTATGCTTCCAATATATGACATTTGTTCGTAAAGTGCATTCCCTCGATAACCCCTCCCTCAACTTCAGTAATGGCTTCGTCTCCTTCCAAACAACCCTTAAGAACAAACTTCCCAACATACCCCCCCAACCATGTGTCATCGTATCCCTTGGACGTCTCCCACAGTTCGTAATATCCTGCGCTGCTATTCGTATTGCATTAAATGGCCAGGTCATTGCCGCCCCTGTAACCGTGTCATATGTCCGAGGCCATCTCCCCGCAACTGTTCAGTTACTCCTCCTCCCCTTCGGAGTCTGATTCCTCTCCCTCTGGTAAGGGCTCACAAAGTTCCCCTCTGTACATGTTCCATGCCGCCCATACTTTGTTCCATTTCCGGGGCGCCGCTCGAAGCACATAAACCGCTCTCTCTGTCACCATTAGGATGTCCATGTTTTTAGCCCATCTACTGGCGGTGGGCACTTCCGGCGCCCCCCATTTCTGTGCTATATCCCGTTTAGCTACTGTTAATGCCAGTGACGCCCAAATCAGTTCATATCTACCCAGGTCGTTTGGGTCCCAGATGTTTAGAAGGCATTTACGTGGTTCGGGTAAAATGGAAAGTTTGAGGGCCTGGGAGATGGATCGGAGCACTTGTCTCCAGAATTCGCGTATTTGCGGGCATTCCCATAATGTGTGGAACAGTGTCCCTTCCTCCCCGCAGCCTCGCAAACAGAAGGGGTGTGTTGCTCTTTGTATTTTGTGCAGCAGTGTCCTGGTGTAATAGATACGGTGTAAGATTTTAAGCTGTACCAGTCTGAGCTTACTAGAGATTCCCACCTCTTTCGGGGAGGCCAGGGCCTCATTCCATTCAAATTCGTCTGTCTCACCTAGTTCCTCCTCCCATTTCCCTTTGAGTTTTAGCGTCGGGTCTTTGAGATTGTTGATCAGCTTTTTGTATGTAAGGGAGGTGGCGCTTTGGAGCATGAAATCGGTTAGTAATCTATCTTCCAAAGGAGAGGAGTCTGGTAATGTGGTGCCGGCAGGGATTGCCTGTAGTAATGCATGCCTAATCTGGACATACCTAAACGTTTCTGTGGGGCCGAGGTTATATTGCTGTTGCAACTGTGGAAATGGTAATACTGAGTCATTGTCCCAGAGGTCTCCTATCGTAGAGATGCCTATTGAGTCCCACCGCTCAAACCCCTTACAGCCTCTCAGGTTCCCCAACGCTTTCGTGTCCCACAAGGGCGTCATTTTAGTGAGTCGGCCTGCCCACCCCAGACGGGCCTGTGCCATGTGCCACAGCGCCGCCGTGTGCTTGGTCGGACCGATCAGGGCCTTTAGTTGCGACTTGTTGTACAGCACGGACAGCATACAGTCCGTCCCAAGTTGCGACCAGTCTGCCCGGTAGGCCGGGTCGTCCTTCGGGGCGTGGATCCAGTAGTTTATAATCTTGAGTTGGGCCGCCCAGTAATATAGCTGAATGTTGGGGAGCGCTATGCCACCCTCGTACCAGCTCTTTACCAGCTTGTCATATGCTATGCGCGCCGGGCCTGTGTCCCAGAGCAGGACCGTGACCAGTGCCACAATCTGTTGGAAATAACGCTGTGGTACCAGGTGTGGAGTATTTTCCAGTACGTAAAGGAGTCTTGGGAGGGCCATCATCTTGTACAATGCCGCCCTGCCCAGTAGGGTCAGGGGGAGGGCCGCCCAGTGCTTAACATCCGCTCGCAGGCGATCTATGGGTGGTTTTAGGTTGTTCACGAAAAAGTCTGCTTCCCCGCTCGCGATAACAATACCTAGGTACTTGAAAGAGGCCGATGTCTTAAGCATTGGACAGTTCCCCTGCAGTCTTGGCTCTGGGCCTTTTAATGTGTAAATGGTGGATTTCGACCAGTTGAGTGTGTAACCCGATGTGCGCCCATGCGTGTCACAAAGGTCTAGTAGGGCTGGGATGCCGGTCTCGGGCGTGGTCATGTATATGAGCATATCGTCCGCGTATAGCGAGACTTTGTCCTCCCATCCCCCCTCCCATTTGATGCCCGCGAACAGTGGTGTCGATCTGATTTGGACGGCCAAGGGTTCAAGTACGAGCGCGAAGAGCAGGGGGGACAGGGGGCAGCCCTGTCTGGTCCCCCTGCCCAGTGGGAATCTCGGCGACGTGTGGCCATTGGCCACCACTTGTGCCACGGGTTTTGTGTAAAGCAGCCGTATCCACCTTATGTATTTTGGCCCAAAACCCATGCGTTCCAGCACCACGAAGAGGTATTCCCATTCTACTAAGTCGAACGCCATTTTGGCGTCGAGGGAGAGGATTACCGCCTATTCCGTGAGGAGGTGTGCACGGGCCAACACTCCGTGGACTCGTCTGAGATTCAACGCCGTGCTCCGGTGGGGCATGAAGCCCGACTGGTCAGGGTGGATTAGGGTACTGAGATGGGGCAGCAATCGGGTAGCTAGAAGTTTAGCTAGTATTTTGGCCTCGATGTTCAGTAATGATATCGGGCGGTATGAGGTGCATTCTGTTGGTGGTTTTCCGGGCTTGGGTATTGCTACAATCGTTGCTGTGCGCTGATCCAGTGGCAGCTCTAGTCTGTCCCTACTCTCTAAGTACATGGCCAGCAATGGGGCACTGAGGTCTGCAGCCACGGACTTATACCACTCTACCGGTATCCCATTAGGGCCCAGTGCTTTACCTGACTGTAACGCCTTGATTGCTAGCTGGATTTCTTCCCCCGACGGGTCTAGTTCTAGGGCGTCGCTATCCTCTTGTGTGATGCTGGGGATGGTAATGTCTGCGAGTGTTGCCGTCGCCATTTGTCGTGTGACCTTCCGTCCCGGTGTATAGATTTCCTGATAGTGTCGAACTAGTTTGCCTACTATGTCTTCCGGGTGTACCAGTGTCCGCCCATCCTCCGTGTTAAGCCTATGGATACCTCTCACTCCATTCCCTCTCTTGTCCAGCCACGCTAGCATACGTCCCGCTTTGTCGCCCACATCATAGATTCTATGTCTAGTGTTCGCGATGTATCCCTTCTCTGTCGTTTTGAGGTGGGCTAGGTATTGTTGCTGCCGGAGCATGAGTGTGTGTGTCGCGGTCGGGGAGGGGTCTGTCATATGAGCGTTATTGGCCGTATCCAGTGCAAGTTCCAGGTCTGTGAGTTCCTTCCGTGAGTCCCGTTTGTGTCCCGTAATCGCCGCTATGGCCGCCCCCCTGAGGACAGTTTTGTACGCCTCCCATAGGATGGAGGGCGACTCTACTGTGCCCGTGTTTTCAGCAAAATACAGCGACGTCGCCAGTTTGAGTTTCTTTCGAATCTTGGGGATTTTCAGGAAATTGGGGTAGATTGGGTATAGTCGAGCATTCCGTTTCCCTCCGGTGGTCAGCGACAGGACGATTGGAGAGTGATCTGAGACCCCCCTGGGTAGTGTGTCCACTTTTTCTACCATATCCAGTCCCAAACCCAGTGTCATGAAGTAGTCTATACGAGATAAGCTGTTATGTACCGCTGAGTAGTAAGTGTAGTGGGTGGCCTCTGTGTGTAGTTTCCGCCCGAGGTCTACAAGGCCTAGGGCTTCCGCAAAGTCTGACAGCGGTGCAGTACCTCGCGGTCTGGTTCTGGTGGGAAAAGTGTCCTTAAGTGGATCCATGACTGCGTTAAAGTCCCCCCCAACAACCATGTCGCCATCAGGGAGATCAAGAAGGAATTTGCCCAGTGCTGGTAAGGCCACCGAGTGTAGGGCTGGGGGAATATATACTGAAATCACATTCAGGGCCCTGCCCTCCCACTGGCCGTGGATTGCGGCATAGCGACCTTGGTCGTCTGCCACGTGGCTGGATACCATAAGGGGGGAAGATCTTCTCACCAGTATGCCTGTTCCCCTGGAGCCAGTAGTGAAGTCGGCGTGGACTACCATTTTGTACCCACGTCTGTCTAGGGCTTTGCAGGTGGATCCCGTGAGGTGGGTTTCCTGTAGGAGGACCACATCCGGGTTTTGCCACTTTACGGCCTGAAGGACCAAGCCTCTCTTGATTTTGTCACCCAGGCCCCGGACATTCCATGTCAGTATGCGCAGTGGGAGAATCTTCCCAGCCGTGGAGGGGCCCTCGGCGGGCGTGTGATTAAGTGGCCTGGCCATTAGGCTGATGAAGGAGTCTTGCACACAACGTGTGCTGCGGCTTAGCCCATGCGTCGACTAGTGTCGTGCTGTGTAGGAGACGTGCTAATGTCAGGGTGATACTACTGTGTAGGTGATGAACGATGACTAGAAACAAGAGTAAACATTTCAACAAATAAACTTCAAACCCATCCCCCCTCCCTGCTACCCTGCTCCACGGACAAACTCCCGCCCGCTTCCCCAACTGTGCAGAGTGCTTCAGCCCTCCCCTATACATCTTACTTGCTCGTAGGGTTGGTGAGTCCCCTCCGGGCACTGCCTGTGCCCACCCTACTCAGCTACGTCCGAGCCACGGTCCCGCGGCCCACACACTCTTGAAAAATAAAGCAGTTAAATGTTACACCGGAGCCAATTGTCCAGAGTCCAGTGGATCTCTCTCAAGGTCCGATTCTATTTCTGTCTCGCCTCCCTGGTGTGGTCGGTGGGAGGACTGACTGGGCGGTGTCTGGTCAGCATGGTGTCACGGCTGGTCTCGCTGTGAGCGGTGTCGTCGCCCCGCTGGTCGCCAGCCCTCCAGCCATTCTTGAGCCACCTCCGGAGTGTCAAAAAACCAGCTCTTCCCCTCGGCCACTATCCGCAGTTTAGCAGGGAACATCATGGAGTACGGCAGTTCTCTGTCACGCAGTGCTTTCTTAACCTCCGTGAAGGACTTGCGTCGCCTGGCCACCTCTGCCGTGTAGTCCGGGAAGAACGCTAAGGTGGTATTTTGAATCCGTACTAGGGGTGAATTCCTCGCCGCCTGCAATATTGCGTCCCTGTCCCTGAAGTTGAAGAGCCGGGCTAGCACTGGTCTCGGAGCCGCCCCCGTCTTGGGTGGGCCCCCCGGGACTCTGTGCGCCCTCTCCACCGAAAAGAAGTGCGACAGGCCCTTGGGCTGGAGCTTGTTCTTGATGAGGTCTTCAACATAGAGGTCCATGGCCCCCTTCCCCTCCGTCTCTGGAAGCCCAAGGATACGTACGTTGTTACGGCGTGAACGCCCTTCCTGGTCGTCCAGCTCGTCATGCAGGAGTTTGGTGACTTTTTGCATCTTTTCCATGGCCAATTGGAGCTCTGAGGTGTCTTCTACGAGCGATTTCGTGACCACTTCCACCTGCGACACCCTCTCCGCCATTTTGTGAAAGTCCGCTCGCAGCAGAGATACTTCTGAGGAGATGGCGCCTACTGTGGTTTTAACTTCTGAGAGCGTTTTCATGATGTCCTCTAGCGTTATCTTCGTCGACTTTTCTGCTTCCTGGGTATGGCCTGTGGAGGGTCGCCCTGTAGTTTGCTGTTGCCCTTGGTGTCCATAGGCGAATTTATCCAGTTTGGCTTGCGTGGATCCGCTCCTGAGGCCTTTTCCCGCCATGGTGCTGGGGCCTGCGAGTGCCAGAGATATGCCCCAGGTGACCGCTGCCTGTGGGCCGATTGAAGTCCCTGTTAGGCGGAATCAGCCAGGTAGCAGTGGGTCTCACTGGACGTTAGTGTGAGAGTCTAGGAGCCGCTGATGTGTATCGTGTCTTTGCCCCCGGTAGCCTCTTTCCGGGATGGAGCGGTTACTGTGTTCCCCCCCTCGTTGTTCTATACTGCACCGTGTCTCGTGCACTGGACCGGCCGCCGCGTGTTGGGGTACTTCTGTAGTGTCGACGCTGCTGGTGGCGGGCCTGGGGGTTCCCCCTGTGGTTCCGCGTGTATGTCCGGTGTTGCGTCGTCCCCCCGGGGCACCGTCCACCTGGCTCCTGTTCTGGCTTACCGTGCGGGCCCACTGCTCCCTCGCTCCTATGCGGCGACCGCTATTGCCCCCTGTAGTGTTGCTGCGCCCGTCATGTTCTCTTGGGGGGGGTTGTTGTAGGGTGTTGTCCCCGTTCCGCGCGGCCCAGGCCGGGGTTGCACTGACCTTCGTACTGTTCAGGGCCTGCTTGGTGTTCGTGGCAGCCCGATTGCCACCGGAGGACTCCGCCAGTAGTTGTAGGCTTGGTCTGATCTGTCCGACATGCACCGTGGCGCGATCACTTTTTCCTGCCGGCTCTGCCGCACTTCCGCCGGGGTCCGGATTTCACGCGAGGTCGGTGCTTCACCCCTGGTTGTAGGCCCCAACTCGCCACACGATGCAGCTCAGGCTCCGGTGCACCAATTGTCTCGAAACTTGGACCGGTGACACCGCTTGTGTCCTGGACTCGAACGCCGCCGCTTCAGGCGTGCTTGCTGGCGGATAGATGTGACGGATTTGTTGAAAGGCTGCAGTGCCCTCGGGAGCTCTCACACTATGCGGCCGCCATGCTTGGCTGCTAGCCACGCCCCCAGCTTCAGCACCTTTAATGACCGCCAATTCGTTGGTGGAACATTTAAGTGAGTTGCGATAGATTATAGCCAGCCCTCCTCCTCGCTGTTCACTCCTATCCAGGCACTGTATCCGATAATTATGAGGAAGATCTATAGCCAAATCAGGATTGGACCAAGGTCTTAACCAGGTTTCCGTGACTAAGAGCCAGTCCAGATTGGTCTCTACGATCAGGTCTCTTATGTTCTGGGCGTTTCTACAGAGTGATCGGGCATTAATGAGTCCTCCTCGCAGCACGGAATTGTGAGAGGAAACTTCCGGGACAGGCTCTGGGGTCAGCGTAAGCTTACACTGACCACAGCACATGGGTCCATACCAGTTGTCAGGGGTTAAAACCCCATGACAGTGCCTATTAGTCGTATTATAGGAATATAGTAACTCCCTGGACATACCTATGAGAGCCTTACGAGGACCATGAAGCTGCACAGAGTCCCCCACCTCGAGCGCCACCTTAGCGCTGGCGAGCGCAGACGGGCAGGACTCTGGCTCGACTCCGGCGCCAGTCGGGCGCGCCCGCTGCGCGTATGCATGGTAGGTTTAAATAGGGCTCACCTGACCTGGCCGCCTGAGCACTAGAGCGCTCAGCGTGATGTCACAGGCAGACCTCCCCAACTACACCCAAGATGGCGGCTACACGAGGATCCACCGGTCAACTCGGCCCGCTAAAAGAGCGGTGGGGCCCAATTGTAGTGCAAGTGTGTGGGCAATGGTCCTGATAAGATACGGGATCAATTAAGCAATATTAAACACTTTACTGAAAAAAAACGGGAGTATTTTAAAATCGCGTTTCTGCTTGCTAATGAGCTCGCTTAAGCACCAAATAAGTACGAAGCGCGGCACACATAAAATTAAGCTTTCCCAAGACTGACTCACGCAAAGTGCTCGTCTTAAATAGGGCTCAGCTGACCTGGCCGCCTGAGCACTAGAGCGCTCAGCGTGATGTCACAGGCAGACCTCCCCAACTACACCCAAGATGGCGGCTACACGAGGATCCACCGGTCAACTCGCCCGCTAAAAGAGTGGTGGGGGCACAATTGTAGTGCAAGTGTGTGGGCAATGGTCCTGATAAGATATGGGATCAATTAAGCAATATTAAACACTTTACTGAAAAAAAACGGGAGTATTTTAAAATCGCGTTTAAAATCGCGTTTCTGCTTGCTAATGAGCTCGCTTCAGCACCAAATAAGTATGAAGCGCGGCACACATAAAATTAAGCTTTCCCAAGGATGGACTGATTAGAATCTTGTTTTATTTCATTTTATTGTTTTTAGGCCCCTGAAGAAGGGTCCATCCAGTGACCCGAAATGCATTGGGTTGTGAAATCTATGGATTGAAAAGAACTGGATGTTCAATGTATTGTTTCTGATTGAAGATTACAAGCATATATATATATTTTTGAAATAAAGACAATATAAAGAATGGAGAAACATGGTTTACAGCCTCATCTATTGATGTACTCGTGTTATTTATCTGGATAAGGAACCTCTCTGGTTTCAATGAAAAAAGTGTGCACATTCACCGGGGAATGGTTCGCCTGACCTGATCACTTTCGCTAAAGACCGCTGCGCCACCGCCAGAGATATCTGATTGCTGTTGGTTGTGATGGTCCAAGGGCGGCTTGACTACCCCAGTTGTAATTGGGCGGTTGGAAGACTGAAACTGCTGCTCTCCCTCAAGTCTGGCAGTCTGTAGACCCCCAGACTCGTAATGAGGCCCTAAGTCATCATTGATGCAGAAAGATATGCTCCCAAAAAATATTTTAGGTTCTAGTAAATATCACCATTTGAAAACAATGCTGAGGGCATTATCAGATTGAAACCTGCAATATGGAGGTGAAGGCAGAGTGACATTTCTAGCTGGCCTGTGACAAGAATGTGAGACTTTGTGGCAGCACATGATTTGAACATGTGGGTGTGCTACAATATGGCTGAACATTTAAAAAATACTGCATCCGAGAGTAGATTGGATGATGCTTAGTCCACTCTTTCGTCGGTTTTTGGAGACCCAAAAACTCTCTTTTAGTACTTTGGTCCCTCTATACCTGATCAAGTGAGTATGGTAACATTCTGACAACTATAGCTGCCAAAAGCTTAAATCACAAGCTGATGTGACAAGCACCTTATGGTATGTATCGCCTTTTAATACACAGCATTTGGTCAACTTTGAAGGAGCACTGTGGCTGACATGCTGTGCTTCTTGTGCCAATTAGGATGTATGTCAGTACAACGCGATCTTTTAGATCGCGGTACTTTACAACACGGTTATTACAACGCAAGCTGTTACAACGACTTGCGGTGGAGGGCGCGGATTGAGGAATATTATAATTTTATATTCCAACACCAGTCCACGTAACAGTAGGGAAGGTGTTGGAATATAAAATTACAATATTCCTTAACCAACAGTGCCATCCAGCGCAAGTCGTAGTAACGACTTGCGTTGTAATGGCAGCGTGGTAAAGGTCGTGCGGTGTAAACACCGCGTTGTAAACGACGTTTACCGCCAATTACGAAGACGTAACATAAAATATTCCATTATGTCATTTGTGATGTTATCTGTGTTGTCATGTGTGAGGTCAAGATCCGTGCATGTTGGGATCAGAATTAGGGTGATGCAACTGCCTGACCTGGCACATTGCAATGCTTTTTTGTGTCATAGACACTGTGCCACAGAAACTCTTGTATTCTCTTATGACTTTCTTCAAGTCAACCTCAACTGACCCAAAGTTTAATGAATATATTTATTCATCCCATATCGGTTAAACCAAATGTGGCCACATAACGGGTTATTTAGAGCAATTCTACTAACAAGGGCACATTCACTCGTACATTACTACAGTGAGGTAACATTTATGTGATGACAGTGCTACAGTGTGACTGATGTGAAAAAACAAGGCGTATTGTCTCAGAAAATAAATGACATAATACTTTTTTTAAAGACAAAACACTGTGTTAATAGATGGGAGGCATAATCTGTGATTTTATTTCAGAGGTAGGATTTGACACATTGTGTTCTAGATATGATCACGTATCTTTGTTTAGAGCTACTAAAACATGGCAAAGTAGCAGTGCATAAGGCGTATATGCAGAACCGCTGAGTGTAATAAGCTGCTTATTACCAAGGTATGAAGTGGGGCATTATGACTCATCTGAGGCTTAACCTTCCATACATTATGGCCGCCCCCAAACTAAACTATGGTTTTAAATAACACATTAAGCCATGCAAAAGCGCCTATATACTAATTATTCGTTATTTTACATTGAAATAACTGTGATTTTGTGTCTTTAACTTGAAATTCATTCAGCAGCTTCACAAGAAAATGTTCCATAAGCATTTACACCAAGCTATGAAGCGTTAAGGTGAGTTTGACGTAACACATTTAAAAACACACATAGGTTGCTGAAGACTCTCTGCGGTTTTCTAAGCAGTGGGGCATCTATTCCTGTATAGTCCTGTGAGAGAAGGGAGATAGATTCAGCTTCTATTCAATTCAATTCAATTCAATTGATTTATATAGCGCGCTACATACCCAGAGGGTCTCAAGGCGCTTGAAGAAGGGTGGGGAATTACATGTCAAAAATCCAGGTTTTAAGTTGCTTTCTGAATGCTAGGTGGTTCTGAGTGAGGCAAAGGTGAATGGGAAGTGAGTTCCAGGTTTTAGCCGCCAGGTAGGAGAAGGATCTTCCTCCCATGGTGGTTTTGTTGATGCGAGGTACAGCAGCAAGGGCTTGGTTGGAAGAGCGTAGCTGGCGGGAGGGGGTGTAGAAGGAGAATCGTGTGTTGAGGCATTCGGGTCCAAGTTCGTAGAGTGCTTTGTGTGCGTGGGTTAGGAGGCGGAATGTTATCCTCTTATTGACGGGGAGCCAGTGGAGGTTTTTCAGGTGACCGGAAATGTGGTCTTTACGCGGGATGTCTAGTATGAGTCTGGCTGATGCGTTCTGGATGCGTTGGAGTTTTTTCTGAAGTTTTGCGGTGGTACCGGCGTATAGGGTGTTTCCGTAGTTCAGGCGGCTTGTAACCAGTGCGTGGGTGACTGTTTTCCTAGTTTCGGTGGGGATCCAGCGAAATGTTTTTTTGAGCATGCGAAGAATATTGAAGCAAGATGATGATACGGCGTTGACTTGTCTGGTCATCGAGAGTGAGGAGTCCAGGATGACGCCCAGGTTCCGTGCGTGGTCCGTCGGGATGGGTGCTTTTCCAAGGGCCTCTGGCCACCAAGAGTCGTCCCAGGCAGAGGGGGAGGTACCCAGGATAAGGACTTCTGTTTTGTCTGAATTCAGTTTCAGACGGCTGTGCTTCATCCATTTGGCTACTTCTTTCATCCCTTCATGTAGGTTGGTTTTGGCGGTGTTAGGGTCTTTGGTGAGTGAGAGGATCAGTTGAGTGTCATCCGCGTAGGAGATGATGTTGAGGTTGTGTTGGCGTGCGATGGTCGCGAGGGGGCTCATGTATACGTTGAAGAGGGTGGGGCTGAGAGATGATCCTTGTGGTACTCCGCAGATGACTTCAGTGGCCTCTGACTTGAATGGTGGGAGGCGGACTCTCTGAGTTCTACCGGCAAGGAACGAGGTAATCCATTCCAGTGCTTTTCCTTGGATTCCGATGTTTCTGAGGCGTTGTAACAGGGTGCTATGACAGACTGTGTCGAAGGCTGCAGAGAGGTCGAGGAGGATGAGGGCGACTGTGTCTCCATTGTCCAGTAAGGTTCGAATGCGGTCTGTTGCTGCGATGAGTGCGGTCTCAGTGCTGTGTTTGGCTCGGAAGCCGGACTGTGAGGAGTCGAGGGATTTGTTGGTTTCGAGGAAGGCGGCGAGCTGGTTGTTGACAGCTTTCTCGATGACTTTGGCCGGGAATGGAAGGAGCGAGATGGGGCGGTAGTTTTTGAGTTCGGTGGGGTCAGCTGTGGGTTTTTTCAGAAGGGCGCTGAATTCGGCGTGTTTCCAGCTTTCCGGGAAGGTGGCGGAGTTGAGGGAGCAGTTGATGACGTCTGGGAGGTGTGGTGCTATGATGGAGTCTGCTTTGTTGAAGATGTGGTGAGGGCATGGGTCTGTGGGGGATCCTGAGTGGATGGAGTTCATCAGGCGGATGGTGTCCTCAGTGGAGATTGGGTTCCAGTCATTAAGGATGTTCAAGGGGGGTGAAGGTACGGCAGAAGGTTGGGTGGGTTGGTCTCCGGGTTGGTTGTCGAAGCTGTTGTGGATGTCTGCGATTTTGTCGTGGAAGAACGAAGCTAGGGAGTCGCAAAGGGTTTGCGAGGGAGTGATGTCGTTGGAGTTGGCGGTAGGGTTGGTAAACTCTTTGACGATGTTGAATAATTCCTTGCTGTTGTGGGCGTTGTTGTCTAGTCTGTCTTTGAATGCGGCTTTCTTGGCAGTCCGGATCAGTTGGTGGTGTATGCGGGTGGCGTTTTTGAAGGCGTCCCTGGTGCTGGTGTTAGGGTCTTTTTTCCAGGCCTTCTCGAGGGAGCGACAGAGTTTCTTGGATTTCTTAAGATCATCGTTGAACCAGGGGGCGTTTTTGCTGCCTAGTTTGATTTGACGTTTTTTCAGAGGTGCTAGGTTGTCGGCGCTGTTGGTTGTGGTCAGCACCTTCTCTGCTCTTCCCCATTCTCTCTTTACTCCTTACCCCCTCTTCTCTTTTTGTTCCCTCCACTCACCCTCCCTTTCAGGGTGAAGGGAAACTGAAGTGCGTGCTGTCAAATCGTCTAATTAATTGGTAATTACGTTTTTTCACAAGGTGAGTGACAATGGGCCTTATTTATGAGGCCTTGCGACACTTTTGCGCTTCTGTTGCGTCACTTTTTGTGACGCATCGGCGGCGTAAAAAATGCCTCCTGGTGCGCCCTATTTACAAAGTGACGCATCTAATAAGATGCGTCACTTTGTAATTCCCTGCGCTACATTATACCTGCGTCAGGTATAATGTATGCAGGGTGGTCGTTCCCTCGTAAGAAAGGCCTCGTAGAAGTGACGCAGTGAAATTTGCAAGATTTCACTGCACCACTTCTAGGGTGCAAATGCGTCACAATCTTACGCCTGCTTCACAGCAGGCGTAAGACTGACGCAGGCCCTTTCACATGGGGCTTGCCCCACGTGAAAGGACACATTGCTGGAGTTGCGTCACTTTTGTGACACACTCCACCAATGCGCCACAGAAATACTGACGTAGCTGTAACTCCATGCGGAATGATGCGTCATACAGAAAATATGACGCATCCATCATGTCGCAAGGAGGGCGCACTGAGAAGTGACGCATCACTGCTTTCACGGAGCGATGCGTCACTTCTCATAAATGAAGTCCAATGTTTTTAGGTCTGGGTTTTGGCAACGCAGCTGTCAAGCAGCCCAATTGCCAACAACACAGAGTGGGTTTTGGGTCCTTGCCTTTTAGCCACTTTCTTTCTTTGAGCAGCCTTTTTCAGCCATTGACATGAGACTTTGGGACTTATTTACAAGCCCCTTGCGCCGCAGGTGCGCCCCTTTTTTTTCCATAATAAAAGTGACGCACCGGCAGTGCAAGGGGCTTGTAAATAAGCCCCTTTGTCTCTTATGTCGTGCCTCAGCTCAGTGGAGTATTTACCTCTCATATAATGGCATTGGCTGTTTGGGTGGATCCTTCCACCTGCATGCTAGTGTTAAATTGAGCTGCATGAGGGACTACTTTCCAGCAGTAGCATTCTCGCTCTGCTCCTGCTGGCTCCCTCCAGTGTGCCTCCCTCTAGTTTGCCAGCGCTGCATGCATTAGTACATTAAACCCAGGCCTACAAGCTTTGTCAGTGTCTGTTGCAAATTGCTGTCACTCTCAAAAGTTAATATTTGAGCCTTTGATGCAGCAAACCCTGTGTCCAGAAGACAATGCCACATGGGGTGTTCATTGAGAGGGCTGAAGGAAATTTGACAAGGAAGATGGTAAGAGGGGTCAAGGGGAGGTAAAGTCGACTTGTGTCTTGTAAACCCCCCCCCCCCCCCGCGTTTCCTGAGCTCTTCCACTCCACTTGAAAGAGGCCTGAAGGGACGGAGGCTTGCAACCCATACATCACTACAGCTAATGGGGTGCCATTTTACGTTCGGGTGCCTCTAGCCGTGAATTAGCATTGCAAATCACTAGCCAGCTAACAAACAGAAATAATGGATGCCAGCTGTAAACATTGAGCTCTTCTCAAGTGATTCATTCAGCCTGAGGACTCGGAGGTGGCTCTCAGAACCCACACATGCTTTGAAATACATTATTTTGCCTGGATATTAAGGTAAATGCATACATGAGGATAGGAGTCAATATTTTTCCACAGGTCACGAGAGGTAAAGGTATGGGCCGTAGCTGACAAAAGTTCACCTTCAGTGAGCTATGGAGCCCCATTCCTAGCCTAATGTGTGACATGTGAGAACAAAAAAACATACACCACAACTTTTCATACTCACATACAGGCAGGGCCACTGGCATTATGCAGCAGGGGAGGGCCAACCAAAGTATGCAGCGGGTTTGACTAAACTGCGGCAAGCAAAGGCACATTTTGTGATACTATTACTTCAATTTTTTGCAATGTTTACAGATGGCAACATTGTATAGGGAAAGATTTCACCTCATTGGTGCCAGTTGGACAACCAAATGCAGCGACAAGCAACCGTAAAATGCCCTGTCAATCTTTGCAAAGGGCCTTCCTCTGCGAAGGGGCACATTTCCCCACGTTTTAATAGCTTTGAATCGGTTTAAGCTAGAAACTATTTTTTTGGTAAAATCTACAGATTATGCAGCAGATGTGAATTATGTGGCAAACGCGGCAACCTCATAATTACGTGGAAAACACAGTTGCCGCAGAATCTCATAATTCCAGTTGCTGTGTAGAGGGTTTATGTATCACTTGTATATTTATTCACTCAATCCGTTGGCCCGTGATTGGACAATTTACAGGTCTGGCTCATCCTTAAGCACCTCAGATTTGAAGGGGCCCCAGGCCTCAACGGACTACCAAACGCTTTATTCAAACAAGATCAACAATTCTGGTCTGCTCACCTAACCCCATTGTTTAATTATGCCTTCCTCGCCAACTCCATACCGGGATTTTGGTGCGGCAGTACACTGCACTCTATTTACAAATCTGGCTCGCACTCCAACCAAGCAAATTACAGACTGATTGCCCTCATTGATTTTGAAGCAAAGATCGACGCCTCCAACCTTTTGATAGACCTGGAAGCCTGGGTTTCTTCTGCAAACATCATTCCAAAAACGCAGACTGTCTTCAGAGCAGGCATGTCCAACCTCTTTGCAGTCAGCCCCCTCGTAGTAAAAGCCCAAAGCTCGAAACTCTATGCATGCTTCAACGATCTGTACGCAGCATTCGATAGAGTACCAAAGGCTTGCTTCTGGGCAAAAATGGGCAATTGGGGAATGCCACCAAAACTAATGGAATCTGTTATGAACTTGTACTCAGATACTTGGATCCAAATCAAAGTCAGCGATGACCACATAACTACTTGCAAGTTCCCCACTCACACAGGCCTAAAGCAGGGGTGAGTGTTAGCCCCCTGCTTATTCAACATCTATATGGCTAAACTCGACAACCAACTATCTGAAGTGGTGTGCGATTCTCCCAAACTTGCCGAAGAACCGCTCATATGTCTTCAATATGCTGATGACATTGTTCTATTAAGTCAAACTTTGATCGGCCTCCATCGTCTGATGACCATATTGACACAATACATCCAAACGTTGGGGTTGGGATTAAACCACAATAAAACAAAAGTGGTATGCTTTTTATCGATATCTCGGGCCTTTTATTCAAACTTCAAGTGGAAAGCCTTTGGGAAACACTTAGAACTGGTCAAATCATACAAATATGTAGGTGTTGTAATGGATGCCCGATTATCATTGAGCGAGCATCTCACCCACAGAAAAACCATCAGTAACATACTACAGTTTGGATTTAAACTGCTGCAAAAAAAGTTTGGCAGCAGATCACAACATTATTTGCTAGAGGTCATCAAAGCAAAATTTCTTCGTTTACTCTTGTATGGCTCTGAATTGTAAAAAGAGAGCGACGCAACTCCATTAAAACTTTAAACACCCCTTCCATGTGGCCAACGGTCCTTCAGCAGGCCGAACGGAATCTAAAACTAGATAATGGCTGAAACTTCAAAAAAATCATTAACATGGCCACAGACCAACAACCTCAGCTCATTGATAGGGCAGAGCTTATCCAGAAATGGCATGTATGGGCAGTTTTGCATCCCTACTCCTCTTGGAGTCTGCAACCATATCTGGCGATCCACATTGCAGCGCCCATCTAACATGCACTACTACTACTTTGACTGGGCGTATTGTCATCAAAGGACCTTGTACCCTCCTGGAAGCAGTCTTGGCTGGACAACCTATGCCGCCAATGCGGCCACAGCCAAGAAAGCTCACTTCACTTTTTGTGTATGTGCCTAGTCCTCTTACCTTTAAGGTGGAAACTGCTACGCCCTGCTTTAAGGGCTCTTCAGATAAGGTCTTGACACCCGCAGTTATGACACTCTTGAATGGTCACAGCATTCAGTTGTCATGCAAACCTACCAGGTTTCTGTAGCAAGGTTGCTTACAGAGCAAACACCGGCTCCCTCCAACTAACATCGAAGAATGAACATAAGCCGGAAGCAGTCTCAGCACAATTACGAGCAAACCGTGACAAACAGTTTTAAGCTAATTTTAGCATAGTCATCTGCTTTTAACCTGAGCTTCTGCTGCCCAAAATGCGGCGTCACCTTAATGTTTTAACACAGCCATCGTCATAACTTATCACGTGCTAATCCTATTAATGCTTTAGCTGATACATTTAGTTTTATACTGCAAAGATTTTAACTAATTGGCAATAAAGAATAGTAAGCGCACAACGTGACATTCCCTCCTCCCCAAATTCGTTGACCTTACCACCCTGCTATGCCCAAGAACTCACTGAATCAGGTATGTTGTCCACGGCATAGCCTTTTTATTCACATCAATCCAAGTAATTCACCACAGACCATTACCAGAGAAAAGTATCCTTCTTAGATATATACAATTATTCACAGCATTACTTTTATCTGCAACAACCTGCCAACGGCAGTAAGTAAATTAGGTACGACATTACACTTTTTAACTCGCCTGTACACTAGAAATTGGCCGTATATTTGAACTTGGCTGTATTGGCCCTCCAATCTTCCACTCTGCTGCGCACATTGTGCCGGCAGGCCCTAACACGCTACAGCCAACAGTAAGGAAATTAGGTACGACATTACACCTTAACTTTTTTACCTCTGCCGTACACTAGAACTTGGCCATACATTTGAACTTGGACATCTCGGCCCACCAATCACCCACTCTCCTAAGTTTGTTCTGCACACATTGTGCCGGCAGGCCCCAAAGCACTACAGCCAACAGTTGCATTACTTGACATCCAGGGCACCGCATACCGCACTGGCCCACCGGCGTACCTGAACACAGGCGGCCTCCCCAAGATTCTACTCAGTCCATACATTGTGGGTTAGGTCAGTAGAGCCAGGACTACCAGCAGGCAGTCCCTCCTCCCAACCTACCTAGTGCACATGAGGAATCTACCCCTTCCTGGGGTCCATCAAAAGGCTGCACCTCCATTGTTGTGCATCCCACTTTGTTCTTAACTGTGAGCGCTCCGCCTCCGTGAAGCCTTGCTCTTCTGCCGGGTGGGTGGGTGGTCGACGACGCTCCTGTAGCTCTGCTGTGGTCAGAGGGGACAAAGAGAACGAAACCCCCGGTCACAGCCTTAAATATCTGCTACATTTAGTTTCTCTGCGCCGCCTCCTGATGACATCACTCAGCCAGCCCTTCCATGACCAGCCACTCCTTCGCAGGGCCTGGAGGAGGGTCATCCCCGTGGTGCTACTAAGGGCACCCCTCCCCTAGGCGTGGGGGGCTCCTGCTCATTGTAGGCGCACAACGTGACATTCCCTCATCCCCAAATTCCATCACCTCACCACCCCGCTATGCCCAAGAACTCTCTGAATCTGGTATGTTGTCCACAACGTAGTCTTTTTATTCACATCAATCCAAGTAATTCACCACAGACAATTACCAGAGAAAAGTATATTTCTTGGATATATACAATTATTCACAGCATCACTTTTATCTGCATCAACCTGCCAATGGCAGTAAGTAAATTAGGTACGACTTTACACTTTAACTTTTTAATTTGGCCGTACACTAGTAATTGGCTGTACATTTGAACTGGGCCATATTGGCCCACCAATCTTCCACTCTGCTGTGCACATTGTGCCGGCAGGCTCCAATGCGCTACAGCCAACAGTAAGGAAATTAGGTACGACATTACACCTTCACTTTTTTAACTCGCCCGTACACAACGCCAGCCGCCAACAGGACACTTCTCTCCACATCGACGACGACAACGCTCCAGTAGCTCTGCTGTGGTCAGAGGGGACAAAGAGAACGAACCCCCCCCGGTCACAGTCTTAAATACCTGCTACATTTAGTTACTCTGCGCCGCCTCCCGATGACATCACTCAGCCAGCCCTTCCATGACCAGCCCCCATTCTCAGGGCCCCGGAGGAGGCTCAGCCCTGTGGCTCTACTAAAGGCGCCCCTCCCCTAGGCGTGAGGGGTGCCTGCTCATTACATACGTACACTTGCATATGTATGCCTCACGTTTCCCTATTCATAAGTTCACTTTTACCAGTGCTCTGACAGTGTGGGCTGATTCTAGTGTATATGTTCCCATCTCTATAAATGATGAAAAGTTGATTTGTGCTGAAATATTGTTTTTAAAAATTGTAATGTTGCATGATAAAATTACAGGCATCTGCAGGAAAGTGTGGTGTGTTTCTATTTTTGGTCTATCAAATTCGATGAACAATGATTCTGGTTAAAATGGGAGCCTGCGTCAGAATCAAAGTTCAGAATGTAGCTGTAGTCATATCACCTGAAGGTTTTTCGCCTGTGCAGTTTTCGCTAGGGAAAAAACAATATATTTCCTGTGGGGAAAATAGCCCATCATTTTGAGTTTTCACAAATCAGACCTGGAAAAAAGCACTGTGTTAATGTGTTATCTCCTATGCAGTGGTGCAAAAGTAGGAATGGCGAGGTAATAAGGCCCCAGTATATATCATACCATTTGGTACTGGTTTTTACTGCATGTGGTATTCAATGGCGGCTGACTGGGAACGGGGGTGGGGGGTAGGGCGCGAACAAAAAAAAAGAACTCTTACCTTTTGCCTGCTGCCTCAGCTTCGGTCCCTCCTGACGCCGCCGTCGCTCCTCACCTTCGGTTGTGGTCCTGAAACAGAAGGCATCCAGGCTCCCTCCCCTAAGCCAATCACAACGCTGCGATGCAGCATCATGATTGGTCTGAGCGCTGTGGTTCAGCACTCAGTCGAGGACAGGGAGCCTTTGCATGTTCCTCACTAGGTTGTGTTATGCAGCCTGGTGGGGAACAGGCACAGTACACATGACTACTTGGCCGGGCCAAGATGGCCGGCTAAGCAGTCATGCACACTTGGAGTGTGCAAACCACTCCTCCCCCTGTGCCACCAGCCCCACCTCGCCCCCCCATCCCCCGCCCTAACCCAGCCCCATAGGGAAAATTAAAATTATAATAACCTCGTTATTATCATTTGATTTTCCCTTTCTCCCCCACTTACAGCAGTGGGGCGATGCTCCTCCGCCTTAGCGGAGGAATGGCCTCTGGTGGTATTACCTACAGGGATTGTTTGCGCTTTGTAATAAGCCCCTAAGAGGTTGTTTTTTTTACTGTGAATCCAAAATGAGTGAGGGAATAACTGAACCTGCACATCATTTACTTGAACCACTGAAAACTATTTCAATGCTCTTCTTCAAACAAGGGAACTGCATGGAAATATGTGGTCAAACGCATGCATATTGTAGTGGTTTAAATGTCATTACATGAATGTTTCTTAAATTAGTCAAAAACATTAGTGACAGTGTTTTCTCTTCTCCATTTAGTACTCCTGTAATACTCTTTACATACTCTTACCTGCATTTGTGAATTGTCCCCAAAATATCTAAATTCGAATTAAATTTGAATATTTAGGAAATACAAATGGGGTGTCCAGTAGCATAACACATTCCTATTTAGAGGGAAAGTTATTTGTCTTTTTTCCAAAACGTATTTATTTTTATTACCTATGGGTCCAGTGGTAAAGTACCTGCATATTATGCACAAAATGGATTGGGAGTTTGAGTTTTAAAACGAATGACTCGGCAGAAGAAGCTATCAGAAAAAACCTTTCTTTAATTACAACTGGGAAACATTGAGCGATGAGCTCTTTTTTCGAATAATTAAATACATATATAACTGTTGATTTTAATTTATTATCATATGACTTAAACTAAGGAAACTAACCAAAGGAACAGATTAAAAATGTAATGATCATATTAAGCCAATCATAAGATTATTTTGTGCCTTACAGCAAGATAGAGCTGTTACTATTTCTGTGGATAAATTAGTACTGAGCTCTGAGAATATTTAGGAAATAATCATATACAGTTAATACACATTGAAAACATTGTGTCCTCGTAGGACTTTTACAATAAGTGAGATAGTCGTGCTGGAGCCAATTTAAAAAGGCATGTAAAAGTATGCAGAACAGTACTGCAGGAGTAAGTATACAGAAATGATTTTGTGAATTGGCCTCTCTATGTACTCCTAGGATATGTACCGTATCCCTTCTGGGAGCACAGGTGTTGGAGTCTAATATAGCAGATAACTGTTCCTCTTTTCATTGCATGAGAAACCTTTGCACTTTTATACAGATGTGGATGGACATTACATATTTCCACTTGATATTAAATGGAGGGTAATCCATGTCCCTAGTATTCCTTTCACATCTCTGTGATTGCTTGTCTTCTTTTGGGAACTCTAAAGTGTGCCAACCTCTAATTACATAGGGAACTTCTAAATATATATATATAGACTAAGCTAGGATTCTAGAGTACCATTTATATGACCTTTGGCTGGACTCATGTGCAGGTTGACGTTCTAGTTGTTTTTGATTCTATGAGCTGAGGTTAGGTTCACAGAAAGCTTGTAATTGTAAGATTTCTACTGTTTGTATGGATTGAGTGGACTATAAGGAGTTTCCATTCCACTTACCCATCTCTTTGAAGTAGTGGTGGTGGTTCCAACATATCCTACTATGTAGAATGATTTACAAACGAGGTCTAGGATTTAATACAGCACTTATTTGTGTTACGGGAAATCAAGTAACAACGTATGGTGCAGAGATCAAAGGAAACAAGACCCCATAGTTTCCTAAAAATGTGAACAAAATTCACATCAAACTATTATAATAAAGATTTGATCAGCACACATAAAAGGAAAAGGAGCAGTTCCAACAAAGTATAGTAGTTGCAAATTTCCTGTATTCTTTAAATTTTCTTTTCTTTGCAGGTAGCCAACACATTTCGTCCTGTTTAAGGACTTCTTCAGGGCTCATCAAATGCCCGTTCTATTGTATGAATGATCCCTTCTCTCAGATCAGGCAGACCTTGCAATAATCCTGTCTCTCTACGGTGTTAGAGTCCTTAACCAAAAGACGCTCTTGTCATTCTATATTCATTGCAGGTATTGTCTAATACGAAAGAGGGACAAATGTTCTGAACACATTCCTAAGTCATGGTTTAGTATGACCATACGTTGTCCAAAGGGGCTGACCTGCAATACCGATACGACTGAGAATTTCCAAATAAGGAAGTACAGCTGCTGATGCTGCTTTTTAGCCCAAAAAATCCTGCAACAAATATAGAATGACAAGAGCGTCTTTTGGTTAGGACTCTAACACCGTAGAGAAACAGGATTATAGCAAGGTCTGCCTGATCTGAGAGAAGGGATCATTCATACAATAGAACAGACATTTGATGAGCCCTGATGAAGTCCTTAAACTGGACAAAAGGTGTTGGCTACCTGCGAAGAAAAGAAAATGTATAGAATAAAGGAAATTTGCAACTGCTATACTTGTTGGAAGTGCTCCTTTTCCATTTATGTGTGCTGATCACATCCTACCATGTAATCCTCTTCTGTGTCTGGAATGTTCACCTGGGACCTGTGGGCACTTGAGGGTCATCTGAGTTTTCACAAGTATCTAAAGACTTCGCTGTTTCAGCACCTACCTCCGTTAGTGATTGTAGCCACATCTTTCCTGGAATGCTCAACAGTGGCGTAGTAAGGTGGAGGGGTTTTGGGGCGGGGGCCACCCCCCCAATACTACCTGCAACCGTCGTGGGGCAGCAAAGTCAGGAATCGCCAGCACCCTGTCTTACATTCGACCCACCTCGCTGCAAACACAGGGGCCACCATGGGCGGCCAAAGGCCTAGCTACGCCACTGATGCTCAACTATTTTCTGTAACTTGAAGCCACTACAGGTCATTTGAAGTATTTGGCATCATCAGTGTGACTAAGTTCTTCTGCTATGGGCAGCGGGCTCCAACATTTTCAATAGTGAGAGCTACTTCTGATCAATGAAAGTCATCCTGATATAAGGATATCTATGGTTAAGTAAGTTAAATGCTGCCCCTAGAATACACAGCCCATTTGTATTGAGCACACATAATTAATGGCATAAGAGCTGTGCTCTCTAGGGTCCTCAAGAAGCTTTTTTATCCCTTTGCTCTTGTTTATGAATTACTTGTTAAAGGTGAGAGTCACACTGGGGTTTGTGGTTTCTGTCATCTAACACAAGAGATGACAGTATGCTCATTATGAGAGCTAGGGAACAGCACTCCATTAGTAAATATAATGCTATTCTACCTATGCAAAGATGAAACACAAAATAATGAGCACAGTTTTCGGATGTTAAGCACTCTTAAAAAAACAACGGGAAGAAACCAGAAGATGCAAGGAAGAGACAGAAAGAAATAATTGAGGAAAGGAAAGAAGGAGCAGGAGATGAAAGAAAGTTGTAGGTAAGGAATGAGAAGGAGAAAGAATGGAAGGACAGGTCATAAGAAAATAGAGGAAGAAAGAAATGAGAAAAGAAGAAGGAAAAGACAGAAAGAAGATAAGTAAAGAAAAAGGTGCAAAAGAAACGAGCAAAACAAAAGAGAGAAAGAAAGAAGGAGAAGAGGGGAAGAAGAAAGGGGGAAAAGAAAGGTTTTTAAATAGTGTGCTCTGTTCCCAGACATTTTTATGGTTAGGCTTCTTATCAGGAAGCCTTGTGGCATTGTTTATTTAACAATAGGGTGAGCTGTGTGCTGCCCTTGCACTGTCACATTTCCCAACCTTAAAGGGCCATGGCACAGAGTTTTGAAATGCAACAGTAACAGGGAGGCATCTGCATACTGCCAAACTCAAGTGACAGCCAGTGAGCTACTCCGAGACAGATTACAGGCTTCTGGTAGCTCTCGGTTGACTTGTTGAAGACTCCTTGCCTCTCCTGGGCAGTGCAACATTGACGTTTGGAAGGCTTTGTAGCAATGGTAGTTATTTTGACCATTTAGAGACTTCTTATTTAATTGGTGAGTTTCTGAACAGCCCTTCTGAGCTACTGCCAACTGTGTTAAGGTTCCTATCGTTTTTCTCCAGTTGCACTGGAACCAACCTTGAGGAAACCAACATCAAGAAATATACAAACATATTCTGAATATTAAAATCCACATTTGCTGGATGTAATTTATGTTCTTGCAGCCCCATAGGGACACAAATGTGAGTTTCAGAAGACCAGAAGAACATGTCAGACTCAGAAACCATAATCTTCCTGGTGTGAGCTTTATTGACTCCTGAAGGGAGCACATAGAGGCTTTGTATCAGGATTATCTGACTTCGAGCTTTCTTTGTTAAATACATAGGCCCTTGAGAGAGCGCGAATTTGAATAAAAATTATGTATAGGCCATATTTACAAGCATATCATGAAACGTAGGAATGAAATGTATATCGTAACATGAAGTTGACGCTTATAGTATAAAAGTCAACGGAAAGTGACAACATGGTATAGGAAATGTATAACTGTATTCATATTAGAATGTATTAGATCTAGAAGGCCCGTATACGTAGTGGGCTAATGTAGAAATGCCTACGAACAGTAGAACGTGCAGAGTAGAATTCATGTACGTGTGTAACTTTAAATGCAGAAACGGCGAGAAATGTAACATGGAGAAATGTGCAAGGAGCATACACATAACGATGTAACCAATGAGAATATAAAGTTATGTTCCATGTATAGGGTTTATATTCTATGTATGAGATTATATTCTGTGTGAACTTTATATTCTATGTAAAATCGTATTCGTTTAGAAGAAAGGTATACTAAAGCGTTCACATGTAAATGTATGTTAAAGGTTATACTGTGTAGAAGAAGTTTGTAGGAATGTTAGAAGAGTTTAGGTCATTTGTGATTATAACCTGACTAACCAAGGGTTCGCAGGAGCATAGTCCAATGTATGTAATTTAGTGGACTCGCAGGAGTCGTGAATAGTCTTCACTTGAAGGTGCGAGCCGAAGAGTCTAGCATTTGTTAGATTTAAGGTGACAAATGTCGAACGAAGTTTATTGCCTAAACATGAGAGGAAGCGATTGGAATTTGAGCTTTGTTTTGAATGACCATTCACAGGATCTAGTAAGGTCAAAGAAATAATTGTAAGTTAAAGTCTTGTTTAAATTCATATGACTTTTGATCTGAAAGTGTCAAACTAAAGTCGCCAACGAGAAGATGAAGATGACATCTAAGGAGAAGGGTCAACCTAACGGACGACGCAAAGAGATGAAGCAATGGAAAGAGCCAGAAACTGACATCATCGGGGAAAGTCCGTGGTGGGCGTCAAGGGGCGTTCCACCCACACTGTGATTGTGTATTTTAGGGACAGCACCCCGGGGAGAAGATAGCGATTAGTGGGAACAGCGAAGAGCTCAGGGCAAGCAAGAGAGCAGATGACTTGAGCAGATGCGCTGAGAGAGATCAGAGCGCAAGGGAGCAGTAGGCCGAGGACCCTTAGAAGAGCGGATGGGTAGGCAGAGAGGGTACTGCTTCTTTAACTTAAGTTACCTTTAGAGGCTAAGAGAGTTTGAACTTCTTTGGAAGTCAAACTGCTGACACCTTTTTAGGGAAAAAACTTGGAAGATAGGGAAGTCACCTAGTATAGAGTAGGGACAGATTTAACTTGATTATTTTTCTCTTTCTGTAGATGACGCAAAGGAACCACTTTACATCGAAACTTTAAATTGCTGAGTTTGGAATTGATTTTGTATTCTTTGTATACTCTGAGATTTATCCTGAGAGGATTGTAATTTGCATTCAAATTTGACTTTTATATAAAACTTTTAAACTTTATCAGTTGTAAGTGGTTCTTCAGAGTGGCGTCATTTAATGGGGTTGAACTAAACCTGTGTGGGGGTGGTCTTTTACTCAATGACAGATACTAGCGGTCCAAAATTACGAATGAGATAAATTATTAAATTGATTATAAATTGATACCAAAATCTCATTCCCCGCAGTTGGTAGCAGAGTAATGATGGTTATCTTCTTGAGGAAGACGACCTAGGCCAGGTTTAGTTTACCCCAAGGTCCCTAGTCATCGACGACCAGAAGAAGAATCCCTGCCGAAGAAGGTGCTGACGGTGCGTCGAGAGAAAAGCAGCAGAAGCGGTCGAGAGTGAGTATAAGGGTCATGCGTTGTAAGATTGCGGTGTTTTATGTTGTTCCTGTGTTGTAATGTCAAGCGGAGTTGAATGCCTGTAGTGTGATTGAGGGAAGGTTGTGAGCGCGCGCAACCGGATAAAATCTTATGTCCAGAGGGCTTAAGTGGTTCGGGTGTATCGAACACCCAGAGTAATTTGTCTACCATTTAATGGGGGTCATGAGGTACCATTGATCGCCCACAGACCGATGATAGGGGGAGCGTTTGAGTGAGTGTATGAGTAAACGCATGCTGGTCGTACGTTTACTGTGTGTAAGTAACCTATCAGTTGAGGTGAACGTCTGACCGTACGAGGAAAGACGTCTCGCCAGTTGAGGTGACAATTACAGTTAGACTGTGGCCGTACAGTCAGAGAAGAGTGATCGCTTGGACGGAAGTAGTCATTTTTCGGCGTATGAATGAAACGCATGTAAGATCGCGAGACGAGTTGAGAAACGAAGGAAACTGCTGTAGAGGGAACAAGTGACGTCAGCGTAGAATCGCGCTGAGATTGGTCGGTTAGCGTAGAACTGAATCGGGATAGGCTGATTAGCGAGAGTTGCACAGGGATTGGTGGTTGTCATCAGGACGTAAATAAGGAAGAGAATTAATAAGAGAAAAATTGTAGATAATCAAAATGAAGTGCTTTAAGGGTTTAAGAAAAATCTTTAGGAGGAATAGAAGAAACTTATATGCCGGAGAAGAAGCTCCACCAGAAGGCACACCAGCTTATCATATGGCAGTAAATGTAGGCTTACACTCAATAATGTGGATCTCCGAGTGGAATAGGCTAACAGAAGGGGAAAAGGAACTGATGTTTCCGAGATTCGGAACGTTTAAGCTAGACGTGTTGAATCAATTGAAAGAGGTAATGCTTGCAACAAGACCTCTACCGAGGCCAACACAATTCGAAGCTCTCAGTGCATGGTTTAGAGCAGCACACGAGAAGAGCTTAAAGAGGCGTCAGGAACGAGTGAGACGATCAGTAAAGGCAGTGCAGGATGCAAAATGGGATGAGGAAGCTAAGAAGTGGAGAGTGCAAAAGATAGAAGCAGACAAACTGTTCACCATGATAGAAGCCACGGGAGAAAGGAAACCTCTAGAGGAGGAAGATGAGGAAAGCGAGACGGAGGAGGATCTAATAGAGAGGCTATTAACAGATAGACCACCTCCATATAGTGGCGAATCCGCAAGTCCCATATTACAGCAAGGGGACGGAGCTAGATGGGGAGAATATAAATCGATCCCAGTAACAGAGTGGGACGCTAACAAGAGTGAGGAAATACCTCAAACTAGTTCCGAACAGAGAGTAGTGGGAAGATTTGTGGTCCAGAAGGTGCCAGAGACGCAATGTGCACGGTCGTACCAAATGCCAGACGCTTTACAAGTACCTGTTACCATAGGCCCTATAGTGTCAATTTACAACCCAGAGGGGGTCCAGCAGGAGGAACAGGCACGATGGGACAGGGAAAGGGCAGAGATGGAGAATAGGAATAACATGGTGAATCCTCAAAGACAGAGGCTAGCACCAGTGAGTCGGAGTACCCCATTAGATTCCGCGATGGGTCCCTGGATAGAACAAGGGGGTCAAAGAGGATCAATGGATTTGAGGGGACCAAAACCGAAATCCTATAAGGAATTAAGGGAATACCTGAAAGAATGGGATACTGCCGAAGAGGCTCGGAATAAAAGTTTAGAAACAGGAGCAGAGTGGAGAAACCAGGATAACAAGGTCCTCTCTCATTGTGGAGCTGGCGAAAGCAGCCCGGAGTGGGAGAGAGGGAGTCATGGAAGCAGGGGAGAAACTTGCCCTACTACCAGTGGCAATCGGCAAATGTGTAACGATAGGAGTGCAGGGTGTGGCGAAGTGCCTCGCGTCACTTTCAGTGAGGGAGAACGAAGGACGCAGGAATACCGGAATACCTTTAGGTGCACACACCATGCTCCGGATGAAAATGTCCAACATTGGAATCACGGGAACATGGAGAGTCGCGAAGGGTCTCGCCATGCGTCCGGTGATCAAGAACGAAGTCATGAGAATACAGGTAGTCGCGGAACGTCTCGCCATACATCCGGTGATCAAGAACGAGATCGCGGGAGCATGGAGAGCCATGAAGGACCTTATCGACTGTTAAGTGATACCAGACAGCAAGCGAGTTACAGTGGTTTAGAACAGCACGGAGGATCTTATCTTGTATCTGGAGAAACCGAATCGAAAAGACGGAATGTAGGGTTGAAGGATGGAGCATTGTTCCACCACACCCCAAGGGAAGATGGAAAGGCTTGGGATTTAGAGAGGTGGGAACAAAGAGATGGGAGAAAAATTCCTCATAACTCACCTGTGCTCAGGCGTAGGGCGCATAGTGGAGGAGAAAGGGATATGCAAGAACAACCTAGAACTGATGTACTGAAAGCTGAAATAAAGGCAAGACGCATAGATGTAATGAGCTTAAAATCAGACTTAGATGAAATAATTGACGGCACAGTGGCAATCGAGAGGTTAGAGCTGTACGCACCAGATGAGATACTGTTTTTATCGAAGGACGTTACTCGGAAAGCGAGAGCAGCTCATGAAAAGTTATCTGAATTGGCAGAAAAGTACATGATAGACATATCGCGAACTAAAGCTTTGCAGGCCAACCATAGGCTGAATTGCACGGATCAAGATCTAGATGAGCGCAGAACGATTGGGCTGAGAGTACACATAAGGGAATTGGTCATGTGTATTAGAATATGGAGAGATCTGGATAGATGGGAGGAGAGATGGTCCAAGAAGGGATCTGTCAGACGGAGTACACTTGTGAAGTCTCAGGATACGGACCTAATGCGAATGGAAGCTTTTTCTTTGCGAGAAATCGCGAACGGAAACTACGTGCATGTACCCTGGAGTAGGGGGGATCTAGCGGCATTCACTAATTCCTTCCCGAAGCTTAGAGAAAATCCCGTAGAGTGGTACAAGCAGGTAGAGAGATTCGTGAAGATCTCTAAGGTACTGTGGATCGATTTGAACACATTGTTCGATATCGTAGTACCCGGAGACTTGTGGACGGCATGCAAACTTAGTATTGAATGGCCCACTTGTGAGCCTCAGAGAGATACACAGACAGGTGGTCCATCAGACAGGGTCATGGAAAAATACGAAAGGGTAATAACATGGCTAAAAGAGAAAGTGCCGGTGCAAGACATAGACTGGGTTAAGATAGATCGAACAACTCAGGAGCCTAAAGAGACAGTTCACGAGTTCTATGAGAGATTACTGAAAGCATTCAAACAGTACAGTGGGCTGGACGTAATGGATCCTAAAGACATAGGACAGTTTGTGTCAAAGTTTGTTCTCGGATTGAGACCAGACATTAGCCTAATGATTCAACAGCACTTGATCTGTTGGCAGAACAAACCTTTAGACGAAATTCTGAGGTATGCTAGATACTGTAGCGATGAGATAGACTCGAAGGCAAAGAAGCTCAAGGAAAAGTTAATGTTAGTACAGATGCAAGCAGCTGGAAAGGGTGGACAGCGACAGCAGGGAACAGGAGCGCAGGCAAAGAAACAGAATAATCAGACCAGAGAAGAGGAAGAAAGACCGAGACCGAGAATGGATATCGCAACACTGAAAAGAACAACCAGGTGTCATCAGTGTAACGAGGTGGGACATTGGAGACGCGAGTGTCCTTATAATATTGAGACAGGGGAATTAGAACAGGAGGAGGAAGAGGTACAGAATAACGTGGTTAAGGGAGCGACAGTCCCGAAGGGAAAGTTTATCAAAGGGGGGACTCAGACTCCTCGAGCCCCGTTTCCTCAACCACCTCGCATTACGAATGGAGGGAAAACCTATAGACAAATGCCATTGTTCGTAGGAGGGGAAGAATGCTACTACGTTGATCCTCTTACAGGGCAACGAGTGAACAGGGAAGAAGATTGTACCTTAGGAGCAGCCCTGGAAGTAGATCAGAGAGGACCATACGTAGAGGCTGAAGTAGCTGGATGTCCTACGACCTTTTTGGTGGATACGGGAGCCACTAGATCCACGTTGAGATCAGCGGTAGTCCCAGGTCTGCCAATATCAGGAGAAATGATTCAGGTGGTAGGAGTCGCAAACAAGAGGATGACGAATCCTCTGACGGAACCAGTGTCAGTAAAGATAGGGAATTACAGTGACGAACATCAGTTTGTGATCTGTGATTCTAGTCCGGTGTGTTTGCTAGGAAGAGATCTGTTGTGTAAACTGAATTGCACAATACATTGCACACCTGAAGGAGTAGAAGTACAGACCAACGATGAAGATGCCGATTTCAAAGTTGTAAATTCGCAGGAATGTGTGGAACTATATCCTACCCTGACAGTGGAGGAGCTTCCACAGGATTTGAGGGAGAAAGTGTCAGCTGAGGTGTGGGACTTTACTGGAGAAGAAATAGGATTGATCAAAGGAGTAGAACCAGTAAAGATCTTGGTAAGACTCAATGCTGAATATCCAAGAACACCACAGTACAAGTTGACACCAGAGACGATTGCAGGAATAAAGCCTGTGATCGAATCCATGATTAAACAGGGAATACTGAAGGAGATCGTGGGTAGTCCATGTAACTCACCGATTATGGGTTTGCAGAAACCTAGTGGAAAATACAGAATAGTGCAGGATCTTCGAAAGATTAATAATATTGTTGTCTCATGTTGTCCAGTGGTACCGAATCCATCAGTGATATTATTTCAGATACCGTTCCAAGCTGAATGGTTTACAGTGATAGATTTGTGCCAGGCTTTCTTTTCGATACCTTTAGATGAAGATAGCCAGTATCTTTTTGCTTTTAAGCTGGAAGATCGCGTTTTAACATGGTGTCGTATCCCTCAGGGGTATACAGAAAGCCCATCGATTTTTAACCAGCTTTTAAAGAGAAATCTTGAAAGTCTAGTGCTGCCCAAGAACTCAGTTCTAGTCCAGTACATAGACGATCTCCTAGTTGCGTCAGAAACAGAGGAAGCTTGCAGAGAAGACACCATCACCTTGTTAAATCATTTGGCCGAGAATGGACACAAGGTGTCACCAAGTAAATTGCAATATTGTAAGACTGAAGTGCAATACTTGGGCCATAGGATTGAAAAGGGGAAACGGAAGGTGTCTCCAGACAGAATAGAGGCGATTATGAAAATGAACGCGCCTACAACACAAAGAGAGGTCAGGATGTTTCTAGGTATGGTCGGTTATTGTCGACAGTGGATAGCAAACTTTTCGCTGAAGGCAAAGCCGTTATTACAACTGACGCACAAAGGAGTGAGTGATCCGGTACCATGGGACAAAGACTGTTTGATGGCGTTTTTGCAGCTGAGGGAGGACTTATGTCGTGCCCCGGCTTTAGGAATGCCTGATTACACAAAACCATTTTTGCTTTACTGCTGCGAAAGAGAGGGATGCGCTTTAGCGGTTTTAGCTCAGATTCATGGAGATGCGCGTAGGCCAGTAGCGTACTTTTCGGCTACATTAGATCCAGTAGCCGCAGCGTTGCCCGGATATCTCAAATCCGTAGCTGCAACGGGTGTCAGCATTGAAAGATCTGAAAGCGTGGTAATGGGACATCAGTTAGTGGTGTACGTACCGCATTCTGTGGAATTGTTGATGACCAGGACTAAGACTCAGCATCTGACGAATAGCAGGCTCACACGCTACGAGCAAGTCATACTGGCTGCCGAGAATGTGACCCTAAAAAGATGCTCCGTCTTGAATCCTGCTACGTTGATGCCACTTCCAAATGAGGTGGATGATGAAAATTGTACAGATCATGACTGCCTTGATGTGACTGAACTATGCACCAAACCGAGACCCGATATCGTAGATTAGCCATTGACTGACCCTGATGAAATTTTCTTTGTTGATGGTTCATGCGTAAGAGACGATATTGGTCAGCTGAGAGCAGCTTATGCAGTTTGCACGATTACCCGAGTTATAGAAGCTGCTTGCCTGGAAGGAGTACACTCCGCTCAGGTAGCTGAAATTGTTACTTTGACTCGTGCTTGCTTAGCAGGCGACAAACTTCGAGTCACCATATACACCGATAGCCAGTATGGTTTCGGGGTAGTTCACGATTACGGGCAGCTGTGGTCTCAAAGAGGTTACATGACCTCCTCGGGTTCTCCCATTAGGAATGGAGAATTCGTGAGACTTTTGTTAGATGCATTGCAAGGACCATCAGCTATTGCGGTTGTCAAATGTGCTGCGCACACGAAGAACGTAGACTTTGTGTCGCAGGACAATCGTTATGCTGATGAAGTAGCGCGTTATTGTGCAGAACAAGGATATTCTCACACTGATGTGAAAGTGGGGGGAATACAAGAAAGAACTGAATTGACGATGTTGTTAGACACTGTAGATACGTGGGATGAGTTAAGGAGTGTTCAGGAGAATGCACCAGATGTTGAGAAAAAGGGCTGGGAAACAGCGGGTTGTGTGAAAGGCGAAATGAATTTTTGGGTCTCTGCCGATGGGAGAGCAGTTTTACCAAATGAACTTGTTAGCCCAATGGCAAGGAAATTGCATGGATCAGCACATATAGGGAGAGATGCCATGGTGAGAGTATTCAGACAAACGTGGTTTAATCCTAAGTTTAGAGTAGCGGCAGAAGCAGTATGTCAGCGATGTGCGATTTGTCAGCAACTAAACGTGGGAAAGAGAACACCAGTCACACTGAGTCACATTGGGAGGTCTGGGGGGCCTTTCAATAGAATGCAGCTTGATTTTATAGAAATGCCTCCATGTAACAGACTCAGATACGTTTTAGTGATTGTCTGCATATTTTCTAGATGGGTTGAAGCTTACCCTACACGTAGGTGCGATACACTTACGGTAGCGAAACTGTTACTTAGAGAGTTAATACCGAGGTTTGGGGTGCCATCCTCTTTGGAATCGGACAGAGGAACTCATTTCAACAGCGAAATAGTGAAGATGTTGTGCTCAGCTTTGAGTATCGATCAGAAGCTCCATTGCAGTTATCGACCAGAAGCTTCAGGGATTGTAGAGCAAATAAACAGCACAATCAAGTCCAGACTGGCTAAAGTTTGTTCATCGACATCCCTGAATTGGCCAGACGCACTTCCAGTGGTTCTTATGAGCATACGTAGCACACCTGATAGGAAAACAGGCCTCTCTCCACATGAAGTGCTAATGGGGAGAGCTATGAGATTGCCATCGGTTCCGACTGCAGCGTTATTGAACATTACAGACGACTTGATCTTGGACTACTGCAAGGGACTATCTGATGCCATTAATTCTGTGTCCCTCCAGGTCCAGGCTGCAGAGGTTCCATCAGCACAAGACTTGTGCCATGACCTGAGTCCTGGAGACTGGGTCCTGGTGAAGAAGCATGTCAGGAAGAACTGCTTAGATGTGCGCTGGAGAGGACCGTTTCAAGTCATACTTGTCACGAACACTGCGGTGAAGTGTGGAGGCCTGCCAAACTGGATACATGCCTCACACACCCGAAGAGTGCCAACACCTCTAGAAGAAACAGCTCCTCTCTCGGATGAGAATCCAGCGGAAAACGGAGAAACCATAGAGGGGGAAAGCCAAGCTGTGGAGGTGATCGAAGAGGCTGAAACTGTGTTGGAACAGGACGACGAAGGTCAGGACACTAGCGAGACCGAAGTCGCATCAGGAGAAGAAAGTAACTGGGAGACTGAATCGGATACCGAACAAACTGAGAGTGACCAAGAGACTGGTCCAAGAACAAGGAGCAGAAGAACAAGGAGTGACGAAGCCAGTTGGCCGGAGAGAAAGAAAAGGCCAAGCTCGGAAGGAAAACAAGAAAGAACTCTTGTCCCGATCGCTGAAGAATCGGATCAGGAGGAAGAAACGACAGACTCAGGAACTGAGAGTCCACGAAGGTCGAGAAGGGTACGTGTGCCCTGTAGGAGGTACGCTACCCCAGAGTGGACTTATCTAGCAGATGTCTTGGGGACAGAAATCTGGGAGAGTGAAGAGTGTGAAAGTAATCGATCTCGATCCATTTGTGGCAGTGGAGATATGGATGTTGACGCCTGGACTCGAGACTGAGGGGTTACTGACTTTCACACTTCCCATACCCCCATACTTGAGTCAGATTAAGGATTTAGTGTTGAACAGATTACAATTTCCAACCTTTGGTCATCAAATATCAGAGGAAGAAGACAAAGTCATTCGTTTTGAATTATTGGAACTTGTTGCAAGAGCTGCAGGTACGAGAATAATTGTTGATGTATAGAGACTTTTGTATATAAGCTATAAAGAAGAAGATAACCTAGCGCCGAGTGGAAAGAAGAAAAAAATTAGGGTTTACATTTAGAGGACGGAGAAGGGTTAGGGTTGTATGTTGTTAAAAATAAAGAGACACTGTTGCGAAAAAGAGACTTTGTTGATAAAAGAGCACTTTACGAACTGAGGAGAAAACAAAGCAAACGAAGGACTGAACTGATAAACTTTTTCGCAAAAGAAAGAGTCACGCTGTTTTGACAACATGGAGAGCGGCAACCTAAACAGAAAAGCTAGATGCATAATAGGTACACTTATAGCGGTAGTGATATTTCTCATAATTACAGTAGTGACAATATCATATGTCATAGGACATGAAGCAGATAAAGAAATAGCAGATGTTAAGCTTGTAACGACTTTAAAACCTGCTCCTGATGGAAAGAAGGAGGAGAGCAATGTTATACATGGAAAGACGTTACTAGCAGATGAAGTTCGTAGATTACATGTAGACGAGTCACAGGGAAACTTTAGGTCAAACGCATATGCTAAACTATTGTACGAGTATATCGATGCCATGGAGGCCAAAGATTGCTACGTTTGTATGCAATTGCCGGCTTCTGTAGATGAGGGCATCCGATATCATCATCTCCCATTGACTTATGGGATAACATGTAGCTTACTGCTAAGTATATTTTATGGTAGAGAAGGGTTTGAGTACTACTTTTCAAACTATGATTCGGTACTGCCTGAAGTTCCGAATTATAAGCAAATGAATAAGTGGGACTATTACAAAAAGGAGGATAGACTAGCCAAATTCTTTCTTCCTTGGGATACACTAGACACTTCATATGCACGCAGAAATAATCTAACTTGCAAAGTGTCAGAGACTGAGAAAAAGTTTATAGCACAAGTAGATGACCGATACAGAAGGCAAAAGATTCTAAAAATGTCAGGACAGTGGAAAACTGATTGGACCGAAGAAGAGAAGGCACATAAAAAGAAAGGTAGCAATGGTCCAATAGCATTGGATAGAATGCAGAAAGGGAAATTATGTTTAACTCGAAGCAAGACATATTATGAGAGTGAATTCGTAGGTGAAGTAAATTGTGAGCATGCTTTTAAGTTAGAGTATTATACGAAAGATTTTATGAAAGGGATGCAGGCTATTCCTAATGTATATTTTGTATGTGGGAGAAGTGCCTATGTAAAACTGCCTGACAATTGGTATGGTTCGTGTTACTTGGCAATTGTTTTCCCCAAAATATATCATGCAAAGGATTTAGCGGTCATAGAAAGAAAGGCTTCGATAAGAACGAAAAGAGAAGTAGGAGATGCAGAAGTAGTAGGAGACGTATTTGGAGCGATGTTTCCTATGTTAGGTTTAATACTTAACGATGTTAAGATCAGGAGACTAGCTACAGTCATAGATAGATTATCTGCAAGTACTGCAAGGTCATTAATGCTAATAGAAGGTGAGATGCAATCGATCAGAGCAATGGCTCTTCAGAATCGACTTGCTCTTGATGTGATATTAGCAAAAGAAGGCGGAGTTTGCAAGGCTTTGAAGGTTCAGGAATGTTGTACTTATATTCCTGATAATTCAAAACCACTAGAGAAGGTTATAAGAAACATTACACAGATTCATCAAGAAATCGAAGATTTGACAAAAATAAATGTTTGGGAAAAAGTAGGTAATGGAGTAGGAAAAGTTGGAAGTTGGTTTGCTAACCTTGGCAAAAGTATAGTGTGGTACATATTAAAACCTGTATTAATAGTATTAATTTGCATAATTACATTGTTAGGATTTGTGAAACTATATAAATGGTATAGGACGAACCGGTTACAAAGATCGATGAAAGAACAAGAAAGGAGATTAGCTGTTTTACAAGATCAACAGTATAAAAGCTTGAGAGCACTTGAAATGATGAAAAGAGGAAATGATGTAACTAGTTCGGTTTAAAAGGTGTTATTCAAATTGCATTTAGTGATGACTCCTAAAAGTCATCAAAGGGGGGACTGAGAGAGCGCGAATTTGAATAAAAATTATGTATAGGCCATATTTACAAGCATATCATGAAACGTAGGAATGAAATGTATATCGTAACATGAAGTTGACGCTTATAGTATAAAAGTCAACGGAAAGTGACAACATGGTATAGGAAATGTATAACTGTATTCATATTAGAATGTATTAGATCTAGAAGGCCCGTATACGTAGTGGGCTAATGTAGAAATGCCTACGAACAGTAGAACGTGCAGAGTAGAATTCATGTACGTGTGTAACTTTAAATGCAGAAACGGCGAGAAATGTAACATGGAGAAATGTGCAAGGAGCATACACATAACGATGTAACCAATGAGAATATAAAGTTATGTTCCATGTATAGGGTTTATATTCTATGTATGAGATTATATTCTGTGTGAACTTTATATTCTATGTAAAATCGTATTCGTTTAGAAGAAAGGTATACTAAAGCGTTCACATGTAAATGTATGTTAAAGGTTATACTGTGTAGAAGAAGTTTGTAGGAATGTTAGAAGAGTTTAGGTCATTTGTGATTATAACCTGACTAACCAAGGGTTCGCAGGAGCATAGTCCAATGTATGTAATTTAGTGGACTCGCAGGAGTCGTGAATAGTCTTCACTTGAAGGTGCGAGCCGAAGAGTCTAGCATTTGTTAGATTTAAGGTGACAAATGTCGAACGAAGTTTATTGCCTAAACATGAGAGGAGGCGATTGGAATTTGAGCTTTGTTTTGAATGACCATTCACAGGATCTAGTAAGGTCAAAGAAATAATTGTAAGTTAAAGTCTTGTTTAAATTCATATGACTTTTGATCTGAAAGTGTCAAACTAAAGTCGCCAACGAGAAGATGAAGATGACATCTAAGGAGAAGGGTCAACCTAACGGACGACGCAAAGAGATGAAGCAATGGAAAGAGCCAGAAACTGACATCATCGGGGAAAGTCCGTGGTGGGCGTCAAGGGGCGTTCCACCCACACTGTGATTGTGTATTTTAGGGACAGCACCCCGGGGAGAAGATAGCGATTAGCGGGAACAGCGAAGAGCTCAGGGCAAGCAAGAGAGCAGATGACTTGAGCAGATGCGCTGAGAGAGATCAGAGCGCAAGGGAGCAGTAGGCCGAGGACCCTTAGAAGAGCGGATGGGTAGGCAGAGAGGGTACTGCTTCTTTAACTTAAGTTACCTTTAGAGGCTAAGAGAGTTTGAACTTCTTTGGAAGTCAAACTGCTGACACCTTTTTAGGGAAAAAACTTGGAAGATAGGGAAGTCACCTAGTATAGAGTAGGGACAGATTTAACTTGATTATTTTTCTCTTTCTGTAGATGACGCAAAGGAACCACTTTACATCGAAACTTTAAATTGCTGAGTTTGGAATTGATTTTGTATTCTTTGTATACTCTGAGATTTATCCTGAGAGGATTGTAATTTGCATTCAAATTTGACTTTTATATAAAACTTTTAAACTTTATCAGTTGTAAGTGGTTCTTCAGAGTGGCGTCATTTAATGGGGTTGAACTAAACCTGTGTGGGGGTGGTCTTTTACTCAATGACAGATACTAGCGGTCCAAAATTACGAATGAGATAAATTATTAAATTGATTATAAATTGATACCAAAATCTCATTCCCCGCACCCTCATTATGATGTCGGACAGAAAGCTATCCGACATCTCATCAGAGGCTTTCCGCCTAACATCATAGGTTTCTGTCCGACCGCCGTATTATGATACTGGCAGTCAGAGGGAAACCCTCGGGGGAATTCAACTCCTCTTCCGAGAGGGGCGGCGAGTGGAATTGTAATCCCAAAATGTCGGCGAAGCCAGCCTTGACTCCGCCGTTGGGATTACAATGTCGCTTTCCGCCTCTCCTTTCACGACGGTCTGCCCGCCATGAAAAGGCAGGCAGAAAGTGAGTTTGGGGGCCCCTAGCAGGGCCTCCTTCCCCCAACCCTTTGCTATGGGGCCTCCCCCTAAACATCTCTGCACCATGTGGCAGGCACTTCAAATTGCCTGCCACACTGTACAGGGATGTTTGAAAACATACATTTTTCTATTGCAGCTTGTGCTGGGGCCCTTTTCGGGCCGGCGCAGGAGCTGCAATAGAAAAATGAATGTTTCCTACCACCCATAGGGCGCTCACATCCCAAAACTGCAACATTGTAATAGGGCCCATAATTATGGTTCAGTCCACTGACTCAAACTGACCTACACAAAACCCTCAGCAAAAGAACCAACTGGGGAAATGTCTACTGTAAATCAGTCTTTGGCCATCAAATGCTCCTGTGTGTTGTTCATGACTTTGTACACTAGATATTTGCAGCTCAAGCATAGCTCACACTCACTGTGCCTGGGGTTCTGGAGCACATCTCTTAGCCAATATTCTGCTTCTTTCAACTGGACTGATTGTTGCCTTAGTCTAAATCTCTCCATAGAAACCCTCAGTGGTCCAGATCGCCTCATCGAAAGTAATTGATGGGCCTCCATTGTTCAGTATGTCTCAGTAAGAATTCCACAAGAGAACTATGCAATTTTTGCAGCTCTTATTGATTTTCCCTTTGACTATGTTTGAAAGCGTATTTCCTATTGAACCCTTTGTGTAGATTTGTTTCACAGACATTCAAACTCTTTATTGCTTTAGGTAAAAACCTATTGCAGCAAATAACAATGGAACGTAAAACAGATAGAACTCCTACATGCAAGATTTATATATAAACACACACAATGTTAGAAATTGGGTTATGAGTAGGGCTCCCAGTGTCATGGTATTTCTTTTTTTTATATATTTCTATGTGTATTTATCAATATGTATTTTTTGCTCATTCTATTTGCAATTATGCATATTTATTTTGTACTTAGTTTTAAAAAAGAAGCTGCAATGGGTATGTTTCCACATTTATTTAACTGCCAAATGTTTGCCCATGTTTGAATTTCCATTGAGTTTTAGTCATTCACAGTACCATACAGTCACCTGAAATTATTTGCATTGTAGAACAGCTTAAACAGTTGTACTGCTGCTGTTATTTAGGCTTCATTAGGAAATATTTTTCTTTATTTAACACCCTTACCCATCAATCTACACAGCTATTGAACTAGCACACAGGATTGACAGTAGTGAGAATCGTCCATAAGAAAACCTATTTTTGTGTTTTTCCGTTTTTAAAAATAAATACAGACAGGAAACTAGATTGTTTTCTGTCTGTATTTATCTGTTAAAATCAGTATAAATGGAAAACTAGGAGCCTTAGTTGTCAGCTGTGCAGGATGTGAGTCTTGTTGGAAATATTAAGTCCACAGTTGTCACCTCACTGGGAACCAATCTCCCCACTGTAGCACTTGACTCTTTTCCGGTTGTGAAACATAGCAGCCCAAGGCCTACTCCATGGAGGTGGTGTGGACTACTGTTGGAATTTGGGCTTTCCCGCCGGAGCTATGAATATTATGTTAGCAGGTCTTACACAGTTATTTTCCCAGCTGTGCTTAGCGTATATTTTCCTTTCCTTTAGTTTTTCTTTATTTTTCTAACCCTGTGTGCCTACGCCCTATGGGCCAGGCATGCAGGTGCGGCTAAGGGTGGTAGGGGGAGTGCAGGAAGCCCATACTCGGGTGGCCTGCCTGCTCCCCATAAGCATGTGCAACTCGAGTGCGGCACGTGCAAGCCGGTGCGCTTCCTGGACTGCCGCACACGGGCACCCAAGTGTGTGGTTGGGTCTCCTCTTTCTTCAGGACCTCAGGGATGGCATTCTGCAGCCCACCAGCAGTTTACCGGCCAAGCAGGGCTTTTTCATTGAAAAAACAACATAATGTGTCTGAGTCTTTCATTTACATCTTTAGGCCACAGAAGATGCAGCCATAGGACCAATTACCAGAGGTCATTGCGCTCCTAACCTGAACAGCACTGAGTCACCTCACCAGGAATGCCTAAAATGAAAATAAAGACCAAACAGCATGGGGGTCATGCATTTGTAGGGTCCTATAAACCTAATGCAACTTTACAGTATTGGGGAAGGGTGCTGCTACACTCCCTGCAGCCCCCCGCTATCCATTGGGCAATCATTGATGGTTAAATATTATGTAAGCGGGTCTTACACTGTTCTTTTCTCTGCAGCGCTTGCATGTATTTTCTTTTCCTTTGGTTTTCTTTATTTTTCTAATACTTCGCGCTTGAGCCCAATAGGCCAGGCACACTGCTGTGGCTAAGAGTGGTAGGGGCAGTGAGGGGAGCCCATACTCAGGTGCCCTGGCTGCTTCCTATGAGCATGTGCACCTCAAGTGTGGCATGTGCAAGCGGTGATCTTCCTCCAGCTACTGCACACAGGCAGCCATGTGTGTCGTTGTGTCTCCTCTTTCTTCTGGGTCTCGGGGATGGCATCCTGCAGCCCACCAGCAGTATATCGGCCCAGCAGGGCTTTTTCATTGCGCTGCCCAACGGAGAGATAGGGGCTATCTGGGTACAGTGGCTCCCCCAACTCTACCTTAAATACAGATGTGCTGGCCCCCGGGAAAAAAGGAATTCTCTGAGGAACGCCACACGCTCAGTTGCTAACTTTAAGATCAAAGGTCGACATATTTACAGGTGAATATCTTATACCCTATTGGGCCAATTTGAACGATCTTGGGCTCCTTTTTCTCCCAACGATATACCACATTGGTGATTATATATGCCACCAATGACAAAGATTTGTTGAGCACTTCAGGTAAAACGTCAAATATACCAGCTCCTCATAGATTAGTAGCACTCACTCCCCTTTGATTGAGAACGTTATAGGGTATGGAAGTAGAGTGAATCCCATAGAAAAACATCTACCTCCCTCTTGTTTTGATTTATACACCTAACTTTCTAAAAGTGGCATTTCCAAAATAATAATTTAAATTCTATCTTTACCAATGAAGAGGTTTTTAAATTACAATTAAAATGAATGAAAGAAGCATTTCCATAGCAGCTACAAATCCAAATTTAGAATTTAATAAATGTAACATTGTTGCAGCAACCCCCCTGTAAAGCTGGGCAAGCCTGGAAGACAGAGTTAGGAGACCCCATTCTGGACACAGATTGGACACAGACCTGTGATTGCTGAAGACGTTAACATGAAATAACAGGTTTAAATTACTTCACTTTAAAAAAACCTGCACCGCACAGATGTGACCCCACTTCACCTCAATAGGATGCATCCCACTAGGCCGGTGAGATGTGTACAGTACGGGATGAAGAATGCCACCTTCTTACATCTTAATTAGTCATGTACTCTGGTTCAGAGGTTCTGGGGGGAGGTGCTGCCCAGGATTGGGGCGGCCACTGGCATTGCAAGCACTCTTATTCTTGGGCTCTGTCTGCAGGGTATGATTGTAAGGCCCAAGGGGCGGAAGATACCTATAAACTTTCTCAAATTGCTCTCCTCTTGGATGAATGGCGGGTGGCCATTGGGTGGATGGGACAAGAACACCACAGATCTCCTCCTGGATCAGGGACCTCCTCAAGTGTGGGGTGACTGAAGAATGTCATATGCATCTCTCTCGCATCGACGAGGGGACTGCGGAGGAAGTGCTTGCCTGGGGGCTTCTTCTCGCAAAAATACAATACTGAAGAAGAGTTGGACTCAGATTCTGGTCTCGATGATGGGGTATGATGTCTGCGTGATGTGTGACACTCCTTACAGGTGAGATGTTGATTGATTTCCTCACATGGGCCTAGTTCGAAGACTTGGACAAGTTTATCTTGTATTCTCTATTATGTACTTTCCTCATCTGTTCTTTTGGTATGCTGGATGATGCTTTTCATTGACAATTTATTTTGCTTTCAATGGACTTGAAGTACTTGTATTTGGTACTTTTGCACTGCTTGGTTTGTTGTTGTTCCTTAAGTGGAAAATTAATTAAAGAACAATTTTTTAAAAATGTAACAATGTAGCCTGATGATTCCCTGTGCCAGCAGCCAGCCTTGCTACAGTGAAAATCGTTTGGGAGGATATTGCAGTGTAAGGACATGTTAACCCTTAATTCTACATTTTCTTCTTTTAAATATCATGCACCCTGCCTTTATGAGCAATACGACTTACATGGAGTGACTTAATAATATTTAAAAGGAAGATTTAGGCCTGTCAAAAGGGTTTACTTTGGCATGTTAACTGTGCATATTAAAACTGCCACAGGCAGGTTACCTGTGAGCAGCTACTAGACTGCTGTCACTGTTAACTGTCATGTGCAGCCCACACATTTGCACACATGTGTACACACGCGCTCATGTGTAGCTAGCCCTGGGAGCATTATCCCTTCTGGGTCGCAGCTGCCTTATGTTAAAAGGTGGTCACTGGCAGTAAACATGTGCAGTCCAATTTTCAAGCAATTACCGTCGGGTAAGACTCAGATAATGAGATTCACCCACAGTAAAGGTCCCAAAAAATACAGGTGATCGAAAAGCAAAAAACAATTGGTGTATTAAAGGGGCAGAACCCATTTGCAAGACACACATGCAGATATGTTAAAATATTTCATTATACACAATATACAGTTATACATACAACTGTACTTAAACCACTAAATTAGTTGAACAAATGCCACCAAGAAACCTTCTCAACAGAAATGAAGACTTTGTTAGCCACTGTTATATGACATGATTGCGTCACACAACAAAATGAACCATTTATAACATGATAATTTAGTAAGCATTTTTTCCCAAGTCTATGATTAATCTAAGACATGAGTACATCTTTGCTTCACAAACCAAAATCATGCACACACGTTGTCTCAGTCTTAGTGAAAATGGTAGATGCAAATAGCTCATTCCATAAAACACACTGTTCAAATCCATGAAAGTATGTGATTGTATAATTTTTACACGCTTGACTTGCTCCTTTACCCCGGACTTGCACCAATGGCAGCTCAAGTGCAAAGAGCCCTGGGAGTGTTAAATATTACTTTCACCAGTCCTACCATCTTTCATCACAGCTGCTCAGAGATGCAATGGGCTACACTGACCAACTCCTTCCTTGCAGGGATTTATGTCAGCATGGGGGACAACACTAACCAAATTAAGGGCCCCATTAGGATCGCGGACTGACTTGAGTCCGTCCGCGACCCCTGAGGAGGAGGGAACGTCCGCAGGGGCTGTGGCGTTCCCTCCGAGCAGATTAGGATGTGACCGCCAGGGTGGCGGTCACATCCACTATCTTTAACATTGCGGCGGGTGCAGCTTCAAGCTGCAACCACCGCAAGGTTAAAAATGCATGCATCGCATTTGCAAGCACAAAGCGGCAGGCACCCCGCGGTGCCTGCTGCTTTGTGCACGCAAATGCAGGGGGGTACCATAGGTACCCCCCATGTGCACCCCCACACCCCCTTAATCCCAGTGGGCCCGCAACGGGCCCCCGAAGAAAAAGTCTGTATGCTTTTCCACGGCGGGAAAGCTGCCGCGGAAAAGCATGTCTTTCCCACCATCCTAATATGGCTGGCGGTGTCTGATAGACACCGCCACCATATTAGAGCTTTTCCGCCGCGGTCGGAAGGCGACCGCGACGGAAAAGCGGCGGACGGACTTCTCGTCCCCCCAGCCATCCTAATCTGGCGGGGGGACACTGAAGGCTCCGCTGCGGAGAATCCGCATCCTCCCGGCCTGCGGTGGCTTCTGCCGGCCCGGACGTTGCGGATTCTCTGCGATCCTAATCGCCCCTTAGTGTATTCCTAGCATCTTCCAGTAGTATGGCTACTTGCCAAGTGTCTCATTGGGGAGATTGATGACTGCTTATCCTACCTGGTAATTGAGGATTGAGAAAGTTACCATAAGCCAAGTGATCTGTCTGCTTTAAGTGCTGATGTTGTGAAAGAAATTCAGAGACAGCATGAATTACAAAGCTTTGCCTCGAGTCAAGAAACTAACAAGTACTTAAAGCAGTACTTAATTTGACCTAGTGCATGCCGGTGCTCAACACCAACACTTATGTGTCCACCACCTGGTGGCAGTGTTTGTCTTTTTTTGAGGATAGCACATCAGCACCAAGTTTAACAGTTAGACATACATTCTGGGTGGGGCTGGAGGAGTTGTCAGAACTATTGGGCTCATTATGATCGCGTAACAATCGCCACCGCCGCTCATGTGAAATACCCCTGCCATATTATGATGGCTGTGGGTATCGCGGCGAGCGCAAAGTCCGTCCACCGCTTTTCCGCCGGTCGTATGGTGGTCGGTCCCTTCACTGTTATGGTGGCGGGCGGACTGATGTCCGCCCTCCTTCATAATGAGCCCCTTGGCCTCAGCGCAGGAGACTGAGGTGGTTACAGCTAGAGCCAGACAACTTTTTGAGTCGTACTTTTAGTGTGATAACAAGTTTAGAGTCTGCATAATGGATAGTACCAAACCCCGGAAAGTCCTGGGTGCCTTCACAGTGATTTCTAACACAGTGTCTAACCTCTTGGAGGCCCCAGCGTCACGGAATACTATTGACAGGCCTAAATGGTTTGATAAGGGATGCCCCCTGGCATGAAGGCAACTTATGTGTGCCTTTAATAGTATGCCTAGGGATCCTCTCCAAGTGAAGAATAGTCATATGCAGTATAAAAAGCAGTTGGTGAGGTGCAAGAATGATTTAAGAGATGTGGCCTGAGAAGATCTGCATGAAGCAAGCACTCTAAAAAGCAGCACCAATTTCTGGGGATTAGTTAAAAGACCATTCCTGGCTCCCAGAAATTGCAGCATCTTTGGGGTCTCATATAACATGGGACTTATGGGTCTCCTGTTTTGAGGAGGCTTATGTGATTTCACATCATTTTGATGCGGGGGAAGGGGATTGTGGCAGGGATCTCAAATTTGGTATTTTCCCTCAAGGAAGTTAAGAAGGATATATCTAGCTTAACAACCAGCAAGGCCTTTGGACCCCACGGAATCCCTCCAGACATATATATCAGTGATGTGGAAGTATGGACCCCAGTCTTGATCTTTCTTGTAAATGTGTTGGTAAAGCAGGGACTTCCTCAGTCATGGATGTCTTCTATCATCATCCCCGTCTTCAAGATAGGGGACAGAAACAACCCCTCGGGTTACAGGTCCATTTGGCTGCCTGATTCTGTCATAAAGGTAGTAGGGTGAATGCTCCTGGATAGATTAGGGAAGTGGGATGAAGAAAATGAAGGGGCATATCAGCAAGGGCTTTATCTCTACTTTTTTGGCTTTAAAAGCCAAATAAGCAAAGATGAAACTATCTCCCTATCAACAACAGGGTGCAAAATCACATGTTAGCACCCTTTTTCCCTACGCCTCCCTTTGCATCTCTAATGAGATGCAAAGTGGGCGTTCCTTCTGAAAATAACTGGAGAAATGTTGCTAAACGACATTTCTCCAATTATCAATCTGCACGCTAACAAGCATAGCGATGAGAAAAGTAGCTCTAACCGCGGTTATCGCTACTTTCCTTACGCCTTGCTTTTAGTTTGACTTAGCCATGATATCCAATGGAAGGTGGATATCATGGTTAAGTATGCTGTGCCTTATCAACAATGTAGCGCCAAACGTTGTACGATTATCGCTGGAATCCCAGCGATAATTGCACATTTGGCAGCTAACTCGGGTATCTTTATCGCTCTGGAGATAAGCGTCGCTGATAGCATGCTATATCTGCGATAAAAACAAGCGATGGCTGGCGATAATTATCCTAGCACTAAGTGCGCTAAGCGATAATTATTGCCGGTTGTTGGTGATATGCCCCCAAATTCTTTCAAAGTACAGTACGCCTTTCATTCCAGCAGGTCATCTGTGGACCTGTGCTTGAACCTCCATATGGCCTTAGGCAAATATACCATTTTCCGCCCTAGTTCAATTTATTGAGTGTTTATGACTCTCTCTTCGGCATTTGACTGAGTAAACCAAAGAAAAATGATGACAGATTGTTATCCATGGGGGTGAATAGCAACATTTTCCTCTATTTAAGATATCTGTACATGAATTCCACTGCCTTGTGCATTACTCAAAAGACCTTAAATGTTCCCAAAGTTTTTACATTAAAAGAGGGGTCCAAAAGGGTTGTATCATGGCACTGATTTTAATTAACTTGTACATTAACAGATTGGAGCAGGCCTTGATTGTCATCATCAAATAAGCTTTATTCGGCTTTTGACCATAAAAGCAACACAAAAAAAATGCGTACAAGCAAAAATAACTCAACATAACATAGCCTAGTTAAAAGAAAATAGAGTAAAACCAACTACAATAGTTTAGCATATCAACGATTCAAAAATAGTAACCCAAGATACACAAAGTCCCCCTTTATCACCCGCTGCTTTGGTTATTCGGTGCTCGGGGACCAGGGTAGAAGTCATGCAGGTCCCAAATACAGATGGAGCCATCTCCAAGTTTGGGCTGGGTAGATCGCAAGTAGGGGGCAATGTTCCTGTGTTTAAACTTAACCAAAATCAAGTCCCCCGGAACGTTTTTGGGTAGATGACCAAGCCACCCCACCCTTCTGACGCTCAGTATCCCACCGTCTAGCGCAGAAGGTAATGGTCTATTGTTTTTAAGCCAAAAAATGGCTTTGTTCAGTAGGCCCTGATGCAGTTCACGTTTTCCCGGTCTGAGTGCGGGGACCCCAGAGAGAACGGTGACATATGGGGCTGCTTCGGGGGGTAAGTCAATGCGATGCCTTCTTTTTAGTGCGATCACAGGAGCTCTATGTGGGGCATGATCGGGATTAAGGGTATCATTGCGACCACTTTAAATGGGTGGTATAACAGGGGAGTCACAAGTTTGCAGTATCCTGGGAGCATTGTTCGTAGACTTTTCCTGGGTGTTAGTGGGGGTAGAGCGTGTGGGAGTAACATTGTATCTGGTTAATGGGTATGTCCGTACTACCGTTTTTTCAATCCTGCACAGTCTGTCCCCCAAATCACTAATTTTTACTACCAGTGGAGATAGAGCAGTGTATAGCAGTCGCTCGATTTGGGCCAGAAGGGTCGATTGTGGGGGGGATCGAGACTCAGCCTTATCCAATGAAAATGAGGCTGGGTTAGGGCCAGGTACTAAGGGGCTGTAGTTATTAGATGGAAGGAGGGTTGTATCGGGAGATGCCTGGGGAGTGCAAGTTCCTTGATCAGTGACTCTGGCCATTATGGGGGGGGTAGGTGCGTCCGGGATGTAGTTTGTGCCACAGAGGGCATTCAACTCTTCCCAGATGGACATAGTAGTAGTAGATAGTTCAAAGCGGTGGGGATAGAAAGGATAGAACCTAATTGTACCTTCTCCTGTGATGGAGCCAAGAGTGGTGGCCCGTCCCGTCCTCCTCGTGCCTCTGAGGGCCACAGAGGGCCCGCCCTTTGCCCGGGCTTAGCCCGCGCGCGGACCCGCGACGCGGGGGCTCGCGCTGGTCTTAAGCGCACCTCCGGGGGCAGGTCAGGAAACAGGATGCGCGCCTTCCTGGGTGCAAGGGGTGCAGGGAATTGTAGTTCCCGATCTAACGCCTCGCTGCGGTGATCGGGAAACAGCAGGCAGCAAGGTCCGGTGGCAGGAAGGGAGCAGCGCTCGGGCTGCAACACACAGCAATCCCCCAGGTGACCTCCCAGGTCAGATAGTAAGCAAAGTCCCCCGCTCCCCCGGGGCTCGCGCTGGTCTTAAGCGCACCTCCGGGGTCGGGTCAGGAAACAGGATGCGCACCTTCCTGGGCGCAAGGGGTGCAGGGAATTGTAGTTCCCGATCTACCGCCTCGCCGCGGTGATCGGGAAACAGCAGGCAGCAAGGTCCGGTGGCAGGAAGGGAGCAGCGCTCGGGCTGCAACACACAGCAATCCACCAGGTGACCTCCCAGGTCAGATAGTAAGCAAAGTCCCCCGCTCCCCCGGGGCTCGCGCTGGTCTTAAGCGCACCTCCGGGGGCGGGTCAGGAAACAGGATGCGCGCCTTCCTGGGCGCAAGGGGTGCAGGGAATTGTAGTTCCCGATCTACCGCCTCGCCGCGGTGATCGGGAAACAGCAGGCAGCAAGGTCCGGTGGCAGGAAGGGAGCAGCGCTCGGGCTGCAACACACAGCAATCCCCCAGGTGACCTCCCAGGTCAGATAGTAAGCAAAGTCCCCAAAGCAGATTGTCAACATGTGGAGGTCCGGTGTCTACCGGTGCTTTTATATGCAAACTATGCCGTCATTATGCTCAAACTCGCCAGGGGATTACTGAATTCCTTCATCAACATTATGGTGGATTTGGATTTATTGGTGAACGTAAAAAAATCCTTTGTGATGACGGTTGGTCCACGCATGACTAAGTCGTGTAGGTTTAACTTGGGGTCCAGTGTGCTCCCAAAACAGGGGCCATCGACTAGAATCCTGCGGCTGCGACAATTTGTCTCTGCACCACACTATGCATTTTGCAATGTTCTGAAAATGTTATGAGGGTCAAGGAAGACATGCATTATTCTGTTGTTGAAAACGATGAATTTTTCTTAAGTACGACTAACCCTGCCCAGTGGAACTGTGATGTGAGGCCAACTCTCCTACTGGATTGTGGGAAGATGGGGACTTTCGGTTCTGGAGGATTACAGCAGGGTCAGCTGGGCCTGATCACAGTACAAAACCTGGAAGCCAACATCTTTGTGTATGGCAGATGGGATGCTAAGGTAGGCAGGAGGAGCTTACTTACAGCATTACTCACTTCACGCAAAGGTGACTCATCTTTCGGGTGTGTGAAAGGTTGGAGCATCTTAAGCATGCCAGGCCGAAAGGAATTTAAAGCCTATTTAACAGGTAGAAGGACTCCATATGTGTATACTCATGTGTTTAAAGTAGGGGTATTGACTTTGAGTCCTTATTAGCTCTGATAGAAACGAGTTGCAGAGAGAGGCACATTTATGGGGTAACATAAGAAGTAGTATGCGTGCAACTTTTCCACTTTTCTTCTCCCAGCTGATGAGCCTGTTTGTGGGGGGGAAGATGTTTAGGATGTGTGTTTTCAATTTTTGGAGTGGAAATCATGGGGGGGGGGGGGCGAAAACATCCTCCAAGAAAGAACATATATCCCTAGAATCGTCTTTGAATGAGGAGGCTCACTGTGAAAGTGAGTGAACATTTCCTATAGAATTAATCATTACTAATGACAAACCTGCCTTGTGCTTCCAGCATAAAAATGCATTTAATAAAAAGTGTCATACAGACATTTGGTGCTATAAAATGAACAAATGAGGCCTTTGGTCAGGTGTTTGCCACCTAATAAATCATGTAAAACATACACAATTAATTCATAGTTTGACTTTGATGTGGCTAGTTTTGATTTTCTACTCACTAAATGATATAGTTTTAACTTACAAAAATTTTAAACGTATGCAGTAGTAGCATATATTTGTATGGACTTAAAACAACATTTTAAACTGTAGTAAAAGAGAAAGCAGCTCATGATTTGCCTTGATCTGAGAGCTCCAGCCGGACCTTTGAGATAACAGAGAATTGTTTCTTTTTGTGTTAAAGAAGGATGCCTCACATAATTTACAGCATGTAACCATATTAAGTTGCTGGAAAATGTTTCAAACAAAGCCTCATTTATTTCTTTGCTTTAGACAGAATAGAAAATCACTTGCATTTTAAAATGTATTACCATGTTATACTTTAATGATTTTTGCTTAAATAATAAGTTCTTTTTGCAGCTAATGTTACGTGTTTAGTTAAAATAAAATGTTTCTTTAAAAGAAAGTAAGGCGATGAAGCTATATTGAATAGGATTCAGAATGTGTCATTGGAAGGATTTTGCCTGCCTGATGGGTGACACGTATAGACATCAGAGAGGTGGAGATGTTCTTCTGGAGAATGCTGGATTCCAATTAGATGAAGAACGAAGATCATGCCACATGCTTTGCAACATTTTAATGTTTATAAACGCTTTCCTAGTTTAGGAGTTTTCACACTCAAAGAGATTTAGGGACGGAGACCATTGTAGATGTTTTCAGACCAGATTTGGAGACCTGCAGTGGAGGGAAGGACAAACTTGGATGAACAGCAGAGCAAATGCAGGTGAGGCAGATTAGATGCAGGTTTTGCTCCATTCTGACTTTTATTAAAAACCACAAGCTTTATGTGTTGACTAACTGACTTTGCCAAGGCTTATTTGCTCTCTGCTTTATATCTCTTTATGGGAGATTCTGCAAATGTTATTTATTGGTTTAGCTTCATGCTAATCTCACTCTTGCTTTATTTAGTATTTTGCTGACTGACATAACTTGTGCCACATTTTCTTAGAATAGGGATTCTTTCCTTTGCCGTATGCTGATTATAATATGCTCTGCGCTAATTTTATTTTTCTATTATCAGTTCTGTAACTTGATTGATATCTGACTAATGAAAGAAGAGTCAAAGATTTTTAAATATTCATTAGAAAATAAATCCCTTTAAACCTACTCACAACCTCTCATTATTCACTAAAATATGTATTTGTAATGAATGGAGCTCTTTTGGTCAAAACACGGTGGGAAAGATTCATCACCTTTAGAATAGATATTGGCGTGGAAAAAGGATAATGGTAATTAAAGGTTATTTGTGACACATTTATGAAAATTTTCCAAAGAGAGATTACCCTGAGATTTCAGCGCTGGGAGTAAATCTGGGTGAATGTCCTCTCCTGTGTCTGTTTTTGGGAGCCATTCTCAGGAATATTTGATCCTGAGAGCCAGCATCTTAATGAAAACGTAGTATCTGTGTCTAGAGCACTAGACGCTCAAAGGGAAAAGGCATTCCAGCTCCAAGACAAGATAAGGGTATATGTCAGGCACCCTGTGTCCAGAAGCGGTGGGACAGTCCAGCGGTAGGAAATACTGTGAGCTTGAGGAAGTGGGAGCCATTTTGGAGCATATCGATAAACATGGGGGGTTCCGAGAGTGGAACCAGAGGACGGCTACTCTCTTCCCCCTATTTGATAAGTCTACTATTGGGCCACTGCCTTTTACATGATAAAATAAAGATTTTCATTTTTGAAAGATCTTATCCACGGTGTGTGCATTGGAGAAAGCTGAATCAGGGCTTCCACAAGCCCTTAAGTCTTAATGATGCCATAAGTCTTAAGGCTTAAGATGAATTCTATGTAAATCTGTCAGGGAGTTTCACTGAGTTTAATTTGCAGAGCAGCTACTTGAGCGAGTGCATCTACATATGTCAGACATTGCTGTTTGCAGCATGATGTTTACTGGCCTGCTGATGACAGGACCAGACTCTGCCTTTTGCTCATACATGTCTTGCGACTCGAGATGGCTATATTGCTAGTAATTCAGTTACCTTGTACCACAACCCGATTCAGGTTGCCCTATGCAAGGGAATAGAGTCCGGTGAATTAATTAATCACTTACTGACCAGCTTCCTTATCCGCTGATACCTGATTGAAGCAATTGGATATACCCCGGCATCAGGCCAAGACGTAGCACCGTGCGCACATGCCATAGTTTATTCTAACCCGGTAACCATATCTGACGGACTACAATTGAAGAGATATCTGCCTTGAAATACCTGCATCCATGTGCACTCTGATTCTAATATGTCCACAGCACTCCCGTCCTGAAGAGACCCCATATCCTGAGAGGGTCGAAACGTCGTCGACTGCATAAAGAGAGACCCTATCAAAAATACCTACACTTTCGGATGTTCAAAAAAACTCTAAAGGCTCCTCTTCTCCTATGCTTCCAATAACCTCTGCCTCCACTAATGTTGTCTTACAAATTGTCTTGCACCACTGTTAGGTTATGGTCACTCCACTGGGGTTCACTAAATCACGTTCAAATTGTATATACTGTATATGGTATACAGTCATAATATCGATATAAAAAATATCGACTGGCCAAAATATCGAGTTAAAATTATAGAATGGACACAATATCGAATTGTCAGAATATAGACTACAAAAAATATTGAATAGAATAGCAAAATATCGAATAGAATAGCATTAATATTGAATCCGAAATATAGAATAGACAAAATATCGAATGGACAGAATATATACAACAAAAATATCGAATTTGAGGTAAGTAAGTTAATACGAATTTTTTAAAGTGTGTTTTATGTTACTATATGTGTGAAAAGTGTATATTTGTTTTATAATTCATTTTAATTAATTAATTTAATTGCATTTAATTTTTGCGTAATATAATTCTGTAACAGGTTGTGGGTTTATAGGGGAATAGGGTGGGACGTAATTTAAATATAATTAATTAAATATGTTAATTTATTTATTGGTATTTATGTTGAATTAATTGGTAATTAATTATTAATTGGTAATTAATTAACATATAATTGGTCATTAATTTTAATTAATTGAATAATTGGCATTTATGTTAATTAAATTAATGTAATTTCTGCAGTGGGTTGTGGGTTTATAGGGGAATAGGATGGGAAGTAATTTAAATATAATTAATTAAATATGTTAATTTAATTATTGTTATTTATGTTGAATTATTTGGGAATTAATTATTAATTGGTAATTAATTAAGATATAATTGTAATTAATTTTAATTAATTGATTAATTGATAAATATGTTAATTAAATTAATGTATTTTCTGCAGCCGGTTGTGGGTTTATAGGGGAAAAGGGTGGGAAGTAATTTAAATATAATCAATTAAATATGTTAATTTTTTATTGGTATTTATTTTGAATTAATTGTTAATTATTTATTAATTGGTAATGAATTAAAATATAATTGGTCAATAGTTTTAATTAATTGATTAATTGACAATTATGTTAATTTTATTAATTTATTTTCAGTAGTGGGTTGTGCGTTTATAGGGGAATAGTGTGGCAAGTAATTGAATTATAATTAATTAAATTTTTAAATGTATTTATTGCTTATTTTTGTTGTAATATTTATTTTTGTATTAATTGTTAAATAATTTAGTGTTAATTGGTAAATAATTTGTATTAGTAGGTAATTTTCTTTTAATAATTAAATTTCATTTGTATTTTTAATTGATTAATTAATATATTAAATACAATTGTTAATTATTTTATATTATTTGTAATTGGTATTAGTATTTAATTTAATTTAATTCATATATGAAGTATTTACTTTCCCTACTGTTGCACTCACTGGAGTGGGAATAGTAATTTTTACCCCTACGCTATCCAAACCTTTCCCTACTGTTGCACTCTCTGGAGTGGGAATAGTAATTTGAACCTCTACGCTATCCAACGCTTTCCCTACTGTTGCACTCTCTGGAGTGGGAATAGTAATTTTTACCCTCCCGCTATCCAACGCTCTCCCTACTGTTGCAATCACTGGAGTGGGAATAGTAATTTTTACCCCTACGTATCCAACGCTTTCCCTACTGTTGCACTCTCTGGAGTGGAAATAGTCATTTTTACCCCTACGCTATTCAAGGCTTTCTCTACTGTTGCTCTCACTGGAGTGGTAATAGTAAATTTAACCCTCTCGCTATCCTACATTGAAAATATTGTCCAAAATATGTCCAACAAAGAGTTTGGGGTCATAGAAAGCATAGCGAAAAATGAGAAGATAATCTGCCAAAAAGCGGATAAGGGAGGAGCGATGATGATTCTCAACACAGCATTCTATGAAAATACAGTTAAAGAACATTTAGAGGATCCGAACTTATATATGGAAATCCAAGCGAATCCAACAGAAGAAATGAGAAGGATTTTACAAGATATCCTTAGGAAAGCAGTGGCTAACGGGACAATTAGTGAGAAATCTAGAAAGTTCCTAACACAAGATAGTCCAAAGAGCCCTACTATGTACATGGTACCAAAAGTACATAAAGACCTGCTTAAACCACCCTGCCGCCCAATCGTCTCCACAAAAATGAGTATTCATGAACCAGTGGGAAAGTTTATTGATAAACACTTACAGCCTTTGGTTTATAAGAGTCTATCATACATAAAAGACACGACAGACTTCTTGACAAAAGTGCAACATGGGATAATGGAGGATGACAGTGTAATGGCGACGGTTGACGTAAAATCGTTGTATACTTTGATACCACACAAGGAAGGCCTGGAAGCCATAGAGAGTGCCTTATTGCAGAGTTCATACCCCCAAGATTTACAAGTTTTCTTGATGGAACTTATGCAGTTTACATTATTCAACAGCTATTTTTGTTACAAGGAGAAATGGTTTATTCAATTAAATGGTACTTCGATGGGAAATTGCGCCGCTCCGGCGTACGCCAATTTGTTCATGACAGCATTCGAAGATCAACATATCTACCACGATGATGAATGGGCTACTAACCTCCTCATGTTTGTAAGGTTCATAGATGATATCTTTCTGATATGGATGGTACAGAAGAGTCATTAAAAAAAAGTTGGAGATTCTGGATACAATAAACGACAGAATTGGATTCACATGGAACATAAGTAAGGATGTCATACAATTTTTGGATGTAGAGATCACAAAAATAGGCAAAACATTCAACACCAACATATATCGCAAACCCACAGACAGAAATAATCTTTTACAATATAAAAGTCACCATCCTCAATCATTGAAAACACATCTACCCAACTCCCAATTTCTTAGGGTCAAAAGGCTGGTATCTGAAGAAAAAATCTGTCAACAACAGCTAGACACAATGGCCAAAAGGTTTGAGTCCCGAGGATAGCCGGAAAAATTAATCAAAGATTCAAGGGAAAGAACCCAAAGAAAAACAAGGTCAGAGTTGCTAACAGCGAAACCAAAAATCAAGGAACAAAGAATTACGTGTGTAAGTAAATATTCCAACGTAAGTGCTAATTTCAAAAGAATTATCCGTAAAAACTGGCAAATGGTTAAATTGGAACCAGACTTTGAAGGAATATTCCAAAAGGAACCACTGTTCGCATTTACCAGAGGGAAAAACATAGGTGAATTATTGAACACTCCCAAAGACAGGATAAACAAACAGACATTCAAAGGAACAGTACCATGTTTAAATTGTGGTAATTGCCATAACATCATGAAGGGTGCTAGTATCACTCACCCGATGTAAGGTTACAAAATTCCCTTAAACCTTAATGCAACATGTGATACAACCAACATCGTATACCTATTGAAATGCCCATGTGGACAGGGTTATGTGGGCCACACAGAACGGAAACTTAAGACTCGTTTGAACAAACACAAAAGTAATATAAGAACAGTACTAATGAAATCAACAGTGGCAGCACATTTTATGGACAAAAAGCATAACGTAAGCCAACTGAGGGCCTGCGTGTTGGAAATAGTTCCTAAAAAGGAAGGACCCTTGAACAAAAAAATCCTCTTACAGAGGGAAAATCATTGGATCTATCACTTGTGTAGCCTTAAGCCGAATGGGCTAAATGAAAGAATGGAATTTACATGCTATTTGTAATGTTGAGAGATTATTGTGTATTGTGAATTCTCCAGTAATTGTTTAGTAATATCTTAGAAATAGAATTGCCCACACAAGGAGACAATGAAAGTAAACGTACATTACATCTGATAGTTTTTATAGTGCAGGACCCGCGAGATTGATGCGCCGCAAGAGAATGTATAGAGCCCGAGGAGCATGTCACTAGTGATAGTGCTCACCGTGTTGATAAAGTTAGCCTTAAGCAGCTTTTGTTAAAAAATAGCCGTAACACCTTTAATGTGTGCATGCGCGAGACTCGCGTTTGAACTAACAGCGTCGAAGCCAAACGGAGCGGAGGGGCTTCGCGTACTGAGATTCTAAAAGCTGGGATTAAGGTGAGAGGCGAACACCGGGCAAAGACACTTACTAACGGCAAGTCAAACGTATACTTTAACAACAGAACGCCCGTGTGGGCAGCAGCTAGCGCGTAATGGTTAGCAACACGAACAGAGAATGAGTTAGTAGCATCATACACTCACCGACGGTTAGAACCTGAAGGTCAAAAACATAGCGGGTGTCATACTGGATGCATATCTCTTATATTAAAGGAGTATACATAGAAGTGTCGAAGAGAAAGTATAGCATTTAATTTGCATATTTACGAAAGAAGTTATCCAGTGAGATAGAATGGAACCCTATGATTACAAAGTGTGTTATTTGTTTAATTTTCAGGCGTTCCCTGATGAAGGTGCCGAATGCACCGAAATGCATTGGAATGAGGAATGATTTATATTTACTCCTAACATGATCAAATAAGAATTAAATGTGAATTAACATGTGGATATAAGAATTAAAGAACTTTGATTAATCGAACCACTGAATGAACAATATCATTTATTAGAGCTGGTATCCGCACAAGGTGCTTGTGCCTAGGGTGATACACCTGTGATGTAACAGGCGTGCGATCAGTGGAATAGTAATTTTTACCCTCCCGCTATCCAACGCTCTCCCTACTGTTGCACTCACTGGAGTCGGAATAGTAATTTTTACCCCTACGTATCCAACGCTCTTTCCCTACTGTTGCACTCTCTGGAGTGGAAATAGTAATTTTTACCCCTACGCTATTCAACGCTTTCTCTACTGTTGCACTCACTGGAGTGGTAATATTAAATTTAACCCTCTTGCTATCCTACGTTGAAAATATTGTATATGTTTTGTTAATAATATGTATATATATATATATATATATATATATATATATATATATATATATATATATATATATATATATATATATAAATATATATATATATGTAGTAAAATTATTTAAAAATTTTTTTACGTTACATTAATTATTTATTAATTTTAAGTTTATTTAAGTATTTTAAGTATGTTTAAATTAATTATATTTATTATTATATTACTTCTAAATTACTTTTAAGACATTTAAAAAATTCGATATTTTGACTGTATATTTTTTGCAACGATATTTTGGAGTCAATATTTTTGTACTTACCTGTTTGAAGATATGAATTTGATATTCTGGCATTCTATATTTTTTCCACAATATTTTGGCAGGTAGATATTTTGCTCCTCGATATTCTGTCAGTGATCCCTTGCAAGGTATATATTGTTCTTCTTAAAAGAGTTCCTTGTGAACATTGTCTTTTTAGGTCTCGGTAATATCCGGTCTGCCGGCAGACCGGAAGTCCGAGATTTAATGTTGTTTAGTAGGGCTTCAGAACCCGCCTCCCTGCCCTGTCTCTCCACCATTGGCTGGCTTCCTAAACGGAGGCCAGCCTTTGGAGGAGAGAGCCGTCCCTCCAAAGAAGCTCCGTCTTTTTCGGATTCGGGGGCGTGATTTTTTGCGTTCTTTAGCCCTGTGACGTCGTCCGTCACTCAGGGCGCAAAACCACGCCCCCGAATTCAAAAAAATCCGGAAGCTTGGGGGCCGCCATTTTGCTGCGTCTACTGAGGAGGTAAGTTTATCGTGCGTGCCTTCCTCGTCACGCTCTCGCCTCCCCCGTGCCCCCACCCCTCCCTCCCTCTCCAGCGGCCATGTGCAGGAAAGCCTCCACGCCGTAGTGCGAGCTGTGACTGGCTCGAGACCCCTCTCTGCACCTCCCTCCAGAGGGGGCACGGCTCTGCACAGCCACAGCTGGGTCTGCCTGCCAGCCGGGTCCCACTCGTCCCACCGCTCACACCGGGAAGGAAGGGGCGGAAAAGGGGTCAACCCATTTCTTCACCTTTCACCTGACTGCAGCTCCGGTCTGCAGAGAAGATGCTGCCCGGGAAGGCGGCCCTGTGCGTCCTATTGCAGTTCCTGCTGCAGTTAACGCCAGTCTTCGAGGCGCTCCCGACGTACCAAGGTAAAAGAGAGGGGTGTGTTTCACGCTTGTGGCCGCTTTGTGACAGACTGTGGGTTCCATCTGTGGGAATGCAAATGCATGCATTGAACGCACTTTGTTCGGTTTTATGCTTCGATCCCGAGGTGCCTCTGCCTTGTAGTGGCGCAGCTCTGGCTTTCATTAGAGCAGTCTGCACAACACCCTCGAAAAATGCCTGCTCAGCAGTTCACGTCTACTGGCACGTATGGCACCCACTGGGAACACTTCTTTTCAACAGTAGCAGCACACACATGATGCTTACACAACTGCTCCCTTCTTTCAGAGCATCCAAGGCCGATGTACCCCACCGCAGACGTCCCCCAAAGTCAGCAGTGCCCACTTGGTATTTTCTTCTATACTCACAGACACAACAAAGAGCCGTGCTTTTAGATGCACATCACACACCTACAGTCACCCATGACGCAGACTGACGGTCATGGACACTTACACATTCATTCACATGGACCGACAAACATACAATCACACATGCAAACACATCAACACATATCCAGGCGCATTAACACAGTTCAACATGCATATATGCAGATATGTATGCAGACAACTCACAGAGGCACATTTACACATAAACAGCACACATGCACACAGTCACAGACAACACACTTACTGGCAAACACACACAGACAGATGGACTGGGGAGAAGATGGGCTGACAGAAGGCTAGAGAGATGGGTGACATACATACTGTGCCGGTCTGTGCCGTACTCCCTGTCATTAGACCTACAATCAGACATGCACCGTACCAGACAGAAATTAGTGTTCCTATTCACATGGGCCAACACACGGACCATCACTCGTGAACCACAGTCCGGCAGATGCACAGGCACCTATGAACACAGGTCAACAGGCATAAAGGTAGGCATTCAAACGTACCGGAGTGCACAGACCAACAGGCAGAAAGCATGCTTGTGCCCATCTATATGTACAGAGGCACATCATACACACACGGGACAGGATGGACTGGACTCCGGGGCTATCTGGCAGTGCTGGAAGCACCAGACTGACAGGTTCTAACGCCCAGAGACCGGCTGCACGCCTCTGCAGAAATAGGTGCGTGCATGTGCATTTGCCTTCCTTCGTGCAGTGAGTTTGTATTTACAAACAAGTGAGTTCTGCACTGGTGGGGTGTAAAAGGGTGTCACAGAGATCTCTCCATATGGAAAAACACACACATTTAAAAAGCAGATGATTCGGGTTCCTGCTTCAAACTGTGGCAGCGTTGGCTGGTATGAAAGTGTGGGTAGCTTCTTTCCATGTATGTGCATCACGGGCGTGCTGCATCTCCTCTCCGAGCCCGGGGCGCCCCTGCCCTGTAGTGGCGCAGCTCTGGCTTTCATTAGAGCAGTCTGCACAACACCCTCGAAAAATGCCTGCTCAGCAGTTCACGTCTACTGGCACGTATGGCACCCGCTGGGAACACTTCTTTTCAACAGTAGCAGCACACACATGATGCCTACACAACTGCACTGTGGTCGGTCTCGTGTGCTCAGTGCCTGTTGCCAATTGGAATCTCTCCAGTGAGTGACTTGAACATGATGCTATGTTGTGTTATATCGTGCATTGGTGTGCACGAAGTGTGCGTCATTGTGTGAGCGCGAGTGTCACTCAATGGTTTCCATAGCCTGCTCTCGAAGAGATGTCATTTGTTCCTATGTGATTAAGTCTGGCCGTCATGCAAATGTAAGTACTTTGTGACCTCGTGATGGGTATGCAGCAGTATATAAATAATACTTTTGGAGTACCCCAAAGGCACCTTGGGACTCACAAGAGGTAAAAGTGCTACACGTATACCAATATAATACAATTGTGCAAGGCTAACGTGAAGTTCACTGCCTAGCCATAAGAGGTCTTTTGAGGACTAAAGGGTTAGGGAAGTAAGTAGGTTTGGCCATTTTGCTACCAAGCCCATTAAAAAACACTTATTGGCTGTGGTAAAAGAAGGATGACAGTTCAAAATTATGTAGTATTCACAGCACTGTTAGGCCACACCCCTGCAGTAATTCCAGAAAAACTGACTGGCCTACAAACAAGCTTGCAGCCTGTAAGTCTGCACAACCAGAAGAAAAGGCATGGTGGCAGATTGTCACATGGCCTCAACTCTTACCACCTGGGGATCCTCCATTCCGCTTGTATCCGGATTGTGATTTCTGGGACCACTACTGAACAAACTTGTCCAGGCCACCGTTCTGCCCAACTCGGCTAAATCATTTTGCATTCAATCACTCCTCAATTGCACTAATGGAGTTGCTCGTCTGCATTTGGTCAAAACTTTCACTGGCTGACTAGATGCCACGACTGACGCTGGCAAATGCATGGGTGGACAACACAGATCAAGCAACAGTCTGTATACACGTTCTTAAGCCCAGCAAGATTCTTACCTTTTGTAATCTCCCCATCCTCAAATCGCTTTGAGGCTCCAGTTAGTGGCAAAACAGCGATTTACAAAACTCATAAAGCAAAGAAAAACAAACTCCTGAAAATGGCTTCTAGGAAATTTCCTCAAAAACAATGTTGTCGCCATCAGCAATTTTGTGGAGGGACGTCCATATGATGTAAGAATATGGGACAGAAAATGTGCCTTGCTGATTATTGTTGATATTTATTGGCTCATGTATAGCACTGAACCCACCACTTGAATCTCACTTTTGGTAGTACAGAATAGCCGGAGCAGTTCTAAGGCGCAAAGGCTTTGAGTTATAAAAGATGCATAACATAGTAGAGTAATTAATTGTATTACAGTACAGTACATACATCAATATCTGTGACGGGCTGTGCTGGCTGTGAGAGCTGTGTGGGCTGTGAGAGCTGTGTGGGCTGTGAGAGCTGTGTGGGCTGTGAGCTGTGTGGGCGGTGAGAGCTGTGTGGGCTGTGAGGGCTGTGAAAGCTGTGTGGGCTGTGAGAGCTGTGTGGGCTGTGAGAGCTGTGTGGGCTGTGAGGGCTGTGAGAGCTGTGTGGGCTGTGAGAGCTGTGAGGGCTGTGAGGGCTGTGTGGGCTGTGTGGGCTGTGAGAGCTGTGTGGGCTGTGAGAGCTGTGTTGAGAGCTGTGTGGGCTGTGAGAGCTGTTGGCAATGTAAATAACAATGCCATTTATTTATAATAACAACAAAAAAAATAATGTCATGAGCAATGCCAATAGCTCTACCTTTAATAATGCCGAGACCATTGCATTGTAAATGCTTGTTACTTAATGATGTTTGATCCAGGGCGCTCTATGCTGCTATGTAAAGCAGGGGGCACATTTTACCGAAGTGTGTGTTTTGCTCTGGAATGCATTCCTGCAGGCATGTTTCATCTTTTGATTGCACATCTTTATTTTATTGTACATCTTTATTTTTGATTCGGACTAGGGTTGGTCACCCTTTCTGCTTTTGGTATTGCTTATTTGTCATGACTGCGCCAGTTTGTGGATGATGAAGTAAGTTACTGGTAATTTAATTACTCGGAGTCTATGCGTCACTGACACAGGCATGTGATACATACCCCCCTCCCCCTCCCTCTCCCATTGGTCACTGAGTCGGGCCCATCCTGGGAGCCTGGGATTGGACCATGATGTCTTCTGGGTAGGTGGTTCTGCATTCCCATTTAATGATGTAGCAGGGGGCTAAAACAAAATACATAATGTAGGAAGGAGCTAAGACAACCGACAGCATAAGTGGACTCACCTCCATTATCATAACTGCAATGAAGAATAAGAAAGGACTTTTAATAGAATTACCTGCAAAAAATGAAACCACGCCACACGTGCGATATGAGCTCAAGCACATCTTCCACCCCTCACGTCAGGGTCGTTGCTTTCTGCGGCTGTTTTCGTAACTAATTTGATTCAGTATAAACAATTAGTTGTGAAAAGTGAGCTGGTCATTACATTTTGTCGTACCACTTGCAACCCAACTGATTTAGGTGGTCAGGTACTGCTCTTTTTCTGCAACTACTGCCCACTGATTTCAAGCTCTCAAATAGTTCGAGCAGGACGTCAATTTGGCCAGAAGATGGCGCAATTGCATTAGAAACGTTTTTCGTCTTGTCATTTAGAGGAACCCAAGTAAATAGTTAAGTTCAAGTGTTCAACTCAGGGTCAACTCCCTTTTTATTTGACAGAATAACTTTAATTGATATCGCAGTGGTTTTTGACCCTGAGCCTGAGACTCCAAGCGTGGTTTCTCATTATGCTGCTGCGTGTCCTCGAGAGGACATATTATCCCCTCTGATGTCCGTGTGAAGAAGCTTCATGGGACACAAACCAAGGATCTTTATGTGTAAACGAAGGGAATTTCACTGAATGCACACTAATGTACGACCAGGCTGTTCCTGGATAGCGTGTTGTTCCATTTAAAGTGTGATCTGACGTTTAAAATGTCAGCATTTTTGGATAATTCAATTGAAAATAAGGCTGTCATTATTTTACCTCACCCAGCATGCCTTTAAGCAGACCCAAATCCCTCGTCGTTACTTTTGGGGCCTGCAAGGAGCCCAGCAGCGCACCGAATGTATGAATAATCTGGTCAAAGCCGAGTTAGGACTGCTTTTCACGCCGAGTTCTTCTCTCATCCCGTGCCTTGTGTCACCCAGGCAGCTCTGTACATAGTCGATGGTTGCAGCAGCACGCCTGCACCACACGGTGGCGCTCTGCTGCCGCCTGAAGCTTGGCGTAGCACTCACCATGGGGCATATGTATGAATATCCCTGTTTGCGATTCTCAAATAGCGATTTTTTGAGAATCACTATTTGAGAATTGCAAAATGGGATGCATGTAAAAAGAATCAGAAATTATGTGCGATTTCTTAGTATTCCTTATTTGCGATTAGAAAATTGCGAACTCGCAATGAAGGAATACTTTCCCATTCATTTCTATGGGCCAGGAGGCCCTTAGGAATGAATGGGAAGTCATTCTCAATTTGCGATTCGCAATTTACGATTCGCAAATTGAGAATAATTTCAAGGGTGCAAGGGTGTCATAAGGACACCCTGATGCTCCCCTGAAATGAACATGTGTGCGCATATGGCGCACATACATACCCTAAGGGCATGTGTGTGCGCCACCTTCACAAATGCCAAAAAGTGCATTTGTGAAAGAAATCGCAAATTACCACCAACTTAAAGTTGGTGGTAATTTGCGATTTCTTAAGGGGAAATCCCAAAACTTGAGTGCTTGTTGCATAGCATTTAAAGAATCGCAATTTGCGATTCCTTAAATGCTTACGTAAAATTAAGGAATCGCAAATTTTCCTAAAACAACCCGTTTTCCGAATTTTTAGTCACAAAAGTTGCTTTTTTGCAATTCGCACCGTTTGCGACTAAAAATTCCGTTCATAGATATGCCCCCAAATCGTTAAACAGAGACAGGAGTCTGGCCTCGTCCCACACTGCTCTTTCTGCGCATCCTTCATGATTTAGGAGCATGTCTGGTAAAGTGGGGGGTGAGGGAGTTATGGATGAGGGTAAGGGACACGGGGGCATATTACCAACAACTAGCGATAATTTTTGTCTCTAACTTGTTTAGAGACAAAAATTATCGCCGCACATCGGCGATTTTTATCGCAGATAAACCTTGCTATTAGCAAGGATTATCGCAAATGCAATAAAAATCGCCGCAAATGAATGAATATCGCTGAAAAGTCAGCGATATTCATGCATTATCGAGCAAATGCTCTTAGCCATGTTATCCACCTCCCATTGGATAACATGGCTAAGAACTGCTCAGGGCAGGTGTTAGCTTTTGGAGATATTCGCGCTTAGCGCGAATATCTCCAAAAGTTGGTAATAGGAGATAGCGATGTTAACGACTGTTTCCAGTCGCTAACATCTTGGCACGCCCACTTTGCATGTCATTAGTGATAAATATCACTGACATGCAAAGCGGGGCCCAAGATGGTCGCTATCTCCTTTTAGCTGTCACTAACTGGTGTTAGCGACAGCTTGGTAATAGGGAGATAATTTTATCTCCACTTTCTTGGCTTTTGAAGCCAAAAAAGCGGGGATAAACCCCCTTGATAATATGCCCCACGGACACTTATGAAATGGCCACATTTGTTGTCAATTATTTCCAGTAGTGCACATGATGGAATCCATTGGCAGGTCCTTCACTTTGAACTGTCCTTGAGTTGACATGGTCAGTGAGACGACATGCAAGCCTTTTTCATTCTGAGACCTGCTTGTTTAAAATAATTTGATGACTTAACTCTTTTTTCACAACTGTTATGTCAAGTCAAGTTATACTTTATTCTGCTACAATGAGCCATACAATTACATAGAAAAAGCAATATGCAATTATGTAGAACTAGTGTTATCCTCTCCGTCCTCAGGATCAGCGTGTGGTTAGATAGGCCACCTCCAGATCTATCCAAGCCCCGATTGCTGTTATAGCCGTGGGCTAGAGATGGATCAGGTGAGGGCAAAACAGGAAGGAAAGGAAGGGGACTGCGGGGAGGGAGAGCTGTGAAGACAGAGAACACAATGATTGGTACCAGTTCTACTGAATGCACTCCTAACACTATATACTGACAGTATATAACAGTTTTTCTACCTGTAACTTGAAAGCAGCCCACAATAACTCAGGAGATACTTCTCTTCTACTGAGAACATGTAAGTTCAGCATGCGTCTGTCTTCCCCTGCAAACATAAACCTCACTATTGTAACAACCCCCAGGACCTGATTTCTAGCAGAACTATAATTATAACGAAAGGGAAATACATACCCTATTCTCTCTACCCGTGGGTAATGAAGATGCGGAGTCAGTGCTCTATGCCGATAAAGAAAGGACACAGTCTCTCCCTGAACATAAATAAGGGTTACGTCACCCAAAAGTAAGGCAAGAAAGGGTTACCTGGATAGTTGTTCGGTAACTTTAAGGAATCGAATTTCTTCGTCCCAGCCCGGGACCTATGACAGTAATCCTCCGCAATAGCCGATGCAAGAAGGCTCGCCAACGGAGGATTACAGGGGGGGAGTATACGGAACACAAACAAAAGGTATTTCCTCCGCAATAGCCGTTGAAAGAAGGCTCGCCAACGGAGGAAATCGGAATCAGAATGAACCCCGATCTGAGGTTCTGAAATCGTGTCCTCCGCAAGAGCCGATGCAAGAAGGCTCGCCAACGGAGACACGCGGAATGACAATACAGCGGAACCAAAGAACACGAAATTCTGTCCTCCGCAATAGCCGGTGAGAAGGCTTGCCAACGGAGGACCAAGGAGAACAACAATACTGGAAACACTCGCTACACTTGCCCAAACGTAGAGACGTCAAGAACGATGGCGGTCATAATCCAAAATATCCGACACCGGATGAAGGAAGTGACGTCCTATTTATACCCCGCCTCCTATACCGCTTAGCAGTCTGGGAATTGTAGTTTAATCACCGTCCGTACCCTTGTCCATAGCGAGGCGCGACAGAAACCTGACAGTTCTGTTATCCTCTCCGTCCTCAGGATCAGCGTGTGGTTAGATAGGCCACCTCCAGATCTATCCAAGCCCCGATTGCTGTTATAGCCGTGGGCTAAAGAAGGATCAGGTGAGGGCAAAACAGGAAGGAAAGGAAGGGGACTGCGGGGAGGGAGAGCTGTGAAGACAGAGAACACAATGATTGGTACCAGTTCTACTGAATGCACTCCTAACACTATATACTGACAGTATATAACAGTTTTTCTACCTGTAACTTGAAAGCAGCCTGCAATAACTCAGGAGATACTTCTCTTCTACTGAGAACATGTAAGTTCAGCATGCGTCTGTCTTCCACTGCAAACATAAACCTCACTATTGTAACAACCCCCAGGACCTGATTTCTAGCAGAACTATAATTATAACGAAAGGGAAATACATACCCTATTCTCTCTACCCGTGGGTAATGAAGATGCGGAGTCAGTGCTCTATGCCGATAAAGAAAGGACACAGTCTCTCCCTGAACATAAATAAGGGTTACGTCACCCAAAAGTAAGGCAAGAAAGGGTTACCTGGATAGTTGTTCGGTAACTTTAAGGAATCGAATTTCTTCGTCCAAGCCCGGGACCTATGACAGTAATCCTCCGCAATAGCCGATGCAAGAAGGCTCGCCAATGGAGGATTACAGGGGGGGAGTATACGGAACACAAACAAAAGGTATTTCCTCCGCAATAGCCGTTGAAAGAAGGCTCGCCAACGGAGGAAATCGGAATCAGAAGGAACCCCGATCTGGGGTTCTGAAATCGTGTCCTCCGCAAGAGCCGATGCAAGAAGGCTCGCCAACGGAGACACGCGGAATGACAATACAGCAGAACCAAAGAACACGAAATTCTGTCCTCCGCAATAGCCGGTGAGAAGGCTTGCCAACGGAGGACCAAGGAGAACAACAATACTGGAAACACTCGCTACACTTGCCCAAACGTAGAGACGTCAAGAACGATGGCGGTCACAATCCAAAATATCCGACACCGGATGAAGGAAGTGACGTCCTATTTATACCCCGCCTCCTATACCGCTTAGCAGTCTGGGAATTGTAGTTTAATCACCGTCCGTACCCTTGTCCATAGCGAGGCGCAACAGAAACCTGACAACTAGTCACTAAACTAAAATAAATTGCATAATATATACAATAAAATTATAAGCTATGAAGCGTTAAGGTGAGTTTGACGTAACACATTTAAAAACACACATAGGTTGCTGAAGACTCTCTGCGGTTTTCTAAGAAGTGGGGCCTCTATTCCTGTGTAGTCCTGTGAGAGAAGGGAGATAGTTTCAGCTTCCATGTGATCAGCACTCTCTCTGCTCTTCCCCATTCTCTCTTTACTCCTTTCCCCTTCTTCTCTTTTTCTTCCCTCTACTCACCCTCCCTTTCAGGGTGAATGGAAACTGAATTGCGTGCTGCCAAACCGTCTAATTGATTGGTAATTAATTTTTTCACAAGGTGAGTGACAATGGGCCTTATTTAAGAGGCCTTGCAACACTTTTGCGCTTCTGTTGCGTCACTTTTTGTGACGCTTTGGCGCTGTAAACCATGCCTCCTGGTGCGCCCTATTTACAAAGTGACGCATCTAATCAGATGCGTCACTTTGTAATTCCCTGCGCTACATTATACCTGCGTCAGGTATAATGTATGCAGGGTGGGCGTTCCCACGTAAGAAAGGCCTCGTAGACGTGACGCAGTGAAATTTGCGAGATTTCACTGCGCCACTTCTAGGGTGCAAATGCATCACAATCTTACGCCTGCTTCACAGCAGGCGTAAGACTTGGGAAGGCCCTTTCACATGGGGCTTGCCCCATGTGAAAGGACACATTGCTGGAGTTTCTTCACTTTTGTGACACACTCCACCAATGTGCCACTTTTGCGCCTACAGATACGTCAAAAATACTGACGGAGCTGTAACTCCTTGCGGCATGATGCGTCATACAGAAAATATGACGCATCCATCATGTCGCAAGGAGGGCGCACTGAGAAGTGACGCATCACTGCTTTCACGGAGCGATGCGTCACTTCTCATAAATGAGGCCCAATGTTTTTAGGTCTGGGTTTTGGCAACGCAGCTGTCAAGCAGCTCAATTGCCAACAAACCAGAGTGGGTTTTGGGTCCTTGCCTTTCAGCCACTTTCTTCTTTGAACAGCCTTTTTCAGCCATTGACCTGAGATTTTGGGACTTATTTACAAGCCCCTTGCGCCGCTGGTGCGCCACTTTTTTCCATATTAAATGTGACGCACCGGCAGTGCAAGGGGATTGTAAATAAGCCCCTTTGTCTCTTATGTCGTGCCTTAGCACATTGGAGTATTTATCTCTCGCATAATGGCATTGGCTGTTTGGAGGATCCTTCCACCTCCATGCTAGTGTTCAATTGAGCTGCATGAGGGACTACTTTCCAGCAGTAGTATTCTGTGTCTGCTCCTGCTGGCTCCCTCCAGTGTGCCTCCCTCTAGTTTGCCAGCGCTGCATGCATTAGTACATTAAACCCACGCCTACAAGCTTTGTCAGTGTCTGTTGCAAATTGCTGTCATTCTCAAAAGTTAATATTTGAGCCTTTGATGCAGCAAACCCTGTGTGCAGAAGACAATGCCACAGGGGGTGTTCATTGAGAGGGCTGGAGGAAATGTGACAAGGAAGATTGTAAGAGGGGTCAAGGGGAGGTAAAGTCGATTTGCGTCGTTGTAAACCCTCCCGCGTTTCCTGAGCTCTTCCACTCCACTTGAAGGAGGCCTGAAGGGACAGTGGCTTGCATCCCATACATCACTACAGCTAATGGGGTGCCATTTTACATTCGGGTGCCTCTAGCCGTGAATTTGCATTGCAAATCACTAGCCAGCTAATAAACAGAAATAATGGATGCCAGTTGTAAACATTGAGCTCTTCTCAAGTGATTCATTCAGCCTGAGGACTCGAGGGTGGCTCTCAGAACCCACACAAGCTTTGAAATACATTGTTTTGCCTGGATATTAAGGTAAATGCATACATGAGGATAGGAGTCAATATTTTTCCATAGGTCAGGAGAGGTAAAGACATGGGCCGTAGCTGATAAAAGTTCACCTTCAGCGAGCTATGGAGCCCCATGCCTAGCCTAATGTGTGACATGTGAGAACAAAAAAACATACACCACAACTGTTCGCACTCACATACAGGCAGGGCCACTGGCATTATGCAGCAGGGGAGGGCCAACCAAAGTATGCAGCGGGTTTGACTAAACTATGCGCCAAGAAAAGGCACATTTTGTGATACTATTACTTCAATTTTTTGCAATGTTTACACATGGCAACGTTGTATAGGCAAAGATTTCATCTCATTGGTGCCAGTTGGACAACCAAATGCAGCAACAAGCAACCGTAAAATGCCCTGTCAATCTTTGCAAAGGGCCTTCCTCTGCGAAGGGGCACATTTCCTCACGTTTTAATAGCTTTGAATCGGTTTAAGCTAGAAACTATTTTTTGGTAAAATCTACAGATTATGCAGCAGATGTGAATTATGTGGCAAATGCAGCAACCCCATTATTATGTGGAAAACACAGTGGCCGCAGAATCTCATAATTCCAGTGGCTGTGTAGAGGGTTTATATATATATCACTTGTATATTTATTCACTCAATCCGTTGCCTCCTGATTGGACAATTTACAGGTCCGCCTCATCCTTAAGCACCTCAGATCTGAAAGGGCCCCAGGCCTCAACGGACTACCAAACGCTTTATTCGAACAAGATCAACAATTCTGGTCTGCTCACCTAACCCCATTGTTTAATTATGCCTTCCTCACCAACTCCATACCGGGATTTTGGTGCGGCAGCACACTCCACTCTATTTACAAATCTGGCTCGCACTCCAACCAAGCAAAATACAGACTGATTGCATTCATTGATATTGAAGCAAAGATCTACGCCTCCAACCTTTTGATAGACCTCGAAGCCTGGGTTTCTTCTGCAAACATGATTCCAAAAACGCAGACTGTCTTCAGAGCAGACATGTCCAACCTCTTTGCAGTCAGCCCCCTCGTATATGGCTGAGATACCCGCCACCCCCTCTCAACACAATCCCCAATAATTGGGAAACCGGAAACAGTTCTTGAACTTTTGGAAGGCGGGAAGGGAGTTACCCTTCCCGGCCGTATTTATTAAAATATGAAACAAAATCAAAACATTAAAATAACAGTTTCATATCAGGTACAATTTCATATCCACATTACGATGTTTGGCTAACCTTAACATATATCTAATACAAAGGTTCTCCTAGCCGATACTAACATCCTTACAAGAATTGTATTTCAAATTGAAATTGTACATCCTAACGTTAAGGGCCAACGGCAAGGTCGTAACCGGTGTCAGATCCCTAAACCAGAACTCCCCCCTCACTTGTGAGGGGCGGTCGCACAGAGGACTTCACCTCGTGTGCCATACCAATTTCCCTTGTCTTGACGGGGGCCCCTGTTAACTCGACGCCATGTACGTGGTCGTCCGAGGACTCGTGTGAGGTGTCTAGAAGGTAGCGTAGACCCCCCTCCCCACCCTACACAACTTACCACATCTGCCGTCGCAGATGTCCTGGCCCCGGGAAATTCCCAGGAGGGGCCCGTAGCCCCTCCTATCCAGGGAGGGGCCTTGACCGCCTTCCCTTTCCTTTAGGCGTCCCGTCCTTAGAAGGGACCGCCTCCCCGTTGAGGGGCCAATGGCCACCTCCCCCCGGGCGCTCCCATCCGTAATGGGTGACGCCCCCCCCAGGGATCTTCCAATGACTGCTCACCGATCATGACCTTACCGCCACAGGCCGGATAGTTGACCGGCTATCCGGACCCCCCACAAAAAACTCCTACCTAAAGGTCATGTTGCAAACTCCTTAACGATGCTACGAGGTCTCCTATTAGTAAAGAATTCCCCACCCGGGACAAATGGACCCCATCCTCTAGATACATATTGTCCCCCCTGATACAACCATGAGGAATCGAATGCAAAGTACTTGTACGGAACAGTCTACCAAGCTTGTTGTTAATCTTTTTCACAGAATGATTTATAGCAGACACTGAATTCGCCCCCCGCCACACCTTTCTTGGAATCATATGGGACCATGCAATTGTGCACCCTGGAACCCTCCTCGCCAACCAACTTACTGTGGATAGTATTGCCTCGAGAAGTAGTCGTCTACCAGTGGTCACCAAATCATTGCCCCCAAGATGTACTATGATTATAGCTGGCGGTGACCTTGTCCGCCCTAACAAACCCTCAAGAAAAGGGTGAAACTGGTCAATACAGAGCCCGCCCCTTCCGTAGAAGGTCACCCTGTACCCGTATTCCCCAGCTGTGTGAATCATGTCACCTGCTTTGAATACGTCCCCGGCACGCCTCACGTATGAGTGGGCCACGACCCACACCACTCTTTCATCAGCCGGTGATCTTTGACCGCTGGTTCCCAGGTGTCGGGCCGACTGCACAGTCCGCCCCGCCTCGTAGGTTTGCGAAACTGTAATCAAACAAAAACAAGAAGCGTGAGTACATGATATCAGCTTCACAACATGTGCAACCGCACATACCTTTTGAAACAATTCGAGGACCAACGCCCCAACTGTTTCACTTTATCAACACTCAGACCCCTGGCTGTAGCCTCTGTAGCCGCCCCTGTCCGGAAGGAATGAGTCCCAAACTCGGCCGGGTTCAGGCCCGCGGCCGAGATTGCCATTGCAAGCACCCGCTGGAACTGAAACTTCGTCAGTGGGGTGGCATCTGCATGCCTCAGCAAGGTCCCCCCCCATGATGCCGCCCTCTGCGCCAAATATTCCTCGACGCATGCAACCGGGCACATGGGAGATCCGGGGATCCGCCGGATTACTACACTATCCCTGATCGCTCCCTGATCGGTCTTGGACCTGACAAACGAGACAATCATTGTCTCCCCTTTTACTAGAATGTGCTCTCGGCACAGTCCACCCCCGTATCCTGCTTATTCTTTGCCACCAATTCGCTTATCCGCATAGCCCCATGAAATGCTAATGCAAAAGCGGCCCGGAATAACACTGTTTCCGCCTGGGATGAACAAGTAGCAGGGAGTACGGACAGTAATAGGGCCAACCTATCCAGGCCTATCGGGTGCCTTTCATCTACTCTGCGACCCTCAAGGCGTTGCCACCCACGCAGCGCTTTCTGTACCACAAAAGACGCTGTAGGGTCCTGGATACCATGAGCCCGTGCCATGAAGGAAATGGCCGCCCGATGCCTCTGGGCCGTGGCCACCGATTTACCTGCCCTGCGTAGAGACAGTAAAAACTTTATGACAAATTCTTCCTGACCCCAAAGCTCTCCCCTAGCTGAACCCAAAAAGGACCAATAGGAACGGAACGCCCCTTCATATGCCTTCCTTGTCCTGGGTGCTAAACTCTCTCCCACGAGGTTTTGTAGTTCGAGGCACCGAGAGACCAGAGAGCTTCGGGAAATGGTGCCGCCACCGGGTCCGCTGTGGGCAGAAAACCCCAGAAGGCCTGCATACGGAAACGAGAAAGCGCATCAGCCGCCTGATTCAGTACCCCTGGCACATGCCTCGCTCTAAAGAGCACGTTCAATTGCATACATAGTAAAACAATTTCCTTGAGTAACCTCAGGATCCACTTGCATCGTGCTGACTGACTATTGATACACTCAACAACGGTCATGTTATCAGACCAGAACACCACAGAGTGATCCCTAAACCCCTCAGGCCATGTCTTCAAAGCCACCAGAATAGGGAACAGTTCAAGGAAAGCAATGTTACTCGTAAGTCCACACTCGTGCCACCATGACGGCCACGTTTGAGCCGACCAGTGATTGCCCAAGATGGCGCCAAAGCCTATACTCCCCGCCGAATCTGTCCACAGCCCCAACTCTTCGGAGGACACCGCCGGCTTCGTCCAGACAACCCGACCATTGAAGTCCGCCAGGAATGCCAACCAAATGCGCATGTCCTGGCGAATCTCGGCCGAGAGCCTCGTGCGGTGATGCCCCTCTTTAAGACCGACCATGGCTTGTGCAATCGAACGGGAAAAAGGGCGGGCCATTGGCATCACTCTAAGGGCGAAATTCAACTGTCCCACAGTCTGCTGTAATTGATGCAAGCTCACCTTAGTTTCTCTAATACATGCTTCAAGGGAAGCCCTGAATTTCCGCACTTTTTCCTCTGGCAAGCGGAAGCAACCTTCTTCGGAATCGAGCTCTATTCCAAGAAACTCGAGCGAAGTTGAGGGCCCCACAGTCTTACCTGGTGCCAATGGCACACCAAACTGTCTCATCAAATCACAAAATTCATCTAGGGCCTGTGCACATTCTGTGTCCCCGGCTGCCCCCAGAAACAGAAAATCGTCTAGATAATGCATGACATGCTGAAACCTCGTAATCCTTGTGAATGCCCATTGCAGAAAACAACTGAATTTTTCAAAATAAGCACACGATATGGAACAGCCCATTGGCATACATTTATCCATGTAATAGCGCCCCTGAAACATAAAGCCCAGGAGACGCTGATCGTCCGGGTGTGCCGGGAGCAACCGGAAAGCGTACTCGATGTCGGATTTGGCCATCAGCGCTCCGGGCCCCAGGCGATTCAACATGGCGACTGCATCATCGAAGGTTGCGTACCTCACCGAACAAAGCCCTGGGTCTATTGCATCATTAACTGACAAATCCTTCGGTGCTGACAAATTATGTATCAGTCTGAACTCACCCCGGTCCTTCTTGGGGACCACTCCCAAAGGTGAACAAACGAAATTAGGAACTGGTGGCGTGTTGAATGGTCCTGCCACCCGACCCCGGGCTACTTCTTTCCCAATCTTTGCTTGCACCACTGCCGTATTATGCAGGACCGAGAGTTGGTTCCTACACTGTGCTTTCCCCTGAAAATTCCCCACCGGGATGCGGAAACCGTAAAAAAAACCATCTCGCAGCACCCCAGCGGAGACATGATCAGGGTAATCGCTGAGCCAAGGAATCATTGCCATGGTATCAACCGGTGTAGGTAAAGCCGCCCCTTGGACTATGTCAGACCTGTTTGGCGCTTCCCCTACTGCCGTTATCACCCGTTTTGGCTCTGCACATGGTCTCGGGATGCGAAGACTGTCCACACCCCCCACATTCATGTCTAAACTTGCATGACCCGTGTGGCCTCGTACACTTTCCCCTGTTAAAGTTCCAGCATACCCCTTTTTTACCTGCATTGCCGTTCGGCTTTGGGTGATGCTCGATACTTGCTCCTGTCCGAAAGGGCGCCCCGGATGGTTGGCGGGAAAGTTCCCCCCTGCCCCCCCCCCACCAGTGGCGCCTTCAGCATGCCTGATTGTTCCATCTTTTGCCAAGAAATGGAGTCATAACAATCCCACGTCATAGACTGATCGAACTCTTTGGCCTTACGAAAAATATTATCATAACAAAACCACTCATTGCCACTATATGTTTGCGAATATTCCATAATACGCGACTGGTACACAGGTAACTCGGTCAATAAATCGGGTCTCCGTTCCCCCATAATTGACGTGAAGATGCTAAATGCTCTACCCCAGTTACCTATCGTCTCATCGACTCTAAAGGCGGCCATTTTTGCGCGCCAAACACTCGGATGCATGAGTTCCTTCTGAACTTTCACATGCTCGATCTCATAATGGTCGGTTAGTAAGGAGAACATGTTTACGTATTTCTCAGCCCATATCCGTTCTCTGACCTCCATCGGGATATGCTGAGCTAATCTCTCCCTTCTCGAGGGTACCGACCCCTTCCCCGCAATCGGCATTAGCTGCTTACCTGAGCTAGACGCTATAACCGCCGTTGCTGCCGAACTCGTGCCCGCTGCGGGTTGCTCTACTGGGGCCTGCGGGGAAATAAACGGACAAGTAGGTTTCGCGGCCTCACGAGACTGCCGAAGCTGCCTCATTAATTGCTTGGCTTCCTCAGCCGTGTCCCCCGGAGCCACGGAACGCCCGCTGCTATTACCCAGCCATGCCGCCAACTGGGCTGGCAATTCCGGGGGCATGTCCCCTTCGTCCACTGGGGTAACCACAACGGGGATCCGCTGACCCTCGGCAGGTGCCGGCGCGGGAATCTCCGCTGGTCTAGGAGGGCTCATCGGGGGAGCCTCCGGAACTAGGACCTCGTCCTCGTTTGACCCGTTCCTAGCCCTCTTCCTTCTGCCGGTCGGGGCCTCCGGCGGGTTGGGTCTTTTCGGCCTTCCCGCACCGTCCCTGGCCGCCATTTTTCTTTTCATCTCTGCCATGTCCTTCACCAACATCCGGAGCATCTGGTCGGTGCTGACCTTCTTCGCGACTCTCTTGCTCGGCATGATTTGCAGCGCTAGAAGAGAAAAAAGAAAATTACAAATTTCAAAATTGGCTCTTCGTTCCGTCTCGAGCTCACGTGCAGCGAGGAGGTGCAGCTTCAGAGCACAGGAACAAGAGGATACTTTCTTGGCTTGTGGCTCCTTTTATTCTTCTCGGGGCGGGCGTGAACCCGCCCCCTTCCGCCTCCCTGGGCGTGGCGGATGGCTTCGGTGTCTAGGACAACCCACTCTTGGGCGGGAAAAAGCGCGCCCCGGCTACGCCGCTTCGGGCATACCAGCCGAGACCCGCCTCCCGCCCAAAATGGCTTCCCGGGGGGATCGGGGTACTCCACCATACGTTCGGGGGGACCGATTGGTCGCCCCTTTCCAGTAAAAGCCAAAAGCTCAAAACTCTATGCATGCTTCAACGATCTGTAAGCAGCATTCGATAGAGTACCAAGGGCTTGCCTCTGGGCAAAAATGACCAATTGGGGAATGCCACCAAAACTGTTATTAACTTGTGCTCAGATACTTACCTTTAAGGTGGAAACTGCTACGCCCTGCTTTAAGGGCTCTTCAGATAAGGTCTTGACACCGCAGTTATGACACTCTTGAACGGTCACAGCATTCAGTTATCATTCAAACCTACCAGGTTTCTGTAGCAAGGTTGCTTACAGAGCAAACACCGGCTCCCTCCAACTAACATCGAAGAATGAACATAAGCCGGAAGCAGTCTCAGCGCAATTACGAGCAAACCGCGACAAACAGTTTGAAGCTAATTTTAGCATAGTCATCTGCTTTTAACCTGAGCTTTTGCTGCCCACAATGTGGCCTCACCTTAATGTTTTAACACAGCCATCGTCATAACTTATCACATGCTAATCCTATTAATGCTTTAGCTGACACATTTAGTTTTATACTGCAAAGATTTTAACTAATTGGCAATAAAGAATAGTATGCACACAATGTGACATTCCCTCCTCCCCAAATTCCATCACCTTACCACCCCGCTATGCCCAAGAACTCTCTGAATCAGGTATGTTGTCCACAGCGTAGCCTTTTTATTCGCATCAATCCAAGTAATTCACCACAGACCATTACCAGAGAAAAGTATCCTTCTTGGATATTACAATTATTCACAGCATTACTTTAATCTGCATCAAATTGCCAACAGCAGTAAGTAAATTAGGTTCGACATTACACTTTAACTTTTTAACTCGCCTGTACACTAGAAATTGGCCGTACATTTGAACTGGGCTCTATTGGCCCACCAATCTTCCACTCTGCTGGGCACATTGTGCCGGCAGGCCCCTATGCGCTACAGCCAACAGTAAGGAAATTAGGTACGACATTACACCTTAACTTTTTAAACTCTGCCGTACACAAGAACTTGGCCGTACATTTGAACTTGGCCATCTCGGCCCACCAATCACCCACTCTGCTGTGTTTGTTCTGCGCACATTGTGCCAGCAGGCCCCAACGCGCTACAGCCAACAGTTGCATTACTTGACATCCAGGGCACCGCATACCGCACTGGCCCACTGGGGTAGCTGAACACAGGCGGCCTCCCCAAGATTCCACTCAGTCCATACATTGTGGGTTAGGGCAGGAGAGTCAGGACTACCAGCAGGCAGTCCCTCTTCCCCTCCTACCCAGTGCACATGAGTAATCTACCCCTTCCGGGGGTCCATCAAATGCTGCACCTCCATTGTTGTGCATCCCACCTTGTTGTTAATTGTCAGCACTCCGTCTCCGTGAAGCCTTGCTCTTCTGTCGGGTGGGTGGGTGGTCGACGGCGCTCCTGTCGCTCTGCTGTGGTCAGAGGGGGCAAAGAGAATGAAACCCCCAGACAGAGCCTTAAATATCTGCTACATTTAGTTTCTCTGCGCCGCCTCCCGATGACATCACTCAGGCAGCCCTTCCATGACCAGCCTCTCTTTTGCAGGGCCCCGGGGGAGGGTCAGCCCTGTGGCGCTACTAAGGGCGCCCCTCCCCTAGGCATGGGGGGCGCCTGCTCATAGCAAGCGCACAACATGACATTCCCTCCTCCCCAAATTCAATCACCTTACCACCCCGCTATGCCAAAGAAATCTCTGAATCTGGTATGTTGTCCACGGCGTACTCTTTTTATTCACATCACTCGAAGTAATTCACCACAGACAATTACCAGAGAAAAGTATCCTTCTTGGATATATACAATTATTCACAGCATCACTTTTATCTGCACCAACCTGCCAATGGCAGTAAGTAAATTAAGTATGACTTTACACTTTAACTTTTTAATTTGTCCGCACACTAGAAATTGGCTGTACATTTGAACTGGGCAATATTGGCCCACCAATCTTCCACTCTGCTGCACGCATTGTGCCGGCAGGCCCCAACGCGCTACAGCCAACAGTAAGGAAATTAGGTAAGACATTACACCTTCACTTTTTTACCTCGGCCGTACACAACGCCAGCCTCTGACAGGACACTTCTCTCCACATCGACGTCGACGACGCTCCTGTAGCTCTGCTGTAGTCAGAGGGGACAAAGAGAACGAAACCCCCCGGTCATAGCCTTAAATACCTTCTACATTTAGTTACTCTGCGCCGCCTCCCGATGACATCACTCAGCCAGCCCTTCCATGACCAGCCCCCCTTCTCAGGGCCCCGGAGGAGGCTCAGCCCTGTGGCTCTACTAAGGGCGCCCCTCCCCTAGGCGTGAGGGGTGCCTGCTCATTACATACGTACACTTGCATATGTATGCCTCACGTTTCCCTATGCATAAGTTCCCTTTTACCAGTGCTCTGACAGTGTGGGCTAATTCTAGTGTATATGTTCCCATATCTATAAATTATGAAAAGTTGATTCGTGCTGAAATATTGTTTTTAAAAATTGTATTGTTGCATGATAAAATTACAGGCCTCTGCAGGAAAGTGTGGTGTGTTTCTATTTTTGGTCTATCAAATTCGATAAACCATGATTCTGGTTCAAATGGGAGCCTGCGTCCGAATCAGAGTTCAGAATGTATCTGTAGTCATATCACCTGAAGGTTTTTCGCCTGTGCAGTTTTCGCCAGGAAAAACAGATATATTCCTGTGGGGAAAATAGCCCATCATTTTGAGTTTTCAAAATCAGACCTGGAAAACAGCACTATGTTAATGTGTTATCTCCTATTCAGTGGTGCAAAAGTAGGAATGGCGAGGTAATAAGGCCCCAGTAAATTTTCATACCATTTGGTACTGGTTTTTACCGCAGGTGGTATTCAATGGTGGCTGACTGGGAACGGGGGTGGGGGGTAGGGCGGGGACAAAAAAAAAAAATCTCTTACCATTTGCCGGCTGCCTCAGCTTCGGTCCCTTCTGACGCCGCCGTCGCTCCTCAGCTTCAGTTGTGGTCTGGAAACAGAAGGCACACAGGCTCCCTCCCCTAAGCCAATCACAACGCTGCGATGCAGCCTCATGATTGGTCTGAGCGCCGTGGTTCAGCTCTCAGTCAAGGACAGGGAGCCTTTGCAAGTTCCTCACTAGGCTGTGTTATGCAGCCTGGTGGGGTACACGCACAGTACACATGAATACTTGGCCGGGCCAAGATGGCCGGCTAAGCAGTCATGTGCATTTGGAGTGTGCAAACCACTCCTCCCCCTGTGCCACCAGCCCCACCTCGCCCCCCAGCCCCATAGTGAAAATTAAAATGATAATAACCTTGTTATTATCATTTTATTTTCCCTTTCTCCTCCTCTTAGAGCAGTGGGGCGATGCTCCTCCACCTTAGTGGAGGAACGGCCTCTGGTGGTATTACCTACAGGGATTGTGTGCGCTTTGTAATAAGCCCCTAAGAGGTTGTTTTTTTTACTGTGAATCCAAAATGAGTGAGGGAATAACTGAACCTGCACATCATTTACTTGAACCACTGAAAACTATTTCAATGCTCTTCTTCAAACAAGGGAACTGCATGGAAATATGTGGTCAAACGCATGCATATTGTAGTGGTTTAAATGTCATTACATGAATGTTTCTTAAATTAGTCAAAAACATTAGTGACAGTGTTTTCTCTTCTCCATTTAGTACTCCTGTAGTACTCTTTACATACTCTTACCTGCATTTGTGAATTGTCCCCAAAATATATAAATTCGAATTAAATTTGAATATTTAGGAAATACAAATGGGGTGTCCAGTAGCATAACACATTCCTATTTAGAGGGAAAGTTATTTGTCTTTTTTCCAAAACGTATTTATTTTTATTACCTATGGGTCCAGTGGTAAAGTACCTGCATATTATGCACAAAATGGATTGGGAGTTTGAGTTTTAAAACGAATGACTCGGCAGAAGAAGCTATCAGAAACACCATTTCTTTAATTACAACTGGGAAACATTGAGCGATGAGCTCTTTTTCGAATAATTAGATACATATATAAATGTTGATTTTAATTTATTATCATATGACTTAAACTAAGGAAACTAACCAAAGGAACAGATTAAAAATGTAATGATCATGTTAATCCAATCATAAGATTATTTTGTGCCTTACAGCAAGACAGAGCTGTTACTATTTCTGTGGATAAATTAGTACTGAGCTCTGAGAATATTTAGGAAATAATCATATACAGTTAATACACATTGAAAACATTGTGTCCTCTTAGGACTTTTACAAAAAGTGAGATAGTCGTGCTGGAGCCAATTTAAAAAGGCATGTAAAAGTATGCAGAACAGTACTGCAGGAGTAAGTATACAGAAATTATTTTGTGAATTGGCCTCTCTATGTACTCCTAGGATATGCAGCGTCTCCCTTCTGGGAGCACAGGTGTTGGAGTCTAATATGGCAGATAACTGTTCCTCTTTTCATTGTATGAGAAACCTTTGCACTTTTACACAGATGTGGATGGACATTACATATTTCCGCTTGATATTAAATGGAGGGTAATCCATGTCCCTAGTATTCCTTTCACATCTCTTTGATTGCATGTCTTGTTTTGCGAACTCTATAGTGTGCCAACCTCTAATTATATAGGCAACTTCTAAATATATATATATAGACTAAGCTAGGATTCTAGAGTACCATTTATATGACCTCTGGCTGGACTCATGTGCAGGTTGACGTTCTAGTTGTTTTTGATTCTATGAGCTGAGGTTATGTTCACAGAAAGCTTGTAATTGTAAGATTTCTACTGTTTGTGTGGATTGAGTGGACTATAAGGAGTTTACATTCCACTTACCCATCTCTTTGAAGTAGTGGTGGTGGTTCCAACACATCCTACCATGTAGAATGATTTACAAATGAGGTCCTTGATTTAATACAGCACTTATTTGTGTTTCAGGGAATCAAGTAACAACGTATGGTGCAGATATCAAAGGAAAACAGGACCCGATAGTTTCCTAAAAATGTGGAAAAAATTCACATCAAACTATTACAATAAAGATTTGATCAGCACACATAAAAGGAAAAGGAGCAGTTCCAACAAAGTATAGTAGTTGCAAATTTCCTGTATTCTATACATTTTCTTTTCTTCGCAGGTAGCCAAAACGTTTCGTCCTGTTTAAGGACTTCTTCAGGGCTCATCAAATGTCCGTTCTATTGTATGAATGATCCCTTCTCTCAGATCAGGCAGACCTTGCAATAATCCTGTCTCGCCACGGTGTTAGAGTCCTTAACCAAAAGACACTCTTGTCATTCTCTATTCATTGCAGGTGTTGTCTAATACGAAAGAGGGACAAATGTTCTGAACACATTTCTAAGTCATGGTTTAATATGACCATACATCGTCCAAAGGGGCTGACCTGCAATACCGATACGACTAAAAATTTCCAAATAAGGAAGTACAGCTGCTGATGCTGCTTTTTATCCCAAAAAATCCTGCAACAAATATAGAATGACAAGAGCGTCTTTTGGTTAAGGACTCTAACACCGTAGAGAGACAGGATTATAGCAAGGTCTGCCTGATCTGAGAGAAGGGATCATTCATACAATAGAACAGACATTTGATGAGCCCTGATGAAGTCCTTAAACTGGACAAAAGGTGTTGGCTACCTGCGAAGAAAAGAAAATGTATAGAATAAAGGAAATTTGCAACTGCTATACTTTGTTGGAAGTGCTCCTTTTCCTTTTACGTGTGCTGATCACATCCTACCATGTAATCCTCTTCTGTGTCTGGAATGTTCACCCGGGACCTGTGGGCACTTGAGGGTCATCTGAGTTTTCACAATTATCTAAAGACTTCGCTGTTTCAGCACCTACCTCCGTTAGTGATTGTAGCCACATCTTTCCTGGAATGCTCAACAGTGGCGTAGTAAGGTGGAGGGGTTTGGGTGACCCCCCTTGCTGCTCCTACCTGCAACCGTCGCGGGGGAGGAAAAAAAGTCAGGAATCGCCAGCACCCCGTCTTACATTCGGCCCACCTTGCGGCAAACACATTGGCCCCTATGGGCGGCCAAAGGCCTAGCTACGCCACTGATGCTCAACTATTTCCTGTAACTTGAAGCCACTACAGTTCATTCAAAGTATTTGGCATCATCAGTGTGACTACTTTTGTCTGCTAAGGGCAGGCGGGCTCCAACATTTTCAATAGTGAGAGCTACTTCTTATCAATGAAAGTCATCCTGAGCTGCCTATATAAGGATATCTAAAGGTTAAGTAAGTTAAATGCTGCCCCTAGAATACAGAGCCCATTTGTATTGAGCACACCTACTTAATGGCATGAGAGTTGTGCGCTGTAGGGTCCTCAAGAAGCTTTTTTATCCCTTTGCTCTTGTTTATGAATTACTTGTTAAAGGTGAGAGTCACACTGGGGTTTGTGGTTTCTGTCATCGAACACATGAGATGACAGTATGCTCATTATGAGAGCTAGGGAACAGCACTCCTTTAGTAAATATAATGCTATGTTACCTATACAAAGATGAAACACAAAATAATGAGCACCGTTTTCGGATTTTAAGCACGTTTAAAGAAACAACGGGAAGGAACCAGAGGATGCACGGAAGAGACAGAAAGAAATAATTGAGGAATAGAAAGAAAGAGCAGGAGATGAAAGAAAGTAGGGGTTAAGGAGTGAGAAAGAGGAAGAATGGAAGGACAGGACAGAAGAAAAGAGAGGAAGAAAGTAATGGGAAAAGAAGAAAAAAAAGAAAGAAGAAGATAATTAAAGAAAAAGGTGCAAAAGAAAGGAGCAAAACAAAAGAGAGAAAGAAAGAAGGAGAAGAGGGGAAGAAGAAAGGGGGTAAAGAAAGGTTTTCAAATAATGTGCTTTGTTCCCAGACATTTTTATGGTTAGGCTTCTTATCAGGAAGCCTTGTGGCATTGTTTATTTAACAATAGGGTGAGCTGTGTGCTGCCCTTGCACTGTCACATTTCCCAACCTTAAAGGGCCATGGCACAGAGTTTTGAAATGCAACAGTAACAGGGAGGCATCTGCATACTGCCAAACTCAAGTGACAGCCAGTGAGCTACTCCGAGACAGATTACAGGCTTCTGGTAGCTCTCGGTTGACTTGTTGAAGACTCCTGGCCTCTCCTGGGCAGTGCAACATTGACGTTTGGAAGGCTTTGTAGCAATGTTAGTTATTTTGACCATTTAGAGACTTCTTATTTAATTGGTGAGTTTCTGAACAGCCCTTCTGAGCTACTGCCACCTGTGTTAAGGTTCCTATCGTTTTTCTCCAGTTGCACTGGAACCAACCTTGAGGAAACCAAAATCAAGAAATATACAAACATTTTCTGTATCTTAAAATCCACATTTGCTAGATGTAATTTATGTTCTTGCAGGCCCATAGGGACACAAATGTGAGTTTCAGAAGACCAGAAGAACATGTCAGACTCAGAAACCATAATCTTCCTGGTGTGAGCTTTATTGACTCCTGAAGGGAGCACATAGAGGCTTTGTATCAGGATTATCTGACTTCGAGCTTTCTTTGTTAAACACATAGGCCCTCATTATGATGTCGGACAGAAAGGTATCCGACATCTCATCAGAGGCTTTCCGCCTAACATCATAGGTTTCTGTCCGACCTCCGTATTATGATACTGGCAGTCAGAGGGAAACCCTCGGGGGAATTCAACTCCTCTTCCGAGAGGGGCGGCGAGTGGAATTGTAATCCCAAAATGTCGGCGAAGCCAGCCTTGACTCTGCCGTTGGGATTAAAATGTCGCTTTCCGCCTCTCCTTTCATGATGGTCTGCCCCCCATGAAAAGGAAGGCAGAAAGTGAGTTTGGGGGCCCCTAGCAGGGCCTCCTTCCCCCAACCCTTTGCTATGGGGCCTCCCCCTAAACATCCCTGCACCATGTGGCAGGCACTTCAAATTGCCTGCCACACTGTACAGGGATGTTTGAAAACATACATTTTTCTATTGCAGCTTGTGATGCTGCCCTTTTCGGGCCGGCGCACGAGCTGCAATAGAAAAATGAATGTTTCGTACCACCCATAGGGCGCTCACATCCTAAAACTGCGACATTGTAATAGGGCCCATAATTATGGTTCAGCCCACTGACTCAAACTGACCTACACAAAACCCTCAGAAAAAGAACCAACTGGGGAAATGCCCAATGTAAATCAGGCTTCGGCCATCAAATGCTTCTGTGTGTTGTTCATGACTTTGTACACTAGATATTTGCAGCTCAGGAATAGCTCAAACTCACTGTGCCTGAGGTTCTGGAGCACATCTCTTAGACAATATTCTGCTTCTTTCAACTGGACTGATTGTTGCTTTATTCTAAAGTTTTCCATAGAAACCCTCAGTGGTCCAAATCGCCTCATCGAAAGTAATTGATTGGCCTCCATTGATCTGTATGTCTGAATTTCCATTGAGTTTTAGCCATTTACAGTACCATACAGTCACCTGAAATTATTTGCATTGTAGAACAGCTTAAACAGTTGTGCTGCTGCCGTTGTTTAGGCTTCATTAGGATTTTTCTTTCTTTATTTAACACCCCTACCCATCAATCTGCACAGCTATTGAACTAGCACACAGGAGTGACATTAGTGAGAATCGTCCATAAGAAAACCTATTTTTGTATTTTTCCGTTTTTAAAAATAAATACACACAGGAAACTAGATTGTTTTCTGTCTGTATTTATCTGTTAAAATCAGTATAAATGGAAAACTAGGAGCATTAGTTGTCAGCTGTGCAGGATGTGAGTCTTGTTGGAAATATTAAGTCCACAGTTGTCACCTCACTGGGAACCAATCTCCCCACTGTAGCACTTGACTCTTTTCAGGTTGTGAAACATAGCAGCCCAAGCCCTACTCCAGGGAGGTGGTGTGGACTACTGTTGGAATTTGGGCTTTCCCGCCGGAGCTGTGAATATTATGTTAGCAGGTCTTACACAGTTATTTTCCCAGCTGTGCTTTGCTTGTATTTTCCTTTCCTTTAGTTTTTCTTTATTTTTCTAACCCTGTGTGCCTAAGCCCTATGGGCCAGGCATGCAAGTGCGGCTAAGGGTGGTAGGGGGAGTGCAGGAAGCCCATACTCGGGTGGCCTGCCTGCTCCCCATAAGCATGTGCACCTTGAGTATGTATGTATGTATTGGCATTTATATAGCGCACTGCTTACCCGTAGGGTCCCAAGGCGCTTCGACCGCTGCGAAACCCTTCCTGGCTTCCGTGGCACGTGCAAGCCGGTGCGCTTCCTGGACTGCCGCACACGGGCAGCCATGTGAGTGGCTGGGTCTCCTCTTTCTTCTGGACCTCAGGGATGGCATTCTGCAGCCCACCAGCAGTTTATCGGCCAAGCAGGACTTTTTCATTGAAAAAACAACATACTGTGTCTGAGTCTTTCCTTTACATCTTTAGGCCACATAAGATGCAGCCATAGGACCAATTACCAGAGGTCATTGCGCTCCCAACCTGAACAGCACTGAGTCACCTCACCAGGAATGCCTAAAATGAAAATGAAGGCTAAACAGCATGGGGGCCATACATTTTTATGGCCCTAGTAACTTAGTGCAACTTTACAGTACTTGGGGAGGGGGGCTGCTACACTCCCTGCAGCCCCCCACTATCCATTGGGCAAACATTGATGGTTAAATATCATGTAAGCGGGTCTTACGCTGTTCTTTTCTCTGCAGCGCTTTGCGTGTATTTTCTTTTCCTTTGGTTTTCTTTATTTTTCTAATACTTTGTGCCTGAGCCCAATAGGCCAGGCACAATGCTGCGGCTAAGAGTGGTAGGGGCAGTGAGGGGAGCCCATACTCAGGTGCCCTGGCTGCTTCCTATGAGCATGTGCACCTCAAGTGTGGCACGTGCAAGCCGGTGATCTTCCTGCAGCTACTGCACACTGGCAGCCATTTGTGCCGTTGTGTCTCCTCTTTCTTCTGGGCCTCAGGGATGGCATCCTGCAGCCCACCAGCAGTATATCGGCTCAGCAGGGCTTTTTCATTGCGTTGCCGAACTGAGAGATAGGGGCTATCTGGATACAGTGGCTCCCCCAACTCTACTTTAAATACAGATGTGCTGGCCCCCGGGAAAAAAGGAAATCTCTGTGGAACGCCACACGCTCAGTTGCTAACTTTAAGGTCGAAATTTTTTACAGGTGAATATATCTTGCCCTATTGGGCCAATTTGAACGATCTTGAGCTCCTTTTCCTCCCAACGATATACCACAGTGGTGATTTTATATGCCACCAATGACAAAGATTTGTTGAGCACTTCGGGTAAAACGTCAAATATACCAGCTCCTCATAGATTAGTAGCACTCACTCCCCTTTGATTGAGAACATTATAGGGTATGGAAGTAGAGTGAATCCTACAGAAAAACATCTACCTCCCTCTTGTTTTGATTTATACACCTAACTTTCTAAAAGTGGCATTTCCAAAACAATAATTTAAATTCTGTCTTTACCAATGAAGAGGTTTTTAAATTACAATTAAAATGAATGAAAGAAGCATTTCCTTAGCAGCTACAAATCCAAATTTAGAATTTAATAAATGTAACATTGTTGCAGCAACCCCCCTGTAAAGCTGGGCAAGCCTGGAAGACAGAGTTAGGAGACCCCATTCTGGACACAGATTGGACACAGAGCTGTGATTGCTGAAGACGTTAACATGAAATAACAGGTTTAAATTACTTCACTTTAAAAAACCTGCACCGCACAGATGTGACCCCACTTCACCTCAATAGGATGCATCCCACTAGGCCGGTGAGATGTGTACAGTACGGGATGAAGAATGCCACCTTCTTACATCTTAATTAGTCATGTACTCTGGTTCAGAGGTTCTGGGGGGAGGTGCTGCCCAGGATTGGGGCGGCCACTGGCATTGCGAGCACTCTTATTCTTGGGCTCTGTCTGCAGGGTATGATTGTAAGGCCCAAGGGGCGGAAGATACCTATAAACTTTCTCAACTTGCTCTCCTCTTGGATGAATGGCGGTTGGGACCAGAACACCACAGATCTCCTCCTGGATCAGGGACCTCCTCAAATGTGGGGTGACTGAAGAATGTCATATGCATCTCTCTCGCATCGACGAGGGGACTGCGGAGGAAGTGCTCGCCTGGGGGCTTCTTCTTGCAAAAATACAATACTGAAGAAGAGTTGTACTCAGATTCTGGTCTGGATGATGGGGTATGATGTCTGCGTGATGTGTGACACTCCTTACAGGTGAGATGTTGATTGATTTCCTCACATGGGCCTAGTTCGAAGACTTGGACAAGTTTATCTTGTATTCTCTATTATGTACTTTCCTCATCTGTTCTTTTGGTATGCTGGATGATGCTTTTCATTGACAATTTATTTTGCTTTCATTGGACTTGAAGTACTTGTATTTGGTACTTTTGCACTGCTTGGTTTGTTGTTGTTCCTTAAGTGGAAAGTGAATTAAAGAACAATTTTTTAAAAATGTAACAATGTAGCCTGATGATTCCCTGTGGCAGCAGCCAGCCTTGCTACAGTGAAAATCGTTTGGGAGGATATTGCAGTGTAAGGACATGTTAACCCTTAATTCTACATTTTCTTCTTTTAAATATCATGCACCCTGCCTTTATGAGCAATACGACTTACATGGAGTGACTTAATAATATTTAAAAGGAAGATTTAGGCCTGTCAAAAGGGTTTACTTTGGCATGTTAACTATGCATATTAAAACTGCCACAGGCAGGTTACCTGTGAGCAGCTACTAGACTGCTGTTACTGTTAACTGTCATGTGCAGCCCACACATTTGCACACATGTGTACACACGCGCTCATGTGTAGCAAGCCCTGGGAGCATTATCCCTTCTGGGTCACAGCTGCCTTATGTTAAAAGGTGGTCACTGGCAGTAAACATGTGCAGTCCAATTTTCAAGCAATTACCGTCGGGTAAGACTCCGATAATGAGATTCACCCACAGTAAAGGTCCCAAAAAATACAGGTGATCGAAAAGCAAAAAACAATTGGTGTATTAAAGGGGGAGAACCCATTTGCAAGACACACATGCAGATATGTTAAAATAATACACAATATACAGTTATACATACAACTGTACTTAAACCACTAAATTAGTTGAACAAATGCCACCAAGAAACCTTCTCAACAGAAATGAAGACTTTGTTAGCCACTGTTATATGACATGATTGCGTCACACAACAAAATGAACCATTTATAACATGATAATTTAGTAAGCATTTTTTCCCAAGTCTATGATTGATATAAGACATGAGTACATCTTTGCTTCACAAACCAAAATCAAGCACCCACGTTGTCTCAGTCTTAGTGCAAATGGTAGATGCAAATAGCTCATTCCATAAAACACACTGTTCAAATCCATGAAAGTATGTGATTGTATAATTTTTACACGCTTGACTTGCTCCTTTACCCCGGACTTGCACCAATGGCAGCTCATGTGCAAAGAGCCCTGGGAGTGTTAAATATTACTTTCACCAGTCCTACCATCTTTCATCACAGCTGCTCAGAGATGCAATGGGCTACACTGACCAACTCCTTCCTTACAGGGATTTATGTCAGCATGGGGGACAACACTAACCAAATTAAGGGCCCCATTAGGATCGCAGACTGACTTGAGTCCGTCCGCGACCCCTGAGGAGGAGGGAACGTCCGCAGGGGCTGTGGCGTTCCCTCCGAGCAGATTAGGATGTGACCGCCAGGGTGGCGGTCACATCCACTATCTTTAACATTGCGGCGGGTGCAGCTTCAAGCTGCAACCACCGCAAGGTTAAAAATGCATGCATCGCATTTGCAAGCACAAAGCGGCAGGCACCCCGCGGTGCCTGCTGCTTTGTGCACGCAAATGCAGGGGGGTACCATAGGTACCCCCCATGTGCACCCCCACAACCCCTTAATCCCAGTGGGCCCGCAACGGGCCCCCGAAGAAAAAGTCTGTATGCTTTTCCACGGCGGGAAAGCTGCCGCGGAAAAGCATGTCTTTCCCACCATCCTAATATGGCTGGCGGTGTCTGATAGACACCGCCACCATATTAGAGCTTTTCCGCCGCGGTCAGAAGGCGACCGCGACGGAAAAGCGGCGGACGGACTTCTCGTCCCCCCAGCCATCCTAATCTGGCGGGGGGACACTGAAGGCTCTGCTGCGGAGAATCCGCATCCTCCGGGCCTGCGGTGGCTTCTGCCGGCCCAGACGTTGCGGATTCTCTGCGATCCTGATCGCCCCTTAGTGTATTCCTAGCATCTTCCAGTACTATGGCTACTTGCCAAGTGTCTCATTGGGGAGATTGATGACTGCTTATCCTACCTGGTAATTGAGGATTGAGAAAGTTACCATAAGCCAAGTGATCTGTCTGCTTTAAGTGCTGATGTTGTGAAAGAAATTCAGAGACAGCTTGAATTACAAAGCTTTGCCTCGAGCCAAGAAACTAACAAGTACTTAAAGCAGTACTTAATTTGACCTAGTGCATGCCGGTGCTCAACACCAACACTTATGTGTCCACCACCTGGTGGCAGTGTTTGTCTTTTTTTGAGGATAGCACATCAGCACCAAGTTTAACAGTTAGACATACATTCTGGAGCTGGAGGAGTTGTCAGAACTATTGGGCTCATTATGATCGCGTAACAATCGGCACCGCCGCTCATGTGAAATACCCCTGCCATATTATGATGGCAGTGGGTATCGCGGCGAGCGCAAAGTCCGTCCACCGCTTTTCCGCCGGTCGTATGGTGGTCGGTCCCTTCACTGTTATGGTGACGGGCGGACTGATGTCCGCCCTCCTTCATAATGAGCCCCTTGGCCTCAGCGCAGGAGACTGAGGTGGTTACAGCTAGAGCCAGACAACTTTTCGAGTCGTACTTTTAGTGTGATAACAAGTTTAGAGTCTGCATAATGGATAGTACCAAACCCCGGAAAGTCCTGGGTGCTTTCACAGTGATTTCTAACACAGTGTCTAACCTCTTGGAGGCCCCAGCGTCACGGAATACTATTGACAGGCCTAAATGGTTTGATAAGGGATGCCCCCTGGCATGAAGGCAACTTATGTGTTCCTTTAATAGTATGCCTAGGGATCCTCTCCAAGTGAAGAATAGTCATATGCAGTATAAAAAGCAGTTGGTGAGGTGCAAGAATGATTTAAGAGATGTGGCCTGAGAAGATCTGCATGAAGCAAGCACTCTAAAAAGCAGCACCAATTTCTGGGGATTAGTTAAAAGACCATTCCTGGCTCCCAGAAATTGCAGCATCTTTGGGGTCTCATATAACATGGGACTTATGGGTCTCCTGTTTTGAGGAGGCTTATGTGATTTCACATCATTTTGATGCGGGGCAAGGGGATTGTGGCAGGGATCTCAAATTTGGTATTTTCCCTCAAGGAAGTTAAGAAGGATATATCTAGCTTTACAACCAGCAAGGCCCTTGGACCCCACGGAATCCCTCCAGACATATATATCAGTGATGTGGAAGTATGGACCCCAGTCTTGATCTTTCTTGTAAATGTGTTGGTAAGGCAGGGACTTCCGCAGTCATGGATGTCTTCTATCATCATCCCCGTCTTCAAGATAGGGGACAGAAACAACCCCTCGTGTTACAGATCCATTTGGCCGCCTGATTCTGTCATAAAGGTAGTAGGGTGAATGCTCCTGGATAGATTAGGGAAGTGGGATGAAGAAAATGAAGGGGCATATCAGCAAGGGCTTTATCTCTACTTTTTTGGCTTTAAAAGCCAAATAAGCAAAGATGAAACTATCTCCCTATCAACAACAGGGTGCAAAATCACATGTTAGCACCCTTTTTCCCTACGCCTCCCTTTGCATCTCTAATGAGATGCAAAGTGGGCGTTCCTTCTGAAAATAACTGGAGAAATGTTGCTAAACGACATTTCTCCAATTATCAATCTGCACGCTAACAAGCATAGCGATGAGAAAAGTAGCCCTAACCGCGGTTATCGCTACTTTCCTTACGCCTTGCTTTTAGTTTGACTTAGCCATGATATCCAATGGAAGGTGGATATCATGGTTAAGTATGCTGTGCCTTATCAACAATGTAGCGCCAAACGTTGTACGATTATCGCTGGAATCCCAGCGATAATTGCACATTTGGCAGCTAACTCGGGTATCTTTATCGCTCTGGAGATAAGCGTCGCTGATAGCATGCTATATCTGCGATAAAAACAAGCGATGGCTGGCGATAATTATCCTAGCACTAAGTGCGCTAAGCGATAATTATTGCTGGTTGTTGGTGATATGCCCCCAAATTCTTTCAAAGTACAGTACACCTTTCATTCCAGCAGGTCATCTGTGGACCTGTGCTTGAACCTCCATATGGCCTTAGGCAAATATACCAATTTCCGCCCCAGTTCAATTTATTGAGTGTTTATGACTCTCTCTTCGGCATTTGACTGAGTAAACCAAAGAAAAATGATGACAGATTGTTATCCATGGGGGTGAATAGCAACATTTTCCTCTTTTTAAGATATCTGTACATGAATTCCACTGCCTTGTGCATTACTCAAAAGACCTTAAATGTTCCCAAAGTTTTTACATTAAAAGAGGGTTGTATCATGGCACTGATTTTAATTAACTTGTACATTAACAGATTGGAGCAGGCCTTGATTGTCACCAAAGCAGATTGTCAACATGTGGAGGTCCGGTGTCTACCGGTGCTTTTATAAGCAAACTATGCGTCATTATGCTCAAACTCGCCAGGGGATTACTGAATTCCTTCATCAACATCATGGTGGATTTGGATTTATTGGTGAACGTAAAAAAATCCTTTGTGATGACGGTTGTCCACGCATGACTAAGTCATGTAGGTTTACCTTGGGGTCCAGTGTGCTCCCAAAACAGGGGCCATCGACTAGAATCCTGCGGCTGCGACAATTTGTCTCTGCACCACACTATGCATTTTGCAATGTTCTGAAAATGTTATAAGGGTCAAGGAAGACATGCATTATTCTGTTGTTGAAAACGATGAATTTTTCTTAAGTACGACTAACCCTGCCCAGTGGAACTGTGATGTGAGGCCAACTCTCCTACTGGATTGTGGGAAGATGGGGACTTTCGGTTCTGGAGGATTACAGCAGGGTCAGCTGGGCCTGATCACAGTACAAAACTTGGAAGCCAACATCTTTGTGTATGGCAGATGGGATGCTAAGGTAGGCAGGAGGAGCTTACTTACAGCATTACTCACTTTACGCAAAGGTGACTCATCTTTCGGGTGTGTGAAAGGTTGGAGCATCTTAAGCATGCCAGGCCGAAAGAAATTTAAAGCCTATTTAACAGGTAGAAGGACTCCATATGTGTATACTCATGTGTTTAAAGTAGGGGTATTGACTTTGAGTCCTTATTAGCTCTGATAGAAACGAGTTGCAGAGAGAGGCACATTTATGGGGTAACATAAGAAGTAGTATGCGTGCAACTTTTCCACTTTTCTTCTCCCAGCTGATGAGCCTGTTTGTGGGGGGGAAGATGTTTAGGATGTGTGTTTTCAATTTTTGGAGTGGAAATCATGGGGGGGGGGGGGGGCGAAAACATCCTCCAAGAAAGAACATATATCCCTAGAATCGTCTTTGAATGAGGAGGCTCACTGTGAAAGTGAGTGAACATTTCCTATAGAATTAATCATTACTAATGACAAACCTGCCTTGTGCTTCCAGCATAAAAATGCATTTAATAAAAAGTGTCATACAGACATTTGGTGCTATAAAATGAACAAATGAGGCCTTTGGTCAGGTGTTTGCCACCTAATAAATCATGTAAAACATACACAATTAATTCATAGTTTGACTTTGATGTGGCTAGTTTTGATTTTCTACTCACTAAATGATATAGTTTTAACTTACAAAAATGTTAAACGTATGCAGTAGTAGCATATATTTGTATGGACTTAAAACAACATTTTAAACTGTAGTAAAAGAGAAAGCAGCTCATGATTTGCCTTGATCTGAGAGCTCCAGCCGGACCTTTGAGATAACAGAGAATTGTTTCTTTTTGTGTTAAAGAAGGATGCCTCACATAATTTACAGCATGTAACCATATTAAGTTGCTGGAAAATGTTTCAAACAAAGCCTCATTTATTTCTTTGCTTTAGACAGAATAGAAAATCACTTGCATTTTAAAATGTATTTCCATGTTATACTTTAATGATTTTTGCTTAAATAATAAGTTCTTTTTGCAGCTAATGTTACGTGTTTAGTTAAAATAAAATGTTTCTTTAAAAGAAAGTAAGGCGATGAAGCTATATTGAATAGGATTCAGAATGTGTCATTGGAAGGATTTTGCCTGCCTGATGGGTGACACGTATAGACATCAGAGAGGTGGAGATGTTCTTCTGGAGAATGCTGGATTCCAATTAGATGAAGAACGAAGATCATGCCACATGCTTTGCAACATTTTAATGTTTATAAACGCTTTCCTAGTTTAGGAGTTTTCACACTCAAAGAGATTTAGGGACGGAGATCATTGTAGATGTTTTCAGACCAGATTTGGAGACCTGCAGTGGAGGGAAGGACAAACTTGGATGAACAGCAGAACAAATGCAGGTGAGGCAGATTAGATGCAGGTTTTGCTCCATTCTGACTTTTATTAAAAACCACAAGCTTTATGTGTTGACTAACTGACTTTGCCAAGGCTTATTTGCTCTCTGCTTTATATCTCTTTATGGGAGATTCTGCAAATGTTATTTATTGGTTTAGCTTCATGCTAATCTCACTCTTGCTTTATTTAGTATTTTGCTGACTGACATAACTTGTGCCACATTTTCTTAGAATAGGGATTCTTTCCTTTGCCGTATGCTGATTATAATATGCTCTGCGCTAATTTTATTTTTCTATTATCAGTTCTGTAACTTGATTGATATCTGACTAATGAAAGAAGAGTCAAAGATTTTTAAATATTCATTAGAAAATAAATCCCTTTAAACCTACTCACAACCTCTCATTATTCACTAAAATATGTATTTGTAATGAATGGAGCTCTTTTGGTCAAAATACGGTGGGAAAGATTCATCACCTTTAGAATAGATATTGGCGTGGAAAAAGGATAATGGTAATTAAAGGTTATTTGTGACACATTTATGACAATTTTCCAAAGAGAGATTACCCTGAGATATCAGCGCTGGGAGTAAATCTGGGTGAATGTCCTCTCCTGTGTCTGTTTTTGGGAGCCATTCTCAGGAATATTTGATCCTGAGAGCCAGCATCTTAATGAAAACGCAGTATCTGTGTCTAGAGCACTAGACGCTCAAAGGGAAAAGGCATTCCAGCTCCAAGACAAGATAAGGGTATATGTCAGGCACCCTGTGTCCAGAAGCGGTGGGACAGTCCAGCGGTAGGAAATACTGTGAGCTTGAGGAAGTGGGAGCCATTTTGGAGCATATCGATAAACAGGGGGGGTTCTGAGAGTGGAACCAGAGGACGGCTACTCTCTTCCCCCTATTAGATAAGTCTACTATTGGGCCACTGCCTTTTACATGATAAAATAAAGATTTTCATTTTTGAAAGATCTTATCGACGGTGTGTGCATTGGAGAAAGCTGAATCAGGGCTTCCACAAGCCCTTAATCTTAATGATGCCATAAGTCTTAAGGCTTAAGATGAATTCTATGTAAATCTGTCAGGGAGTTTCACTGAGTTTAATTTGCAGAGCAGCTACTTGAGCGAGTGCATCTACATATGTCAGACATTGCTGTTTGCAGCATGATGTTTACTGGCCTGCTGATGACAGGACCCGACTCTGCCTTTTGCTCATACATGTCTTGCGATTCGAGATGGCTATATTGCTAGTAATTCAGTTACCTTGTACCACAACCCGATTCGGGTTGCCCTATACAAGGGAATGGAGTCCGGTGAATTAATTAATCACTTACTGACCAGCTTCCTTATCCGCTGATACCTGATTGAAGCAATTGGATATACCCCGGCATCAGGCCAAGACGTAGCACTGTGCGCACATGCCATAGTTTATTCTAACCCGGTAACCATATCTGACGGACTACAATTGAAGAGATATCTGCCTTGAAATACCTGCATCCATGTGCACTTTGATTCTAATATGTCCACAGCACTCCCGTCCTGAAGAGACCCCATATCCTGAGAGGGTCGAAACGTCATCGACTGCATAAAGAGAGACCCTATCAAAAATACCTACACTTTCGGATGTTCCAAAAAACTCTAAAGGCTCTTCTTCTCCTATGCTTCCAATAACCTCTACCTCCACTAATGTTGTCTTACAAATTGTCTTGCACCACGGTTATGGTCACTCCACTGGGGTTCACTAAATCACGTTCAAATTGTATATACTGTATATGGTATACAGTCATAATATCGATATAAAAAATATCGACTGGACAAAATATCGAGTTAAAATTATAGAATGGACACAATATCGAATTGTCAGAATATAGACTACAAAAAATATTGAATAGAATAGCAAAATATCGAATAGAATAGCATTAATATTGAATCCAAAATATAGAATAGACAAAATATCGAATGGACAGAATATATACAACAAAAATATCGAATTTGAGGTAAGTAAGTTAATATGAATTTTTTAAAGTGTGTTTTATGTTACTATATGTGTGAAAAGTGTATATTTGTTTTATAATTCATTTTAATTAATTAATTTAATTGTATTTAATTTTTGCGTAATATAATTCTGTAACAGGTTGTGGGTTTATAGGGGAATAGGGTGGGACGTAATTTAAATATAATTAATTAAATATGTTAATTTATTTATTGGTATTTATGTTGAATTAATTGGTAATTAATTATTAATTGGTAATTAATTAACATATAATTGGTCATTAATTTTAATTAATTGAATAATTGGCATTTATGTTAATTAAATTAATGTAATTTCTGCAGTGCGTTGTGGGTTTATAGGGGAATAGGATGGGAAGTAATTTAAATATAATTAATTAAATATGTTAATTTAATTATTGTTATTTATGTTGAATTATTTGGGAATTAATTATTAATTGGTAATTAATTAAAATATAATTGTAATTAATTTTAATTAATTGATTAATTGATAATTATGTTAAATAAATTAATGTATTTTCTGCAGCCGGGAAGTAATTTAAATATAATTAATTAAATATGTTAATTTTTTTTATTGGTATTTATTTTGAATTAATTGTTAATTAATTATTAATTGGTAATTAATTAAAATATAATTGGTCAATAGTTTTAATTAATTGATTAATTGACAATTATGTTAATTTTATTAATTTATTTTCAGTAGTGGGTTGTGCGTTTATAGAGGTTTAGTGTGGCAAGTAATTGAATTATAATTAATTAAATTTTTAAATGTATTTATTGCTTATTTTTGTTGTAATATTTATTTTTGTATTAATTATTAAATAATTTAGTGTTAATTGGTAAATAATTTGTATTAGTAGGTAATTTTCTTTTAATAATTAAATTTCATTTGTATTTTTAATTGATTAATTAGTATATTAAATGCAATTGTTAATTATTTTATATTATTTGTAATTGGCATTAATATTTAATTTAATTTAATTCATATATGAAGTATTTACTTTCCCTACTGTTGCACTCACTGGAGTGGGAATAGTAATTTTTACCCCTACGCTATCCAAACCTTTCCCTACTGTTGCACTCTCTGGAGTGGGAATAGTAATTTGAACCTCTACGCTATCCAACGCTTTCCCTACTGTTGCACTCTCTGGAGTGGGAATAGTAATTTTTACCCTCCCGCTATCCAACGCTCTCCCTACTGTTGCAATCACTGGAGTGGGAATAGTAATTTTTACCCCTACGTATCCAACGCTTTCCCTACTGTTGCACTCTCTGGAGTGGAAATAGTAATTTTTACCCCTACTCTATTCAAGGCTTTCTCTACTGTTGCTCTCACTGGAGTGGTAATAGTAAATTTAACCCTATCGCTATCCTACATTGAAAATATTGTCCAAAATACGTCCAACAAAGAGTTTGGGGTCATAGAAAGCATAGCGAAAAATGAGAAGATAATCTGCCAAAAAGCGGATAAGGGAGGAGCGATGATGATTCTCAACACAGCATTCTATGAAAATACAGTTAAAGAACATTTAGAGGATCCGAACTTATATATGGAAATCCATGCGAATCCAACGGAAGAAATGAGAAGGATTTTACAAGATATCCTTAGGAAAGCAGTGGCTAACGGGACAATTAGTGAGAAATCTAGAAAGTTCCTAACACAAGATAGTCCAAAGAGCCCTACTATGTACATGGTACCAAAAGTACATAAAGACCTGCTTAAACCACCCTGCCGCCCAATCGTCTCCACAAAAATGAGTATTCATGAACCAGTGGGAAAGTTTATTGATAAACACTTACAGCCTTTGGTTTATAAGAGTCTATCATACATAAAAGACACGACAGACTTCTTGACAAAAGTGCAACATGGGATAATGGAGGATGACAGTGTAATGGCGACGGTTGACGTAAAATCGTTGTATACTTCGATACCACACAAGGAAGGCCTGGAAGCCATAGAGAGTGCCTTATTGCAGAGTTCATACCCCCAAGATTTACATGTTTTCTTGATGGAACTTATGCAGTTTACATTATTCAAGAGCTATTTTTGTTACAAGGAGAAATGGTTTATTCAATTAAATGGTACTTCGATGGGAAATTGCGCCGCTCCGGCGTACGCCAATTTGTTCATGACAGCATTCGAAGATCAACATATCTACCACGATGATGAATGGGCTACTAACCTCCTCATGTTTGTGAGGTTCATAGATGATATCTTTCTGATATGGAGGGTACAGAAGAGTCATTAAAACAAAAGTTGGAGATTCTGGATACAATAAACGACAGAATTGGATTCACATGGAACATAAGTAAGGATGTCATACAATTTTTGGATGTAGAGATCACAAAAATAGGCAAAACATTCAACACCAACATATATCGCAAACCCACAGACAGAAATAATCTTTTACAATATAAAAGTCACCATCCTCAATCATTGAAAACACATCTACCCAACTCCCAATTTCTTAGGGTCAAAAGGCTGGTATCTGAAGAAAAAATCTGTCAACAACAGCTAGACACAATGGCCAAAAGGTTTGAGTCCCGAGGATAGCCGGAAAAATTAATCAAAGAATCAAGGGAAAGAACCCAAAGAAAAACAAGGTCAGAGTTGCTAACAGCGAAACCAAAAATCAAGGAACAAAGAATTACGTGTGTAAGTAAATATTCCAACGTAAGTGCTAATTTCAAAAGAATTATCCGTAAAAACTGGCAAATGGTTAAATTGGAACCAGACTTTAAAGGAATATTCCAAAAGGAACCACTGTTCGCATTTACCAGAGGGAAAATCATAGTTGAATTATTGAACACTCCCAAAGACAGGATAAACAAACAGACATTCAAAGGAACAGTACCATGTTTAAATTGTGGTAATTGCCATAACATCATGAAGGGTGCTAGTATCACTCACCCGATGAAAGGTTACAAAATTCCCTTAAACCTTAATGCAACATGCGATACAACCAACATCGTATACCTATTGAAATGCCCATGTGGACAGGGTTATGTGGGCCACACAGAACGGAAACTTAAGACTCGTTTGAACAAACACAAAAGTAATATAAGAACAGTACTAATGAAATCAACAGTGGCAGCACATGTTATGGACAAAAAGCATAACGTAAGCCAACTGAGGGCCTGCGTGTTGGAAATAGTTCCTAAAAAGGAAGGACCCTTGAACAAAAAAATCCTCTTACAGAGGGAAAATCATTGGATCTATCACTTGTGTAGCCTTAAGTCGAATGGGCTAAATGAAAGAATGGAATTTACATGCTATTTGTAATGTTGAGAGATTATTGTGTATTGTGAATTCTCCAGTAATTGTTTAGTAATATCTTAGAAATAGAATTGCCCACACAATGAGACCATGAAAGTAAGCGTACATTACATCTGATAGTTTTTATAGTGCAGGACCCGCAAGATTGATGCGCCGCAAGAGAATGTATAGAGCCTGAGGAGCATGTCACTAGTGATAGTGCTCACCGTGTTGATAAAGTTAGCCTTAAGCAGCTTTTGTTAAAAAATAGCCGGGACACCTTTAATGTGTGCATGCGCGAGACTAGCGTTTGAACTAACAGCGTCGAAGCCAAACGGAGCGGAGGGGCTTCGCGTACTGAGATTCTAAAAGCTGGGATTAAGGTGAGAGGGAACACCGGGCAAAGACACTTACTAACGGCAAGTCGAACGTATACTTTAACAACAGAACGCCCGTGTGGGCAGCAGCTAGCGCGTAATGGTTAGCAACACGAACAGAGAATGAGTTAGTAGCATCATACACTCACCGGCGGTTAGAACCTGAAGGTCAAAAACATAGCGGGTGTCACACTGGATGCATATCTCTTATATTAAAGGAGTATACATAGAAGTGTCGAAGAGAAAGTATAGCATTTAATTTGCATATTGATCACACGTTTGACCTTAACCAATCATGAACGACTTTTGTACAAACAAGAATGACCATCATGTTTAGTAAACATAGGAGAAGGACACATACAATGCAAGAATTGCGTCGGCCATTGTTAACTAGTCATTTCGCGTTTTATGTCTATTACTTCATAGATTTGTAAACGGATAAATAGAACTTGCACCAAATCGTAAAAGGAGACAATTACTCATTCTCATGAAACATGTGAAACCATATGGTGCCTGTATAGTCTGTTACAGGATATGACAGTTGCCTGCAGAAGTAAATATTTACTTGTGCCTCTTAAATATTCATCTGAATATCCCATCTATTCCCATAAATGTCGGGGAAATAATGAGGGTAATTGTGACACAAAATTCAAATTAATCATACAACTGTCCTAATGTATTGTTAGGCTGACATAAAGAAATGGGTGCATCACGAGACTCGGACGTGCAAATTAACTGGAAAGACACCGCAGGTAACAGCTTACTGCATGCCCTTAGCTCCCATCCTGAACCTCTTAAATGGAGCATCCCCTATGGGGAACTCTTAAGAGCCAAAAGAAACTGTACTAAAGAGGAAGATTTCATACATGAAAGTGACACCATACTCAAACGGTTTCGGGAGAGGGGATATCCTGAGGGGGTACTGACCAAAGCCTTTACTAAAGCCTCGAATGTTCAGAGATCAGAGACCCTAAATCCCATGTCTAAACCCACTAATCCATCAGATTCTCCCAGAATCATAACCACCTTCAACCAGAAGTCTAAACAGGTACACAAAATAATGGCTGATAACTGGAAAATCTTAAAATCAGACTCCATTATAGGACCTAAACTCTCTGAAAGACCATTGATCACGTATAGAAGAGGTCGTAATTTAAGAGACATGTTGGTAAAAAGTGACATTTCAGATAGTAAGGGCCAACACATCCGAGGGCTGAGTGGGTTTTACCCTTGTGGACACTGCAGGGCCTGCCGCACCAGTGTGATGGTGAAAGAATTTGAGATACCAGGGACCAACACCAGAAAACAAATCAAACAATTTCTGACGTGTAGCTCCACTTTTGTGATCTATATTTTGGAATGCCCATGTCATAAGAAATATGTGGGCAGTACTTCATGTATGGCAAAGAAAAGGGTCCAGGAACACCTGAGGGCCATCACCAACCAGGACCCCAAATACCCCATTGCAAGACATTTCCAAACCGCACACCAATCCAATAATGACCTTTTGAAATACTATGCAATTGAACAGGTCAATGTTGGCAAACGTGGTGGGAACCGTGAACTTGCTCTCAGAAAAAGGGAATCTAAATGGATATTAGAACTCGAGACGAAATTCCCTGGGGGACACAACTTGGATGAGGAGCTCGCAACTCATCTTCACATGGAGTAACCACACATGTCTGAATTCTACACTGCCTTGTGTTGGACCCCTGCAACATCAATTATATCCTTGTCCTTAATTATGTAATCGGATTGTTCATGCATATTAATTGCTTAAAAAAGTTTAACTGTGTTTTTAACCTATTTTAACCCACTTTTTTGTTACCTTACTTTCTAGGAGCCGGTTGGGGGCACTTCACTCCTTAGAAAATCTGAGCACTGCACTGATTCTCACATACCTGAACTCAATAGAAGACTGTCACCTCACTACGATAAGCTAAGAAATACACCATCACCTTTAATATTTTTTTGCCTTCCCCTACCGCTATGATCCCTTGGATCTAGATGCACTCTATTTACCATGATTGTACTTCCTGGTTACTTACGAGATTGACCCTTATGGGAGGACAAACATCTCAGAGACTTTAAACTCAGCCTTAATGTAATCCCTTTCGGGCACTAGACCGAGTGAATAATTGTTCGTTTGTATATATGGCCTCAAAATGGTGTGACTTTGCCGCTATTGACAAGTTTATTCCAATGCAATGCATCTACCTCATGGGCACTTTCGCGCAGGATGTGCATTACGAAATTCAATGATTGTACTGTTTAAAAATTGTCTACGAGTGTACCAGAAGCCCCTCGGCTACCAGACCCTGACATGACATGTATTATACTGTTGGGTCTTATGTTCAACAGTACTACCCTAATTATGTGACGAATAACATATATTAGAAATGTATTATATGTACTATTGAAGCAATTGCATGCCTCTCGATAGATGACCTTCAATTTAGTTTACTTGTACTTTCCAGTTAATTTGCACGTCCGAGTCTCGTGATGCACCCATTTCTTTATGTCAGCCTAACAATACATTAGGACAGTGGTATGATTAATTTGAATTTTGTGTCACAATTACCCTCATTATTTCCCCGACATTTATGGGAATAGATGGGATATTCAGATGAATATTTAAGAGGCACAAGTAAATATTTACTTCTGCAGGCAACTGTCATATCCTGTAACAGACTATACAGGCACCATATGGTTTCACATGTTTCATGAGAATGAGTAATTGTCTCCTTTTACGATTTGGTGCAAGTTCTATTTATCCGTTTACAAATCTATGAAGTAATAGACATAAAACGCGAAATGACTAGTTAACAATGGCCGACGCAATTCTTGCATTGTATGTGTCCTTCTATGTTTACTAAACATGATGGTCATTCTTGTTTGTACAAAAGTCGTTCATGATTGGTTAAGGTCAAACGTGTGATCAAGGCACCCTTGTGCTGAAACGCGTAGCGTTACCTCGTGAATAAACCCCTTTTTTGCTGCACCTTTCCGAGTGCGTGTTTTTGCTTTTGAAAGCAGTTTCTTTTGGACATTGTCAATACTCGGCGATGGGATTAGCCGAGCGCAACACGCCACCTGACTAAGGGATATGGATCCCGGTAACTAATCCTCTGCTCAAAGTTTGAATTCTACGGAGGGATCCAAACCGGCCGATTGGAAACGCGACTTCGCTATAATCCCGAAGAAGCAAGAAGACCGCTGCACGCCCTGAAGGTAAGAACCTGGCTCGCCTTTTCTTTTCATTCCTGGCGAAGCACCGGCGCTATCTGCGACGTGGCTCTGCCAAGGCGGATTGATCAGGTCGGGCAGGTCTCGAACCGAGGGCTAGCGGGTACAGGAGGCATACTAACTGTAAGAGTGATTAAGCTCTGCTTAGCATACGGAAGTCGTTTTCTTTGATCTCCGCTACCTCAGTTATTGTTTACTCGGGACAACCATTCATCAGGCGGCATCAGGAACTGCCTAGCTAGGCAGGGAAAGGTCGCAGCATAAAAAAACTTACAAACGGGAATTATCACCAGTAACTCACGAGGTAGAAACCTACGAGTGCATTACATTAATATTGATTACATGTCACACTGAACATTCAGATTACTAAATAACGATGGAGGAAGATGACGAACGGAGGAGAGAGGCTGCCACATTGTTTGCACGAGGACCAGGCAAGGCAGGAACTGGTCTCGTAACACTGGAAAAAACTGAAAAATAAATAAATAAAGACATTTATAGAGCGCATGGAAAATAGTACGCCATCTCGGCGTGTCCCCCCGCTAAAGAAGAGGCGATAAACTCATAAGGGGGGGAGAAGACAGTACGAGGCAAGGGGCATTAAATAGGCTATAAGGAGAACAGATGAGTTTTTAGTTGCCGTCGGAAAATGGTTTCTGAAGGCTCCATGCGGAGATGGCTGGGAAGTTTATTCCATGCTGTTGCAGCCGCCACTCTGAAAGACCGACCTCCCATTTTTTCTCTCCTATAGCGGTGGGTCATAAGCATGCCCATACCGCTAGATCTGAGTGATCTGCGTGGTTCATACCTGGTAACCAGACCTGTCAGATATCTGGGGGCTTTATTCCAGATGATCTGATGACATATTAGGAGTACTTTGTACTGTATTCTTTTTTTCACTGGGAGCCAGTGGAGGGCATCCAGAGTGGTTTTAGAGTTGGCTCTTCGAGGGAGTCTAAGCACTAGGCGGGCTGCAGCATTTTGCAGTATTTGGAGTCTTCCAATGCTTTTACAAGAAGCTCCCAGGAAAAGGACATTTCCATAATCGAGGCGTGACGTTATCAGTGCCTGGGTCATAGTGCGCCGGGCCTCCAAAGGAAGGAGATCTAGGGTTTTGTTGAGAGTCTTTAAGACTCCAAAACACTTGCCTACTAGACAGTTAATGTGTGTCTCATAAGAGAGTGTGGGATCCATCCATATCCCTAAATTTTTGGCTTCAGTACATGGTGTAGGCATATCGCCTAAACAGCTTGGCCACCAATCACATGTCCAAAGCCGTTGATCACCACCAACCACCAGGACTTCTGTCTTGGATCCGTTTAGTTTAAGGCAGTGTGTGTCCATCCAAGTGGCCAGAGCTTGCATACAGGCTCTGAAGTTATTGGCTTCAGCAGCCGGCGTTTGGGTGAGGGTGAGTAGGAGCTGTGTATCGTCGGCATAGGATACAATCTCTACGCCGAACGATTGAACTAACTCAGCCAGGGGGGCCATATATAAGTTAAAAAGGGTAGGACTTAAGGCAGAGCCCTGTGGCACCCCCTGTTCCAATGCCCACTCTTCAGACTGGAAAGAGCCATGTTGAACCTGAAAGCTTCTGCCTGTCAGAAACGATTTAAGCCAACCGAGTGCTCTATCAGTCACACCTCCTCTGTTCAGACACTGTAGCAAGGTGATATGTGCTACAGTGTCGAACGCTGCGCTAAGGTCTAGCATGACCAGTGCCATGGTTAGGCCTGCGTCAGCTCCTTGACGTAGAGTTTCGGTGGCTCTTAATAGGGCCGTCTCAGTAGAGAAGCCTCTTCGGAACCCCGATTGTGAGGGGTGTAGGAGATTGTTCTTCTCCGCAAATGCCATCAATTGCACATTTGCAATTTTCTCTGCAATTTTAGCGGTATAGGGTAGCAGAGAAATAGGTCTTAGGTTCTCCAGGACATAGCAGCCTACTAATATCACAACTTAGAAAATATGAGAAATTAAGGAAGCAAGAGACATCTAAATGGTGGGAGGCCACATCCCTTCAGGATTACGTGGATAAGTGCATGGTACCTAGGGGTCTGATAATTTATATCACCCCATCACACGAATCACCCAATGCGCAAATGTTAGAGGAATGGTCGCAAAACTCCGCTGCCAGTAGTAAGAACATGTTATGCATCTTAATTAAATATGCATGGGAAGATCGTGAAACCATCATCAAGCAACTTAAAGAACTTGAAGAAGAATTCAGTAAACATCCTAATCAGGACACGATCAATAAATTTAAGGATGAACTGAAAGGACGCTTAAAGAAAAATGAGGAAGATATAAAATATCGCAAACAGCGCAAGCTACATAGAGACTGTGGCGACTATGATAGTGGAAGAATACTAACATACAGTCCCAAATACGACTACCTGTACAAACAAGACCACACCACCACTGAGACACCTGAATTACAAGAAAATGAGGGAGCATGCTCATCAAATGCCATTGCCAGTGAACCTGATTCAGATGCATCGAGACAATCTACCAGCACTGCCTCAGATACTGAAAAAGTTGTTAAAAAACCGGCGACTTTTTTAGAAGAATTCAGGGTCCTGCGGACCAGACGGAAAAAGGAGGCGGAATCACAACAGCAACAACAGTCTTTCCAAAAAGCACCAACACGTGGGAGACCAAGAGGACAAGCAAGAGGCAGAGCAGATCACAGAAGAGAAGACTCAAGCTCCAGCAGAGAAAACGGAAAGAGTTCAAAGCCGGTGGGAACCAAAAGGGGCGGCTACAGAAGAAGACGCTAACCATGGATGACGAAATGGTAAATAAAACTATTATAAACTTATCTTCTAGAACATTGACTCTTAAGGAAAAACGTATACTCTGTCTGGGATTAACTTTCTGCCCTAGTGAATTGTTCAGCTATTCGGATACCCGGATAGACATCTATAAGTTTGGTAGGAAACTTAAGCTTCAAAAATGGCATTCACTTAGACCAGCAGCAGGAACACATATATCTACTATACCATCAGATATACCTGAACTAACCATTAATGATCACGATCTATTACTTGATGTATACTCATTGGGTGGCATACCAGTAGACAGTCAAACAGATAACTCCATTGTAGGAGTCAGGGATTCTAACACAAATAGGGCTGCATGTACCAGTTTTAAACCCAAGTCTGTGTTTTACCTCATAATGCCACATGACCCCATAGACACTTTTCAAGAAGTAGTTAGCAAAGAACTTGTCAAACTTAAACATCAACAGTACAATAGAAATAACTGGGATAGGAATCTGTCTAAACAAGAACGTGAGTTCATCCTCTCCCTAGCAGATGACAACTCTGTAATACTAAGACCCTCCGACAAGGGAGGCAACATTGTGCTGTGGGGTAGGGAACTATATGTTAAGGAAGCCCTTAGACAATTGGAAGGTGATATCTTCTACACCAAATCCAATTGTAATGAATACTACAACAGTATAGAAGAAACATGGAATAGACTCCATGATTGGCAAATAGAGGGGCTCCTCTCATGGCAAGAATTCTGTTTCCTCAAATGTGATTATCCTAAATTACCTATCTTTTACCTACTCCCCAAGGTTCATAAAAACCTCTCAGAACCCCCGGGAAGACCCATTATCTCCTCCATAGGGAGTGTCAATGAAAACTTGTCAGTATACATTGATCACTTCCTGAAAGAATATGTCATCAAACTCCCTTCATACATTAAGGACACTACCGACTTTCTCAAAAAAATAGACACCATCACACTGACAGAAGGCTCCATACTTATCACCATGGATGTCAGTGCCCTATACACCGTCATTGACCACACGCAGGGTATGGAGGCATGTTACCATTTCTTAAAAAACCGCGATATAGGATTCAGAAACCATACTGTGATGATAATTGAGATGATGAAGCTATGCCTACGTAATAATATCTTCATGTTTGATGGTATCTATTTCAAACAAATACGTGGGGCAGCCATGGGTTCGTCTTTTTCTCCCAACTTCGCCAATTTGTTCTTGGGAAAGTGGGAAGAAGAAATCATGACCAATGTAGATCTTAGGGAGGACTTCAAAAAAGTACACATATGGTCTAGATACATAGACGACCTCTTTGTCATTTGGCAGGGCACAGAGGACGAAGCCATTTCCTTCATTGCCAAGCTGAACCAAAATAGCTACAACATCCATCTGACCTATAATATCAGCAAAGAACGGGTGGAGTTTTTAGACACAAGTATTGAGAATCAAAATGGTACACTCATTTCTAAACTCCATAGAAAAGACACCGCAGGTAACAGCTTACTGCATGCCCTTAGCTCCCATCCTGAACCTCTTAAATGGAGCATCCCCTATGGGGAACTCTTAAGAGCCAAAAGAAACTGTACTAAAGAGGAAGATTTCATACATGAAAGTGACACCATACTCAAACGGTTTCGGGAGAGGGGATATCCTGAGGGGGTACTGACCAAAGCCTTTACTAAAGCCTCGAATGTTCAGAGATCAGAGACCCTAAATCCCATGTCTAAACCCACTAATCCATCAGATTCTCCCAGAATCATAACCACCTTCAACCAGAAGTCTAAACAGGTACACAAGATAATGGCTGATAACTGGAAAATCTTAAAATCAGACTCCATTATAGGACCTAAACTCTCTGAAAGACCATTGATCACGTATAGAAGAGGTCGTAATTTAAGAGACATGTTGGTAAAAAGTGACATTTCAGATAGTAAGGGCCAACACATCCGAGGGCTGAGTGGGTTTTACCCTTGTGGACACTGCAGGGCCTGCCGCACCAGTGTGATGGTGAAAGAATTTGAGATACCAGGGACCAACACCAGAAAACAAATCAAACAATTTCTGACGTGTAGCTCCACTTTTGTGATCTATATTTTGGAATGCCCATGTCATAAGAAATATGTGGGCAGTACTTCATGTATGGCAAAGAAAAGGGTCCAGGAACACCTGAGGGCCATCACCAACCAGGACCCCAAATACCCCATTGCAAGACATTTCCAAACCGCACACCAATCCAATAATGACCTTTTGAAATACTATGCAATTGAACAGGTCAATGTTGGCAAACGTGGTGGGAACCGTGAACTTGCTCTCAGAAAAAGGGAATCTAAATGGATATTAGAACTCGAGACGAAATTCCCTGGGGGACACAACTTGGATGAGGAGCTCGCAACTCATCTTCACATGGAGTAACCACACATGTCTGAATTCTACACTGCCTTGTGTTGGACCCCTGCAACATCAATTAGATCCTTGTCCTTAATTATGTAATCGGATTGTTCATGCATATTAATTGCTTAAAAAAGTTTAACTGTGTTTTTAACCTATTTTAACCCACTTTTTTGTTACCTTACTTTCTAGGAGCCGGTTGGGGGCACTTCACTCCTTAGAAAATCTGAGCACTGCACTGATTCTCACATACCTGAACTGAATAGAAGACTGTCACCTCACTACGATAAGCTAAGAAATACACCATCACCTTTAATATTTTTTTGCCTTCCCCTACCGCTATGATCCCTTGGATCTAGATGCACTCTATTTACCATGATTGTACTTCCTGGTTACTTACGAGATTGACCCTTATGGGAGGACAAACATCTCAGAGACTTTAAACTCAGCCTTAATGTAATCCCTTTCGGGCACTAGACCGAGTGAATAATTGTTCGTTTGTATATATGGCCTCAAAATGGTGTGACTTTGCCGCTATTGACAAGTTTATTCCAATGCAATGCATCTACCTCATGGGCACTTTCGCGCAGGATGTGCATTACGTAATTCAATGATTGTACTGTTTAAAAATTGTCTACGAGTGTACCAGAAGCCCCTCGGCTACCAGACCCTGACATGACATGTATTATACTGTTGGGTCTTATGTTCAACAGTACTACCCTAATTATGTGACGAATAACATATATTAGAAATGTATTATATGTACTATTGAAGCAATTGCATGCCTCTCGATAGATGACCTTCAATTTAATTTACTTGTACTTTCCAGTTAATTTGCACGTCCGAGTCTCGTGATGCACCCATTTCTTTATGTCAGCCTAACAATACATTAGGACAGTGGTATGATTAATTTGAATTTTGTGTCACAATTACCCTCATTATTTCCCCGACATTTATGGGAATAGATGGGATATTCAGATGAATATTTAAGAGGCACAAGTAAATATTTACTTCTGCAGGCAACTGTCATATCCTGTAACAGACTATACAGGCACCATATGGTTTCACATGTTTCATGAGAATGAGTAATTGTCTCCTTTTACGATTTGGTGCAAGTTCTATTTATCCGTTTACAAATCTATGAAGTAATAGACATAAAACGCGAAATGACTAGTTAACAATGGCCGACGCAATTCTTGCATTGTATGTGTCCTTCTCCTATGTTTACTAAACATGATGGTCATTCTTGTTTGTACAAAAGTCGTTCATGATTGGTTAAGGTCAAACGTGTGATCAAGGCACCCTTGTGCTGAAACGCGTAGCGTTACCTCGTGAATAAACCCCTTTTTTGCTGCACCTTTCCGAGTGCGTGTTTTTGCTTTTGAAAGCAGTTTCTTTTGGACATTGTCAATACTCGGCGATGGGATTAGCCGAGCGCAACACGCCACCTGACTAAGGGATATGGATCCCGGTAACTAATCCTCTGCTCAAAGTTTGAATATATATATATATGTAGTAAAATTATTTAAAACATTTTTTTAAGTTACATTAATTATTTAATAATTTTAAGTTTATTTAAGTATTTTAAGTATGTTTAAATTAATTATATTTATTATTATATTACTTCTAAATTACTTTTAAGACATTTAAAAAATTCGATATTTTGACTGTATATTTTTTGCAACGATATTTTGGAGTCGATATTTTTGTACTTACCTGTTTGAAGATAGGAATTTGATATTCTGGCATTCTATATTTTTTCCACAATATTTTGGCAGGTAGATATTTTGCTCCTCTATATTCTGTCAGTGATCCCTTGCAAGGTATATATTGTTCTTCTTAAAAGAGTTCCTTGTGAACATTGTCTTTTTAGGCCGAAGGCAGACCGGAAGTCCGAGATTTAATGTTGTTTAGTAGGGTTTCAAAACCCGCCTCCCTGCCCTGCCTTTCCACCATTGGCTGGCTTCCTAAACGGAGGCCAGCCTTTGGAGGAGAGAGCCGTCCCTCCAAAGAAGCTCCGTCTTTTTTGGATTCGGGGGCGTGATTTTTTGCGTTCTTTAGCCCTGTGACGTCGTCCGTCACTCAGGGCGCAAAACCACGCCCCCGAATTCGAAAAAATCCGGAAGCTTGGGGGCCGCCATTTTGCTGCGTCTACTGAGGAGGTAAGTTTATCGTGCGTGCCTTCCTCGTCGCGCTCTCGCCTCCCCCGGGCCCCCACCCCTCCCTCCCTCTCCAGCGGCCATGTGCAGGAGAGCCTCCACGCCGTAGTGCGAGCTGTGACTGGCTCGAGACCCCTCTCTGCGCCTCCCTCCAGAGGGGGCACGGCTCTGCACAGCCACAGCTGGATCTGCCTGCCAGCCTGGTCCCACTCGTCCCACCGTTCACACCGGGAAGGAAGGGGCGGAAAAGGGGTCAACCCATCTCTTCACCTTTCACCTGACTGCAGCTCCGGTCTGCAGAGAAGATGCTGCCCGGGAAGGCGGCCCTGTGCGTCCTATTGCAGTTCCTGCTGCAGTTAACGCCAGTCTTCGAGGCGCTCCCGACGTACCAAGGTAAAAGAGAGGGGTGTGTTTCACGCTTGTGGCCGCTTTGTGACAGACTGTGGGTTCCATCTGTGGGAATGCAAATGCATGCATTGAACGCACTTTGTTCGATTTTATGCTTGGATCCCGGGGTGACTCTGCCCTGTAGTGGCGCAGCTCTGGCTTTCATTAGAGCAGTCTGCACAACACCCTCGAAAAATGCCTGCTCAGCAGTTCACATCTACTGGCACGTATGGCACCCGCTGGGAACACTTCTTTTCAACAGTAGCAGCACACACATGATGCTTACACAACTGCTCCCTTCTTTCAGAGCATCCAAGGCCGATGTACCCCACCACAGACGTCCCCCAAAGTCAGCAGTGCCCACTTGGTATTTTCTTCTATACTCACAGACACAACAAAGAGGCGTGCTTTTAGATGCACATCACACACCTACAGTCACCCATAACGCAGACTGACGGTCATGGACACTTACACATTCATTCACATGGACCGACAAACATACAATCACACATGCAAACACATCAACACATATCCAGGCGCATTAACTCAGTTCAACATGCATATATGCAGATATGTATGCAGACAACTCACAGAGGCACATTTACACATAAACAGCACACATGCACACAGTCACAGACAACACACTTACCGGCAAACACACACAGACAGATGGACTGGGGAGAAGATGGGCTGACAGAAGGCTAGAGAGATGGGTGACATACATACTGTGCCGGTCTGTGCCGTACTCCCTGTCAACAGACCTACAATCAGACATGCACCGTACCAGACAGAAATGAGTGTTCCTATTCACATGGGCCAACACACGGACCATCACTCGTGAGCCACAGTCCGGCAGATGCACAGGCACCTATGAACACAGGTCAGCAGGCATAAAGGTAGGCATTCAAACGTACCGGAGTGCACAGACCAACAGGCAGAAAGCATGCTTGTGCCCATCTATATGTACAGAGGCACATCATACACACACAGGACAGGATGGACTGGACTCCGGGGCTATCTGGCAGTGCTGGAAGCACCAGACTGACAGGTTCTAACGCCCAGAGACCGGCTGCACGCCTCTGCAGGAATAGGTGCGTGCATGTGCATTTGCCTTCCTTCGTGCAGTGAGTTTGTATTTACAAACAAGTGGGTTCTGCACTGGTGGGGTGTAGAAGGGTGTCACGGAGATCTCTCCATATGGAAAAACACACACATTTAAAAAGCAGATGATTCGGGTTCCTGCTTCAAACTGTGGCAGCGTTGGCTGGTATGAAAGTGTGGGTAGCTTCTTTCCATGTATGTGCGTCACGGGCATGCTGCATCTCCTCTCCGAGCCCGGGGCGCCCCTGTCCTGTAGTGGCGCAGCTCTGGCTTTCATTAGAGCAGTCTGCACAACACCCTCGAAAAATGCCTGCTCAGCAGTTCACGTCTACTGGCACGTATGGCACCCGCTGGGAACACTTCTTTTCAACAGTAGCAGCACACACATGATGCCTACACAACTGCACTGTGGTCGGTTTCGTGTGCTCAGTGCCTGTTGCCAATTGGAATCTCTCCAGTGAGTGACTTGAACATGATGCTATGTTGTGTTATATCGTGCATTGGTGTGCACGAAGTGTGCGTCATTGTGTGAGCGCGAGTGTCACTCAATGGTTTCCATAGCCTGCTCTCGAAGAGATGCCATTTGTTCCTATGTGATTAAGTGTGGCCGTCATGCAAATGTAAGTACTTTGTGACCTCGTGATGGGTATGCAGCAGTATATAAATAATACTTTTGGAGTACCCCAAAGGCACCTTGGGACTCACAAGAGGTAAAAGTGCTATACGTATACCAATATAATACAATTGTGCAAGGCTAACGTGAAGTTCACTGCCTAGCCATAAGAGGTCTTTTGAGGACTAAAGGGTTAGGGAAGTAAGTAGGTTTGGCCATTTTGCTACCAAGCCCATTAAAAAACACTTATTGGCTGTGGTAAAAGAAGGATGACAGTTCAAAATTATGTAGTATTCACAGCACTGTTAGGCCACACCCCTGCAGTAATTCCAGAAAAACTGACTGGCCTACAAACAAGCTTGCAGCCTGTAAGTCTGCACAACCAGAAGAAAAGGCATGGTGGCAGATTGTCACATGGCCTCAACTCTTACCACCTGGGGATCCTCCATTCCGCTTGTATCCGGATTGTGATTTCTGGGACCACTACTGAACAAACTTGTCCAGGCCACTGTTCTGCCCAACTCGGCTAAATCATTTTGCATTCAATCACTCCTCAATTGCACTAATGGGGTTGCTCGTCTGCATTTGGTCAAAACTTTCACTGGCTGACTAGATGCCACGACTGACGCTGGCAAATGCATGGGTGGACAACACAGATCAAGCACCAGTCTGTATACACGTTCTTAAGCCCAGCAAGATTCTTACCTTTTGTAATCTCCCCATCCTCAAATCGCTTTGAGGCTCCAGTTAGTGGCAAAACAGCGATTTACAAAACTCGTAAAGCGATTTACAAAACTCATAAAGCAAAGAAAAACAAACTCCTGAAAATGGCTTCTAGGAAATTTCCTCAAAAACAATGTTGTCGCCATCAGCAATTTTGTGGAGGGACGTCCATATGATGTAAGAATATGGGACAGAAAATGTGCCTTGCTGATTATTGTTGATATTTATTGGCTCATGTATAGCACTGAACCCACCACTTGAATCTCACTTTTGGTAGTACAGAATAGCCGGAGCAGTTCTAAGGCGCAAAGGCTTTGAGTTGTAAAAGATGCATAACATAGTAGAGTAATTCATTGGATTACAGTACAGTACATACATCAATATCTGTGTGGGCTGTGCTGGCTGTGAGAGCTGTGTGGGCTGTGAGAGCTGTGTGGGCTGTGAGAGCTGTGTGGGCTGTGAGCTGTGTGGGCTGTGAGAGCTGTGTGGGCTGTGAGGGCTGTGAGAGCTGTGTGGGCTGTGAGAGCTGTGTGGGCTGTGAGAGCTGTGTGGGCTGTGAGCTGTGTGGGCTGTGAGAGCTGTGTGGGCTGTGAGCTGTGTGGGCTGTGAGAGCTGTGTGGGCTGTGAGAGCTGTGTGGGCTGTGAGAGCTGTGTGGGCTGTGAGGGCTGTGAGAGCTGTGTGGGCTGTGAGAGCTGTGTGGGCTGTGAGAGCTGTGTGGGCTGTGAGCTGTGTGGGCTGTGAGAGCTGTGTGGGCTGTGAGCTGTGTGGGCTGTGAGAGCTGTGTGGGCTGTGAGGGCTGTGAGAGCTGTGTGGGCTGTGAGAGCTGTGTGGGCTGTGAGCTGTGTGGGCTGTGAGAGCTGTGTGGGCTGTGAGGGCTGTGAGAGCTGTGTGGGCTGTGAGAGCTGTGTGGGCTGTGAGAGCTGTGTGGGCTGTGAGAGCTGTGTGGGCTGTGAGGGCTGTGAGAGCTGTGTGGGCTGTGAGAGCTGTGTGGGCTGTGAGAGCTGTGTGGGCTGTGAGGGCTGTGAGAGCTGTGTGGGCTGTGAGAGCTGTGTGGGCTGTGAGCTGTGTGGGCTGTGAGAGCTGTGTGGGCTGTGAGGGCTGTGAGAGCTGTGTGGGCTGTGAGAGCTGTGTGGGCTGTGAGAGCTGTGTGGGCTGTGAGGGCTGTGAGAGCTGTGTTGGATGTGAGAGCTGTGTGGGCTGTGAGGGCTGTGAGAGCTGTGTGGGCTGTGAGAGCTGTGTGGGCTGTGAGAGCTGTGTGGGCTGTGAGGGCTGTGAGAGCTGTGTGGGCTGTGAGAGCTGTGTGGGCTGTGAGAGCTGTGTTGAGAGCTGTGTGGGCTGTGAGAGCTGTTGGCAATGTAAATAACAATGCCATTTATTTATAATAACAACAAAAAAAATGATGTCATGAGCAATGCCAATAGCTCTACCTTTAATAATGCCGAGATCATTGCATTGTAAATGCTTGTTACTTAACCCCTTCGATGCTGATGACGATCTCAGCTCGTCATCAGCCACGGGTGACGTGTGCGGATGACGAGCTGAGCTCGTCATGTAATGCGGTTATTAGAAAACAGCCGCACAGCGCAAAAATAACCGCAGCAGCGATGCGGTTAATGATGTTTGATCCAGGGCGCTCTATGCTGCTATGTAAAGCAGGGGGCACATTTTACCGAAGTGTGTGTTTTGCTCTGGAATGCATTCCTGCAGGCATGTTTCATCTTTTGATTGCACATCTTTATTTTATTGTACATCTTTATTTTTGATTCTGACTAGGGTTGGTCACCCTTCCTGCTTTTGGTATTGCTTATTTGTCATGACTGCGCCAGTTTGTAGATGATGAAGTAAGTTACTGGTAATTTAATTACTCGGAGACTATGCGTCACTGACACAGGCATGTGATACATACCCCCTCCCCCTCCCTCTCCCATTGGTCACTGAGTCGGGCCCATCCTGGGAGCCTGGGATTGGACCATGATGTCTTCTGGGTAGGTGGTTCTGCATTCCCATTTAACAATGTAGCAGGGGGCTAAAACAAAATACATAATGTAAGAAGGAGCTAAGACAACCGAAAGCATAAGTGGACTCACCTCCATTATCATAACTGCAATGAAGAATAAGAAAGGACTTTTAATAGAATTACCTGCAAAAAAATGAAACCACGCCACACGTGCGATATGAGCTCAAGCACATCTTCCACCCCTACCGTCAGGGTGGTTGCTTTCTGCGGCTGTTTTCGTAACTAATTTGATTCAGTATAAACAATTAGTTGTGAAAAGTGAGCTGGTCATTGAATTTTGTCGTACCACTTGCAACCCAACTGATTTAGGTGGTCAGATACTGCTCTTTTCTGCAACTACTGCACACTGATTTCAAGCTCTCAAATAGTTCGAGCAGGACGTCAATTTGGCCAGAAGATGGCGCAATTGCATTAGAAACGTTTTTCTTCTTGTCATTTAGAGGAACCCAAGTAAATAGTTAAGTTAAAGTGTTCAACTCAGTGTCAACTCCCTTTTTACTTGACAGAATAACATTAATTGATATCGCAGTGGTTTTTGACCCTGAGCCTGAGACTCCAAGCGTGGTTTCTCATTATGCTGCTGCGTGTCCTCGAGAGGACATATTATCCCCTCTGATGTCCGTGTGAAGAAGCTTCATGGGACACAAACCAAGGATCTTTATGTGTAAACGAAGGGAATTTCTCTGAATGCACACAAATGTACGACCAGGCTGTTCCCGGATAGCGTTTTGTTACATTTAAAGTGTGATCCGATGTTTAAAATGTCAGCATCTTGGGATAATTCAATTGAAAATAAGGCTGTCATTATTTTACCTCACCCAGCATGCCTTTAAGCAGACCCAAATCCCTCGTCGTTATTTTTGGGGCCTGCAAGGAGCCCAGCAGCGCACTGAATGTATGAATAATCTGGTCAAAACCGAGTTAGGACTGCTTTTCACGCCGAGTTCTTCTCTCATCCTGTGCCTAGTGTCACCCAGGCAGCTCTGTACATAGTCGATGGTTGCAGCAGCACGCCTGCACCACACGGTGGCGCTCTGCTGCCGCCTGAAGCTTGGCGTCTCACTTAACCTGGAGCATATGTATGAAAATCCCTGTTTGCGATTCTCAAATAGCGATTTTTTGAGAATCACTATTTGAGAATTGCAAAATGGGATGCATGTAAAAGGAATAGGATTTTTTTGCGAATTCTTAGTATTCCTTATTTGCGATTAGCAAATTGCGAAATCGCAATTAAGGAATACTTTCCCATTCATTTCTATGGGCCAGGAGGCCCATAGGAATGAATGGGAAGTCATTCTCAATTTGCGATTCACAATTTGAGAATTGCAAATTGAGAATGATTTCAAGGGTGCAAGGGTGTCATAAGGACACCCTGATGCACCCCTGAAAAGAACATGTGTGCGCATATGGCGCACATACATGCCCCAAGGGCATGTATGTGCGCCACATGGCACCTTCACAAATGCCAAAATGTGCATTTGTGAAAATTGCAAATTACCACCAACTTGAAGTTGGTGGTAATTTGCGATTTCTTAAGGGGAAATCGCAAAACATGACTGCTTGTTGCATAGCACTTAAGGAATCGCAATTTCCTATTCCTTAAGGGCCAGATGCATCAAGCATCCATTTTGCGATTCCTTATTAGCGAAAAATAAGGAATCGCTAATAAGGAATAGCAAAATGGAATGCATCATGCAATTACACAAAAAATAGCGATTCCTTAATTGCGACTCGCAAATTGCGAGTCGCAATTAATGAATACCTCCCCATTCATTCCTATGGGCCTAGAGGCCCATAGGAATGAATGGGAAGACAATCTCAATTTGCGAATCGCAATTAGCGATTCGCAAATTGAGATTGCGAGTTCAAGGGTGCAGGGGTGTCCAAAGGACACCCTGTTACACCCCTGAATGTGATCTGTGCACATATGTTGCGCACACACATGCCCTTAGGGCATGTGTGTGCGCAACATGAAACTTTGAAAAATGCACAAAAGTGCATTTTTCAAAGTTTTTGCAAATTACCATGAAGTTGTACTTCGTGGTAATTTGCGTGCCCTATTAGCGAATTCGCTATTTTTGTTACTTTCATGCATTGCATTTAAGGAATCTCAATTTGAGATTCCTTAAATGCAAACAATCGCAATTTAGCGAATTCTCTAATTGCGATTTTTGCATTTGGGATGATGCATCCCAAATGCAAAAATTGCACTTGCAAAGGGCCAGATTCTCAGAATCTGGCCCTTTTGCGAGCGCATTTCGCTTGATGCATCTGGCCCTAAATGCTTACGCAAAATTAAGGAATCGCAAATTTTGCGATTCCTTAATTTTGCGATGCGATTTTCCTAAAACATCCAGTTTTCTGAATTTTTAGTTGCAAACGCTGCTTTTTTGCAAATCGCAGCGTTTGCGACTAAAAATTCCGTTCATAGATATGCCCTCAGATTTCTAAACAGAGACAGGAGGCTGGCCTCGTCCCACACTGCTCTTTCAGCGCATCCTTCATGATTTAGGAGCATGTCTGGTAAAGTGGGGGGCGAGGGGAGTTATGGATGAGAGTAAGGGACACGGACACTTATGAAATGGCCACATTTGTTGTCAATTATTTCCAGTAGTGCACATGATGGAATCCATTGGCAGGCCCTTCACTTTGAACTGTCCTTGACATGGTCAGTGAGACGACATGCAAGCCTTTTTCATTCTGAGACCTGCTTGTTTAAAATAATTTGATGACTTAACTCTTTTTTCAAAACTGTTATGTCAAGTCAAGTTATACTTTATTCTGCTACAATGAGCCATACAATTGCATAGAAAAAGCAAGATGCAATTCTGTAGAACTAGTCATTAAAACTAAAATAAATTGCATAATATATACAATAAAATTATAATAAAATGTACAATAAAAACTAATATGACCTATCCAGTTCAGTTTCTCTTTCTGATCGATATAGCACTTTAAAAAAAATACATAGATTTTTTGTATAACATACCTCATTGCCCCCTAAGAACTGGGCATGGCAGCCACCTTATGAGATCATATATTAACTTTACATAAAATTGGGAGCTAGAAACATGTCCTTTGCGAGTAATAAAGCGAGCGGAGTAATTTAAAGTGCATTGTGCTTTGTTAGAGCTACCATCCCAAGGGCATGCAGGAAGTGACGTGAATCACGGCCCTTAGGTAGCAAAGGCCAGCAAAAGGTGGAGTAAGTTAAGAAGTAATTAAAAAGCTCTGCCACTCATTGGAAATAAGCTGAAGGTAGAGTGCTGGCATGGGCTTCACAATCTGATTCCGGGGAATAGTGCCTTAGCCCCTTGCATACAAATTTCCCGTAGCCACAGAAAAATATCACATATAAAGCAATTCTTTAAATGCAAAGGGGGTCAAATGCAGGGCATTCTCTGGATCTGAAAAAAACACTCTGGTGTCCCTAATTCATTAACACTTTTATTAATATGAAAAAACCATGGCATGTCTGTTGCGTTATCTTAGGTGGGACAGTCCGATACTATGGCTCTGGGAAAGCACACTTCCGGTTTTCACCAAAGTCTTAGCTATAGAAGCGACGGTTGTAAATGAATGTAATCTTCTACAAAGCCCATATCCACCTTGGTATGACAGAAGATTGTAGATGAAGATTGGGGGACAGACAAAAGCCTATGCGTAAATTTGTTTCCCACTTTTTGCAAAGAGCTGGCGTCAGTATAACCCCACACTCCTGCTCCCAATGTGCCAGGGATAGGCACTTACTTTGAAAAATATTAACTATTTCTTTGACCTATTATGTCAAATGCTAAGTGTTGTGAAAAAGATAACTTGAAGGGCGATTTGAGGCCTTTCATTAAAAAAAGTATTTTTTTTTGTCCTCATCTCACCATTAGGCCTCTGCGGGTCTAATGAAGCCGATGTTACGATCTGTGGTCCTCCCGGCTTACCGCACTCGCTTAGGTCGCCAACCGGTCCCTTTTGTAAGGGAACTTGGTGTAATCATAGGACCAGCTATATTAGTCTTAAATTACGTCCCCAACTCATGAAGGGCTGCCAGATGTTTACCAGCTTATCCTCTGCGAGCCATAGCAAACGTGGCTTTAAGCCAGTCCTCTCTTTTCGGTGGTAGAGGGTCTTTCCACTTCTTACAGACCTCTCTCCGTGCTAATAATACCAGATATAGTAGTAGCTCTTTATGAGACTGTGGTGCCGTCTGACGGAATATACCATCATCACCGAAAAAGAATAGTGACAAATTAACATCAATGTTGGTCTTAAAAATATCTCGGAGTGAGTCCCCAACCTCCTTCCAGAAGATTTTTAGTTCAGGACACTCAAAAAAGATGTGTACGTCATTGGCTATAGGTGTCATGCATCTTGGGCATTTTGGTGTTGGAGTTGGGGCAAACTTGGCTTTCTTTGCTGGAGTGTAGTAAAGCCTATTAATAACAAAGAAATAAATATTTTTTAGGCTAGTGGGTTTGATATATTTATATAGTACCTACAGTGTGGGCTCAAAAAGGGTCTCTATTAAGGGTTCAAGAGGGGTTTGATTCCAAACCGCAGTTAGAGGAGGAATGTCCATATCTTCAGCTTCTAATAGATGGTGATACCACACTGATATTTCTTTCCTTATTGAGTGAACGGATTGACACAACCTTTCAATCTCAGCATTCCCTCTTACTTCCCCTTTTTCTGTGTCAAACCAAGACACCAGCTGTAGATATTTAAATCTAGAGAACCCCATGCAATCCTAGCTCTGAAAAACTCCTGAGGATGGATCCCCTCGGAGTCTGCCAGGTCGGACCAGATGGTTATGCCCGCCCTCTTGATAGGTAGCACCAAGCTGTCTCCTAGGCAGCAGGGTGTTCCAGGTGCATCCCAAATAGGAGCAAGGTCCGAATAATAACCTATCCCCCATTTGAGTCTGACTCTATACCATATCTCCAAAGCAGCCATCAGGACCTTCAGGCGTACTCGCTTGAAATACTTTGGTGCCCCAAACTTATATAAAAAGGCCTTACCACCTCCACCTCCTTCAGCTCTTGCCATTTCTCCCAACAACCTTCCCCAGGCTGACTCCTCTGGTTTCGTAAGTAGCATCTGAATACCTTTAAACTGAAATACTACTGCATACCAACTAATATCAGGAAGAGCCAGCACCCCTTTATAGAGTCTACGTCTCAGTTTCTTCCAGGCCAACCGGACGCCCTTGTACCCTCATATGAAACTCCCAATCCTACTCTGTACTTTACTAATGCTCTTGTGTGGAAAAGCCAAAGGTATAGTGGAGAATAGGTAGGAAAGCTTCGGGAGAATGACCATCTTTACTAGGTTGACTTTCCAATAGATGGTTAAGGGAAGGTTCCTCCATCTGCTACAGAGGCGATCTATTTCTTTGATAATTCTGTTAAGATTAATCTGGGAGATTTTTTTCCAGGTCTTTAACAATGTAAATACCTAAATATCTTAACTCTGTGGTGGCTGTTCCCCCCATTGATCTAGGTTCCAGCACATTACCTCTGTCTTTGATGTAGTGACTAAGTAACTTGACAGGGACCCGAATCCTACCAAAAGCGCCTCGACACGGGGGATAACCGCCTCAGGGTCATTTGTGTATAGTATTAGGTCATTCGCATACAGAGCTAATTTACAGCTATAAAGTTTAGACTTAAAGGGGTAGATTGATTCATCTAACCTGATGGCTTGTGCCAGTGGTTGATTTAGATGTTGATGTTGAATAAAAAAGGCGAGATCAGGCATCTCTGCCGGGTCCCCCTCTGGATGTTAAAACTTGAGGTTAATAAACCATTCAGGAGAATCCGAGCAGAGGTTCCCTGGTAACAATTCCTCAGGGTTTGGATGAAAATAGGACTGAATCCCATTGCCTCCAGTACTTCCCAAAGACACACCCAACAGACTCTGTCAAGTGTCTTGGCCGCGTCCAAGGCAACTATGGCCAAAGGATCAGATCTCTCAATGGCCTGGTTGAGGTTACCTATTAACAGTTGTGTCTGTTCCTGGATGTACCTTCCTGCAACAAAGCCCTTCTGATCAGTGTGAACTAACTTGGGAACCAGTTTCGCCAATCTCCCTGCTAATATGCCCATAAAGATCTTATAATCGGCATTCAGCAGAGAGATTGGATGATGTGAGTCAGCTTTTAGGGGGTCCTTGCCTGGTTTTAAAATCAGGACAATTGTGGCCTCCTTCCAATAGTCAGGGACCTTACCAACGAGACAGTAGACTGAATTAAAAGTGGTACCCAGTACAGGTATCAACTCCTCTGCAAGAAGTTCATATACGTCAGAAGTGAATCCATACCTGCAGCCTTTTTGTTCTCCTACTCTCCTCTGACAGGGAATGCAATGATTTGGTCTTCAGCCATGATTGTATGGAACTTGGGGACGGAGCCAGATCTTCTTTATATAGGTCTAAAAAAAAGAGGAAGAAGACAGGTTTGCATATCTTCGATGCTACTCGATGTCTCCCATTGCTGTTAACTATCAGTTCACTATTGTGATTCTTTGTACAATCAACTCTGGTTTTCCAGGACAATAAGGCTCCTGCTTTCTTCCTATATTCAAAATTTTGCATATTCTTAGTATGCCATTGTGCTCTGCACTTTGCATCTAATTTCCCTCTATACTCCTGTCTTGCTTCGTCTATCCTTCGGGACTTGTGATAGACGCTCTGGTTTGATCTATTCCTCTCGTTCTCTAACTGGCTTATTATTTCCTCGATTATATTTAGGGCCCTAGCCTCAGCTCTATTCTTGGAACAAATGAGGCCATGTAGCCTCCCCCTCAGGTTTGCCTTATAGGCGTCCCAGATAAAATCCATGGTTGTGGAGTCCATGTTCAGAGAAAAAAATTCTAAAGAGAAACACTTCAAAGCCTGAATAATTTCAGGATCAAGAAGCATGGCTCTGTTAAGCGTCTATCTCAACTGCAATGACAGCCCTTTGCTTTGTAATGAAAATTGCACTGGAGCGTGATCTGAAAGGTGGCTTGGCATTACTGAAATCCCCTCCAGGACGTTCAGGGTGGATCCATTCTCAATATATAGTCGATCCTGGAGGAGTGACTATGCTTTTTGCTGTAAAACGTAAAGCCCTGTTGATCTCCCTTCTTGACCCTCCATTCATCAACCAGATCCAAATCTTGTAACATGTTTAGCAATGCACAACGTATCCTTGGGGCTCCAACATAATGACTCAAATTAGATCTGTCTTTTGATGGATCCAAAAGGACATTAAAGTCACTGCCAATAATAAAGGGGGGGTTTCCAGTGTCAGTTTTGATTGCAGTTTACATATGTAAGTCGGATCGTCTACATTTGGGCCATAAAACGAGGCACAGACTAGGTCTACGTTTTCTAGGGCCAATTGTGCTACTAGCCACCTCCCGGTCAAGCAGACTGGGATTTGTTTATAGAACAAAGGGTGCCATGTTTAACCAGGATTGCCATCCCTCTACTGTGAGACATCTGTTGTGATACACAGTAGCATTTTATCCAAGGAACCCTGGAAAAGATTAAACATCTTTCCATGAAGCTCAGATGTGTCTACTGTAATGTACAGACTTGGGCTGAGGAAACTTCCAAGTATTTTAAAATCAGCCTTTGCCTATGGGGACACCTTAACCCATTCATGTTCCAGGAGATAAAGATGGTCTTTCTATCCCGTAAGCATTGGTTTCCTGCCATTTATATGTAAAAATATCACACCGGCTTGGCGAGATATCCTAATATCTAAGGTGAAATGAGGTTAAGTTTTTTCTTTTTTACATGCTGCTCCCCACCCGTGAAACCCCTCCCTGATCCCCCAATGCCCCCTCTTCCCATGCGAAACCCTCCCTTCCAAAAGGCAAGCCTATTCTCCCCCACTCCCCCCCTTGGGATGGAAAAACTACAATGGTTGCTGGATACTTACTAGGATCTTGCTACCAAGTAAAGTCGAGTGCATCTCCCTTTACTCGCTGTCACCCCTACTCCCCCCCCGCTCAGCTTTGATTTTCGCTATGAGGGCATCTGCTTCCTCGCCAGATTTTATCTGATGCATATGGTTATTCCACATCATACGGAGTTGTGCTGGGAACTTCAACTGTGCATTGTCCCCAATGCTGTTCAGCTCCTCCAACCTTTTTCCCAACTCCCACTGTCTTGTTGGGGTCGTGTGAGAAATATCTGATCTTATTTGAAAAGAAAAGGGGTTACAAAAAAAAGGGGTTAGAACTATTGAAGGATATAGTTCCTTCTTTTAGAGCAGAAATCAGAATCTGTTCCTTAACTGAGTAAGTTAAAAAATTAACCAGTATCTTTCTCGGTTTTTGTTTGGTGAGCTTCCTTTTGAAGGGATTGCGATGCACCTTTTGTATTTCATGCACAAGGTCTACTTCTGGCGCATTCTTTAATACTATCCCTTTTAATACCGATATCATGAACCCCTTGATGTAAGGGCCCTCCAAAGCTTCTAGAACATTTAAAAGCTTTAGGTTGTTCTGCCGGGAGTGATTCTCTAGGCGTTCATTGTCTTCTTTCAGTTCTTTGTTCTGGGCTCATAATTTAGCTAGCTCCCCTGTAGTGGAGCGCACAGTGTACTTGATTTTAGGGATTTCCAGTTCAATTGCCTCCGTTCTTATTGTAACCTCATCTAATCTTTTTGCTAATGCTGCGCAGGAGGCTTGAATTGCTGCCTCGTTTGCCTCGGAGATTAAAACTCTATTGGTCATCTCCGCTTGATTTGTGTCAGACACCGTGAATCTGTTGGTGATTTCATCTTTCATCGCAAGTAGTATATCAGCCAAAGAATGTAATGTTGTATCAGTTTGGCCTGTTGTGTCTGCTTGGTCTGTGGTTGCATTATCGTCTGTGAGGTTAGAGGGTACTGAGTTAAGAGCCTTTGATGATTCTACAGACAGAGTCTCGGGTTCATTAATTGCCAAGGCTAAATACCTATTTGACAGACTTACTGCCGGATGCGTCCTAACCGGGGCTGTATCTGGTAGAGTATTGGCTGCCCTCTCCCTTGGAGAGCTCAAGGCACTGGGCGCCTCCGGGAGGCTGCCCTGACTCATATTCTTTAAGGTATCACCTGCAAAGGCCACCAGGGTAGAAGATGCAGTAGTGGTGGTGGTGGACATGACTTTATAAAAGGTTTTGAGCGAGGGGGTGTTTTTTACTTTGGAGGTGGACCCCTTCTTACCTCTTCCTTTTTCTCTTGCCAATGTCCCCCCCTTTATCCTTAGACTCGGTACCTTTGTCTGTGTTGCTCCCTTTGAGTCTGCCCTGCCTAGTGAGAGCCCTCACTTCAGAAATTGGAGGTGAAATGACTTTGGAGGCTGGGTGTACATTACCCAGGAGAAATGAATGTTGATTGTTGGCTTATATTTTTCTCACATTGCCATATTTCATATTTCAAACATTTAAATATGTTCTGTTATCTCTTTATAAAGCTCATTTTACCAAGTAGGTTGGTAAAATACTCCTGTTTTTCAGAGACTCTTGTGAAGAGCCTGGAGGAAAGCCTTGCCACAGAATTATGCCCCAGGCCTCCTTTTGCCTCCACCAGATGGTGGTATGCCTCATGCTTTGAAGACTCCTGAGGCAAGCTGATGCATAACCAGCTCTTACACTTCCATTGGTCACCCCTCGACTAAATACAGCGCAGCTCCGATATGTCACTGAGCTCAGAGCTTAATATGTAAAAATACAAGTGCCAGGATCGAGGTATTTTCAGGTCAACGCAAGTTGTATGGCTGGGTTGGCAACCCACTTTTAATATTTTTTAATATGCATGTTGAACTCAGCTCAGCTCAGCTCAAAAATAGACAGCGCCACCAAGTGGTGGACTGTAATAAATAAGTGACAGTGCCATGTACCGGAAAACACTACAACAAATTAAGCACCAGAGGAGCTGCCTATAAAGGCCTTTCCATCAGTAAAAACCAAAACGACATCCAAAAACATTCAATAAAACATATTAGATGGAACACTTCAATGCATCCAGCACAGCTCACAAAGGCTATATTATTGGCTCTCATGGAGCTTTCTTCACTGTTAACCATCAAGGCACATCACACAGAACAACACACAAATCAGAACACATTGAACACCTCATGCACCCACTACTGCTCAGATATTCTCAGTAAACATTTCTATAGACAGCAGTCTCGAGTTCACACTGTCTTTAACCACTGCATATCTGAAATTTTTCGAGGTCTATAAGTGACTAGTTAGCCCATTGCCATTTTTCTTAGAATTCTGGGACTTGAAGTCTTATTAAACCTAGTATAAAACCAGGTCTACAAGTTCCAGAATTTTAGATCACTAACTAGTCATGCATGGACCTGGGAAACGTGGAAGCTATGCCACCAGACAACGGGCATATAGGATGCATGTTGGAATAGCATTAACAAAATTGTCTGGCAGAAATGTAATGTCCTTAACATCTTTTACAAAAATATTGTTCCACTGAAAGTACATTTTCTATGATTAACTCAAATAGAAAAATCTTTTTGTAAACGATATTAAGCACACACTATTTCTGTCAGATACAATTTTAGTTACTATATTCTGGTACTAAACTAGAAGATCATTAACCTAAATGTAAAGCAAGCGGATAGAAAAGCTCTCCTACCACAAATTTGAAACACAATTTGAAAACACCATTATCACTCACACACAACCCAATACTTTCTTATTGCCTTCAAACTATCCTGCAGGACCATTTTGATTATATATATATATATATATATATATATATATATATATATATATATATATATATATATATATATATATATATATATATATATATATATATATATATATATATATCCCACTCCACTCCAAAAGGAAGGACCAGCACTCACGTTGGGTTAATCCTCATTAAGGATTAATTGTGCACACAAATTTACAGCAAACAGACGCCTTTCGGCGGTAGCCTTCGTCAATGTTAGCAGGCGCCATTTTCAAAGTCATATTTGTATTCAAATCACTTCATTGGAACTGTGGAAGGACAATCACATTTTCTAGTTGGGTGCTATCTTTGAGTGTACTGATACTTCAATAAAATCTACAGCAGCATATTAATTAATCATACGTGTTGAGTCGTACATCTATTACAACGTACATAATTATTTTATTTTTAACTTATAATTCTCCCTATATCAGCAATGCAAGCAGTTGGAGTCCATCATACTTAACTCGGACTGCCATTGGTGTGCTAACTGCATTAGGGGGGGGGGACTCAAGTGCCTGCCGGTATTTTACACAGGAGGAATCTATTAGGGAGAGGTTCCTAACAGTGAAGGGCGCTGAAGAAGGCTATCGCCGAAATGCATTCGCCGCCGCTGGGACAATTGAAATAAACGGCATGCTTGCACCTGAACCCCCTTGTGGCCTCTGATTCTTTCTTGGAAGGATGTGGCGTGATATTTACAGCGTCGGCCAGAGGCGCTGAGCAGAAGGCCCAGCAGCACTAAGTGACCCGGAATCTAACTGGTACCCCGATGTCTGCAGCTTTCAAGGTCGAGGGATCGACAGTCCGCCACAAATCTCAGACCTGAGGGGAGCAGACGGAGATATTTTATCTCGAGTGGGCGTGGAGTCTTGCATTTGACTGCCCCTGCTCTTCATCCTTGCCTGGGACGACTGGCTGCTGCTGATATAGGGGACCAAGGGCAGACACCGTGAGTTTCTCTGCTCTTCGACCACCCGATCCTCCTGCAATGGGCACTGACCTACTGTTTTTTTCCAACCCCCCCACGCCACCTACCTTGCATCGCCAAAGACTGTGCATGCTGGGACATGGAGTCCATCATACTTAACTCGGACTGCCATTGGTGTGCTGACTGCATTAGGGGGAGGGAACTCAAGTGCCTGCCGGTATTTTACACAGGAGGAATCTATTAGGGAGAGGTTCCTAATAGTGAAGGGCGCTGAAGAAGGCTTTCGCCGAAATACATTCGCCGCCGCTGGGACAATTTAAATAAACGGCAAGCTTGCTCCTGAATCCCCTTGTGGCCTCTGATTCTTTCTTGGAAGGATGTGGCGTGATATATATATATATATGTATATATCCCGCACTCACGTTGGGTTAATCCTCAATAAGGATTAATTGTGCACACATATTTACAGCATCTGTTACAACATACATAATTATTTTATTTTTAACTTATAATTCTCGCTATATCAGCAACGCAAGCAGTTGCAAACTCGACCCAGATGCCTAGATAGCATCAGATACCTATATTATCTGTGTCCGGTCTCAATTCATTTACGTGAATATCATAATGCCATTTATTACGCCCTATATGGGCATTTACTCCTCAGATTGAATAGAGTATATCTCTCTAAATCTCAGTTCATTTACGTGAATATCACAGTCCAATTCATTACGCTCTGTATGGGCGTTTAATAATTAACGTGCATATGGCTCATTACTCTCTGCAATTCACGTTACTATCTATATGCATCAATGATCAAACCCTGAATGGGCCACCATGTGTCGTCCATCCCTATTCCTCAATAACTTCTCTCCACTCCCAATCATAAATGTATCGCTAATTCATCTCCACTATTGAGGCCTGCCGGTAAGTTTGTTTGCAGATCTATTATATATTGCAATTCTGATCGCCTCAATTGCTTTTCCGGGTCACCACCTCTGACGTCCTTAGATACATCGTCTAAACAGAAATATTATAAGAGTGCCCTGTTGCTATTGTGGTGGCTTGTAAAGTGATGTGCAACTTGATAGTTCACGTCATTATTGTTTATCGTCCTTTGATGTTATAGAATTCGTGTTTTGACTGGATGTATGGTGATTTACGTTACATGGGCAAATGTTTAGACAAATGAAGATGAGGAAACTTTTTTAATTTATTTAATTTCCCCTCTAGGTCGTCTGTCGAAATCCCCCCCCCCCCCCAACCTGGACCCACCCCTCTTACCTGCATGGGCCGTGGCTGGTGCCGGGGCCTAAATATTTGCTCAGAAGCCTGCGGTTGATGCTATTGAATGTTGGCGTGCCGGATACCAAGACTGTGTAGTCTTGATTCTACCTCATGACGCTTTAATCCACCACCAGGCACTCCAGGTCTCTGTATGTTAATCTTGCAGGTTCTTTTTCATCCCTAATTTCTGCCTTTGCCATTGCTTGATAATCTCCCTCTTCCTCCTTCTTTCCCCATTTTGTCTTTCTTTCTCTTGCTCTTGATCGTTTGTGGAGGAAAATAAGTGTTGGTCTCCAAAATGAATGCCGTTGGACCGCATCTACAACCATCCTCTAACAATGAGTCCAAAAATCACACCACATTGTCTTATACATGGAGCGATTCATCCTAAAAATACAATTATAGTAATTTTCAGACTCCTTTCTGTGATGACTCCTTTCTGAGGTGGCGGGAACAGCCAGCAGCCATGTTAATAGCAGACAGTGAGCTATACAAATGCAAATAACATAATATCATTGCACAATATCCTGCATTATTAGTATATTCACAACTTTCTTGGTAACCTGAATGAGGTGTTTTAGTAAAACCACTCTGTCGGGGATCAAAGCTCCAAAGCACAAACATGATTCAAATCCTCCCAGGCCCATGGAAGCTCAAAACACGTTTATGTGAATTCTAAGACCTGATCTATACTCCCGGAGAAAAGGGAAAGGGGAGGGAAGAAGAGAGAAAAACGTTGATCCGTCAGGGCAGTTGGAGAAAAGCGGCTGCCTCTGGTATTGTTGTAAAGTAGTGTCAGCAAACTTCCCACAGGACTTCACAACACCATCAAATACCCTATAGTAGAAAGGAGATTGTTGTAGTCACAACAAAAAATACATCTGTAATGTGAACATTTAGAGCTAGGTCCTACCATTGAGAGCAGGATGCTGTAGATCAAATAAGGAGCCATTCTGCTACATTGATAGGGCCAGAAAACAGTCAGAGGTCCAGCTGCAGATATAAAGCCCAGGAGCGGTTCCTCTGTGAGGGCGTTTGTGCGTCGCCCCCTAATTATTTTGCCCTAGGCAGCTGTGAGCAGCGTTGTGTGAAAAACAGAAAATATTTGTAATATTAATATTGATAACAACTTTAATAAGTGTAGTGTTTACTTACACTTATTACTCAGCCTGTCCGCGGCAGTCAGCAGTCTCAGCCGCTGGCCGGTTCCTTTCCAGCCAATCATCACGTGTGTGCAGTGTGTGACGCACCTCATTATGTCTGCCTGGGAACCTCCTGGCTTAGGGGTGTGGGGTGGGGTTAGGAGCAATCAGTGAGTGCAGTGTAAACAACAACTGCTCATTCAGGTTTGTCGTTGCCATTCTCTGGCAAGGCCAACATGCGGAACTTTCAGCCTCTAGAATAAAGGTGCCAGGGGGGTGGAAGCCGCAGTCCCCCCACCCTCTACTGATGAGCGGTGAGTTGTCCTGCACTGGCCAATCTATGTGCTGCTTTATTGTGAAGATGTGCAGTGATTGGTCAATCTGCCCTAGCTCTCAGCCTCTCTCTCTCCTCCTCCTCCTCCCCTCTTCGTGCATAGGTATACGCCATCACACACAACAGGGATCCCAGTGAGAGAAAGTCGAGAGGAGAGTTCCCGGCCTGACCTCGCCATCATGGTGACCCCGTCCCTCAGGTAATGCGAGGCCTTGCGAACAACTTAATTAAGTTGGCATTGGCAATGTGTGTCGGTGTCCTCCTAAGCATTCGGATCGAATCAGGATTAAGACGAAGTATGTCTGAACCACATATTGAGTAGATCTCGCGTCATGTCGGGTGGCTACCGGGCTCTCCATTTTTACCCTCAGTGTGAAAAAAATACCAAAATGTTAACTTTACAACAGTACAAGTCTCACTCTGTTTGAAGTTACATCAAAGGCAGTGACGGGTTGTACAGTACAACCCGTCACTGCGTTTGATGTAACTTCAAAGAAACTCGTTTTTACAGTTTTATTATAGCGCAAACTTGCAGCGCTTTACATGAGCACCAGTTACCAGGACATACAGACAGTGACGGGATGTACTATATAACTGTCCATCACTGCCCTTGATGTAACTTCAAAGAGACTTGTTTTTCTTGGAGCGCTTTACATGACAATCAGTTACCAGGAAATATTAAGTGTCCTGGTAACTGGTGCTCAAGCACTCCAAGTTTGCGCTCTGTAAAACTGAAAAACGAGTCTCTTTGAAGTTACATCAAATGCAGTGACGGGTTGTAAAGCGCTCCAACTTTGTGCTTGCCCGAGGCCACCTGGTGGCCATAAGGAGGGCGGGCCCCTTAGTCGCAGAGGGCTGCCCCTGCCCACCTCTGGCCGTGGCCAGCCACTCCTTCCCAGGGCAGGCGTTGCCCGGTAGGAGGTAGGCGGGTCGCTGACGCACGTCCGGGGTGGCTAGGAGGAGCTTGGGGGGTTTATCTCTCCCCAGCGCCATTGCGCAGGCCTCTTTGCCGCTCCGGACGTCGCGCTGCAGCTTCGGGACACCCTTTCAGCTTCTGGACACTCTTTACCCGGTGAGTGTGGCCTACAGGCTGAGGCCTATGGGCTATACCCCCCTCCGCCTACTCCCTCCCTGCGGAGGTCTGAGCTATGGCTAGGCGGCCCACTTAGCGACGGGCCGCTGTGGAGGCGGAGGTTACTATTTCGATATCGGGAAGTTACCCCAGCTGTGGGCCGAGGCCTACAGGCGGTACTTCCTCAGCCCCCCCGCCTACTCCCTTTCCTCGGGGTGCGGGCAAGGCCAGGCAGCCCCCTTGGTTGCTGGGCTGCTCACGAGGTGGGTGTCTTCGGTCCCCGGACCCCCCTCCCCCCTCCTCCTTCACCGTTTCTAACCCGATGTCCGGACGTTTCCAAGCGGCTTTACCTGGCGGCTGTGGCTTGCTTTTGTTTCCTAGGCAGGGAGATGTATCATGCCACGTGCTCCGCACTAGGACGCATTGTATATCCACTGCTATCGTAGGCCCTGCAGGTCTCCCACCGACAGTGAGCGCGTGGGATTTGAACAAGAACATGTATCCTAGGCTGCCGTGGTGCCTCGGAATGTCTCGGCCCGGGCCCTGAGTTAGACGTGTGTATGCGCTCTCTGTCTACTCAGGCCAGGCTGGGACTGATAGGAGGTGTCGCATGGTTCCTCGCCCCCCCTCCCCGGTGGTTGCTCCCGGGGTGCATAGCGGGGGCGGGCGGGTGCTTGACGGTTGTCCCATCGGGGCCGTATTTACCATGCCCCAATTCTCGATCGCGGGTTATGAGCGAGTTCCCGATGTATTTTTGTTAGTGTCCGCTGAACTTCTCCCCGGGCCTGCCGCCCTGCCCTCCCTGTACCGCCGCAACAAAATCCCTTAGATGTAGTCGCAATGCCTTGTTTTTAGTCAGTAACAGGAAAGATGCAAGCGCACTCCCTTTTCAATAATTTTTGTTCCATTTTTGTCAACTTCAAATGTTCGGCGTGCACTCAATGCGGTCTGTCCTGGGACCACGTGTAAATGCTAAACAAGGAATTGAAGCGGGTAAGCCTCAAATTTGAGTGCACTGCAAATGCCCGACAGGCGTATTTCAAACCTCCACAAATGTAATCAAAATTCAGTCCTTTTATTATAGATGTCTTCAACGCATTTCTCGATTGTGCTGGTTACATGGTAAACGGTTAAAAGTATAAATGCTTCTACATGGCAGCTGTGTATCAACCTCTTGCTGTCGTATGCCCATACTTTTAAACACGTCTTTCAGTGACTTCTTTATTCCCAATGCATTTTGAGCTTTTATTGTAGCTCTTCGTCAGGGGATCACTATAAGTTTAAGAAAGCATAGCTGTTAGAATTTAACATGGCTCAACCATATATTTCACATAACTTAACTAATTTTTGAAGAATCTTTAAACTAATTGACAGTGTCCCGCTATACGCCGTGACATGGCGCTACGAATTTACACATGAAAAAACGAACATCATCGTACATTTCCTTGAACTGTGGTTGGCTGTTTTATAGTCAATGTTAAATAATTAGAAGCCAATATCTACTGTGAATCAAGTTAACAAGCGTAAACTTCTTCTCCCTACCTTCGATCGTGCCCGCCTCCTGCTTTCCAAAATTTCATCATTACTTGACCACCCAACATCTTGTGTCTTAATAGGTGTGACACGGGGCTCCTCCCCCCTGTGGTAACCAATGTGCGGTGAAACGATAGGTAAACCACATGAAAAACTACAACCTCCATAATACCATCTGATGACCCGCGGTTTACCCGCCACTTAATGCACGTGATGTATTTCAAACATGTTAAGAAATTCTATGAACAGTTTAAACTCGTATATCCCACCCTCCCTTGTTAGATTTCACTTCTGTCAATCAGAACATCCTACTTGATGGTGCCGATGTCTGCGCTTAGAAAGTATGATATGGTTACTACAAATCAAAGTCCAACATGCTGTATTGCCAACTGCCGAATAAACGGTACGAATTTACAGTCTTTGAATGGTGTATGAATACTTTTTTCCTCCTTGGTAATCGTGGGTGCAGCTTGTTTTAGGACAAGAGTATATCAATAACAGGAAAGATGCAAGCGCACTCCCTTTTCAATAATTTTTGTTCCATTTTTGTCAACTTCAAATGTTCGGCGTGCACTCAATGCGGTCTGTCCTGGGACCACGTGTAAATGCTAAACAAGGAATTGAAGCGGGTAAGCCTCAAATTTGAGTGCACTGCAAATGCCCGACAGGCGTATTTCAAAACTCCACAAATGTAATCAAAATTCAGTCCTTTTATAATAGATGTCTTCAACGCATTTCTCGATTGTGCTGGTTACATGGTAAACTGTTAAAAGTATAAATGCTTCTACATGGCAGCTGTGTATCAACCTCTTGCTGTCGTATGCCCATACTTTTAAACACGTCTTTCAGTGACTTCTTTATTCCCAATGCATTTCGAGCTTTTATTGTAGCTCTTCGTCAGGGGATCACTATAAGTTTAAGAAAACATAGCTGTTAGAATTTAACATGGCTCAACCATATATTTCACATAACTTAACTAATTTTTGAAGAATCTTTAAACTAATTGACAGTGTCCCGCTATGCGCCGTGACATGGCGCTACGAATTTACACATGAAAAAACGAACGTCATCGTACATTTCCTTGAACTGTGGTTGGCTGTTTTATAGTCAATGTTAAATAATTAGAAGCCAATATCTACTGTGAATCAAGTTAACACGCGTAAACTTCTTCTCCCTACCTTCGATCGTGCCCGCCTCCTGCTTTCCAAAATTTCATCATTACTTGACCACCCAACATCTTGTGTCTTCATAGGTGTGACACGGGGCTCCTCCCCCCTGTGGTAACCAATGTGCGGTGAAACGATAGGTAAACCACATGAAAAACTACAACCTCCATAATACCATCTGATGACCCGCGGTTTACCCGCCACTTAATGCACGTGATGTAATTCAAACATGTTAAGAAATTCTATGAACAGTTTAAACTCGTATATCCCACCCTCCCTTGTTAGATTTCACTTCTGTCAATCAGAACATCCTACTTGATGGTGCCGATGTCTGCGCCTAGAAAGTATGTTAGGGTTACTACAAATCAAAGTCCAACATGCTGTATTGCCAACTGCCGAATGAACGGTACGAATTTACAGTCTTTGAATGGTGTATGAATACTTTTTTCCTCCTTGGTAATCGTGGGTGCAGCTTGTTTTAGGACAAGAGTATATCAATAACAGGAAAGATGCAAGCGCACTCCCTTTTCAATAATTTTTGTTCCATTTTTGTCAACTTCAAATGTTCGGCGTGCACTCAATGCGGTCTGTCCTGGGACCACGTGTAAATGCTAAACAAGGAATTGAAGCGGGTAAGCCTCAAATTTGAGTGCACTGCAAATGCCCGACAGGCGTATTTCAAAACCCCACAAATGAAATTTTTGAAAGCAGGAGGCGGGCACGATCGAAGGTAGGGAGAAGAAGTTTACGCGTGTTAACTTGATTCACAGTAGATATTGGCTTCTAAATATTTAACATTGACTATAAAACAGCCAACCACAGTTCAAGGAAATGTACGATGATGTTCGTTTTTTCATGTGTAAATTCGTAGCGCCATGTCACGGCGCATAGCGGGACACTGTCAATTAGTTTAAAGATTCTTCAAAAATTAGTTAAGTTATGTGAAATATATGGTTGAGCCATGTTAAATTCTAACAGCTATGTTTTCTTAAACTTATAGTGATCCCCTGACGAAGAGCTACAATAAAAGCTCGAAATGCATTGGGAATAAAGAAGTCACTAAAAGACGTGTTTAAAAGTATGGGCATACGACAGCAAGAGGTTGATACACAGCTGCCATGTAGAAGCATTTATACTTTTAACCGTTTACCATGTAACCAGCACAATCGAGAAATGCGTTGAAGACATCTATAATAAAAGGACTGAATTTTGATTACATTTGTGGAGTTTTGAAATACGCCTGTCGGGCATTTGCAGTGCACTCAAATTTGAGGCTTACCCGCTTCAATTCCTTGTTTAGCATTTACACGTGGTCCCAGGACAGACCGCATTGAGTGCACGCCGAACATTTGAAGTTGACAAAAATGGAACAAAAATTATTGAAAAGGGAGTGCGCTTGCATCTTTCCTGTTATTGGTATACTCTTGTCCTAAAACAAGCTGCACCCACGATTACCAAGGAGGAAAAAAGTATTCATACACCATTCAAAGACTGTAAATTCGTACCGTTCATTCGGCAGTTGGCAATACAGCATGTTGGACTTTGATTTGTAGTAACCATATCATACTTTCTAAGCGCAGACATCGGCACCATCAAGTAGGATGTTCTGATTGACAGAAGTGAAATCTAACAAGGGAGGGTGGGATATACGAGTTTAAACTGTTCATAGAATTTCTTAACATGTTTGAATTACATCACGTGCATTAAGTGGCGGGTAAACCGCGGGTCATCAGATGGTATTATGGAGGTTGTAGTTTTTCATGTGGTTTACCTATCGTTTCACCGCACATTGGTTACCACAGGGGGGAGGAGCCCCGTGTCACACCTATGAAGACACAAGATGTTGGGTGGTCAAGTAATGATGAAATTTTGGAAAGCAGGAGGCGGGCACGATCGAAGGTAGGGAGAAGAAGTTTACGCGTGTTAACTTGATTCACAGTAGATATTGGCTTCTAATTATTTAACATTGACTATAAAACAGCCAACCACAGTTCAAGGAAATGTACGATGATGTTCGTTTTTTCATGTGTAAATTCGTAGCGCCATGTCACGGCGCATAGCGGGACACTGTCAATTAGTTTAAAGATTCTTCAAAAATTAGTTAAGTTATGTGAAATATATGGTTGAGCCATGTTAAATTCTAACAGCTATGTTTTCTTAAACTTATAGTGATCCCCTGACGAAGAGCTACAATAAAAGCTCGAAATGCATTGGGAATAAAGAAGTCACTGAAAGACGTGTTTAAAAGTATGGGCATACGACAGCAAGAGGTTGATACACAGCTGCCATGTAGAAGCATTTATACTTTTAACCGTTTACCATGTAACCAGCACAATCGAGAAATGCGTTGAAGACATCTATAATAAAAGGACAGAATTTTGATTACATTTGTGGAGTTTTGAAATACGCCTGTCGGGCATTTGCAGTGCACTCAAATTTGAGGCTTACCCGCTTCAATTCCTTGTTTTGTTTTTAGTCAGGACATCCTTTACGATGCGGGGTGTTACCGAGCACTCGGTGTTGTAAAGGCAAATGTTTTATTCGTTAACATGATTGTGTACGCTGCCGCTCTGCCATTTGTGTTACTTCAGGTATAATGTTGTGTGGCTGCCATGCACTAGAACAGGTTCAGGCTGTATAGCGGCGCATATTTGTGATTACTTGCACTATGCTATGAGGCTGCCATGCTCCAGAATAGGTTAGGCTGCCAGCATCTTGCTTACAGGGGTATTTCATGTGCAAACAATGGTTTGGTGTGTCGTCGGAGTGGGTAAGGTTTTATGTCTGAGCTATGTGGCACAGTGTCTGCATAGGGGGCCTCGAGGGGCCCTCCCCGGGTCTCGGCGCTGCACAGGGATCCGGTTATGGTCTCGCAACATGTTCGGCGGGCTTTCGGTGGTTCGACCTTGGGGCCGCGCTACAGCGCCGGAACATTAGGATCCTTGGGTCGCTAGACCGTAATCGGCCAAACTAACCGCCCTCCCCCCCACCCCCCCTCGTCCCTGGGGCTGGTCGCGGCAGACAAATCAGGTTGCCCTTTTCACGCTGCGAGCCTACAGTTATGGGATGGGTTCACTAGGAGCGATGCTAAGCGGGTGCCACGGGTTTAAAACACATATGGTGTGGCCTGGTCTTTTCAGCTTCATGTGGACGACAAGTAGCTGGGGTTTCAGTCAGGTTTATATTTTGCCGTGTGGGTCTGTCGATAGTATGCATTGACGCTGCTCCAGCTACTACGTTAGCAGAGACAGCTTGGGGGCCTCTTTCCTAATAGATCATTTCTTACACGTTACAGGCCCTTTTGCAAGCTCCTCCGGTGTCGCACAGCATTCTCGCAGCACCAGAAAAGTTACTGTGAGGTATGTATATGCACGTAGCGGGAGGGGCAGGTTGAGGGTGGACACCTGCGAGGGGGTCCCGGTTGCGGTATTATGCCTCACATACGTGGGGGCAGGGTCTAGTGTAAGCCCATACAGGCGTCTTGTGTCAATGCGCATAATGCTTTCCCTCCTCAGCGCCCCCTCACAGGGGGTGATGTGGTGCGTGTTCATGTTACCGGCCATGTCCGGCAGGTCAAGGGAAGCCACTGGCCCAGTCTTATTCTTTCTTTTTCTCACACAGTGCTTGCCCTCGTCTCTGGCATCTGGCCTGGGGAGCTGTTTCTCCCCCCCCTTCTTAAAAGGCGCCAGGATCATTGCGTGTGAGGTATATATTTGGGCCTGCGTGGACCCGGGTTGGGAGCGTGTTTAGTGGGTGCTGGACATATATACAGTCCAAGTGTTTCCATTATGTACATTTGGTTTCATAGCGCAATTCAAGGAGCATGTTCACTACCCCCTCCAGTGTTAGGGTGCCGTGTCTCAATGTTATCTTTCAGAGTTTACGTGAAGACAGTCATTCTTCTGGCTACGTTCATATGTGATCATGTTGTTGAACCTTTATGCATCCCCTAGATAGCATCGTGTCAGGACTAGTACCGTTTGGTACCCGCGTGAAGGGAGTCAGGTCTGTTTTCTTTACATTTCTTTTAGCATATGGTCCAGTTGGCTCACAGTCATTTTTCTTTCAGGGGAAGAGCCAAAGATAACATGGAAAGTCAGGGGTCCCATCCGCTTTTTACGCAGACGTCACAGGTCGACGACTCAGGGATATGACCCTCTCAGGATGTTATGTTATGTTATGTTATTTGGATTTTTGAGCGCACAGCTGCCCCAGCAAAGGGGCGTCCCGGCGCTGTAACTGGAAAAGGTAACATAACTAACACCACAGAAAAAAATAAGAAGTGATTAATATGACAGAGGAAAAAAACAGCTTTCCTGAAAGCCAGAAGGTCATCCAAAGAGCGAATGTAGACAGGAAGTGTGTTCCACAGTTTGGAGGCCAAGACCGAAAACGATCGGCCACCCAATCTACATTTTTGGAATCGAGGAACAAGTGCCAGATTTTGGCCGGCAGAACGAAGGCTGCGCGAAGGGGTGTACGAAGTCAGTAGGTGCTGGAGGATGATGGGGGTGTCAGATTTAAGAATTTTAAACGCAAAGCAGAGGGCCTTGAACTCTATGCGTCTAATTACTGGCAGCCAGTGCAGATTAAAGATTGTGCTACGGGCTGAGCAGAAGCGCGGCAAGCCCACCAGGGCCCTGGCTGCCGCATTCTGCACCCGTTGGAGTCGCAGGACTTCCGCCTGGTTGGCACCCAAGAGCAGTGAGCTCGCGTAATCGAGCCTCGATAGTACGCTAGCTTGGATCACCATCTGGCGGGTGGGGGCATCAAGAAATTTGAGGATAGGCCTCAAACCACACAAAATGCCAAAGCACATGGATGCCACCTTCTTAGTGTGGAACGAGAAGGTTAGTTTGGAATCCAACCAGACGCCAAGATTTTTGAGTTCGGGGACAGGTTTTGGGGGAGGTCCCAGCTCCTTAGGCCACCAGCTAGCACCCCACAGATCAGGATGTTTCCCCAACACCATCACCTCAGTTTTGAGGGCGTTGAGTTGTAGACAGTTGGCCGTGAGCCAACTAGCAACAGCCCTCAAACCATCCGCAAAGTTCGATGCCAGTTGGTCAGAGTCCCCGTTAAGAGCCACCGCCAACTTGTGGTAAATATTTTACCGTATCGTTTTTGCCATATAATTATAAGTACAAGAATAGCTCAATCAAATGAAAGGCAGAGTCCGGGGTGTCTGAGTCTCAAAGGGCTTTAATTCAGAAATGACTCGAGTCAATGGAGATCTGTTCCATCAATACAAGGGTTCGAGCATGCAAGGGAAGATGTCAGGAAAGATGTCAACGATTTACTCACAGTACATGGCATATATAGTAAAATGACACAATAGTATTGCATACAGTAGGCGTGACAAGTGAAATGTATATGATAAGAACACATGTGCGTAGCATAAAGGCGTGAACGTAGGTGTGCACAGAGGAACTGGAAACGTCACAGAAAAGTGTCACAAGTGGGTGGATGCTTAGTGAATTCTTGCGGAGTCAGCTGAAACCTATGGCCTGGATGCGCGCGCAGCTAATATGACGTGTGGTTGACGTAGACTAAGAGTCTGACTTTTAACACTAGTGGAGAAGAGGCATATGTCTGGCATGTCAGATCGACCTGTTCCTAATACATATCTGGTATCTGGTGTTTGGAGGATGTTTATACTGGAGGAAAAGGTCTTTCGGGCAGAGGCTACGCTACACTGAATGTATGCGTGTCTAGGTGTAGATGCGCAGAGCCAGGGCCTACCATGGTAACAGGAGCAATGAATTACATGAGGAGGACAGGAAGGCTTGGCCCTTTACTCTACAGTCGGGGAACTGTTTACTTATTTTACTAGACAGGAATGTGTTTTCGAGGAGGCTGAGCTGGCTACGCTGATAACTTGAAGGCAAAATACTGTTTTTGGCAGGCAGAGCAGGCCGAGCCGGGCACCGCTCGCTTGGCAGGAAGGAAGGCAGAGGTCAGGGATGCATCTCATCTCCACGTTGCAGCTTTCGGAGACAGAGGCGAAAAAGTGGTTCAATAGCAGGAATCAGGGCCTAACTCGGCAGAGCCAGGAAAACGTGAAAGTGCACCATGTAAAGACGGTGGCACGGCATACTTAGGAACTGAATTATCAATCCATTCATGGTGGATCTGAAAGAGGACATGTTAGCGTTGGACGCAAATGTATTTGCGTCTTTAAATTCGGTTGCGGAGGGAAGTTACATGCACTTTAACTCGTACATGGAGACGGTGGGGTACTCGTTAGGGGACATAACTTGACCATAAAAATTCCAATTACCTCAAACTGGGTATCATCGGCGTATGATACCATAGTGAGACCCCAACTCTTCGCAACCTCCGCCAAAGGTTGGACGTAGAGGTTGAAGAGAGTGGGGCTCAACGCCGAGCCCTGCGGGACTCCTTGGGTGATCGCATGAGGCTTGGATCTGAACGGTGGCAATACAACCTGAAAGGATCGTTCCGAAAGGAACGATTGAAACCAGTCCAGCGCCCTGCCTGAAATGCCAGCCTCACCAAGCCTTCGAATGATAATGGTGTGAGATACAGTGTCAAAGGCAGCACTAAGGTCCAAAAGGACCAGTGCCGCCGTTTGAACAGCATCTAGTACAGAGCGGAGATGTTCGACCATAAATAGAAGTGCCGTCTCTGTACTATTTCCAGGTCTAAAACCATTCTGTGTAGGATCCAGTAGGTGTGCAGAAGCCAGATGGTTTGTTAAGATGTTATTCACATGGGCCTCTGTGATCATTGCCACCCAGGGAAGAAGGGAGATAGGTCGATAACTCTCCGGCTTCAACGGATCCAATCCAGGTTTCTTTATGATGGGCATGACACAGGCAGCCTTCCAACTAGGCGGAACTGAACCGATGGTGAGGGATTGCTCCACCAGATGGCGAATAGGAGGAAGGCAAAAGGACGCCGAGTCCATAAACTGGGCAGGTCTCAAAGGGTCATCCGGAGAGCCAGACTTGACTTTGGCCGCTAGGAGATTGAACTCCAACTCCGATGGTATAGGGAGAGAGGCCAAACACTGAGAAGTACGCAATGCCAAGGTCGTAGTGTCAGGGTCGGTTTTGGGGAAAAGAGCGATAGATGGTATTTACTTTTTCCACAAAGAAGCTGGCTAACGACTCACAGTGGGCAAGGGAACAGATCTCCGTAATAGGAAGTCTGTTCACTGTGAGCTCCTTCAAGACTTTGAAAACCAGTTTGGACGGGTTAGAACTCGCCTGGAACTCCCGTGCATAGTAGTCAGCTCGGGCCCGGCAGACAGCTCTGTGGTATGTCTTTACCTTGGCCAGGTAGCATACTTTCAGGTCTTTATCATAATTCTTCCTCCAAGCTCTTTCGGCTTGTCGGCAGGTAGCTTTAATACACCTGAGTGCCTCCGAGTACCAGGGATTGGGCTGAGAATGTCGATTCCTACTCCAACCGGCCGGGATTAAAACGTCAAGGGCTTTAACAATCCAAGCGCAAAAGGTGGTATACCCAGTAGCAACGTCATCTGTATGATCCAGAGGTGTAGTGATCAAAAGACGATGGAAATCCTCCAATTTGAGCTTTTTCGAGGGCCGCCTGAAAGATGTTTTATCGGGCTTCCCAGTAGATTGTGTCATCATTGTGACAAAAAGCTCAATGAGGTAATGATCACTCCATCCCATGGGTCTAGGGGGTGAGATCTCGACCAGTTGGAGGTTTGTAAAGACCGGATCGAGGATATGACCTCCCTCATGGGTCGGATGACGGACCAGTTGGGGTAGCTGTACTGCTTCAAGGTCGTCCAGCAGACCTCTAACAGCTGGTATCTCCATGGCATCAAAGTGTATATTAAGATCGCCGATGATGGTAATGTTGGAGGAGAACAGAGATAGGGAGCTTACCAGCTCAGGAAGGGCTTTCCTGAAAGCACTGTCACTCCCTGGGGGACGGTAGATCAGAAGACCTGACAGTGTTTGATGCTGACTAATGCTGATGGAAAAATGGGCACACTCTGCGCCAGCCAAGTCCATAGGCTTCCAGGTGCAAGTGAAGCAAGTTTTAAAGGCCACGGCTATGCCTCCACCTCTCCCCTTGCGATTTAATGTGTGGATTGCGTAGCCCGGAGGGAGGGCCAGATTAATAATGGCCGTATCCTCATCTCCTAGCCAGGTCTCCATCATAAAGAAGACATCAGGGCCTTCTAAAGAAATAAGTTCGTAAATATCTCGATGATGTTTCGACAGGGATCTTACATTGTGGTGCCAGAGTTTAACGGCACTAGGAGGTAGAGGTTCCTTCTTACGATGTGGCAGTGCCTGGCTAGGGGCCATCGTCGGTGCCGATAGTTCCCACCATCCACATGGGCAAGTATGGGGGCCGCACAGGGGATGCTGAGCCGAGTGCAAACAAGAGGGCAGACAGCGTCTAATCAAGTGAAGAGACTGACTAGAGTACTGATAATTCATACTTGCGGCACGATAGTGTCCTGCCACGTCCCGCGTCTCCCGTGCGCGGACGGGCGCAGACAGGCAGACTCTGGCTTGACTCAGGCGCGAGTCAGGCGCTCCCGCGTCACCGCTGCGCGAGTGGAGTGAGCTTTAAGTACAGCCTCACCTGGTCTCCAAACGGAGCACTAGAGTGCTGATTCTGGTGGCGCGCTGAGAAACAGCACCCCCAATATGGCGGCCAAGCGTCACAAGTCGGTAATAGCAGCACGAAGAACTCCGCTCTACAAGCGGTGGGGGGCCCAATTAAAGTGCAAGTCTGTGGGCGCGGTACCAAAGTTAAAAACAGGGGCTAAGAAATAAATGCCAACAAAAATACACAAAAGCGGTAGATATTAAAATAACAGAAGCGCTGCGCGCCTGCAGAAGCAGAAGTAATATAGCGCGATGTAGATGCAGATTACGCCTTTCCTAAGGTCGAGCTGCTCACAGTGCTCGCCTTAAGTACAGCCTCACTTGGTCTCCAAACGGAGCACTAGAGCGCTGATTCAGGTGGCGCGCTGAGAAACAGCACCCCCAATATGGCGGCCAAGCGCCACAAGTCGGTAATAGCAGCACGAAGAACTCCGCTCTACAAGCGGTGGGGGGCCCAATTAAAGTGCAAGTCTGTGGGCGCGGTACCAAAGTTAAAAGCAGGGGCTAAGAAATAAATGCCAACAAAAATACACAAAAGCGGTAGATATTAAAATAACAGAAGCGCTGCGCGCCTGCAGAAGCAGAAGTAATATAGCGCGATGTAGATGCAGATTACACCTTTCCACATTTCTGGATGCCCAGATGAAGGCACTGCTGGACATGATCAAGGCAAATGGGGTTGTGTGGGCTAGTGAACTTTTGTCGGCCAACCCCCCCGGAGCCCCCGGGGCTGGCCCCGCTCTCCCCGCCCCAGAACCAGACATTGTGGAGGATACTGGTACCACAAGGGCCAAGCGTGTAAGGAAGCTGACAGTGAAAGACTTCCCAGCGGAACCTTCCCCCAAAACCAGGGCGGCCGAACCCGTCAGAAATGTAATTGTGCACGCCCCCGCCTCACCACCGGCGGTGACCCTGGATAGCGCCCCCCCACTCCCTCGCCCGGTGGTTTCTACTGCAGACTTTACCACCTGGGAGGACCTGGGTAAGCTCACTGATACTCTCTCGGTTTTTATGTCTGAGGTCAGAGCGGGTTTGCTTGCCGCTCCTTTGCTGGCTTCGCCACCGGCGGGGCCCCGGGTGGTGGAGCCAGTAGTTATGGTTCCCCTGCCTACGGCTGGGGACGCAGTCGTAGCTCGAGTGTGGGTCGGGCTTCCGGTTCAAGGGGGGGTCAGCAGCGCAGCGTCTGATTGCCCCCTTGTCGAGGTGGCTTCTCCGGCGGACATCGCACTGCCTACCTCCGTTATTCCTCCGATACCTGCCCCAGTGCTGCTTCCCGCCCCCCCTGTGCCCATAGCTGTACCCGCACTCCCAGCTGCACCTACGTCTGCGCCCAATACGGTCTCCCCTGCGCCAGCGGTTATGATGACTATGGCTCCCTTGTTGTCAGGCAAATGTTCCCTGGCCTGGCAGGTACCGCAGGCAGCGAAAGAAGGCATTTGGCGTAGAGAATTTATTGACATTTTTTCCCTCCTGATGCTGGGTGCCGAGGGTGTTGACATTAGGAAAATGGGTGCCAAGGATGAAGAAAAGAAAGCTCGTTTACAATCTTGGCCTAAAGAAATAAGTTCGTAAATATCTCGATGATGTTTCGACAGGGATCTTACATTGTGGTGCCAGAGTTTAACGGCACTAGGAGGTAGAGGTTCCTTCTTACGATGTGGCATTGCCTGGCTAGGGGCCATCGTCGGTGCCGATAGTTCTTGTTTTCAGTGGGACCATTTCCGGGCGGCGTGCCCACAGGCGAGAAAGGAAATGACCCCCTTCGCACCAGGCGCATCTTGGAGTGGAGCAGGAGCTGAGAGAGTTAGGGGAGAGGTCTTTAGCCCTAGGTACGAGGAGGCGCTATGGTAGTCACCTGGCCAACTTCCACAAAGCTATTGTTGAATTGGGTCTGTTAGCCCTACCACTGGAGGATAAAGTACAGGCCTTCGTGGTCTGGGCCAAGAAACAGGGCAAATCCCACTCTTGGGTTTGCGGGCACCTGGCTGCCATCAGTCACAATGCTAGGTTGAGTGGGGCTGGAGATCCGACCAAGTCCTTTGTAATCAGGGCAGCTTTGAAAGGGTGGGCTCGGGAAGAACCAAGGACCCCTGACAACAGGTCCCCCATCGAGTTCCCCACGCTGCAGGCCATGTTGTCGGTCCTGCAGTCGGTGGTGCACTGGCACTATGAGGCTTCTCTCTTTTCTGCGGCTTTCAGTTTGGCATTTTTCGGGCATTCCAGAGCAGTGAGTTAGTTGTACGCTCCAAGGCAGATTTGTCTGGGGACGCTCTAGGGGTGGCGGACATAAGTATTAAGGAGGGTCTGTCCATCACGCTCAGACGGTCCAAGACCGACCAGGCGGGCAAAGGATCAGTTATCCTGCTGGTCCCCCTGGGGTACCCTCGCTTCTGCCCGGTGTCTGCCTTACAGTCTTACCTTGTGCTCCATCCTGCGGTACAAGGCTTCCTTTTTATCCACTCTGATCTCAGCCCCTTGACCAAATTCCAGATGGATAAAATAATGTTAGCATGCCCGGATTGAGCTGGTTTGTTGAAGTAGGGGAAAAGGTTCTCCAGCCATTCATTCCGTATCGGGGCGGCCACATCCGCTTTTAAAGCAGGCATGCAGCCAGAAAAGGTTCAAAGTGTGGGGCGCTGGGAGTCTCCCTGTTATAAACGTTACATTCGCCCTTGAACAGGGTATCCCTGCCTGTCCATACTATTGTATATATGTTTGCTGTGTTCCCTTTTTAGGCTGTTATGCTCCTTTGCAGTTTATTTGTGCACTCTTGATCAATAAACATTTCAGAATGTATTGCGCCTTTTCTTTGACAGGGTCAAGAGTGTGGGTCTTGGGGCATTCCACAGTCGCCAGGTTGTGCCGGTGGGCAGCAATCAGGAACTGGATGCAGGGCTTCAGGAACATTGACTGTGTTTGGCTGGGTTTTCCTGGCATGCGCTGGAATAGCTTGTTGCACAGGTTACGGGAAGCCCTTGCTACGGCAGGGCCTCCACCTCATCACTTGGTAATTCACCTAGGTGGTAACGACCTGACGAATTTGGGGAGATCTACCTTACTGCAGAAAATGAAAGGGGATCTTGGGGTCATCTGCGGGCTCATGCGTGAATGTGAGATTTGGTGGTCTGAAATCGTACCACGGAGAATTTGGTGGGGCGCTAAGTCATGTCAAGCAATTGAAAGGTCCAGGAAGAGAATCAACAGCGCCATGAAAAAATTCACCCAACGGAGGGGCCTGGGTTTCATCAAGCATGAAATGATTCAAGACAAGATCAAGGGTTATTATGAGGCGGATGGTGTTCATCTCACGCCTGTTGGCTTAGACCTGTTCCTCCTCGATTTAAAAGAAGCACTTTTGAGCAAAGGTTGCAGGTAATAGTGGTAGCATTGGTGGTGGGGCCCTTGCGGCGGCAGGGACCACCGCATGGGCTGTGGCGGAGTTACTGGGCAATCCGGAAGCAGAGAGGTGCAACACTGTACTTAAGCGGGCACATAGGGGTGCCAGAGCCTAACCTCGAACCTCATGGGAGGTCCAGGAACTCGTGTCGGCGCCCCAGTAGTCCTTCGGGCAGTTGTGGGCCTGTGCAACCGGGGGTTTGCCTAGACACGCCCCGCAAGGGGCGTGAGTAGTGTGATTATCATCATTGTGCAGCAGTTGGGTGTTTCGCCACTGTGCTGATTGGCTCAACAGGCGGGCAGGTGGGGAGAATGCGGCCTGCCCTTGGAGCGCCCGTAAGATAACCCACCATCATTACATATGTTGTATGTAATAAAACCTGCAGCAACTTTTCCCAAACTTAACACTGATGTCCGTGTGTTATTTGCGGGTTTGGGAATGTTGAGGAGGGGGGTTCTTGTGACCCTGATGTGACTATGTGCTTGCCCGAGGCCACCCGGTGGCCTTAAGGAGGGCGGGCCCCTTAGTCACAGAGGGCTGCCCCCGCCCACCCCTGGCCGAGGCCAGCCACTCCTTCCCAGGGCAGGCGTTGCCCGGTAGGAGGTAGGCGGGTCGCTGACGCACGTCCGGGGTGGCTAGGAGGAGCTTGGGGGGTATATCTCTCCCCAGCGCCATTGCGCAGGCCTCTTTGCCGCTCCGGATGTCACGCTGCAGCTTCGGGACACTCTTTCCCGCCCTTCCTCTAACCCAGAGTGTCTGATGGAGGGGGGCTTCTGGGGAAGCTTTAATGTGTTTCTTTTTTGTTGTAGGCGGAGTTACTGGGCGATCCGGAAGCAGAGAGGTGCAACACTGTACTTCAGCGGGCACATAGGGGTGCCAGAGCCTAACCTCGAACCTCATGGGAGGTCCAGGAACTCGTGTCAGCTCCCCAGTAGTCCTTCGGGCGGTTGTGGGCCTGTGCAACCGGGGGTTTGCCTAGACACGCCCCGCAAGGGGCGTGAGTAGTGTGATTATCATCATTGTGCAGCAGTTGGGTGGTTCGCCACTGTGCTGATTGGCTCAACAGGCGGGCAGGTGGCAAGAATGCGGCCTGCCCTTGGATCGCCCGTAAGATAACCCACCATCATTACATATGTTGTATGTAATAAAACCTGCAGCAACTTTTCCCAAACTTAACACTGGTGTCAGTGTGTTATTTGCGGGTTTGGGTATGTTGGGGAGGGGGTTCTTGTGGCCCTGATGTGACTATGCGCTATGTAAAACTGAAAAACGAGTCTCTTTGAAGTTACATCAAATGCAGTGACGGGTTGTAAAGCACACCAAGTACACAATATTTAAAACTTAAATGCTAGTCTCTAGTGTTTGATGTTACATCAAAGGCAGTGACAGGTTGTACTATTGCAGAGTTAAGGTTTTGAACATATTCATGTTTTGACTTTTGAATCACAGGATGTTGAGCCAACGTGAGGCTCAAACCTGTTTTCTCATCTCGAAAGTCGCTAGCTCTAGCCTTATGACACAACCTCATCCACAAGAACTGAAGTATTATCAATATTATATACAACAAAGTGATAGTCGTTGCTTATTTATTTTATGCAATTTACAACCATTGACAAAGCCAATAGTCCTGGCTTGCTGTATGTAGGTGTAATTTTACTTGTTGTGTTATATATCTGAATGAATGGACAGAAGTAGCAAAATACCAGTGGGGCACACACTATGCTAAGCACAGATTTCTAACTTAAGTGTTTTAACCCACACCCTTAATTACAGTAGCTATGCCCCTATGAGTGACCCCCCAGTTTTTTCATCCCACTTACAGCCTTGTGCGTCACTGAAAGAAAATGAAAGTGGGCACTGACAGGGAGGCAGAGAAGGAAACCATGAAGGTGCATTTGAATACAAGGGCTACAGTGAAGTTCAGCCAAAGTGGAGAGCTTACAAGAGAGATCCATATTGGGCGTTGGGTGGACAGGGTTGCATGCTTGCCCCCTTGCTGTTCATCTTGTACATAAAAAGACTCAACACTTATTTACCATCTTGTACGCAGGATGTTCCCATGGTGCTTGGCACCTCATTCCCAGTTTTGTTATATAAAGATGATGCAGTTCTATTGCCCAGAGCCCTGCCATTATTGGTCCATTCATTTGTGGAATTCATGTGTACCCTTGATCTGTTGACATAATTTTTCCAATCATTTATCATGGCTTGCTTCCCAAAGAGCATTACACAAGAATTTTAGTTTGAACAAACCGCCTATCCAGCCTTAACACATTCTCTTATTTGGGGTGGATTTTTAGTTCCACTGGCTCATGGATACCATACATAGTTGAGTGGAGAACCAAGTTATCGAGGGTGATTTGTTCACTTTTTAAGCTTGCCGTCCCCTCCCAGGGGTCAAGCGTTAACTCCCATATTGCAAATTTACTCCACGCAATGTGTAACGGTTGTTAATTATGTGGTGGGAGTCTGCGGCCTCAGGAACTCAACCCTCCAAAAAAATTAAAATAGCTTCTGTCGAAAGCTTTTATCCGTTCCTCTTTCCACCTCACATTTAATTTGCCTTAATGAGTTGGGGCTAAGGTATATATGTGACCAAGTTCAAATTTGCCCCCCATTGTTATGGCTTTCAATTTGGAAAAATGATGAGGCACACTAACAAGAGATATATTAAAAGATTGTTTAGCATGTGATAAAGGTCTTGATATCCACTGGTAAGCATTTGTAAAAACATCTTTTGATGCTATTGGTCTTCCCAGGCATCCACTAACATTGATACATGTGCTACAATGGGCAGGAAGCAAGTTCAATCTTCACTGCTAAGTCATGCTAAGGAAAAAAGGTTAAGCAAAGAAATGTCGAAAAACTCCATTTCGACTTATATGTTAGTGAACAATGAAAATTCCCCCCAAAAATATCTATGCACTTGGAGAAGAAGATCGGAATGCTGTTTAATGTTCCACATTTGGGTAGACACAATAAAATACCTACTTTGCTTCCCATAAGAATTTGAACACAGTTTAGAATTGCTTGTATGTCCAGATAATAACACGTTTAAACAGTCGATTTTACATTTAACTTTTTTTGTGATTGTTACCAGAAATATGCTGTGTTTCAATGCCTTTAATAATTCCAGAAATCTGACTTTAAAAAAAAAAAAAAAAACTTTATAGTGATGAAACATGTTTTATGTCAGTTTGTTTTACAGGCTGTTGTATGCTCTGGTAAGTCAATGCAGCTGATTAATCTGCTGTTTTCCATCTGTATGTGTGCAAGCTCAGAACAACATTTTGTAGCAGTGTCTTGAGGCACAATGTATTTTAAAAAGGCTTTGTTACACATATGTTTTCACTTTTTATTATTCTTTTAAGTTGTATATGAATATTATAACTATGGCTGTATAAGAAATGTTTATGATTGGCCTTTGGTTTTTATATGTATTATTGTTAATTCTGTACTTTTATGGTTGCATAACTTGACACTTTTATTGTTGCCCAAAAACAGGTAATTATACAAGGAACTTTGCAGTGCTTTTAAAAGTGCTGCATTGCTACAAAACTGGCACCCACTAACAAAACCTGACCCCTACCCTTCCCTTCTCCCGGTAGAACACCCGCCCATATTTCGATTCCCAGTGCCGCCATTCCGACCATGGTGGTGTTCAAAACAGACAATACCTTGCTGACCAGACCACCAGCACTGGCTGGCAGGCACATGCTGTGGCTACGAGAATGCAGGCATAAAACAATGGCAATTAATGTGTTATTCACGTTACCTAAACAATGGTTAGACCGCTAGAAGGGTTGAACCTTAAAGTCATGCTCTTTAACATCATTTCGGAGGTTTTGCAGCAGGGTATTTGAAAATCTTGTGTCAACTCCAAAAACAGATAATCTATCTTACTTTACTTGTTTCTATTAGAGGTTTGCCTAAGGCCCGCAGCTCACAGGAGTCACAAAGACCAGCGCAACCACAAGGGGAGTCACAGAGTCGACACTCTAGTCGAGTCGATGTGACGACTCAGTCAGTCTCACATGACCACACTTGCCTGGTGGCCCGCCTGAAGTCCGACCTTCCAACTCAGTCAGACACTGAAAACTAAGTGAAGCAAGTCACTCATGGCATGATCCCAAACTTGAGTTGATTCTAGTCAGTCACTATAGAGTCTAGGCCCCCAGAACCCACGCAGCAGGCAAGATTCCGATTCAACTACGAGGCTGCACCACTTCAGTGCAGGGTTTATTGCAGAACGGGGGCTAGCCAATAATTTTTGCCAGGGCCGTCATCATTGGTCGCTATTTTTCATGCCACCTGATTCACAACTCTGGGACCCGGTCAGCGGTCCTAAACACAGTGGCACCACATCCTTTGCTAGGTAGGGTGCAGTAGGTGAACACTTGCACTTATACACATGTGCTGCTTGCCGCAGTACATGTAGTTAGTCACTGTCCAATCATGGCCAGACATGCTGAGTGCACTTTGTGCTCATTCGCTCAGCTTCCTGGCCCAGTCCCACAGCAGATAAATACAATGTATCAAATCACGGACTATGCTGGCTGGCCCGGCCGGGGTCACCAGAGCAAGGAGTTAGATGAGTTCTTTCCTCTACCCAGGCCCAGCTTGCAGGCCATTATGATGTCTCTGCAGGCAGAGGTTCAGCACAGCAGTGCAATCAAGCGCTGGTCACACAGCGGCTGATTTATGCCACCAGAACACTTGCCAAGGCCAACAAACAGCCAGGGGTCGCAAGCAAGGTGGCAGGGGTCGCAATAGGTGGCTTAGGGGGTCTCAGTTGTGACTGCTGGCCACTCAGCCCACTTTCACTTCCATTTGAGAGGTGCCTGCCTGCCAGGAAGTCTCACACCTTTCCCAAAAATAGCCGCCTCTGCCCCAACAGCAGAGTGCCAAATTGAAGTGCATACACAGTACATCGTTACTGTGCCTTCTTTGACTCTGGCTGGCACAGCCTTGCAGGACTGCACCTGGCTGCCAGCCCATGGAGAAAGTAGCAATAACACAAAGGGTTCCCATTGTTCAGGGCGCACAGCTTGCAGGATATTCACAATCAAAACTGCTGCTCAGTCGAGGGGATTAGAAAGGATTATCTAAAGATGAAGTAATGCAGAGAGACCCGTTGCAGGACAGTAGGAAAAACATGTAGGATTTTCTAAACCTGATCTGAATTTATTTACACCAGTAGCCTCATAAGACTACTACAGGATCCCCCAGAGGTGCCTTCCCTCTTTGAGAAGAACACCATTTCTGGAAGCGAGACGAGCGCCTGTCGCTCACTCTCCAGACAGGTACTCCCTGTGAAGGCAGCTTTAGCGGTACTCTGTCACTCCAGCAGCGCCGTGCGGTTCAGTGCCAAGAAGACATCGACCACAGTCACTCATAGAGAATTATAAAGCTCCATTCTCTGGATAGGATGCTGTCATTCAAAGTTACATCTGAATTAGTGGCAGGAAATAATGTATACTGAAGATATTACTGCAGTGCTTAATTTGTATAAGTGCAGGGGCTCAACGTTTAGTTAGGAGTCCACTTTTGGCGCTGACGAATGACAAGGTTGCTGAACCACAACGTTGCCTACTCGTTTCCAACTCTTGCTTCTTTCTTCCACCACTCTGCACTTCCTTTCTTTTTATCTCACTCTTCCAGGTTCTTTATCATCCCTGCTTTCTTCATTTGACAATGTTTTTCTATCTTTCTCTTCCTCCTTCTTCCTCCCTTTCTTACCTTTCTCACTCTTGCTCGAAGTCTGATGATGAAAAACCTACAAAGAGCAATGACACGGCTATAGGTCTTGCCTTTTGTCTGATACCATGGACCTATTGGCTTTGATAATGGTTTTCATTCATCCCGTTCAGTATCAGTAATAAGAAAATATATGCTTTTTTGCCAATACTGTGCAGTATAGAGGAAAAAGGTGCAAACAAAACAAATTGGTTAATTGCGTAAAAGAGATTTTTGAAAAAGGAGATGCCTGACAGCAGATTGCAGCTTCTGGGTTCTCTACAAAAGTTTTTTTTTTTAAAAACACATCATGAAGAGGAGGGGGTCTGGCATGTTTGAGCACACTACTTCTACTCACCACTTTCCCGCATAATGGGTGTGGCCCTGAGAATGACACTTTTTGGGTAATGAATTGGATTTGGGGGCACGCTCAAGTTTAAATATGATTTAAAAGCTTAAGTAAAAAACAAATATAGGTATTCACTGAACAAACAAAAGATTAAAGTAACGTTATAGCGAGGTGTGGAAAAGAGATAAAAACGAAAGTTTAAAAATCCAATAAATCCGATAGTCACAAGTTACAGATTACTGAGTTAACTATAACTTGTGCACTCACCATGCACTGCCTTTGACCTCAAACGTTACGTCACTGTTGACATGGGAAATTATATAATTGATGACATCACTGATGACATCTCAAATGGCATAATTGTTTATATCCTGATGACATCACTGACAACATCATAGTCATGCACAGCATAATGGTACTGTGTGTACCACTGTGGGTGCATAGGATGTGTGAGAAAGTCATTCTTTTTGCCCTGATCACCCCCATTTTTTAATGCTGGTGGTAACTGACTCTGACTGCACCCAGAGCTCTGTTTGCCAGGCCCAGGGCCAGTGCTCTGATTAAAAAAAGGTATATGGTAATTAGGTGTAATTACAATTGGCACTGAAAACCGACCTGCAAGTCCCTAATATATGGTAGGGCATATAGGTTTAAAGGTACAGTAGCTTGGAGGCACTTAAGTGTGCACTGCTGTGTTGTCTGCTGTCATTTTAAAACTCAGCCCTGCTTTTCAAGCTGCTTTTTAAATGAAAATACACGCAAATTCGACTTTGGATTTAAAGTTACTGCCAAAGTATTAAACTACATTATTTGTACATCTAAGTTACCCCTAAGGTCTACCCTAGGTGCCACAAGGGTAGGATGCCATGTACAAATAAGCAGGGACATTTTAAAAGCTGTTTTATAGGCCATGGTCAAGGAAAAACTACAAATTTAGTTTTTCCCTCTGTAGCACTTTTAGCTTCATATGCTAACATAGGAATGCTGTAATAGCTATTGACTGGAGTGAGCTCAAATAATAGTTCAAGGACTTGAAAGACTGGTAATGATAAATTCAACAACTTGCCATTGTTGAGTTTACCATAACTAATACAGGAAAGACGTTCTAGAACTTTCTTTTCTGTGAGCCAAAATCCAGCCTTCTCCCGATTGGCCAGCCCTTACCAGGCTTAACCAAACTGCTTTGATGAGGTGATAAGCGGCCTGCACAGAGACATAGGTTATCTCGTGGAGTGGGGGAGCTCTGTAGCTGCAGAGAACAGGCTACTATGGAGGCTGCTTAAATCAAACTGGTCTTCAAGGAGTGCAGGACAGTAAGGAATACCAGCCAGGCCTATCCCATCTTCCTGTACCCCCAGCCAGATGGCAGCCCCGTGGATAGACTTTGCAGGAGGTCTGAAAAGGTAGTGTTAAGGGAAATGAGACACACCAGTGTGTTGGCTTATCTCTTACTCACAAAGAGAGAAATTGTCCATCTTGAATATTAAAGTGCAGTGATTTGTGGGACAAGAATATGCCACACTTTGTAGGAAGCTGTAATGCCTTTGGGTGGCATCCTGTGCCCAATTGGTCAGGGCCCCCGTTTGTTGCCCCAGAACATTGAAGAATAAATATGTGATCTGCTGCCTGAAACTACAAGGAGAAGAAGGATTGCCCTACTTGAAGCCTGGTCTGCACCCCACAGGATTGCACTCTGAAGGACTGCTCCTGCTGCACTCATGGACCAACAGCCTTAAGGACTTAGCCTTTCTTCCAAAAGGATTAAGGAGTGGACTCCCTGAAAGCAACTGTTTAGCAGAACTCACCTGCACCATCTCCCCAAGTAGTCCCCGGGCTGGAGTGGGTCCAGTGTACTTTTATGGATTTGGCCAGTTGCATTGTGGGCACTGTAGTCCCAACTGCCGAGGAGCTACTCAGAAACTCTAGAACCTTGGATTTGTATTATAGACACTTTGAACCCTCAAGAGGAACTTCAGGAAGAAGTTCCAGAAGTTTGGGGCAACGTTTGGAAAATGCTCCATACGGTGACCGACCAAAATTTGAAAATCAAGCTGACTCTAGATTTCAGGTTTGTTCAACTGAAAGCTCCATAGCTTAAGACTTTCAGGAGTTGACCGGGGGCTCCCACTGAACCAAGTCGACAAAGCTATTTCGAATCCGGCCTGCTGGAGATGCCCGCTCAACATCGAGAGAAACATCCTCCAGAAACGTTTCTAAGTGTGAAGGTAACATTTTGACTGAGGCATCCCGCTAAGTCAATACAACTAGGGCTCCATCGCAGTTGGTCCTAAACTTTTACATTGTCCTGATCAAGGGTGACCAGATGTTCCAAGTTGGTACTAAATTTTTTTAAGCACTAGAAAGTGGTTATTCTTTAAAAATTCATATCGCTGGTTCCCTGAGTTTTGTCATTTTGGTGTCATTTTATTCATAAAAATGTTTTTTCTTTTTATAAATTCGTTGTGGATTGTCATTGCGTTTTGTGTCTTACTTATTTAATGTATTGGTGTTTTTAACCCCTTCGCCGTGGGGCTAATTCCCCCGCTGCGCGGGGGAGGGGGCCCGCGCACGGCGCCGCTGTACTCATGACGAGCCCAGCTCGTCATGCTGCACAGCAGAGCTGTGCTCATGACGGGTAGAGCTCGTCATGACTCCGCCCACTCCTGTGGAACGCCTGCACAGGAAGGGAATTAGCCCCGCGTGGGGTTTTCGTGGCAGTTATGACTAGCTCAGCTTGTCATGAGCAAAGCTCCACTGTAACTCATGACAGGCTGAGCTCGTCATAAGCGCCGAAGGAGTTAAATGCTTCACACAATTGTCTCCTAAGTTAAGCCTGTCTGCTCATTGCCAGCTACCAAGGGATGAGGAAGGAAATAATTTATTGAGACTTGTCTGGACCTTATATTGTGTTGGTGGCTTTATTGCTACTGGTAGGTGCATATTTACCCCGAATGTCTGACTAAATATCGAAACCAAAAATATCGACATACAAAAATATCGGGACAAAAATATCGAAGTCAAAAATATCGGAATCCTATCCCTAACAAGGTAAGTACAAAAATATCGAAAAAATAATATCGTAGTACAAAAATATCGAAATTAAAAATATCGTTTTTTTAAATGTATTAATAATAATGTTAAAATAATTATAAAATACATATAATGTTACAAATATTAAATACAAATATTAAAACATAATTAAAAAAATAAAACTAATACATATACATTTAAAATAAATTAAAAACTTAATAATTTAATGTAATTTTATATTTTGTAATTTCATTTAATTGATTTAATTTAAATTTATTTAATTTTTACCCTGTATGACTGTACCCCAAAAACCCAAAACTGACCCAGAACCCTAAAAATACCCCTTTACCCATGAACTGAAAACTGACCCTGAACCCTAAAAATACCCCTTTACCCAAAAACTGAAAACTGACCCTAAACCCTAAAAATACCCCTTTACCCAAAAACTGAAAACTGACCCTGAACCCTAAAAATACCCCTTTACCCAAAAACTGAAAACTGACCCTGAACCTTAAAAATACCCCTTTACCCAAAAACTGAAAACTGACCCTGAACCCTAAAAATACCCCTTTACCCAAAAACTGAAAACTGACCCTGAACCCTAAAAATACCCCTTTACCCATGAACTGAAAACTGACCCTGAACCCTAAAAATACCCCTTTACCCATGAACTGAAAACTGACCCTGAACCCTAAAAATACCCCTGTACCCATGAACTGAAAACTGACCCTGAACCCTAAAAATACCCCTTTACCCATGAACTGAAAACTGACCCTGAACCCTAAAAATACCCCTGTACCCATGAACTGAAAACTGACCCTGAACCCTAAAAATACCCCTGTACCCAAAATTAATTAATATTATTTAATTACAAATTAATTATTAATTAACAATAACAATAAAGTAAATATATTAGCACATTTGCTGTAATTAATTTAATTTAAAAATTAATATTATTTTGCACAATTAATTAATTAAGAATAACAATAAATTATATATAAAAATTACTATAATTAATTTAATTAAATAATTAATAATAATTAATTACCAACTAATTAATCATTATAAATATGAAAAAAATTATAATAATTAATTAAGTAATTAATAGAAATTAATTACCAATTAATTATTAATTAAAATATGTACAAACATATATCAATTAATTAATTATTATTAAATTACTTCCCACCCTATTCCCCTATAAACCCATAACCCGCTACAGAACATATTTATCAATTAATAAATTAATTAAAAATAATTTTAAATTAATTCTCAATTAATTAATTAATAATTCCTAATAATTAATAATTAATTTAACATAATTAAATTACTTCCCACCCTATTCCCCTATAAACCCACAACCCGCTACAGTAGTAAAAGACACTATTTAATAAAATAACATTAAAAATAAATAATAAAACATAATAAATACAATATAATATACACTAAATTTATTTAAAAATTGATATTAGTAACATCAAAGTTATTAATTTCGATATTATTAACATCGATATTTACAACTTCGATATTACTGATATCATACCAATATCGATATTTAGACTGTCGATATTACTTACCTTCGATATTTTTGTATATCGATATTTAAACTTCGATATTTTTGCATATCGATATTTAAAAGTCGATATTTTGTCTGTGTACCATTTACCCCTACTAATAATCCACCTTCCAAATAAATGGAAATAGAAAACATATTGGAAGCAAGTGTGGTTGTGCATGTTGAAAGAGTTTTGGTGCATTGTTTACAAACCAGTAAAGTTTTGTGTGCAAGTAGTACTCGATAATGAAAAATGTAAAGCCTGAGCGCACATGATGCGAGTTGCAGAAGCATATTTCAAAGTAGGCTGTTTCTTAAAGCCAAAGCCTGTTGCAAAACATCTGTGAGAAATGCCAAGGCTTCTGTTGACAATCGATTATCCACTGGTGGATGTCTGGGCACATGGTCATTTTTTATTAGAATTGATGAAGGGCTGATACAGCATCTGCTGGGTCGAGATTATCTAGTATGTGCTCAAAGTGATTTTTAGTTTGAATTGTCCCACTTCAGCGCATGATCTGTGGAAAGCAGTGAAGTGCTTTCCGTTAGTGTACAACTTGACCCAAAAGATGACATTTACCAGGCAGCCAAGAAGGTCCCATGGACCGTCCAAAGGCCCAGAGTCAGGGTCAAACCCTCTGGCCTTCACCCAACAGAAGGCCAGGAATGCTGGGACTTCTTTACCAGGGTAACCACCATATGCCTCCGCAGGTGACATGCGGGTGCTGGGAGAATGCAGCCAGCACCTCCACCCAAACTCCCAGGGCTGCAATTCAAATTGACGGAGGTGGCCAAGGTTTCTCCTATGTTCATGCCCACCGAACCTGGGGAGTGCTAGTGCACGAGGAAAGCTCCATGTTGCATAACAGGAAACTTAATGGTGGGGTGGACTGAGCACAGTGTGATGTGCCAAGCCCCACGCCCGCTCTGCCACAGACGAACAATGACATAATCCGGCATATAATGCCCATTCTCAAATATACGATCAATGGGGGAGAGGATTTAGCCTTAGGGGAACCGGGTTCGAGTCTCGGCAACAACGCTAAACACCCTGTGATTCTCAGCAAATCACTTAATCTCTCCGTGCCTGCACAAAAATAAATAATGTGTCCATCTGTAACGGAACTGGTGCTCATGTAAAGCGCTCTGATACCCGATGTCTCGGGTCTAGTTCGCGGTATATAAAGCTCTAAAGAAGAAATGAAAACTTGGCACAACTGTTCATTTTCCAGAGTTTCTTCCTAGTCTCTAGGGGGCATATTACCAAGCAATAGCGATAATTATCGCTATTGCTTGGTTAGAGACAAAAATTTACCGCTGAGCTGCGGCGATTTTTATTGCAGATAAACCTTAGTATTACCAAGGTTTATCGCAAATGCGATAAAAATCAGCCGCAAGGCATGAATATCGCTGAAAAGTCAGCGATATTCATGCATTACCGAGCTAATGCTCTTAGCCATGTTATCCACCTCCCATTGGATAACATGGCTAAGAACTACTCAGGGCAGGTGTTAGCTTTCGGAGATATTCGCGCTTAGCGCGAATATCTCCAAAAGTTGGTAATAGGAGATAGCGATGTTAGCGACTGTTTCCAGTCGCTAACATCTTGGCACGCCCACTTTGCGTGTCATTAGTGATAAATATCACTGACATGCAAAGTGGGGCCCAAGATGGTCGCTATCTCCTACTAGCTGTCGCTAACTGGTGTTAGCGACAGCTAGGTAATAGGGAGATAATTTGATCTCCGCTTTCTTGGCTTTTAAAGCCAAAAAGCGGAGATAAACCCCCTTGATAATATGCCCCTCGATTTCTGCAGATTAGATGGGATTGCAGCTCCCAAAAAAACAGACTTTGGGAACAGATATGGAGAAGGTGTAACAACATTTAACTAGAATCGCAAGACTCGTGTTTCTTTAAGACACTGTTAGAGATAAGGAAGTGAAACGTGTACTGATTGTAGTTTTTCCAGCATTTTTAGAAGTAGTCACAACACTTAACTGGCGCTGAACCTTCAAGGACGGGGCACCAGTCCCATTTTCAAATGATTATTTATTTATATATATATATATATATATATATATATATGTGTAAATTTGTGTCATAGTGAGTCCACAGAATCACTACATCATACAAATCCGTGCGCATTTCATAAAACATAAACATAGTCTGATTATTATAAAACCTTTTACAATTCAATTACTCAATCATATCATCCAATACCCCTTCAAACCAGCTATAAAGTTGTATGTTTTTGATATTTTTTCTTTCTTAGGCTAAGAAAGGATTCAAAGAATGTCTGTAAACGATAACAAATGTTTTCCGAAGAAGAGTTAAAAAATTAACTTAATGCTTCCTCATACCTTTCACTAGAACATTTTGAAAATGTTGTTCCACTTTCTCCTGCAAGTGCAACAGACCTGGACAAACACGAGGACATACATCATATCCTGCGCATTAAAATTACAGCAATGACAAACCATCACGTTTCGCCTCTGTAGCAGGACAGGTTTTCCCCTACCCTGCCAGCCTTTCAAAAGCTTCGCTCTGCCAGGAATTGCCATCGTTTGCTGACAAGTAACTAACTCTGCCCAGCGCCACTGCCCTTTCAGAGGCACTCGCCTGTCAGGGAGTCTCACACCTTTACCCAAAGCAGCCGCCTCTGCCCGAACAGCAGAGTGCCAAATTGAAATGCATACACAGTACATCGTTACTGTGCCTTCTTTTTTAGGTCCAGCATTCAAGACTTCTTGTATATACTTTAGTATATACTTATATGTGTATGTACTATGTGGGCTCTGGAGATCAGCCCTAGGACTTGTCTACTTCCGTTTAGGGACTTTTTTTTCTGTTCAACTGCCTCTATTTAGTTGTCTTGATAAGAAACGACCAGCAGAGGTCAGTAAAATACCAGAATTGCTTTCTGCTTTCTGCTGAGAGACTTTATTTTTTTTATTTTTCTAGCAACTGCCCCTATTTAACTTTCTTGATAGAAAACGACCAGCCGAGGTCAGTAAAATACGAGAATCACTTTAGCATTCTCTAGATTCCAGTCCATAGAAACTGTCTTCCATGAGCACCCTTAGCTAATAATATTTTTTTCAAGTCTTGTATTTTCAGTGATATGACCACCTAAGGCCCTGATGTTATATTACAAACAGAGCTTTGGACTATACCATTTCCCGCTGAAAGGCAATATTTCTTTCCATGTGTTCCCACACCTGGTGTGTCACTCAGTTTGGTGCTTACCGTCCATCCATGTTAAAGAACAGTAGATGTTTCAGCACCCAGGCTAATGTGCTGCATAGCTTAATACATATAAGGTCCCAAAGGCGAGACCGATTGCATTGCAAATGCTTGGCTAGTGTGGCTGGCACAGCCTTGAAAGATTGCACCTGCCAGCTCATGGAGTCACTTGCAATAAGACAAAGGGTTTCCATTGTTCAGGATACACAGCTGGCAGGATCTTCATGCTGAAAACTGCTGCTCAGTCGAGAGGATTAGAAAGGATTATCTAAAGATGAAGTAATGCAGAGAGACCCGGCCGAGGACAGTAGGAGACACATGTAGGATTTTCCAAACCTGATCTGATTTTTCTTACACCAGTAGCCTCATATGACTACTACAGGATCCACAAGGGGTGCCCTCCCTCTTTGAGGAGAACATCATTCCGGAAATGAGACGAGCGCCTGTCTAACTTGGCACCTGTCACTCATTCTTCCAGACAGGTACTCCCTGTGAAGGCAGCTTTAGCGGTACTCTGTCACTCCAGCAGTGCCGCGCGGTCCAGTGCCAAGAAGACATCGACCACTGTCACTCATAGAGAATTATGAAGCTCCATTCTCTGGATAGGATACTGTCATTCAAAGTTACATAGGAACTAGTGGCAGATAAGAATTCATATTAAAGATATTAGTAGTGTTTAATTTGTAAAAAAAAATATTAGTGCAGGGGCCCAGCGTTTAAGGTAAGAGTCCACTTTTGGCGCTGAGGAATGATAAGGTTGCTGAACCTCAACATTGCCTACTCGTTTCCAACTCTTGTGTCTTTCTTTCACCAACCTGCACTTCCTTTCTCTTTATCTCACTCTTCCAGGTTCTTTATCATCCCTTCGTTCTTCCTTTGACATTTTTTTCTATCTCTCCTCCTCCTTTTTCCTCCCTTTCTTGCCTTTCTCACTCTTGCTTAAAGTCTGAGGATGAAAAACCTACAATGAGCAATGACACAGCCGAAAGGTCCCGCCTTTTGTCTGATAACATGGACCTATGGGCTTTGATAATGCTTTTTCTTGATGCCGTTCAGCATCAGCAAATACGGAAATAAATGCTTTTTCATTCAGATGCTGTGCAGCATTGAGAAAAAAGAAAAATGGCGCAATCACATGTATGCAGTGTGATGCCAATCTTGAAGCAGTAAATAAAGAAAATCAGTTAATAGCAAGAAAGCGTTAAAAAGTAAACAAGTAGAAAAGAACACTTCATGAAGAGGGGTGGGGAGGGGGTGGATGAGTAGTGGTGAATGAGCATGGAGGCACCAGGGAGAGGGTGGGAGATGAGGGTCAGGAGAGGGGGGAGTTGCAGTTGCACAGGGGTGCAACCAGGCACAAGAGAAGCTTGTGGGAAGGATTTAAAAAAACAAAACATTAGGCCCGTTTAGTGGCACAAACAACAGGTGAGCTGGGGATGTAGATTTGAGGGGTGAAGTGCAACATGAGGGAGACAGCAAGAAACACCTGCACTCACATGGAGTGCTGAAATTAAGTTATTCTTCAGGGGATGAATAAACACGAGAAGAGGAAGGAAAGTCATCAAATAAGAAGCAAGCAAATGAGAGTGACAAGAAAGCCAACCAATAGTAAGCAGCAATGGGCTAGCCCAAAAACCACTGCACATTTTTAGAATGTCCACAAGAGGTCTATCAACAGCTGCAGCTAGAGCGGTCTGTTAGCAAGACCTAAAAACAAATGTTGGTGCTCACCACCTGAAACCACCTGCACACATCACTGAGTAAAGCGATTATAAGATATTCTTTAATTTATAAGAGATAACTGACAGATTTCCCCTTTATCGAAACATGAGAGAATTACCAGTGATTCCTTAGCACTTCTTTTTGTTCAAATTGTTTACTATCCCAAAACAAAAGGAAGAGATTAACGGCTAGAGCGGCCAACTCTGAAGCTGTGGAACCAGGTTCGAGTCTGGCAGGAGGCTCAAACATCCTGTGATTATGGGCAAAACACTTAGGGCCTCATTATGATGGAGGATTTTCCGCCTCCTCCGGGCCGGGGGAAGCCACCTCCGGCCCGGAGGAGGCGGAAAATCCTCTGCGGACTCACCAAAGACCCACCGCCGCATTACGATGGCTGGTGGGTCTTGGTTACTGTCCGCTGCTTTTCCGCCGTGGTCAGATTACAACCGCGGCGGAAAAGCTCTCATTTGGCTGGCAGTGTCTATCAGACACCGCCAGCCAAATTAGGAAGCATTTGTAAACATGCTTTTCCGCAGCGGTTTTTCTGCTGTGGAAAAGCATGTGTACTTTTGATTTTGGGGGCCCGTTGCGGGCCCCCAGGGTGTTGGCGGGTGGGGGGTGCACATGGGGGGTACCTATGGTACCCCCCAGCATTTACTTGCACAAAGCGGCAGGCACCGCGCGGTGCCTGCCGCTTTGTGCATGTAAATGTTAAACATGCACTTTTAACATTGCGGCGGGTGCTGCTTGAAGCAGCACCCGCCGCAATGTTAAATATCCAGGATGTGACCGCCAGGGTGGCGGTCACATCCTAATCGCACATGAGGGAACGCCGCAGCCCATGCGGACGTTCCCTCATCCTCTGGGGTCGCGGACGGACGCAAGTGAGGCCCTTAATCTCCCCATGCCAAAATTAATGAATGTGCCCGTCTGTAACACAAGTGGTGCTCATGTAAAGTAATCTGATACCTTTGGGTCAAGTTTGCGCTATATATATAAAACTATAAATATATATATGAATATATTTGTATACTGATTTTTTTTGTGCTTCATCGACAATACAACATAAGTGTGTACAATAGGTACAATTTCCGTAAAATTTGTGGTGACCTGCAGAGCAAAATATGTCTTAACAGGGAGCTGGTCTCTTTGCAAACCCGTCTCTGCCATCACATTATTGCGACTAAGAGAAACAGCCATCCTTCAGTTGCATTCTCCACACTTACTCGCGGTTTTTTTTTGTTGTTGTTGCATATTTCTATAGCACGAACTAGACCCGAAGGTTTTGGAGCGCTTTACATCAGGCACCTTATTTACATTACACACTCAGGCACGAGAAGAGTAGTGATTTGCCCAGAATCACAGGATGTGGACGCGACCCCGAGGCTCGAACCCTGGCTTCCAGCACCAAAGTCGGCAGAGGAAATTCTATATTTCTGTTTTTCTATAAATTAGTTCAATATAGAACTAAGTCTAAGGCACCAATAAAATAGTCTATTTGGCATTCTAAAGAATCCATCCTAACTTGTTTCAAATGGAAATCTTGAGAAGGTTTAGCACCAGCAATATTTTCCTATCAAAGTGTCCTCTAGAGGGCAGCAGCGTGTCATGTTTTCACAAGAGGGCCTCAGAATCTCCAGAGTTTTCACACGGTTGGCGCGCCGTGGGCAAACTAATGCACATTAGTAGATGTTTTGGGTTTGATCGTATGTGAATGCCTGACCCTCAAGCAAGGTTTTTTAGAAGTTTTCCAAAATAAAGTCCTGCCCCTGGCATTAGTGATTCTTCTATGCTCATGTAAAATGAAAATCGTGGGTGAAGGATCTACAGCATCCTGGCACCAGGCGTGTATGGCTGGTTGCCAAATAAGCAAGCCTGATTTATTTCACAGCCTTTTCGTTTACTGGGGATGCTAAACAGTGTAGGTGCTCACATCCTAAAGTCTGTGGCCACCATATTTTCAGCTGTGGTAGGACCGTGCCCAGAAGCATTGTTTTCTGGAGTAAGCCTCTCAACCAGTTTACATCACCTGCAGAAATGCCTGTTTAAACCGGGGTATTAGAGGTTCATTTGTAAAGGAATAAGTGTTGGGGCCCAAAGTTTTCCTCTAAAGCTCAAGGTGGGCGCTATCGAATGTTGGGGGGGGGGCACTACATCAAGGCTGGGGAGTCTTGATTCCACCTTATGCCTCTTCCATCCACCACCACACTCCCTGCCCCTTTATCCCACTGGCCCAGGTTCTTTGACGTCACTGCTTTCTTTCTTTGCCAATACTTCTCGTGTCTTTCTCTTTCTTCTTCTTTCTCCGTTTGTGTTTTTTTCTCTCTTGTCTGGGTCAAAGTCTGATGAGGAAATGTAAATGCCGGACCCCAAAAATAAGCGCTGGTGGGTCCCACCTGCACCCACTGGCTCAAATTAAGCACTGCCAGGGCACTGTGCCAAATAGTTCTTGTTCCTATTCGCAGCATTCTGGTGCTCCCACTTGAGATTTATAAAGATCTACCGTACACGTTTTTCATAATGTTCCACGGTTTACATTTTACGAATCTGAAGTAATATTTGAAATATGTGAACGTTCATTGTTTCCTAACAAGCAGTCAATTCATTTGGATCAGGCCCAGGACCAGGGTTCAATTCCCGACACGGCAGGGTCTTGGGCTCAATGTCTGCGGACTCGATAATTCTCGCCTCGGCGCCTACTCTAATCATGGGTCCCACGCTGCAACTCTGGGCAATAGCTTGCTTAATCTCCACAACGGCCCCATCAACGCTAGGATGCCTGGCTTCACCTTGGGGGTGCCCAGGAGGGGCATCTCACAGGGAGAGCCAGGAAGGGTTCCACAGCGGTATACAGCGCCGGGACGCTGCGCTGCTGGGGCAGCATGTGTGCGCTTTACAAGTATACTACATTTACATTTACATTTACTGAAGATTGAAATGTAGAGATACTATGAGGCCATTGAGAGATTGGCAAATGCAGGACAGCCATCAACACATGTCCGATGCACTTAAGACAGAGGGATCCTCACCAGGTAGGCGGGGATCCTGCTATAGGGGGACACTTCTCTGCCAAGGCAAAGAGCGGAGGTCAGGATCTCCACTGATCGAACAGGCTGAAGGGCCACCCTCCCACCAAAGAATAAATGAAGCCTTATGTCTCTGGTGCTTCATCCAGCATGTCAGCCTGCTAGTGCCTGCATCTGCTCCATCCCTTTTTTGTAACAGGAATGCTGCAATCGGATGTATTGGCTGGGACTGTCCACTAGACAACATATTGTGAAGAAGCCCAAACATAGTTTGCCTCTTAGCTGCTAGAAGCTTTCCTGTGAGAGACAGAGGGGGAGATTTAGTAAGATTTTACGCCGTGTTTGCATCATGAAAGTGACAAAATCGACACAAAATCTTTTTTTTCCCGATTTACTTTCCAGTCCTAAACTTGTTTAGCGCTGGAAATAACTTGAAAGTAACTCGAAGCAGCCATTACTTAACACCAATAAGGCGTACTATGTGTGGTGCATGAGCGTTCCCATGCAACCACCAAAGGGTTCTGAGGCTAAACCCTATGTATTAAATAAAGTAGACAGGATTTAGCATCAGAAAACAGTGCCCTTTTGAAGTAGACGCAAAGAAGGAGAAAGGCTGTAAGTTCTCCTTTCTTTTCTGACTTTGTGTGTGTGCTGGACTTTACAGCACACATACAAAGAGGGAAAAGGTTAAAGTTAGTCTAGGCATGGTTATTTGTACTGGAAGGCTAGCCTAACAGTACAAAACCTATTCTACACTTACGGAGACACCCTTGCTCTATGGTGCAACGGTGTCTCCGTGGCACATGGCAGCTGATTTCAGCACCAGCACTAGGGATTGGGGTGGAGAGTGCCAGATTTCTGTAAATATGGTGCTCTCCTCCTCTCTCCTTTTCAAGCAGTGCAGTATTTGCAGCTGTCGCACGGAGCTGCATGAATAACTGTTAAATCCGTCCGCCCATACATTTCTCACATCCACTCTCCACAGTTAGCACACAAGGAGAGAAGGAAAGAGTGCTCTAACTTTCAGTAGTATTAAGCTGCAAAATCTGGACACTCCTGGACCTTACAGCTGCCAGGTCAGCAGGCAGGACTACACCACTGGTCCTAGGGGAGAACTGGGAAACTGGCAGGCTGGTCCAACTTTGGTAGTCATCATTCAATTTAGCCGGACATCGTGTACAGGAACCAACTTATGTGTATTTATAAATTACACTATCACCTGCAAGGGTATCCTGGTGTTGAGTAGGTGTGTGTGCCTAGCTCTGCCTTTGTTAGGTTTGTTAATTGAAAAGCCAGGTCTTCAGTTTCTTGCAGAATTCAAGAAGAGAGGAGTAGGGACCAATGGATGGGCTTTGACCGGTGATTTCTGAAGCCTTAATGTCACCAATCACAAGCTATTTATTTATTTATTTTATTTTATTCGATTTATATAGCGCATTATAACCCAGGGGTCTCTAAGCGCTTGTCAGGTAAGCACAGCAGAAATTCCTAAAAAGCCCTACCAGGAATTATAGCCCAACCCAGGCCTTCTGCAAATAGGAAATTTGTTCAGCTATCCCTTGACAAATGTACTCTTATGTTTGCAGCAACATTTATTGTGTCTTCTGTCTCTGAATTCTCCTGTCCAATTTTCAGTAAATCGAACCTGGAGGCAGGCGCAACCTTTAGGTGAGATCTTTTTGTGTCTTTGTTTCACTGCTGCCATGGCAGCAGAAGAAATCCTTTTGTGAGGCAGGTTGGGGATGCCCACATGTGGGATTTGAAGCCAGCAAGACAATGCTTGTCCCTGCCACCTGAAATGAGTTTTCATCTGTATTGTATTTATTAATGGCCCATCCTGGGCTAGATCCAAGGTTTGAAGTGCTGTTCTTTCCATGCCGCCTTTTGGTATATATCAAAATGCATAAAGCTGTTTTAATAATGACAGCAGCTCAGACCTCTATTTCTTTGCTCTCTGGAAAGACTGTATCTTGTATCTTAAGCCACAATTTTGTAACTCGGTTTAATTGTAGGCTTTAGCAGCATGAACACGAATGACAGATTCGCGAGTTCTTGCAATTTGTACAAAATCACAGCAATCATGAAGAAGCTATGAATTTTGTAATTTAAAGCAGTTACTTTTTGATACTCTTACCTGTAGGCCATTATGTACCCAGGGCCAGGCCAGCAGCCACGTCCATTGTAAAAAACATGGCATCTCTAATGAAATAACAATTCTCCCCAGTCTTCAAAGGTTGCCAAGTGTTATACAATAGAAGGCATCTCCTGTGTACCAAACATGTTGAATGGATGCGGTTTATATTGGAAATTAAGTCATTTTGTACATAGCACATGCAAAGCCATACACCCCAACCTGCCAAGATCCCTGTTCCATGTAGTGCCACAGTTATCAAGCGTAGGCAGCACTGCATTTTCTGCCTTCTTCTTCCTTCCACCAATTAGCGGTGGCCGCCTACCCTTGACAACTGTTTGACAAAATGGGGTGTCCTCTTCTCTTCCCCAGGTTTGGAAAAATGTGTCTAAACTTGTAAAAGTAGCAGATGAGGAATTTCCCCCACCCCTGGCAAAAGATGACCTGACTGTTACCACACCAGGCATTCAATTATAAAATGTCCATGGGTCAACTAGACTTTATACATAGCCAATTTGGATTACAGACCAGAGATTACTATTTGGTCCTAAAGAAAGCCATAAGGTACATCGGGCTCTAGCGAGACAGCTCAAACATATAGACCCCTGTAGGTGTTAGGGTACTAATAGCTTCCATCCATAACTGTTAGCAACTTGTGTTGTTAACCTTTTGGTTTTAATCCAGTCAAAATAACCATTAATACATTATTGGGTTTGGTTACTGAAGACTGTTTTATCTGTGCATGTTTTCTCTGGTGTCTGGATAAGTGGTGGTCGTAGGCCACTCATTTGAGCTCAAGTGTGGAAATGCCAAATGATGAAGCATGTCACTTTATGTGGTTGAATGCCTTGCATTTTCTAGTGGTATATCTGACCCAAGATGGTGATTACAGAGTAGCCCTATTATTTTTTTTGAGAGTACATACGGAAACTCTGTCACCCAACTGTCTAAAGAAATGAAGTCAATGTGATGGACCAACATGAGGTTTAACAGAAGTGTCAATTGCTAAAATAATTCAAGGAGAGAAACCAGGAACCTCATGTCCAGGGGTGGCCATCAGGCCAGACAGTCAGGAGGAAGAGACGTGAGCCACAGCTATGGATTCCACAGCACATGCAAAATAATGGCTAATTGGTTACTAACTAGAGATTAAGTTAGATTACCAAAGCATAGGTGTAGTATGCTAGTAGTTCTTAGCCTTGTACAGTGGGAGAATTTTGGGATTTTGGAATGTTCGGGGAGTTCCACTGTATTAAGTTGTTGGGGTATGAAACTTGGAGCGGGAGATAATGTTTGGTGCCAGAGGAGGCTGGATGTCTCCCTATCTGCTCCTTTTAACCTCATGGGTGCTGCTGACGAGCTCAGCTCGTCACGGCCGTTGGAACGTTCGCACGCGGGGCTAAGTTCCCTGCTGTGCTGAACGTTCCAAAAACGGGTGCGGCCGTGATGAGCTGAGCTCGTCATGAGGACAGCTCCGCTGTACTCCATGACGAGCTGAGCTCATCACCAGCATGCGGGCGCTGCGCGCGGCCCCTCCCCCCCCCCGCAGCGAAGGGGTTAAGAGAATGTAATGTAAAAATTATTCATTAAGCGCAACTAACACCTGGCGGTTTCTTGGCGCTCGGGCAACAGGAGGAGGACAGTCCGCAGAACAAAAAGCATTAATGATAGGCATTACAGAACAAATGAGTTTTAAGAAGAGACCTAAAACGTGCATAGGAAGAGACAGATCTAATACTCAAAGGGAGTGAATTCCAAAGGGAAGGGGCAAGAAAAGAGAATCTCAGTCCTCCATCTTTCTTGCGTTTAAAGACCGGGACCTTGAGTAGGGCCTGAAGATAGGGCCTAGAATAAGCTCCTATCTTCAGATCCATACCTCTGTAACTGCATCTTTACAATGAGTGCACCATGCAGGTAATTCTACAGCATTTGTTGTCTGAAAATGCTACAGTTTGCTCCTGCGTTAGTGTCTGTAAAGATCTGAACTACTATGAAATCCCAAACATTTGGTATCCACATATTGAGGAGGCACAGGGATACACATATTTCGATTGACCTGATCCTATGTGAGGGACACAGAATGGGCATGCTCAGGCAGAGGAAACAGTCTCGAATGTATGGATGTTTGAGAGTGCGTAGAATGACTGGCATTCCTGCAGTACTGAAATTGGTAATACCATATTACACCATGGAAAAATGAACAAGAAAAAAAGTGGGTAATAACTACTATCCGCATCAATGTGGAAATCTTGTAGTAAATATGATTAATGCAAGTTCTTACACATTAAAGTGCATAGAAGTCGAAACCAGGTGCAGCACAGCTGATCCCAGTTCTGGCAAAAAAATGATTGCTTCGATTGGTTATGTCTGACTTATTGCTCACTTCTAAATTATGGCCTTAGTAGCTTGAAAGGATTTCATTTGCCCTATGTGATTAACATAACAAAACATCCAGCACTCCTGTCAAGAAACAAGTACAGTTGAGTTAAACAGCTTAAAAGCTAGTATAGCTAAACTCATATATTTCTTGTTTGGATACAGTAGAAAGAACATTGATGACGATTGACTTTTTTGCATAGACTAAAACGTGATGTCTTTTTTAATTTTTATAAAAAGGAATGTTACGATTGTATGATAGTGATATAGTAAAACTTAAAATAATTAGGTTGATAACATTACAACTTTGTTAGAAACTGGAAAGGAAAACAATGTTGCTTTGGTTTTTCATCCGTGGTTTCATATACATATGTATGTTCACTGAAAAAACAAAGTAATGTTATAGTTAGGTGAAATGTTCAGTGACAACATAACATTTTAAACACTAAAGCCACTGAAATTCACCAGTTATTGTTATAGTTATAGTTATCTCAAGTAACTATAACTCATGCCCTAAGGTATCCCACCATGCACGGTTTTCTCACCAATAATTTCATTGCAAAAGTTGCAGTGATATTATCAAGGATGTGATAGAAGATGTCATAAGTGATGTAATATGTGGGGTAATTAGCAGTGCATGGCAAGAGCTCAAGTTATAGTAATCTCAGGGCACAAGTTATAGTTACTTGATCTCATTATAAATATAACTGGTGAATTTCGGTGTTTTTTAAAGTCTAAAGCATTACGTTGTTGCTGAACATTTTACCTAACTATAACCTTACTTTAACCTTTGTTTTTTCAGTAAATTTCCAGTTTTTTGTTTCATAAAGTAATATTTAACTACCGTATATAAATCCAAACGTCTGCCTTGCACGGTCTCTTACCAGGTCCTGTAGCCAACCCCAACATGCAGCCAACCCCACGCTGAGCACGACCTTCTGTGTGTAGTGGGGGTTGGCCACAAGGCCTGACCTGTGGCCATGCTTTGTGGCCAATCCCTCAAAGGCAGCCAACCCGTTGTCGAAAAGCATTACCTCTGTTTTCTCTGAGTTTATTTTTAGGCAGTTTATCTGCATCCATTCTACCACATTCCTCATCCAAAGATTAAATCTTCAAGCAACTGTTTAGGGCTTCAGGGAGATCAACACCTCAATCTAGGTGTCATCTGCATATGGGTGCACTGCAAACCTATGAGATCTGATCAGCTCGATAAGGGGGGGTAATATAAATATTGAAAAGTGTTAGACTCAGAGAGGACCCCTGAGGGACCCGGCAAGGAAGTGTAAATGGATTAGAGGAAAAAATTCCAAGAGCCGGCCACCTGCTCCGATTGGACAAAACTTATTTGAGTAAATATAGAGCTTCATCCTCAAAGCCAATCTGTACGAGACGGTTGACCAACAACATGTGGGCAACCGTGTCAAAGGCGGCTGAGAGATTGAGCAAAATTAAGGCTGCCTTTCCCCCATTGTGTACAATGGCCCCGATTTCCTCTGTTGCCCCATGGAGAACCTGTTCCTTGGAATGGTTATATCTGAAGCCTTGTTCACTGGCTCAAGGAAAGTCCTGGGATACAGAAAGGTCATGATATCTAAAATAAGGCATTTTCCCAAGATCTTTGCTGGAACTGCAGGCCGAAATTGGCCTGCAGTTTTTTACTACCATGAGGTCAAGAGTCACTTTTTAAGGAGTGGTAATATAGATGCTTTCTTCCAAGCTAAGGGAAAGCAACCTGAGTCCCGTGCTTTGTTTAAAAGGGTTGTAAGCCATGGTATTAGCTACGAGGTGTAGGACCCTTGGAGGACAGGGGTCTGATGGGGCAATCAATTTAGGCTGCCTTTCCACCATTGTGTACAATGGCCCTGATTTCCTCTGTTGCCTCAAGGAGAACCTATTCCTTGGAATTGTTAGATCTGAAGCCTTGTTGCACTGGCTCAAGGATAGTCCTGGAATACAGAAAGGTCATGATATCTAAAATAAGGCATTTTTCCAAGATCTTTGCTGGAACTGCAGGCCGAAATTGGCCTGCAGTTTTTTACTTCCATGAGATCAAGAGTCACTTTTTAAGGAGTGGCAATATAGATGCATTCTTCCAAGCTAAGGGAAAGCAACCTGAGTCCAGTGTTTAGTTTAAAAGGGTTGTAAGCCATGGTATTAGCTACGAGGTGTAGGACCCATGGAGGACAGGGGTCTGATGGGGCAACCAATTTAGTTACCCTTTCCCCTGTCAGGGGAGTAAAGGTGGTAAACAAAGATGGTATTTTTTCTAAAATAGGGGAGATAGTATCTCTGGTAACTTGTTGTATCCTGAGGGCTCCATGTTGATTGCCAGGGCAGTAACTTCACTGAAGATGTTACATACTTTAGAAAAAACAAATCAGCTAATTTATCACAAAGTGACTAATAAGGGATAACTATAATTTTTAGCCAAATTCAGAGAGACTGTTGACCATGTTTTAAATCTCTTACTGATGTCATGCAGAGATCTGATTGCCTGCCAACATTTCAACCAGGAAGTGTTGGCAGCCATCTTGGGACTCAGACTTAGCCAGGAGGTGTGTTTGCATCGTTGTGGAGAAAGGTGGCAGGGTCTCAGGCTACTTGCCGGTCACAAATGTTTTTTTACAGGAGGAGACCCAGGGACCCCGCCCCCGGGGCCCGGCCTTTGCTTTTTATTTTATTTTATAACTTAGATGGAGGGGGAGTGAATGGCCCCCCTCCTTACCTGATTCCAGCTCCAGGGAACACATCCCCAGGGCCCGGCCTCTGTTGTGGGTGCCCTGGTCCCTCCCAGGGGACCCACTCACCAAGGATGAGGGATGCGGGGGGAGTCTCAAGGCCCCTGCAGTCCCTGCCGACTCTCTGCCACCTGGAGGAGCCGGCATTGCTTGAAGTACTCTAGAATGGTTGGCTAAAGAAATGTTAGGGTCTTTTGCTCCAGTGTCTCATAAATTACTATGTATTTCTTACTTATGCTGCATACAGCAAATAGGTACTTGGCCAAGCTATTTAATGTGACTATGGTGTTATGCGATCTGCCTGTCCTATGGGCATCTACATGTTGATTTGCCCTTATGGAGTGGCAAATCAAATGTATCCACTTTCTTTGTGGCATAATGTGCATGTTGCATGCAAACAATAAGGCGTTGATTCCGATCCGGTAAAATGTGCTCCGAATCGTCGTACGGAGCAATTTTCCCTGTACGATTCGTACCTGTAAACGTCCCCGTACGTACGACGAAGTACGATTTGTACCAGGAGCCAAAGACCGTACGATTCGTACAGGACTCCGTATGACTAAAATATCCGTACGAGTCTCACTCGGAACCTGCTGTACGTGACATCGCTACGGTTCGCGGCTGATTTTTACGACCCAGCAAGTATGATTCGTGTCGGGTACGCACCGTACGACCCTTTTTTTTACGGGAGCTGGAAAGAGTCGTAAACGCATAGTTTGTGCCGAAACAAGTACGGAACGCCCCCCCCGGGGACGCCGCGTACCCCCCATGATCGCTGGGGTACGTGACGTACCCCTGTGATCATGGGGGGTTCGCGCCGTACACCCAGCGTACATGGGGGGTTCGCGCCGTACACCCAGCGTACATGGGGTACGCACCGTACCCCATGTACGGTGGGTGTACGGTGCGCACCCCATGTACGCTGGGTGTACGGCGCGTACCCCCCATATTCGCAGGGGTACGTGACGTACCCCAGCGATCATGGGGGGTACGCGCCGTACGGTGTGTATGTGATTGAGCGCTTTTCCGTACGAATCGCCCTTACCTGACGCGGACCGTACAAATAGCGTCCTGATCACCCGGTCCGGATCGTACTCGTCGGGTCATACGGTGTGTTTACGAGTCGTACGGAAACGGCTACGAATACGAATCGTACGGGGGATTTTTTTACCGGATCGGAATCGACGCCTAAGTGTGCTACAGTTTCGTCATCTCAGAATCAGATCACTATGCCAAAATATTGACAGACAAAATATCGAAGTCCTATGTACAAACAGGTAAGTACAAAAATATTGACTCCAAAATATCGTTTAAAAATATGTACTTTGTAAAAATATCGAATTTATTAAAATTATTGTAAAATTATAAAAATATTAAAAATAAATAACTAAAATATACTTAAAAATACTTAAATAACCTTAAAATTATTAAATAATTAATTTAAGTTATAAAAAAATAATACAATTTTATTTGTTAAAACATATATATATATATATATATATATATATATAAACATAATATTATAAAAAAATATACAATATTATTACCGTAGGATAGCGGGAGTGTTAAAATTACTATTCCCACTCCAATGAGTGCAACAGTATGTAAAGCGTTGGATAGCGTAGGGGTGAAAATTACTATTCCCACTCCAAAGAGTGCAACAGTAGGGAAAGAGTTGGATAGCGTAGGGGTAAAAATTACTATTCCCACTCTAGTGTGTGCAACAGTAGATAAAGCGTTGGATAGCATAGGGGTAAAAATTACTCTTCCCACTCCAGAGAGTGCAACAGTAGGGAAAGTAAATACTTCATATATTATTTTAAAAGATATATATATTAATATCTATAAAAAATGGAATTAAAAGTAATTACCAATTTAATATGATATAATAATTAATCAATTAAAATTACAAATTACAATTATTACAATTAGTTACCTATTAATACAAATTAATTACAAATTAACAACTAATTAATTAACAATTAAAAATGTATTAACATTTAATTCAAATTAAATACAAATAAATAAATTAAATTATTTAATTAATTATAATTAAATTACTTCCCACCCTATTCCCCTATAAACCCACAAGTCGCTAAAGAAAATAAATTAGTAAAATTAAAATAATTAGCAATTAATCAATTAAATGAAATTAATTGGCAATTAAAATGTAATTAATTACCCCCAAAAATTAATTAACAATTAATTAAAAATAAATACCAATAAATACATTTACATATTTAATTAATTATAATTAAATTACTTCCCACCCTATTCCCCTATAAACCCACAACCCGCTACAGAATTAAATTGCGCAAAAATTAAAAAACATAAAATTCATTATTTAAAATAAATTATACAATAAATACACACTTTTCACACATATAATAACATAAAAAACACAATAAAAAATTTGATATTAAAAATTCGATAATTTCAATAACCTATATTATATACTTCGATATTTTGACTTTCTATATTTTTAAAATTCGATATTACATTACTTACCTTCAAAACGATATATTTGATGACTATATTCTGTCCATTCGATATTTTGTCCATTCTATATTTTGAACTCGATATTATGTCCATTCGATATTTTTTACTCGATATTTTGACTGTTTACCCTCAGAATCATGACAAGTATTCTGCCAATTGCAGCAGAAACTCTTTATAGGCAGTATTCTATATCTAAATTTTATATACAATTAAATGACTTGGGAGGCAAGATAGTGTCAAAATAGGATTCAAACATTGGAGTACATTTCAAATCTAAGTAAGTGGCCCAAGACTAGTATTAGCCTGTTCTCTTTCTGCCTGATAGTACCAACATCTCTCTTTTATCTGATTTGTTAATATAGCTGGAGATTCCAATGTATTATTTCGTAACTCATCCAGCCTAACTAAGAGTGGCCAACATAAGTAGATTATTGTCAATCCACGTTATTTTGCCACATCTATCACTAGAACTAATCTTTTCAGGGCACGGCTATACTGAGACAATTCCTTAGTACAATAAAGTCTCCACCAATAAAGTAGCAGCCTGATTACAGCCTATTGATAAATTGGTTTTATTCCCCGGTCCAAAAATAAAGGCAAGAGTGGAGCACTCTGAAATAAACATGGGAAGTGATCCCAGGAACATAGGGCCTCATTTATGAGGAAGTCACACAGTGGTGTGCAGTAAGTCACCTTGCTGTGCTGCACTGCGTGATAGGGCAGGAATGCATTGTATTTAATGGACAACGGTGCATTCCTGTCCTTTCCCCAGTACTGGTGCTCAATGGGCTGCCAGGCTATGTTGGACTTGGCCATTTATGCAGGGTCATCTCCAAACATGTAGCCTTCATCCTACACTTTTGAAATAGTTTTTGTTGGCTTTAGGACTCTGTGCATTTTGCCACCGATAACCAAAGCTGAAATGCTTATGCTCTCTCCTCAAAAACATGGTATACCCAATTGGCATTAATGTATTTATATTTATAATCCCTAGTAAAGTGGCACTACATGTGCCCAGGACCTATACATTAAATGCTACTGGTGGGTCTGTAGCACTGATTGTGCTATTGAAATATGTAGTATTGGGTGGTGATGTCAGTGATGTTCAGTCCATCTGGATGCAATGATTTTAAACAGTACATTCAGACGTTTTCTCTGGAGTCTGGCAGTTCTGTCTATAAGACATGTTCCACAGGGAAAATCTTCAAATCTGATATTAATCGGTCCACAAGTGTAAAATGATTTGCTACAGGCTTGCCATGTTTCTTATTATTTATTACTTATTTGTGTTTCCTGAATCTTGTACAGAGGCCATTTACTGGCCACTTACTGTCTGGTCTTCATATTGTTATTTACAGCTTTGGTGATGGCACTGAATCACATAAATAATACATTTTGCATGACATGTAGGATGCTGTCGTATACCATCGGTTTTTATTGTAACAGAACTTGTTACTGATGAAAAAGTAGTCACTTGTGATGCACTTTCTAGAAACACATCAATGAACCACTACATTTGTGACAGCTTGCTTGAGGTCAGCTCTCACAAAACCAGATCGTAAATTGAGAACTCTGCGATAAGCAGTGATGGCACACAGTGGCGACTTGGGTGCCTGAATTGGTTTGGGTGCGGGGTTTGGCTGTATGCCAAGCCCTATGACCAACCCCCGCTGTGCATGACCATAAAGCGTGCACAAGGGGGGTTGGCAGCCCGCAGTGGTGTTGGCCATAAGGCCCAGATGAAGGCCATGGCCTTGTAGTCAACCACCACTCTGCACACAGTCACAGGCCATGCACAGCAAGGGGTTGGCTGCCCACAGCGAGGTAGAGTTCAGAACCTGGCCAGAGGCCATGCCATGCGGCAAACGCCCCACTGTTCATGGTCAAATATAATTTGAGAATTTTAATGTTATCAATAATGTCATTTAACATGCTATGAGTGATGTATTATGTGAGGTGATTAGCAGCACACGGCAGGGGCACAAGTTATAGTTAGCTCAGTAAACAATGTGGTTCCATTGAAGAAAATGAAGAGGCTCATGGCCCACAATGGCTGGTACAGGTCTTCTGCTCCAAAGGCCTTCCATAGTGTGCCAACATGTTGCCACGTTTTTAGTAATATTTTTTGATCTGTTTGAGCTACAAGCAACTTTTAGTTTTGTTAAAATCTGCAGATGATGCAGAAGATGACAGATTACGTGGCAAATACAGCAGATGACGAATTATGTGAAAAAAGACGTGGCCACAGAATAACATAATTCCAGAGGCCCTGAGCATCATATGGTTATTTTATATCTAGTTAATGAGTTTACACTAAAGAGATTTTGTGACTTGATCAAAATATGGTATAATTCACATTTCAGTGATTTTTATTTTATCACCCACATTTACATGCATCTTATAAAAGCAAGTTTGGATGTCTGTAAGGACCGCATGAAAAGCCCTCATGTGATATATAGGTTGTGCATCATTTAGAAAGCTGCATTAGCTAATTACGTTTGATTGGCTGGCATCATTATAGTAATGGTTGAAGGAGATCTCAGTGCCATATAAGTCAGCCTAGCTTTGACTATTTATGGAGCTGGAAGTCAGTCCAGGTATTATAGAAACTCATAACTCAGGAGTTGCTGGCTCTTCGGTGTGTGACCCTCCAAGCAGTGGTTAATTTATTCCAGTGGTTGCGGATGGGAACCCCTGGCATTTATTTCAGGGGCCTGGGGCTCTTTGCCATCTCCTATACATTCCCATTCCTCGTCACAGCAGCAAGAGACAGCTGATGAGTCCTGTCTTTATTAATAAAAAGCAAGTAGATAGCAAAAGAACAGCCAACACAATACACTGTAATGTTGTTGTATTGGTAGTTCTTCTTATATTTCCATGAACCAGAAGGGAAATGAATAGAGCACTACTGCTGCATCTCCACACTGAAGTACATGCTGTTGTCTCATCAGGCTGACTATACAGCTGATGGGTGGGGAGCTTCTTTGCAGAGATGGCCAGAAACCTTTGGAAGCAGTAGTGTTGAAGGGAAGGTGTGCCTCCCAAATCTGGGACATGCAGTTATAGATTTACAAATTAAGCACTGCCCCTGGGAAGTTAGGGTTGTCACCTGGCCATTTTTTTTTACCAGCCTGGGCTCTATTTTTAAGTTCAGGCCAATAAAAATGAAATGGAAAAAGCAGTAAAATCCAGTCTTTATTCTGAAACATAAACCTAAAATAGCAAACACATCAAGAAAATAAGCTCAAATGAATTTGGAAGCTAACACGTTTCAGAATCATTATAAGAGCAAACTGAGAGATAATTACCATGTTACAAAAGAATCCTGACACTTCCACACATATTATTTTTCACCTACCAGTTAATGGCTAGTCCAGAATAGCAAAACTAAAGAAATGGCAAACGTGTATTTTCTCAGAACGGTGGCAACTCCAAGGGAAGTGAATTGAAAGAGCGGGGGTTTGAAGTACTCTGTCTTGGAAATGATGCTCATATATTGACAGTTTTCTTTCTTAGGTAGGTTCATTTTGTTTCCAAGTCAAGAGGTATTTATCTGATCATAAATGCGAACGGGAGTTTCAGAGAGTTCAGCCAGTGCATATTACATTCAGGTATGATAGGCCCTTGAGCTTCCCCAAGGCAAAACATTACATTTATCCAGCAACACTTCCAGCTGCTGCTGGCCTTGGCGCGTCTCTGGCCCCCAGCTCTAGTAGCATTGCCTATGCAGACACACTTTCTGAACTCTGAGCGTACACTGACCCAGAAGCACTATTGGAGGAGGAGGAGCTGGTGGGAAGTGACACAGAGCCTAGCAGCATGGAGCACGAGCCGCGCAGGTGAGCTGTGGGAAGCGCAGGAGGGGGGCAGTTGCACACGCCGTGGTCCAGGTTCCCGCCAATCAAGGGAGAGGGAGACAGGAGCCTTCAGGAGATGCTTGAGGCATGGTATGGAATGGCAGTAAGCAATAGGCTGTAGGTTCCTCGGATAGCGCAGAGTGAATGAATGAATGAAAGGTTTTGTATTGCGCAACAATCACTCTGTTGCAACTTGGCACTTGGTATCTTCCACTCTCCTCAGTTTCCCCCCTCCCTTCTCCTGCCCACTTGGTATGACCTGTAGCTGTCTCTGGAGGCAGCTTTAGAATGTTGTGGTTTTTCGGTCCTGTCAAGCTGGGAGCACCTTTAGTGAATGATACTGAATAAAGTTCTGGAAAATAATCCACATGTGGACATTCTTCACTACATTTGTGGCGACGAGGGTAACGGAGCTGAGCCAGGGTCAGTGGGGTGCTCTCCCCTGGAATAAGTTAAGCTTGGACGTGGATAACGTGATGAAGAATTGAGTTAATGAGCTGCGTCGGGCGTTCTTGTGTGAAAAAGAAACAGAAGAGGAGTAAGTCCAGAGTGGATGAATTTTAAACTAAGCAAAAGTTCATCAGGTGAGCAGCTGAAGCTAATGAGGAAGGCTGAGCGGAGCGGGAGACGAAATTGCAGTTAATCGTTCCCACCGCATTGTGAAGTGATATTAAAAGCCTTGGTGAAGAAGTGAGAAATGGGCTCTGTAGGAGAAGATCCGTGGAATTAGCGGCAGAAGCATTTGGAGAGATGATCTACATCGGGCGTTCTTATGAAAAGTGAGTTTGTGAGGAGAAGTAAGACCCGAGTTGAAGAGCTGTGACAGAGACGAAAGCTCGTGTGGTGAGCAGTTGGAACTGACGAAGAAAAATAAACCAGTTAAAGAAGGGGAAAAGAAAACAAGACGGTTTGAAGCGTCGGAAAATAAAGCAGCTTGAGGTGAGAAGGGAGCTGACCCCAATTGATCTTCTAGTAAGAGGTTTTACAGTCACCACCTCCCTGCGCATCAGCCCCTGATAGATCCCCCAAGTGAGGTGGAGAACGACAATCAGGTGTCGGGCCGGGCACCGTGAATTCTTATCACCCACTCAAAGTAAAGCTGTTGGGTATCAGCGCGCTGGTGCAAAGTCATGTGTCATTTCGGGCACAGGGAAGGCGCGTAAGCTGAGCTCGAAGGCGAGGACGGCTCCTGAAAGGAATCAAAGAAAAAAAAAAACAGTAAAGGATACGCGCTGCGCTCTGCACTTTGAGGAACACGATACTGATGGCGCGTAGGCGAAAGTAAAGATTGACTCTCTGTCAGGCCTCCGGCGTTAGGCGGCGTGTTTGCCTTGAGGTCGTCTTTCATCGAGCAACACACAGCCTGACACCTTTCTCGCTCCTGAGCTAGATGAAGAGAGCAATGGACTTACTGTGAGGAGAAGCTCTCTAAGCCAATCCGAGTTGTGAGTTTTGAAGGAGGCGGAAGTCCGTAAAGTGAGCAGCTGGAATCCATCAGAGAGCTTAGCGGATGAGGAACGGAAGTATGATAAATCGTTCTCACCGCATTGTGAAGTTAACCTCATGAGCATAGGAGGAAAGGAAGGTAATTTAACCCTGGTATAAGTGAAAGACCCTACCTGAGGTGAGAATCCCTGCCTGTCAGCACGTCGCTATTCTCCCTGGCAGTGCGTCACCACAATGCAGCGTGAAGCTGATCTGAGTTGAGGAGGGAGAAGCGACTTTGGTAAACACCCCGGAGGGTGCCACAGGCGGAGCCCGAGCAGGCGCTGGTGCGGGGAATTCCTGGGTGTGTGAAAAGGAAAATCAAAGAAGTGGAGATTCGTCATCGCGGGAGGAGGCGTCAAAAAGAGGTGAGAGGTGATAAGTAAAGAAGTGCCAAAGGCGAGCTGTCACACGTCTCCAGCCGTGAGCTGCACTGAGGAGACAGATTGTTCCGCGTTTCACCCAGAGACATATTCAGGCAGAAAACGTCCCAAGTTTAGCAGTTGTTGGCGGTACTATCCCCCCCGATGAAGTTGAGGTACGATATCGTGAAACGTTTGGCTTCCACAAGAGGAAGATATGTGTTAAGAAAAGAAAGGTCGTAAAGTGAAGTTTAAGTGAAATATTTACAAACGTCCTGGAAGTATAAAATAACGCTGCTTGTTATGAGATTTATTGAGGAACCGGGGGAGTTCTCGGGGGGTGAAGCGTGAGATAGAAAGATTGCTCAACCGGGCACTGAGACTGTTCCCTGACTCACAGAGGTGTGCACCTAGGATATTCAGCGTGAGGAGCATCCGATAGTGGGTTTTGTAATAACAATCCTCTTTCTCAGTAGAGTAAAGCCGTGAAGCTTTACAGGCGCCAGTGTCACCCCTACAGCCTGTAAATGGTACAGACGCCACTTTGTACTGCCACCCTGTGGGCTATTCTGCCCAATGCACTCACGTTAACAAACCTGTAGTGGGGAATAAGGAATAAGGTCTGAGACATTTAAAAGACGTGAGGAGTAAAAAAAAAATTATAAATAAATAAAGGGGTTTACTCATAATCACATGAGCACGTTTGTGGAGAGTATTATTCTAAGTGAAAATTCGGCGAGGCTGAAGGTGGCAGTAGAGCTTGTCAGGGAAGACTGCGTTCCTGTTTCATTGGGAACAAAGGAGGAGGAGGAACCCGCTACTCGCAGGCCTGAAAGTGCGATCTTACAGAGCGGGGCTTTCACTATCAGCACATTTCTTTTAACCATCTGGGGCAAAGGAGCACACAACGAGGCACTCTCGTTCCGACATCTGTTGGCGGGAGGTGAACATTGCACCTTCATGAGCTATCATAGATACAACAGCACGGGCAACATGGAGTGGGGCCAGAAGTACAATTTTCCGCCACCCGTGCCGTTTATGGAGGAGGATGAGCAAAATGTCGCAGATTGGAGTGTGTGGAAAGAGTATTTCGAGAATTACATTTCAATTTTTGAGGTAGAGGCAGTATCCTTTGTACCTAAGGAAAAGGCTGAAATATTGCTTTACAGCTTAGGAACTGGGGGACGGAAAAAGTACCGAGAAATGGAAAAGGCATTCATGATAGGAACGATCAGGAATATTTATGAGGACATCTTGAGTGTATTGGATGAATATTATGTACATGACTCGTTGGAAAAAATACAAAGCGAAGAAGTGAAGAAGGAAAGGAGGGGTGGCCACGAGGAAGTTAATCTAAGTAAAATAAACCCGGGGTGTACCATCTGTATAGGCGGAGTGATGACAGATGTGATAACAGATTCAGGTTCCCGTCATAGTATGATGAGCAAGAGGGAATGGAACCGTAAATTAGTTAAAAAATATGGAAACGTATTGAAAGAGGCAAACATTTCCCCAAAGTCTAATACAGGAGAGGACATTAAAGTAATAGGATACCAAGTCATGGATTTAATGTACAAGGGAAATCAGTCCAGGAGCACCATATACATAACAGAAAGTGGACCCACCATGCTGGGGTGGAAGGATCAAATGAAACTGAGAATATCACACAAAGGAAGAAGAAGAGAACAAATGAAGGAGCAGGCACAGAAACAAAGCATGAGTGTAACAAAGGGAGGTGCGTCGAAGATCTCTACGCCTCCCCCCAAGGGTGCTGAAGTTTTTGAAGGGGCTGCCAGTATTAAAGTACAAAGGGAAATTACAACTATATGCAACTTGAAAGGAAAACGAGAATCTTACCAATGTATGGTGGATGAGAGAGAAATACGTAAGAAACAAGAGTGCAAAAGCAGAGAATGTTTAGTAGGAGAAGAAGAAGTATTCGAAAGGAAGGGAGAACGCACTAGGGCAATAGAAAATGAGCGGAAAAAGACTAAATGTAAGGGTAATCTATTCAATAGCAAAGAGATGGGGCAAATGACCACGCCATCTGAACTCGAGACTAAAGTGAGGGAGGAGTATGAGGTCAATAGTCAAAAGGAAAGAGAAGTGGTCTCAGGTTTGAAGAGGGAGAAGAAAGGAGAATACCTTCAAAGGCCCTACAGTGGGAAGGTGGAGAGAGAGAGCAAGGAAATGCAAAGAACTATACTAAAAGATTTCCTGCCAAATGTCCAGTCAGTTCTGAAGTGTTCACGCTATGATGATAGGAGCAAGCATAAATTTCAGGATCCAGAAAACACCCCTGAGTTCTCCAAGGGAAGATGCAGGATGAAACAGGAGGGCGGAACTAGGGCAGTGGTGGATCAGGTCGTTCAGCGCGAGCTATTTGAAAAGGAAGTCAAGAGGGTATTGGTTGCTGGTAGTGGCCAAGGGAGGAAGGACAAAAGAGCGCCGAGACAAGTCACCGTTGATGTTAGTGCAATAGAGACATAGTGTGCCAGAAGGAGTTGCCGGGCACTGCCCTGGTTCAAGTTTCTGCTTAAAGAAGTAATATGAGCGTCACCTCCAGGAACATCCCTCTAGTGGGGGATGGAAGGACTGGTAGGAGTAGTGCAGAACTCTATTTCGTTGATGTCTATCAATTAGATTGCATAGAGAAGGGGGAGGGTGGCTGAGGACGCGCCATAGGGAGGGGAAGTTCCTGCAACTCCCACTGTGACACCCATCTGCTTACCCCATTGCGTCACAAGCCAGTATATCGCGTGGGACCTAGTGGTACAGGGTCCCCTGCTCCGACCTGGCCTCCCTCTCCTCCGCAAGTTCTTGATAGAGGTTGTTAAAATTTCTCCTCTACAGTTACCTTTATACAGTTCTACCCCGTCGGGACAGCCTTTGCAGGCTCTGGGTTTGAAGTGCCTCCCCTTTTCCCACTTCTCATTTCTCGGTTTCTTTTCCTCTGTTGTTCCTCTCATCGAGCCCTTTTCCCTCTCTCCTATCTTCCTCTTTTCATTTCCTCGTTGCCCCACCCTTCACACTTCTCTCCTCTTCACCTAACCCGCTCTCCTTGCTGTCCTATCCTTTCTCCCCTTGTCTCCCTAGGGGGGGATGATGTGTTGCAACTTGGCACTTGGTACCTTCCACTCTCCTCAGTTTCCCCCCTCCCTTCTCCTGCCCACTTGGTATGACCTGTAGCTGTCTCTGGAGGCAGCTTTAGAATGTTGTGGTTTTTCGGTCCTGTCAAGCTGGGAGCACCTTTAGTGAATGATACTGAATAAAGTTCTGGAAAATAATCCACGTGTGGACATTCTTCACTACACACTCCAAGGAGCATCTTGGGGCTTTAGCGGAGGAAGGATATCTGAAGGTTTCGCAGAGGGGAGGACAACTGAGTTGTGGTGCTTAGATAAAAGATAACACCGTATGATCTGTGGTAGCGAAAATCCAGGTTTTTAAACCCTACTGAAAGTAGGTTCCGTTTGTGTGGAGAGCCAGCGGCATTAGGTCGGTGTGGCTTGAGCTCGTTTGAGGAGCCCACATACCCCCTGACACCTGCACCAGTGCCTATCTTCTTTCTTTGTTGCCCTCCTCTTGCCCCCTTCAGTGAAGGTCTGCTCCCTGATCATAGTACTTCCATCGGTACGCCTCTGCCCACAACCTCCCCTAAACCAAATGACACACAGACAAGCATGTTGGGATAAAGAAGTTGCAGGTTTATTTGTAGTACAAATAACAGAATGGGTTAACTGACAGGCGACCCCCTACACCCCGCAACCCCTTGTTGCAGGGCGCCTGAAGTTGAGCCAAAGAAGCGGACACCAGCGGCCATAGCCCGGTGTGGTACTTGGGAGGAAATCCTCCCACCGGAGGACCTATCGTCCCCCCACCCCACCCTCCGGACAAGGGAGAGTTAACTCACACCTTCTCCATCCAGGCGGGGCGTTATCGGCAAGCCCCCGGTTGCTCAGGCTTACAACTGCCCTAAGGACTAACGGGGCGCCGTCGAAACCAAGTCCCCAAGAAGGGCCCCTTGAATTATGTATGACTCAGCACGGTGCGTTTCGCACTGGGATTTCAGGTCCTGTTCCTGCACCTGTCCTGTATGGGGATCGGCTTGTAACTCCTCCTGCAACCTAGAAAACAGAAGTACATTATTAATAATCCCCCCTCCCCACTTCCCCCCTTTTCAGCGGGTGAGCGGCAGGGAGGGGAGCTGAAGAGCGCGGGCCTCACGTCCGTCGGGGGGATGGGAGGGGGGCTGGGAGGCCTAAGGACCCTACGGCTGGCGAGGAGCAGCCTAAGGAGCGACCGACTAGTGAGGGGGGCAGCAGCAAAGAGGGCGCGAGGTGGGAGGGGCTACCACTATATATTGTCCCAAGGGGGACGGACTATCCCTCAGTCGTCCCCGCCCCCACCACCTCCCTCCACCGGAATGGGCAGTCGGCTCCCCACGCCCTACTACGGGGTCTGCCCTCCTATGGGGTCCCTGCAGGGACCGCGGGCATCCTGCATAGTAGTTCCATCGGTACGCCTCTGCCCACAACCTCCCCAAAACCAAATGACACACAGACAAGCATGTTGGGATGAAGAAGTTGCAGGTTTATTTGTAGTACAAATAACAGAATGGGTTAACTGACAGGCGACCCCCTACACCCCGCAACCCCTTGTTGCAGGGCGCCTGAAGTTGAGCCAAAGAAGCGGACACCAGCGGCCATAGCCCGGTGTGGTACTAGGGAGGAAATCCTCCCACCGGAGGACCTATCGTCCCCCCACCCCACCCTCCGGACAAGGGAGAGTTAACTCACACCTTCTCTATCCAGGCGGGGCGTTATCGGCAAGCCCCCGGTTGCTCAGGCATACAACCGCCCTAAGGACTAACGGGGCGCCGTCGAAACCAAGTCCCCAAGAAGGGCCCCTTGGATTATGTATGACTCAGCACGGTGCGTTTCGCACTGGGGCTTCAGGTCCTGTTCCTGCGCCTGTCCTGCATGGGGATCGCCTTGTACCTCTTCCACAGCCCTGGGCGTGGCACCCGCTGCGCCCAGAGCCCCCACTACCTAGCCCTTTATCCTCCTCTATCTGCTTCCGGCTTTTTCTAACGCCTCCCCTGGATCTAATAGGAATATTGCCATGCCTACTTTGGACAAATGCACCCCGTCCGGTTCCCAGCACCCAATGGATTTAGCTTGCAGCAAGCCGTGCTTGATGAAACCTACCCCTCGCTGTTCACTGAACTTGCGCATCGCTGCGTTTACGCGCCTACGGGTAACCTCTAGCGCCTCCTGCGATGTTGCCCCATGCCAAATTGGTCTTGGAGATATTTCTGACCATAATATGTTGCATTGTCCCAACTCGCTGCTCATGATGCTCAAGTCTTTCCTCATTGCATCTAACAATCGCCTCTTGCCTAATATTACCAGGTCGTTCCCCCCTAGGTGCACCACTAGGATGTTAGGCGTTCGCCTGTTCTCCCTCAATAACCTACGCAGCGTCGCTAAAAGTGCCGCCCAATGCCTCCCGGGGAAGCCAAACCAAGATATATTAGTGTTGGTGAAACCGTGCTTCCAGGTGTTTGCATCCACCCATCTCGCCAACGGTCTCGCGTCCGTTGGGGGGGATGGGAGGGGGGCTGGGAGGCCTAAGGGCCCTACGGCATGCGAGGAGCAGCCTAAGGAGCGACCGACTAGTGAGGGGGGCAGCAGCAAAGAGGGCGCGAGGTGGGAGGGGCTACCACTATATATTGTCCCAAGGGGGACGGACTATCCCTCAGTTGTCCCCGCCCCCACCACCTCCCTCCACCGGAATGGGCGGTCGGCTACCCACACCCTACTACGGGGTCTGCCCTCCTATGGGGTCCCCTGCAGGGACCGCGGGCATCCTGCAGGTGTTCGTTTGCCCGCCTCACTGGATGGTACCGCTTAAAAAAATACATATATAAGTCTTTGTTTCATCACCTCACTTTTAGCTGCTTCATTGCTTTATTCCGGCATAGCTGGTACAGGTAAGTGGAGAGGCGGGAGATGGGTGGTGGGGGGGGGGCGAGTTGACAGATGACGGGATAGGGAAAATAAAATAAATAGATAAATAAGTAAAACCACTTACCTTGAGCTCGGTGCTTCGCCAAGTCGGCGCTGTGGCAAGCGCAAGGTAAGTGCTTTTATTTATTTTTTAATTTTATTTTCCCTATCCCCTCGTTTGCCGACTCCCTCGCCCCGCCCAACTGCTTCACCACTCTTACCTGTACCGGCTGTGCCTGGCTTCATTGCTTTGTGAAGGTGTGCTTGCGTGAGGCCACTTTTTTGATCCACTCCTGGACTGGAGGTTGGTTGATTGTGACAAACCCTGCCCACGACCTCCCTAGTTGCACTGCTTTAAGCTCGGGGGTTCTGAAGTTATTTGGGGGTCTAGAACTCACACTTCAGGGGTCGCTGGGTTGTATAGGAGGGCAACTTCAACCTTTTCGCATCAAAAGGAGTACTTTTTGTGGTCCAGCAGCATCTTTGACATTGACAATTCTTGCTGAATTTCAAAGTTTTACAGCTTAAGTGGAGCCCATAATTTCCACTTGCCTCTACGAGAATAACTGCACACAAATTGAGTTCAGGGAGGCTAATTTCCGCAAGAACTTGCGACAAAACTAAATCGAACACCCTTAGAAATAAATCTAATCACATTGTCGCACTGAACGGGCTCTCCTCTATCCTTGCTTATATCCTGAAACTCCTTGGGTCCAATCGCAGGATCGAGTCTGAAAGCAGGAGTAATGGGGTCTTTGGATTTTCATTCTTTGGACCATAAAATATTAAAGGAGGACGGATCTGGTAAGGAATTCATTGGATTTGTCTGTCACAGCCACTCCTATAGTTCTGGATTCTACTTTGCCAAATTATATGCATCCAGCTTTCCCACCCCTGTGGAGTTATATGCCCACAGTGTCTTTAAGTTCGGCTCCCAACTTGACTATTGCAGTTTCTCCAAGCAACAAAATACCAATGTCTTTATTCTGCAGCACTCCAAGTACTCTCTTGTCTTCAGCACCACGCTTATCTAGATCTCCATAATTTAATCTGAATGTCTCCACTCATCTTCCTGGAGACTTTATTAAAAATGCTGAAGCACTACACTGTCTGGAACGAATTCGGTCCTACCTTTTGAGTTTTCTGGGAAAAACAACAGATAACTGGGATCATATACTTAACATTTTATCTGTAGTTCTTAAAGATCTTCCAACTAAAGTAGAGGCTGGTCTGATGGGGAAAGTCCGGAAGCAGGCTCAAGGGACTTTAAAGAAATCGGCATCCAGGTTGGTGGCCCTCTGTTCAAGCTCAAGAATAAGGTTTGCCCTCCCAATGCAAACCTTCGTAAAGTGAGGCGGACTCTCTTTTTCTTGAGGAGTTATTTAAGCTCCCTGATGATTTCATCGTGATGTCCAGCAGTCCTTCTCAAATTACCCTCCCGAGCTTCTTTTACTATTTTTTTTCAGAATGAAAAGCAGGCCCTTTGTAATATTCATATAACATCTGGCGATATTTTGACTGTAATGGGTAAGAAGAAAAGCATCTTGAAGAAATATTCCAGGATTTGTAAAAAGTGACCAAAGAGAGTAAGATTTGATCTTGATGCACATTCACAGGTTCAACACATAGATGGTCCTGAAGTTCGGGTAAGACCTATTGGCCAATCTAAATCTTAAACACCCCCCAAATTGTCCCAATTGGCGGCGGCTCCCTACACCTCTATACTGAAAAGTGGTGTTCGAGCTCCTGGGCAGAGACAGGCCACTAAGGCCCTGGACAGTTTCGAAACCCTTTTTTAACAGTGACTGATGCCTACATCACACCTTTGGACAGAGGAGCCATCCACCAATGCGAAAGCAGGACATTAAGGCATTAGATGCTATGAACAAGCACCTCTGTCATCTTAGTGACCAGGGGGCATATTATCAAGGACCGGTGTTAAAATTATCGCCGTTTTATCGGCAGGAAACTGCCGATGAAACGGCGATAAAGGGCTTGATAATACGCCCTTGTTAATTTCCATCGAAGCCCATGTTAACATCAGAACATAAAACTGCGATAATTTTAACACCGGTCCTTGATAATATGCCCCTAGATCCCCTCAAATTCATGTAACGCTTTTTGAGAAATGGAGGATACACCCATGGCTCTTGATTTTATTGTTTTGTTTCATGACATTTTTCATTTGAATCGTTCTCTGTTATTAACATGTTTGTCCGATATAGTTCCCTCAAGGATGAATAGGAGTAAGGATGGTTCTTCAGTTCAATTATTGAATTCTGCAAATGAGAAGTGATCTAAGGTTAATTTCAAATCCAAGGCTATTGATCCTAAAACATTGTAATTGGCTTTAAAGTAGAGACATAGGTGTTTCACTTACTATCCAGATAGGTGCCAGACTAGTGGTGCTATACTTGAGGATAATGGGCAAGGTGCTCCTCTGGAATACGTTAAGGTCCATATGGAGGGTTTATCAAATAATGCCAAATCAATGAATATATTACAGTTGGGCCAAAAGGGATAATAGTTAACTTCTTGGGTTCTGGTAATGTTGTTTTCGGTGTTTGCATTAAGGATGAGTTGGTTAAGTGGAACATGCAATCTGGGGCTCTCAATTGCAACTACATAAATAACTGTAACATTCTAACTTGTTTTAGCGAGGGTTGTAACGTTTTGTCCTGGAATTTAGCTGGGTGCTCCATCAGATCTCAGAAGCTTAGTTCTTTAGCTCCTGTGTGCACAGATATTATTTGTCTTCAAGAGACTCGGCGTTAGATGCCTTTTAAATGTGAAAATGATTGTGGTATTAGTAGCCCTGCTAAACAAGTAAAGAAAGGCCAGGCCAGTGAAGGAATTGCTATTTTCTTTAGCACAGATTTTACTTTGTCATACAAATCCTTCACTCAGATTTCAAACCTTCTACAATGTTTCTTATTTGGTTGTATAGGCATGCAGGGCTCGAAGTCAGTTTTGTTAATCATTATCTCCAACACGGTCCTACTTATGATTCTCTCCTCCGCATTTTCTTTGAATTTATTCCTCAAACTGCGGAAGGAGAGAATATTGTTAACTTACTAATTGCGGGGGACTTTAACTCAAAAATGTCCAAATATGCTGTTAGCCTGTTTGCAGATATGACTCGAGAGGAAGTCTTAAACATACTAAATCCCCTTCTCCGCCCACGCTATAGAGATAATAAGAGAGGTAAGCTTCTCCGAGGTACATGCATGGATAATGGTTATATTATTGTAAACAGAAGATTGCCCAATGATATTACTGCCCATTTCACATACAGGAGTGGTAAAAAGACCTCTCTAATTGATTAAAGTCTTACTTCTTTCTGCATGTTCAGTGTACTAACTAACCTCAAGATAGTGGATTCTCCATGGAGCGATCATAAAATAATCTTTCTTAACTTCAAGTTAGCCCTAGAGTTGTCTTCGCCCTGGAATTTTAACAGTGACACAATGTTCCTAAATGTAGTGAATGGAAAAGTACTTTGGAATACTTCCAATAAAGAAAGCTTAAAGTTTTGTTAATAAACACTTCACAACTTAAAGATAAAAGGGATTCAATCTTGGTGGCTTTCTTTGAGAAGGATGCATAGACCTTGTTGGCAGAAAATATCTCCCTTAAGGGGCGCTTCAGGTAAAAAATAAAGCCCTAGAAAACACCCATAAGGAATTTAATCTTAACAAATTGATTAATAAAGTGTAAAGGCAGCAATTCTTAGCTTTCTCAAGGGGAAGAAGGAAAATGATAAAACTACTTCTAAGAAGGCGACCAAGATGGAAGGTGACTATAAAGAAACAACCATCTGACAAGATCTGGATAGAACTATGGGAAGCTACCGTAAGTAAGGATTCTTGAAGGCTCTGGCGTGCACTTACCACATCCACAGAGAGTGGTATTCGGCCCAAAATTAGTCAAATCCAAATTAGTGAGTGCTCCTCGTATATTTTGAATTTTTACTCAGCTAACCATCCAGTTGATGAGGTTCTACCCTCCTGGCGATTACTCCCTCTGAAGGCGGCGTTAAGTAGGTCCCTTGAGGGCCCAGATAAAAAAGATTATAATCATGCAAGACCCTTGGGAGCTAGGGGCTCGGATCAAATTCTGATAATTATTATAAAATTGGAAGCTAACCTTTGGTCAGGTTCTTTGGCTGCTATTTTAATTATTGTTATTGGTTTAATTCAATTTGATTGTCCGGGAGGGGAAGTTCAGTTCAGTTCAAAGAGCTTTATTTCGATAAAAACATATCTTAAAAGCATAAATACATCTCAGCAATTTCAGGACCATAAAAACAGTTTGTTAAAGCAACCTTGATAACTATTACAGGATTAAAACAGTTAAAAAGTGCACATAATCCATTCTGCATACTCTACAAATAGTCAGGTACAAAAAAACACGTGGTTTCAATTCGTTATAACAGTATTTAAACTTTATATTAAAAAATAATCTTTAGCCTTTGAGATCTGATGGACCAAGCCCAACTTAAGAACTTTGCGATACCGCATACGTAAAGCGTGCGAGTATCAGATTTAAGAATACGAAGTGCCACAGAATGTTGCCTGGTACCTAATTCTTTACAAAGAGGCTTTAGCCAGCGCTTCCTTGGTAATCGGTACAGTGGGCATGCAAACAAAAAATGGGCCATTGACTCTACCTTCGTAATACAAAAGGGACAATTAGGTGAGGTCTGGCAGGGGGGTTTCCATCGAGCAGTAAATTCACGGATTGGTAGAGTGCCAATCCTAAATTTGAAATACAGTGTCCGGTCGAATGGTTTCTGGATGGTGTCCAAATAGGGTTCACAATATGCAGCATCTTTAATCCCCATAGAAATTTCAGTGAGTCTGCCTAGGTTCGGGTCAGAACATTGTTTGGACGCTACCCAGTTCCAGTAGATTCTCTTCAATACTAGCTTTGGGGGGGCAGATTTAGTTGCCCAAGCGTCCTTTAGGACCAAGTCACATAAGAATTTTTTAACGTCCTTGAGCCACCTAACTTTGTGCCAACCATCCATAGACATGACCTCTGACAAGCCCTCTGCATACTTGGCTAGCTTGGGAACGCGCCACAACCGGGCCCATAGTAATAATGGTCGTAGTTTGGCGAGATCGGATATCGAATGGCATCCCAAATCCATGAGCAGGGGGATCATGGGCGTGCTCTGGTGGAGCGCCATTAAGTCCTTAAAGAACTTATTTTCCGATCTTGTCAGCAAGTCCACGTTTCCCAATCCCCACAGCTCTGCACCATACAGAGCAGAGGTGACTCCCTTTTCCTTGTAAATGGCTACCACCGGGGCAATAGGCTTAGATGTTGAGCAGCGCTGTTCTCGAAGGATAACCCCCCCCTACTCTTTTATGGGAGGGGAAGTATAATCCTACCGCTACATAAGAAGTGCTCTACTGCCCTTCCTAATAATTACAGGCAAATAGTACTCCTTGAGTCGATAGGGATTTTTTTTGCTAAGACCCTTCTAGATCATTTCCGAGATTGGGTGGTCGCATATAACATAATTTCATTGGAGCAGGCTGGTTTCAAATCTAACAGTTCAACCTTAGATACTATCACAACCCTCCAATTGATATTGGAGAAATATGTGGTGTCACATAATATGCCGGTTTAAGCCACCCTACTCTCTGGCGAAAGCTTAGAACAGTAAAAATTCCTGATGATGTTCCTAACCTTGCTATTGCACTTTATTTCTTTACCTGGGCTATGTACTACTGGCAGTGACTGTGGTTTATCTCCAGACACTGAAGAAAAATTATCTAAAACAAGCCCCTTTATTATTTTCCCTCTATATCTTTGATATACCATTGGCTTTGGCCACATCGGGTGGAGATGCCCCAATGTTAGGCCACTGTAATATAGCCTCATTCCTCTATGCGGATGATATTGTGATTTTGAACCTAGCTACTAGGGATTGCCTGCAGAAGTTCGCTGACAGTCAATATTTAAAAATTCATATCAATAAGAGTAAAATCATCTTCTTTTGTGCTAAGTGATTAGTTACCCAGGAATTGGAATACACTGATTCATATCTGTATTTGGGCAACATTTTCTCTGCCAATCTTTCTGTGAAAGAACACATTACGCATTTATCTGGGAAAGTGGTGGAACATACTAACACATTTTTAGCACTTTATAAGGCTGTAGGCCACAGACACTTCATCCATTTACTGTCTGTGTATAATTTAGGAATCCCTTTGACTTTAGTTATGCGATTTAAATAATGGACATTACATTTTGGTGCTTTCTTCATAAAATAGAGAGGGAATCACTTTGTAAAATCTGTAACATAAGTACCCTTGCACTGGTTGAAGTCTTATGCTTAGAAATTGGGCTCCTGGGTATCTCTGTTAGTGGCTAGCTTTGTTGGGGTCACAGTCTTTTTCTTAGTAAGAAGAATCCCGTTAGAAGCCTACGTTGTTCAGAAGCATTTGGCCAATGTAGGTCTACTAACTAATTTCTTAAGAATTTTAATAAAGCACTAAAACACTTTAACTTAAAGAATGTGAGTTTATGGCAGTGTCTCATTCAGCACTTAAGATCTTTCTAAAACATAGCATTAGGATTACTTCAAGGGATTTAGTTCAGTTTTGCTTGTTGAGAAAAAAGGAAGATGGAGGTAATTGTTGCTATATGCCCTTGGGTTTATCCTCAACTATATTTAAAGTGGAACCTCAGCATGGTACGCAACGTTTTTTTCTATTTTAATTAAACATTCTGCCATTAACATCATTACAGGTGCATGGTTGGGCATGGCTCCGGAATTCAGATTGTGTAATCTCTGCGGGGTTTCAGCACAAACTTTAGAGCATGTCCTCTTTATGTGCCCCACATTATATAATAGCCGTCTATGTCCGTTGACACCATTGTTCTTGAAATACGGAGTGCACTCAGTGAAAGATGCCATACAACTCACTTTCATTGTTTTATAGTTTCAAGTTTGTTTATTTATGATAACGGAACTCTCACGAGATCCACATAAAAGACATAGTAATACATTTGGTAGAATCGTAAATAAGAGTACAAGCAAGTACATAAAATGAAAAAAGGAGATACAGAGGAATCAAGGCATCTGAATTACCACTTAATACAAATCCAAGAAACATTTGAAAAAATGTATACAGTTTAAAACAAAACATTTCATTGGGGGGATTGATCATAGCCAAACTAAAAGCAGAGGCAGACGAATATTCAATTGAAGACAAATGGGTCTTAGCCACTTTCGCCTATACGACATCAAAGCTGGGCAAACAAAAATAACATGGAGCAAGTCCTGATCTTTCATATACCAGAAATCACAGACAGCTGATGAACCATACCATCTGGATAAGAGCAATTTCAAAGGGAGTAAATCCTGTCTTATTAAAAACAATAAACGCCTGACACCATGAGGAATGTTCTCATTGTTTTATAAATAGCTTCACCCTTGAAAACGGTTTAAATGACTCTGCCAAAGACACTAACAAAGTAAGCACCAATCTAGCAACCCTGCTTACCGCAGAGTGTCCTTTGCCCTTGTGCAATAAAATGGGATAGTGAATCCTAGTGAAATTAGAGTCCATGAAAGGACAAGGAGAACTTGGCTCTCACATGGGTTTATGGATAAGTGTTGCAGAAGAAGCAGAGCATTTATTTGTGCCCAACTAGTAAGTTTAAACCCTATTTCTTATGGGTACAGTTCAGCTGTGTCTCACCCATCCTTGCTGGACATCAACATTTTCCAAAGATACTAGTCATGGTCTGAGGTATGTGTGACCCGTTTTGTCCGTACAACTTGACTTAGGGTCTTATTTAAAAACTGGTGGAAGGCCCATTATCCTGCCAGGGCAACTGAGTAAATTACTCTGTTGCCCTGGTGGAGTTACCACCTGCATGGCTTATAAATGACCACCAAACTGCCAGTCCTTTATACAGCATTGGCAAGAACTTCCTTCACAGCTGTTCCTGTCAATGCATTTCACTGTTCGGTGCAGGGGTCTGGTACTATGATGGAACCCTGCACCATACAGTTTTTTTTTTATAAAGAAAATACTGAAGTTGAATTTTCTTGAAAATCGAAAAGAAGATTCTCCCTAAGGCATAGAAGTTCTCTTCCATTGTGAGCGGAGCATTACGCAGTTTTCAATGCACATTACCACCAGTTTCTTTATTTCCTTCTAGCATTTTTTAGAGGTTTTGATTATTTCATTCTGTTCCATCAACTCTCCACTGAGTTAGGACTACACTACACTTTATTTATTTATTTACCCCTCATTATCTGTGTGGATTTCCACTGAACAATACTTCAAACCCTGCTATTTTAAAGACGTTAAGAATATTAATATTGTGGCATTGACATTTATTGGGAATATCTTTTTTTTTTTTTTTTTTTTTTTTTGCGCAAGACCTTTATTGAAAATCAAGCATTTGATACAGCATGAGCCTACAACCCGGAGGCCGGCTCGCTACGTTTATTTCATTAACCATCATTGTGATCGAAAGTTACACATGTCTCAGGATATTGCAGGGCATCGTATGCATGGTTAACAGCTGGTAGTAGAACTGAGTCTCACTTTTTCTCTTTTAATAACAAGAACAATAAAACAACATACCCCAATTCGGCCGTACAGTGTAATCCTAATGTACTACCCAGCAGTCGTGTTGACACACTGAGGGTCCCTCTCCTCCCGCCGTCATCTCACACCCGTCCCATCAGCACTCATGCAGTCATGCAACCCATTCAGTCCGTGTGTGGAAGTTCCTCATCATCCTGCAGGGAGGTCAGATAATCCTCTAGAAAAACCCACATATTTTTTGGTCGCGACTTAGTTGGCAGCAGTTCTTCGTAAGTTTGTAACTTGTCACGACAGGTGGACATGTCATGCAACCACGTTTTTAACTTCGGCACTTTGCGACTATGCCAGCATTGTGCCACTTGTCTCTTAGCCAATAAGAGTGCTATCGCACAGAACTTCTTCTTCAAGGCCCTGAACTGCGGTACTATCCCCAGTAAGCAGACTTTGGGTGTACAGTGTACCTCCTCTTCCAGCATGACAGATAAAGTAGTAGTTACCTCCCCCCAGTATCCTTCCACCTTGGCGCAGTCCCACGCCAAATGTGCAAAGCCCGCACCCTCCTTGTTACACCTTTTACATCTGTCCTCCTCTTGAAGCCCAAATTTAAACAATTTCTCTGGTGTGTAATATACTTGATGGAGGAATTTAAAATGAATTAATCTCAGGTTACCATTTGGTGTGAGTATCTGTGTCAGAGCGCATGTGTTAGCCCATTCTTCATCAGATAATGGCGCGTCTAGTAGTGCATCCCACCGCTCTTTCGCCTTCAACACTTGTCCGTCCAGTTCCAATTGTGCGGCTGAATACAGCCTAGACACCAGGTGTGACAAATCATTAGTTGTGATTAACAGTTGCAGTGGTGCAAGGCATTGCGGCTCTGCAGGGAACGTAGGGTAGTGCTCCCTCAGGGCTCTAGTGAGTCTGAAATATGTGAAGCGAAACATGGATGTTTGATTACTAACATAACCCAGTTTGTCTAAGCCCACGAACTCACCATCTCGGAACACGTCCCCCATCCTATCGATACCGGCTTTGGCTAGTAGGGACATTCCGACGCTCTCCCCAGTTACCGAGAGCTCCTGGTGGTGGTGTAGCATCATGGCTGGTGCATATAGTGGGGTCTTGTGTGCTAGTTGCCCTAATTTATGCCAGGCTTTGACCGTAGCATCCACCGTGTTGATATCTCTAGCATGTAGCGGGGGGCGGGTGTGTGAGATTATTGCTGTGAGTGGAATAGGGTGTGCGTCGCTCTCCTCTATAGCGGTGTGGGTGAGGTACGGAACTGCGTGATACCAATACGCCGCATATTGTGCCTGTGCGCACAAGTAATACAGGAGAAAGTCAGGTACCCCAAAGCCGCCCCTTGCAGGCGGAAGTGTCAGAGTCCGTAAATCCACACGTGCCTGTTTACCCGCCCAAATCAAGGTCCGCACCAAGGAGTTTATATGCCGGAAGATAGCCTGTGGTGGAGTGATTGGTATGTTGTTAAACAGGTATAGCAGCTTGGGCAGTACGTTCATTTTGACAATCGCTATCCTGTCCGCCAATGAAAGGGGCAGATGTATCCAACGTTTTACACTGTCCTCCAGTTTCGCCAGCACCACTCCGTAGTTTGCTCTGAGCACCTCATCCGGATCCCTGTGGTACATGACCCCTAGGTATCGTATAGGGCCCTGTTGCCAACCCAGCGGAAAGTCCACCACAAACGTAGAAGTGGTGTCCGTGAGGGGTATTATAGATGATTTGGACCAATTTATAGCCAGACCCGAATGCCCCCCGAACCTTATGTATTCCCTGAGTATGGCGTTCAAGTGAGTCTCCGGGTCCCGAACGTATAGCAACATGTCATCCGCATATAAGGATATGTGAAGCGGCCTGGCTATGAAGTGCAGTGCCGATTCCTTGTAGTTCTGTCGTATCAGACATGCCAAAGGTTCTAGTGCTAACGCAAATAATAACGGCGAGAGTGGGCAGCCTTGCCGCGTCCCTCGCTCAATCGCAAATTGGTCCGAAATATACCCATTAATTCTGACCCTAGCATTTGGTTGCGTGTAAAGCAGGGTGACCCATTGCACAAAACGTTTAGGGAACCCCATTCTATTGAGGACAGTGATCATATACCTCCATTCAATAGAGTCAAATGCCTTTGCCGCGTCTAACATGACCGCTACAGCTTTGACCGAAGGTTGTAGATAGTGCGATAGTGCAAATAGAGTCCGGGTGTTATGTGCTGTCGATCTGGTGGGCACAAAGCCGGACTGATCCGGCAGTACCAGACTGGTCATCAGTGGTGACAGCCGCTTGGCTATAAGCTTAGCAAAAATTTTCGAGTCTACGTTTATTAAAGATAATGGTCGGTACGAGTCACACTCCTCCGGATCTTTAGATGGTTTCAGGAGAGCGATAATCATAGCTTCGCGTAACGTGGGGGGAAGTATGCCTTTCTCAAAGGAGGTGCCAAAATTCCGGGGTGAACCCATCCGGGCCAGGTGCCTTGCCATTCGGAAGTGAGCCTATTATCTCTTTAACCTCATCTGCTGTGATAGGCCTTGCTAAGTACTCCCTGTGTGCATCTGACAGCCACCCTATCGCTACATCGTGCAGGTATGCATAGGTGTCATCCGCCGGAGCAGTGGGCTGGGATTTGTACAGGGATCCAAATGAATGAACAAAGCTTTTCAGTATGTCATTAGCATGGGTTTGTGTGTCACCCTCCCCGTTCTTCACCCTAAGTATCGTAGTCTGGCCGCGACCCGTGCAGATCTTCCTAGCTAATACAGCCCCCGGCCGACCTCCTTCCCCAAAAGCTCGAGCCACATGCGTGCGGTTTAAATATTTCATTTCAGAGTCTAGAAAGGTCTCATGTTCTGTGTGTATTTCGCGGAGCTTGGCCAGGTGTGCGATATCCCGAGTGGACTCATATAGGGATTCCAGGTCTCTCATTTGCTGTTCGCATCTGCGTATCTGAGTTCTAATATCCTTCAGAACCCCCACTGTGGTGCCTATACAGACCCCTCTAATCGTGGCCTTGAATGCTTCCCAGAGGATGCAAGGGTCATCAGTCGACGGGGCATTAAGGTCAAAGTAATCTCTAATCGCCCTCTTAATCGTGTCTGCATAAATCGCATCAGTTAGAGCACGTGCGTTAAAGCGCCATTGGAAGGGGGGGGGTGTGTATCGTGGAACGTCCAGCTGCAGTAGGACAGGATTGTGATCAGACAGCGTGCGAGGGAGCACCTGTAGGTGTCTCACCCATAGTGCTAGATCAGAGGAGCCCAGCCAATAATCCAGCCTGGACCAGCTGTTGTGGGAAGCATTAATGTGCGTGGCCCCAGGCGCGTCGGTGTATCTCAACCTCCAAAGATCCTCCATACCCAGATCCTTCATCATGTGTCCCACCATTGTGCGTGAGTGCTTGTGCTGTTCCACCGAATTCGCTGAACGGTCTAAACCGTCCCGTAGTGTCACGTTCCAATCCCCACCACACAATATATGCGCGCTATTGTGTTTCTGCAGGTGTCCCCATACCTCCCTGAAGAAATCCGGGGCATCTGTGTTAGGACCGTATACATTCAGCAATGTCACCTTCTGCCCCCTCAATGTACCTGATACCATTAGAAACCTGCCTGAAGGGTCCTGTGTGACTGTGTGACTCACAAAGCCCACCCCTCGTTTCACCAGAATGATCACCCCTCTAGAGTAAGAAGAGTACGAGGCCCTGAAAACCCCCTCCGCCCATCTTGCCCCCAGTTGTGTTTGCGTGTGTGGGGCCAGGTGAGACTCCTGTAGGAATGCTATATCCACATTCCACCTTGTCAGGCTTGCAAAAATCTGTCGTATTTTACGCGGCTGTGAGAACCCTCTAATGTTCCAGGTAAGTATGTTTAAACTGCGTCTACCCGTCTCCCTGGTCCCCATCAAAATTCAATGACATAAGGCATGAGCGTTCAACATAAATCAATTGCATAGGGATTGTTAGCATCTCCCATTTAGGTGCTCCAGTCGATCCAGCAGCAGCTGGGACCAACTCGGAACCAGTACAAAAAGACATTACACATTCTGTCGGCCTAACAGTACAATCATACATCCCGCCCCCCCAGAACCCACCCACTCCAGCAACCCCAACCTGCCGAAGCCAGACCCGTCCAGTGCACCAATCCAGAACTCCCATAAACAGTAACACAGTGCCAGAACCAAACTCTTATTGGGTAATACCCTTGTAGAGGTCCGCCAGGGGCACAACTCACCACCTGGTGTACAGGTGTGGGCGATGCTAAAGAAGCTGTATGAAACGCAGTTCAGGTGAATACTCGCCGCCCCCCCCCCCCCCCCCCCCCACCCCCCGAACAACCAACAACAAAGCCACCGGCTGAGCAACATGTCTGGCACAGTGTGTCCCCAATGCAATTTCAACAGTTAATCATCAAGGCACAGTATTCCTCTCCTCTCGCCCTTACTGCTCGCCGCACAGAGTGCATTGGGGCACTCTCACAGTCAGTTACGAAGGTGTCCCATAATCCAAACAGATTGAGCAGAGCACATCAGACAAAGGGGCAGTTTCTCGCCATTCGCGCATTAGCCTGCATTGAGTAAACGCCTCAGGATGATAGTGTCACTCAATTGTGTACGCCAATATTGCCGTATGTGATGTGCATGTGTCGTAATGCAGTCCCAGTGCAAAGTTAGTAGTGAGCCGCATCTCCAAACAGAGGCCTCTTAGCCCCAACAGGACCTCTCCACCCAGACACTCTGTATATGTTGAGTCAATCCCACTACCGGGCAAACCGGAAAACAGGTTCAGGCAGACTAGCAAGTGTGGAAATGAAAGTCCATGCTAAAACGCATGAACGGTAACTGAACTGTACACTCACCAGTGGCATACCATGAAACAACCCCTCATTGTTAATCCGAGTCTCGTCGTTGTTCATTTTGCGAATTGTCTCTGATCTCTCGTTGAACCCTTTTGACAAATTCTTGTGCTGCTTTCGGAGTCGGTAGTATTGTCGCTTTCTCCTTCCACACCACCCTGAGGCGTGCTGGATACATCATGGAGTAAACAATGTTCAACTCACGTAATTTGGTCTTCACTGCAGTATATTCTTTCCGGGCCTGCTGGACCGCAACTGTGTGGTCCGGGTAAAATTCCAATGAGTTCCCTTGATGCTGGATCTTCCCTTTCTCTCTTGCTAGCCGAAGGATCGTGTCCCTGTCCCGGTAATTGAGGATACGCGCAACAATCGGTCTCGGCGTGGCACCGGGTGGTGGTTTCGGGGCCAGTGACCTATGAGCACGTTCCACGATAAAGAGGGGCGACAGGGCCTCGGCTCCGAACAGATCCTTGCACAGTGTTTCCACATAGGTTTCCATGCGGCCTGTGTTGGTGGACTCCGGCAGGCCCGTGATCCGCACGTTGTTGCGCCTCGAGCGCGCTTCTAAATCCTCCTCCTTCGCCTTGATAACCTCCAGTAGCCTTTCCATATCTGCGCACTTTGAGGTGGAGGCCCGCGCCTCATCTTCGACAGCGGATATTCGTGTTTCGGCCTCATCCAGTCTCTCCCTATGCTTTTCCTGTCTCGCTGCCATGGTGTCCATTCTGCAAGTTAAGTTATCTAACTTGCCATTAATATCTTGTAGGTTCGATTGTATCGCCAGCAAGATCTTTTCGATGTTGTTATTGGGCGTCTGACCTGCCTCCTCCTCCGGCACCCCGTCAGTGGATTTCTGCGTTTTTTTCGTCTCAAAAGGCAGCTTCTGCTGGTGTTTGTCTGGTTTGCCCATGCTTGCGGGTGGGGAGGTTGCCTTCCTGTACGTGGACCCCGAAGCCCTCGTCTGTCTGGTCGCCGACGCCGTGTTGAACCCCACCCTTGGGGCGATCGCCGCCTAGTAGTCCCCCCTCCACGTGGTGGACTGCCGGCCTCTCAACCATGCAGATAGATTGTCCCAGTGTGGTAGCCTTCAGAGCATAGGATATCTCAGGCCTCCCTGATCCCACAGGCGGTGTGTCGTTGCACGATGGTCAGCCCACTCTCCCCACACTCAGTGTCTAAGGCAGGCAGCAATCCCCGCTGGTGTGTCGCTTCCGCAGGTCTACCGCATGCCAGGTCGTTGTCTCTCCGTGCAGCCCGCGCAGGCCTGTATGTACGGGGTCTGCGAGCGTCCTACCAAGAGGGGCCGCCCCGCACGTGGTCGTCAGGAAGGACACGTTGTTCACAGCAGACACCAACCCTTGCGCAATAACATGCAGCTACCTGCTCACATGGGCTGATGGGGTCGGGCAGCGGCGTCCACAGGTCTCCTAGTTATGGGCGAGCCCACGCAGATCTTTAGGCAGCACCGTCCACCTCAGACTGGTCGCGTCTCATAGCGCTCACCGCCAGTAGCCAGCACCACTCCCCCTGCAGGAGCGTGGATATGTTTCCCTCTGCGCTAGCGCTCCACACCTTTCTCAACGCTGGATACTCTTCTGCTAGCTGGTCTCCCCTCCGCTGTGTCAGGCCACCGCTGATGTCTCGCCACTGCCACAGGAGTCGGGGATTACGTGATTATGCCCGCGTTTTTCGTTTTGCCGCCGCCATCTTGTCAGGCAGCGCCTCCAGCGCCTGAACGGGGGTCCCTGGGGCTTCGCAGCGCTACAATTTTTCATGCAGGGGTAGTGGGGAGGACAGTCCTCAGAGTCCTACCTCCGCCATGGGTCCCCGCTCCTGGATAGTAGAGTGGCGATTTATCTCCGCTCGTCTGTTGTGTGCCTGTCCCAACGCGGCGGCCATCTTGTCAGGCGCTCGGATCTCTCGCCACGGTCATCCGCGAATTACAGGGTTATCGCTGTCCGCCGGGGGCTGTTTCTTAGCTCGACATGTGCTCCACCGTTTCGCACATCCTGCTAGGCGATCGAGGGGCCGGTGGTTTGGGTGGGATCGGCGATAACCACCACAGTTGGCGATCGCCCGACGGAGCTGCTTCTCAGGCAGCCATGTCGCCGTGCGCCCCCTAGCGCCTCTCCATTTATTGGGAATATCTTGGACACCTAAGATATACAGTCATGTTTTAATTTGGTTTTAGTGCTGTTGCATCAGAACATTTTGTTTGATTTATATCTAGTGATTGAATTAATACTAAAGAGACCTTGTGCCTTGATCAAAGTAGTATAATGTAATTTCCATTTCATGGATATTTACTTTATTACCCATATGTGCAAGTATCTGATAAAAATAAACGTTTGGATGTCTGTAAGCCCTCATTAGATATATGTTGTGCATCATTTAGAAAGCTGAATTAGCGAATTAAGTTTGATTGGCTTATATAATTATAATATTGGCAAAAGCGGATCTCAGAGTGGATCTTTGCAGTTCCATATAAGTCAGCCTTGCTCTGACTATTTATGGAATTGGAAGTCAGTCCAGGTATTACAGAAACGTACAACTAAGGAGTTGCTAGCTCTTCAGTGTGTGACCCTCCTAAGAAAGGGATTAACTTGTTCTGGTGTTTGCCGATGAGCACCACTGGCCCTTTCTTCAGGGGATTGGGACTTTATTTAATCTCCTACACAATCCCAGTCCCCATCTCAGCAGTAGGAGACAGCTCGTAAGACCTTCCTTTATTTCCAACAAGCATGTTGTTAGAAATGGTGGTCTCTGATTGGCAGTGGTTTGCACACTATCCAAGCAGGGACCCTTACTCTAGTCAGGGTAAGTAAGTTACACCCTCAGAATAACTCTTGCTCACCCTCTTGGCAGCTTGGCAAAAGCAGTCAGGTGTATCCCAGAGGCAATGTGTAAAGTATTTGTACTCACACACAGTAACACAGTGAAAACGCCACAAAAGTACTCCACACCAGTTCAGCAAAATAGCCAATATTTATCTGATTAAAACAAGACCACAAGGTCAAAAATCCAACATACACAAGTAAAGATACGAAGTTTCAAAGATTAAATGCAGTTATAGCTCTACAGAATACACAATAGCCCTAAGTAGGGCTATACAGCGAGTGTGACGAAGTCGAATCCAACAGTTCGACACCAAATGCGATAGAGTGTTGTACAGACCCTGGTTACAGTACCTTGGAAATCAATGACCAACAAAGACTTTGCCCAGCTTCGAGGAGGTGAGACGTTGCTGAGTCCGGTGCGGCATTGGTTCCTTCCTGTCTGGTGCCAGTAAGTGGCACATCAGTGCTTGGGACGGCACATTGCACAAAGGAGATGCAGAGTCACTGAAGTAAGTGGTGCGTTGGTTCCTGGAGGCAATGCAGAGTCATTGAGCCAGTGACCCCAGGGAAGTTGCAAGACAAAGGGGAAGTGATGTAGCGTTGGTGGTGATGCGTCGGTTCTGCTGGTGGAGCAGGGACGAAGAAGTGTCAAGAGTCAGGTGACGTTGATTCCACAGAGTTGATGTCACACCATGGGGCCATCAATGCAGGGTTGGAGTCGGAGTTGTATGCCACTGACTACGGTGATGCGTATTCCCTTTGTGGTTGTTCCTCAGTGGCGCTGTGGCGTCGTCAGGTCTGCATTGTAAGTCACAGTCATTTCATTGAGCAAGGACCACAGCTCTGGTGCAGGCAGAGGCGTGATGTCACATAGTGGAACAAGCTCCGATGTCACACTCAAAGTTGCTGTATTGGTTTATTATTGCGGCACACAGCAAACTCACTTCCAAGGGCCCAGAAACTGGATTTGGCACCACTTGGCAGAGTTGGGCTCTCAGTAAAAAAGCCCAGGTGATGCTGGTGAAGTCTTTGATGGACCCTAGACTTCCTAACAGGAGGCAAGCTCAGCTCAAGCCCACGGAGAACCTCATAAAACAGGATGTAGAAAGCAAAGTGCAGTCCTTTTACTCCCGGGACAGAAGCAACAAGCAGCAGGCCACCCAGCGAAGCAAACAGCAAAGCTGCAGTCCCTCCTGAAGTAACACAGCTCTTCTTCCTGGCAGAATGTCCTCAGTCCTGAAGTGTTCTGAGTATATGGTGTCAGAGGTGCAATACTTATACCCATTTCAAAGAAATGTAGTGTCCCCCATGTGATCCTATGTTTTTTTACACATGAAACACTCCCTTATTCATACCTCTACCACACAAAACCTAAACATCTGAACCAAATTATATGTAATAATGTAACATTTTATTATTATAGTAGTATACAAATATTATAAAAAATGCTTAGTTATAAAATCACAACCTGACAATTTCTGGTACTTAATCACAGAATATTCTCTCAGTATATCCACAGGCACAATTTATATATCAATGTACATGAGTTAGAAACACATTAAATCATCAGTATCTCATTTGAAACAACACAAAAATATCAAACATATGGTTGTCCATATGGACAAATAAAATACCCAAAACCATAGAGTTGACAACTCTATGGTTTTGTTTATTTTACTTGTCCATATGGACAACTATATGCTTGATATTTTTGTATGTATTGTTTCAATTGCTCATTGACCCTGTCCCCTGCGTTTTGTAGGGGTACCTCTCACATTCTTGTGGAATACTTATACCCATTTCAGCCTTTGAAGTAGGCAAGCTTGAAAGGAATGTCTTTGTAGGGCACAAGACCCTGCCCTTACTTGCTTGGCTCCAGACACACTGGGACTGCTCTATTCTGGGACAGGCACAGCCTAATTCAGGTGCAAGGGTCAACTACTCCCAGTAATCTAGCTCAGAAAGGCTCATTGGCCTGGAGATGGGCCCTCAGGATATGAAGGGCAAACCTCAGCTTTCTTTGTGTGATTGTCTAGAGTGAATGCATAAAAAACTAAACTGTCATCCTGACCCAGACGTGTATTCAGAGACAGGCGGAGCCACAGAATGGTTAAAGATAATGTTCATTTTCTAAAAATGCATTTTCAGACTTGCTATTTAAAAAACAACTTCACTAAAATATGTATTTTGAAATTGTGATTTCAGAGACACCAAACCCCAATTCCCTATTAGCTCTTAATTGGCAGATACACTTGTAAGTTGTTCCAGTGCTACCTTATGGGAGGGATAGGCTTTGCTGCAGTGGAAAACGAAATTAGCAGTATTTCACTACCAGGACATGTAACACACAACAGTACAAATCCAACCTTTTAAATACACTGCCCCCTGGCCATCGGGTTACCATGGGCATACCTTAGGGGTGCCTTCCATGTAGTAAAAGGGAAGGTTTGGGGCTGTCAAGTGGGTGCACATGTCAAGTCAAAATGGCAGGTTCATACTGCACACACAGACACTGCAGCGGCAGGCTTGAGACATGTTTGCAAGGCTACTCAAGTGTGTGGCACAATCAGTACCATTTGATTTACAGACTCTGGGCATACATGGTGCAGTGTACTAGGGACTTACTAGTAAATCAAATAGGCCAATCATGGAGAAACTAAATACCATAGATTTTAGGGAGAGAATACATGCACTTTAGCACTGGTTAGCAGTGGTAAATTGCCCAGATTTTGACGGCCGACAAAACAAAGGTCAGAAAAACAGAAGGAAGAGGCAAAAGGTTTGGGGATAACGCTGTAAAAAGGGTCAGGTCCAATACATGTAAATAGCAAATGAAGAGCCAATAAACTGCCACATTTGTATCCCTTCTTCTATTTTCACGAACCACACTGGAAATGAATGGAGGACTACTACTGTTTCTCCGCATTAGTGCACATGCTGTTGTCTTACAGCTAATCGGTGGGGAACTTCTTTGCAGCGATGGTCTGCGGCCTCTGACAGCAGTAGTGCTGAAGGGAAGGTGTGTCTCCGAGTTTGGGATCAGGCTGTTGTAGTTTTAACGCGTTATGCACTGTTCCCGTGCAGTTAGAGGTTGTCACCTGGCCATTTTCTCTACCAGTCTAGTCTCAATTTTTAAGCTCAGGCCGGCAAATATTATAGGAAAAGCACCGAAATCCAGTGTGTTTTCCCTTCTGAAACATAAACGTAAAATAACAAACATAAATAGAAATTAAGTTCAAAAATGCATTTGGAAGCTAACTCATTTCAGAATCATTATCAGAGCAAACTGAGGGATAATTACCATGTTACAAAAGAATCCTGACACTTGTACACAAATTATTTTTCACCTACCAGGTAATGGCTATTCCAGAATAGAAATTTTTTAAGAATTAGCCAGTATTTGTTCTCTCAGAACGGTGGCAACCCCAAGGGAAATCACTTGAAAGAGCGGGGGTTTGTAGTACTGTGTCTTGGAAAGGATACTCACAAATTGACAATTTTCTTTCTTAGGTAGGTTAACTTTGTTTCCAATTGAAGAGATATTTATCTGATTATGAAAGCAAAACTGAGTTTCAGAGAGTTCAGCCAGTGCATATTACACTAAGGCATAATAGGTCCTTGAGCTTCCCCGAGGCAAAAGATAATTTCGCCCAGCAACCAGTCCAGTAAAAGGTCAGTATCTTGGCTTCCGCTTGCCTGGGTGCGTCGACTTCCTTTCTTTAGCAATATGCATTACTGCGTCCAAGCAAAACCTGTGTCAGCTGATCTTGCTGAAAACTCAATTTCACTTTTATTGTCCGATAAATAGCTTTATACTTACAAACAGTTAAAAAGAATCTGCCAAAGGCATTATAAATTAGGCACCGATCTAGCATTGCTTACTGCAGCTTGTGGTTTGTACTTGTACAATAAAATGGCGTAGGGAACAATGGTGAACTTAGAGTCCATGAAATGACAAGCAGAACTTGGCTCTCGTATGGCTTTATGGGTGGGTATCACAAAAGAAGCAGGGCATGTATATGTGCCCAGTTGGTAACTTTAAACCAGCTTTCTATGGGGTACAGTCCCCAGGGCCGACTGGCCTATTGGACAATCAGTCAGTGCCATAGGGGCTGGTCTGATAGGTCAGTGAATGGGCCAGTTTTTTTGGCAGTTTGTGGTATATTACACAGTGGGCCGGTTTTTACTGTTGATTTCCCTGATATTACCACAAACATTGCCAGTAGCAAGCACAAATGCATGTATTCTTCCATATCTTGTGAAACACTTATGCAGTGTGTCTTTTCAAGTTCAAAACTGCCTCATTTGCGAATATGTGCCACTGATTTTAGCTATTTGACCTGTTATTTTCTGGCCCAGTGTGACCCTGACTGTCCAGTTGTGTCTTGCTGGACATCAAATGTCTGGTTGATGAAACCAGACTAGGCAGGAGAAAACTTTATTTTTGCAGTCTTTGATTGGGACACAACAATTTAGCTTCGACCATTCAGCTCAGAGCTCTTCTGTCTTAAAAATCCTTTACCCTGTCTGATAAAAGTAATGATGAAGGCAGAGGCCAAACCAAAATTCGATTCCTTCCTTCTGGTCAAAGTTTATGTGTTCTTAATTATAAAATGGATGTATGACGTTACAACGCATACTTTTACTCCGCATACCATTACAACGCGGTATTCACAACGCATACCGTTACAACGCATAGCGCTTTGGGGTGCTGGATAGTGGTAAGTATAATTTACTATTCTAACTCCAGTCCCCGTGGACCCTAGGGAAGGTGTTGGATAGTAAATTAAACTTACCTCTTATCCTAGAGCGCCCCCCAGCGCAATGCGTTGTAATGGTATGCGTTGTAATGCCTGCGTTGTAGTGGTAGTGCGTTGTAAAAAATGCGTTGTAACAGGTGCATACCTTATAAAATACTAAGCGCATGCTGCATCTCAGCTAGGATGTTCAGGTGATGCCAGATGCAAGAGAGCACTCCAAGGGGTCAAAGATTCTTAAAGCTGTGCCGTAACCTCGCGTTCAGGGTTTAAGCTAGTCATGGGTGTCCGCAGAAATTTTTCCAGGGGGGGGGGGTAAAATGTTAACGTCATCACCATCCTCCGACATGATGTGTGCCAGGTGGGGCACTAGAAACACTGGGGCGCAGGAGGAGCCATGGGGGGCAGGAAGCAGGCCGCATATGATCTCATACACCATAGGGTTGTTGTGCCACAGCCATCTCTTTTTTTTGTGGCACCCCAAAATCCATATCTGCCCTGGTCTCTAAAATTACCCCCTAGCACCCCAAAACCCATACCCACCCTGAACCCTGAAATTACCCCACCCCCCAAAACTCATACCCTCCCTGAACAATAAAATTACACCCCTGGCACCCCAAAACCCACAAATACCCTGAACCCAAAAATTACCCCTTAGCACCCCAAACCCATACCAACCCTGAACTCAAAAATTACCCCTGCCCCCCAAAACTCATACCCGCCCTGAACCCTAAAATTACCCCCCTGGCACCCATAACCCATACCCACCCTGACCCCTAAAATTGTCCCCCTGGCACCCCAAAACCTATACCCGCCCTGAACCCTAAAAGTTCCCCCTTGCACCCCTAAACCCGTACCCACCCTGAACCCTAAAATGACCCCCTGGTATCCCAAAACCCATACCCACCCTGAACCCTAAAATTATCCCCCTGGCACCCCAATCCTTAACCCACCGTGTACCTTAAAATTACTCCCTGGCACCTTAAAACCCACACCCACCCTGAACCCTAAAGTTACCCCCGGCACCCCAAAAGCTGAACACTACATTCTGATTGTGTATCACGCCGTCTCCCTGCTCAGGGAGGATCTGCTGGTCCGGATTTTCTCACCCTGGCCCGGTACTGCTTGCCCTTCTCTGGAGCTGTTCTGCCTGCCCTGTCCCTCTTCCGGACCCACCGAGCCTGCCTCCATGCACACTGCCTGGACCTACTCTGTCTGGCCTGGTTCTTTCTCCTTTGGACCCACTGTCTTCACTGGCAGAGTTAGGACACAGGTATCACTTCTCTGAAGCTGCTCTCCATCACCCAGACCCCCCCCTCCCCCTCCACTTGCTCTCTCATCTTCCTTCCTCGCTACTTCTCTGTCTCTCTTTCCCCACTGCTTCTCTCTCTCTCTCCCCCCTCTCCGTTCACTCTCACCCCCCACTGTATCTGTCTCCCCGACCCCACCAAGTCTTCCTCTGTCGCCCCTCTCTCTTCCTCATGCCGGTGGTAGGGAGCCCGGGGCCCTCTCTGAAAATGCGAGCTGGAAGTGACGTTCAGTGTGAAATCATCAAGGTGTGAACATGGAGAAGAGGCGGGGGTGAGGGTGGGCGGCAGGTAGAGGGTCAAAGGGGGCACTTGCTCTCAGAGAGGTGAGAAGGGGTGGGGAGTAGCCTGAGGACAAAAACAACAGCAGAAAAAGCGACAGACGCTCTGCGAGGAGCCTGGTGTAAACTGAAGAAACGTACACTTCTTAGCACTACAAAGCAGCTGAAGGGTGCCTTTCACTAGAGCCAAGAACCTGACCCATCGCAAACGAACAGCAGCCACCGTAGAAACCAACGGTGTCATGAAAACAACAAAGGACAGAGAGACAGATGACTGCCGCCGAAACCTGGAAGTACAATTTACACCTTTAACAAAAGGCAATTCCTGATGCAAGCACCACACACCAGAACACTATAAATATATAAATCTCCCATCAATGCACACCTGAGAGTGAATAAAAAGTGGAGCAGCAAACTAAGGCAGTGACTGACAGACACTATGCTGGTCCACTCGTACTGTGCCCTATTGATACTTACTATGCCACCAGTCACTCCAGCGCGGAAGCATTCCTTATTGATTGCTACTCAGACCGCCCCCATGTACCTCACTGTCTTGTGTAGACTAATATGTTTTGTCGGACAATAATTAAAAATATATTTTTTAAATCTGTGTTTTACGTTATGCAGCTATTGTCCTCGTAACTTTCTCCCAGAGAAAAAGGGTGCTTTCCTTCCACAAGGATGATATGGACTGTGTGCACCCACACCCTCTTCCTGCAAAGCTAGCCCCTCCTCGACCCGACAACCACCAGCGCTCCAGTATGCAACAGCCATTTTACATGTTGTGATCACCTAGATCCTTGGTTTCCAGCTACACTGAGAAATGGTTGTGCACATCGCTGACCCTGGAACATCTCATTAGTTCCCTCACAGACCTGAGGTACTTGAAGCACCTGCTGCGCTTCTAGGTTAACTTAGTGTTGGATTCGACAAGCAGAAGGCAGCAGAGGAGCCAGTGGAAGCAGGGAAGCCCCTGAGGAGTGCATATTTCCCAACCAGGGCATTTCAAGTGGTGAAGGAACAGGCTGAATATTAAGCGCTACAAACCGACTAGCTTGCCAGAGGTTTCTAACAGGGATCAAGGCACAACATTCCCTATCCTCAGGGCACCAACGTAGTTTTACTAAGTAGTCCATTGTGCTGCTCTTTACTTCGGGTACTGGACCAGTACCCGAAGTATCCTGGAAATCTTCCTGTCCTGAGGTTTGGGGTGTTAGTTACAACTTGTGGTGGCCCCTGCCTAGAAGGTCTAGGTATGCGAAGGATCTAAGAATAGGGACCCTCAATTATGCAAATCTTACAGACACTACATTCAGACCTTACATTCTTCTACGCACCTACTGTCAATTTAGTTGGCTGCCTGTGTTAAATGTATACAAAAATAAAAACATGTGTTATGGCCATTTACAATGCTTTACTGTGATTAAGAACAACTGTGAACAGATGGACAGAAAAGAGATTCAGCACAAAGTTGAAAAAGGATGGATGGATGGCCTTTTTTGTTACGTTACAAAGTACCTAATTATGGATTCTCGACCTTTTGTACTGTATTTTTGGTAATTAGGATAGGGGATGATACATGAAAATGAAACAGATGTTTCTACAACCATTTTTTCTATATACCTCACAAATTACATTTACCACTTGTACTGGTGTTACTTAACTTGGTTAACTTTATCAAGCTCAAGCAGTCTTAAAGCACGTATGGCAATTCTAACATTAGGTCAGAGTGGAAGTTCGAACTGCTTGGTCATCGCTGCCCCACTAACCCCTTGTTTCTGACGTCACCAGATAGTAACTTAGTGCAGGTGAGGGATGCAGACATCTTTTTGGCAGGATACTATGGAAATATCTTCCCCAGTGTACTGAGGAGCACCTGCTACGCTGAGTTTGTGTTATGTTTTCAAACTCATTTCTGTGTCATTGCATGACTCCCCGTGTTTTACTGTTTTCTCTCTCTGACCGACTCATTTTGACGTCAGCGCGGGCTCAGACTCTAGTGCACAGGTTGGGAGACCCTTAAGTGTGCATGAGGCACTGCCCTCGTTTTGGGGCCCGCCAGTGGTGAGAGGGAGCTGCGAAAAGTAGCTCTGCCCTCGGCAGCCAGATGCTTTCCTCACTTTGTCTGTCTACGGTCCTCACAGAGGTCTGAACTCCCTGAGGCCACATTCACCACACAAGCGCAGCCACAGCATCTTAGTCTAGAGCACACGGGTAAGGCAGGCCCAGCCTTACTCCACCAATCACACTCTACGCTGTGAGTAGAATATGAGGCACTCAGCAGGGATACCCTAACAGCAGGGTCACTGTAATTATGAGGTAGGGAGGGTCACATAAAGCGGCAGGGTTGAGTGAATTATGCATCAAGAAAAAGCAAATTATGTGGCACATTTTGTGACAGTATAACTTCATTTTGTCATTTTTAAACTTGTGAACACTGTTTGGGCATTAGTTGCACCTCATTAGTACTAGTTAAATACCCAAATATAGCATCAAGCTACAGAAAGTTGATCAGTCAACCTTTGCAAAGGACTTTCAACTGCCCGGCAACATGTGTTGCTGCATTTTTACTAACTTTTGAACCGTTTGAGCTAGAAACAATTTTTTCTTAAACTCATCAGATTATGCAGCAAATGTTGGATTATGCAACAAATGCAGCAAATATACAATTATGCAAAAATCGCCGCACAATTGCATAATTCCATGGCCCTGCCTATCAGTCACATGGATGTAAACTTTCTGCTCTTTGGCTATCTGTACCATTGGGCGGAAGAAAACGTTAAGGGACTAAAACATTTTTTTTCAAGAATACATCCCTGATTTGCATGAGAAATCTGTAATGTTGCGGCAATGCAGGCAAGTGCCCAGAACGAGTTGCTCCTACCCTCAATGAGTAAGACTCAGAAGGGCTGTATGATCATTTTTACTCATGGGTACATCTTAGATATGCCTGCCCGTTGTGCCTCCTCCCTGCTCTGGACTACAGCGGTGACTACACATGGACTCAGCCCCTCTCCTCTTAGCATCCATGCTTCCTAGCCCATCTGGATATCCCTCTCTGTACTGACTTATGCCTAACACTTCATTTCCATTTGTTTTCTGTTTGTGTTATCTTTCTTGATAAATGCAAATTATTAAATCAAAAATCATCCATTGATGTCCACCATTTTATGTCAGAGCGGTGCCTATGTTCAAATATACTCTTTTATTCAAATGTGACTATTCTTTCTGTTTAGTAATTTACTTGACAGCAACTGTTCTAGGCAGTCCATCACTATAATCCAATAGTTATTTGAAAAGACTTTGCCTCAATCTTCTTATTGTGTATTGTGTCTGAGTGCGCTATAAATTCTGAGGTCTCCTGGCTCTTCTGACTAAATAATAAGATGGAGGGGAGGGGGTGCAGAGGGTACTCAGAAGGATCTAGAAAAGAGCAGAGTCTCCAGGTGTTGTCTAGATTTGACGTGCGATGAGATGCACAGGAGTTCACCTAGAAGAGAGTGCCAAAGGGACGGTGCAGGAAAATCAAGCCCGCGTCTTGTCCTATTGAGCCCTGGGATGCAGAGGAGCTTTAGACTAGAACAGAGAGTGTGAGCTGGAGGAGAACAGTGGCTGGAGCACCATGTGTAATGCATAGTGGCAGGGGGCGTCCCCAGGGGGCAGGGCCGGCTTTAGCGCTGGTGGCACCCAGTGCGACAATGTTAGTTGGCGCCCACAATGAGCACCTCCACCACAGATTCTCTCACTAGCACCCTCAAACAGTGACCAAGACTCCATAATCACTCTCTCTCTGATGCATTGAATTCATTATATAGAGCTACTCATACCATTAAAGTATGTCAGAGCACTTTGCATCACACACACATTACACAGACAATCAATCGTACGTGTGTAAATCAGTGTATAGGAAATATTACATAAGGCAAAGGACTAAAAGTGTAGGAGTCACATGTCATCCATACTGATAGGCAGTATAGTTTAGAAGTGCTTGGTGTGGAGAAGCACAAACTCAGAGTCGAAAAAGAAACAGCATAGTTGGGAGTTTTCTTTAATAATCAGAATCCATTTCGACCCAAATGAACCCTTTTTGCAACATTAATCAATGTTCTATACTTAGCAGAGTGTATGCACTTCTATGATGAAAGTTAATACCTCACTATGCTATATTAGGACTTTAAGTTATAATGTTCAAGTAACAAAAGGATGACTCTTTGAAAAGCAGTAACCTGCTGATCTATTTACATTAAATGCACTTTGTAATCTACTTGGTACACGTTCTTTGCAGTAGGCACATTAACCCTCTGAACTACCTTCACAGAAGTCAAAAACCTCAACTACACAAAACTCTGATCTCTGGCCAGAAAGAACATTAATCACAGGACTTATCTTGACATTTTTGTGAGGCCTGTTAATTGCAGGAGGAAAGGAACGCGCAGCCGGTGCCTTTAAAATCATAATTAAGTTGTAAACACTGTGCCCCAAGGAAGCCAGCACCGGTCGCTCCGCCCTTGAGCCGGCCCTGGCAGGGGGGTGGGGCAAGGAGGGACGCTCCAAGGGGGGGCAAGCGCCGCTCCCTGCCCCACCCCACCCCCCCTGCGTACGCCCATGAAGCTAGTGCCTTCTACTTATAATGACTGCATGAGTGTTGTAATCCAATGTATAGGCGTCAGATCCATAGGTACAGACCCGTAAGAATTGTTTTTGTTAATACTAGATGCAAAACATCCCTCTTACTACCTGGCAGGATTCATTCTGCACCGCATCGATACAGGCTCATCTAAGTGGAATCAGTAAACTGGCACGATAGACTAACATCCGCATGAAAACCGCCCACAAAGCCTTCTTTGAGTTTACCTTCTGATCAGAAGCAGGGATGATGATACATTAAACTATTTAAAGTCACAGGGGCGAACAGGCAAGCCAAAGCAACCCTACCAAAAAATATTCAAACCCCACCCTGCGTCTGCCTTGTTTCTTTTCTCTCTCGCCGCTCTTACTCGTTCTCCTCTTCTCTCCTAATGCCCGTGTTTTGCTTCTATAAGAAACTCCAGGGAGCTGGCGACTAAATGCGGCCCTCGGCTTTGAAAAAATCGCCCTCCAAGGGCTCCATTCCCCTCAGGGAAACGCTCAAAGGGTATATAGATAGCCTGTTTGACCCTTTGTCACTGTGGAGTTATTGTACCACCATAAATAGACACATGAGGGCGCCAGAATTCAAGAAATGACCTCCAAACGGCCATTCTTGAAGGCATAAAGGAGCGCCAAAATTGCTTATATTTTCCTTCTTTTTGGCCATAGCTGAATTTATTACGCTGATTCTAAGTCTCCAATTAGAATTTATAAAACCTGACACAGTTTATCTCTTTCTTGTAGAGGTAACTAGCAGGAGGAAATGCCATGTTGATATGGTATTTCTTATACTATCAGATGCATTTTTCACAAATGGAAATATTTAACTCAGAAACCTATTGGATAAAACATGAAATGGGTGTAGTGAGCTTACCCGTTATTTGGGAGCGTACAGTTGAGCTGTCACAAGGTTTAGTCACTCGGATCTCCCACAAACTCTCCCAGGCTTCCCTTCTCTGTTGGGTATGCTGCAGGAAGAATGTATTGGCCCTGCTATGGAACGTGCCTTCTCCAAACCTGAAGTTCTGGAGGTATACATGATGACCGTGTGCCTTCACAGGTTCCAGAAACCCCCATTTTCTGGGTCCTTCTATGTAGAGCAGGGCCTGTCCAAGGGTTTGTGGGGCCCCGGGCAAAAAGGAAACATGCCGGGCCCCTCTAAGATGTGACATCACAGGAAGTGACATCAATTGAACATTAATTTACTGGCACTGTGTAGCAGCTTTTGCAAGAAACGAGTTACCTACTGTGGAAATCAGTAAGATGGCTAAAAATATCAATAATAATCCTAATATAATAAGTCTGTATATTTTAAAGCTGTACAACAGAAATGGTAGTAGTGTATAGACGGGTCGCACATCAAAGAATTATTTAAATATACGCAGGGCTAAAAGGTAGGTTGCGGTGCCACTCAGGATTACTAGCACCCCACTACCATGGGTGCAAAAATACACTAGAACCTTAGAAGGTCCCAGTGTACCAAAATGCAACTGAATGAATCCCGGCACTCATATCATTTTGGAATTACACATATGTAACCTTGATAGGTTTTACATCAATATGGAAAAAGTCTGTTCGAACACAAGTAGGAACCCAGAGATGGATTTGGACAAAGTTTCTTTGAACAAAATATCATCAATTTATTACATACAAAAAGTTTTTTTCTTTAAACATGCAAGCTAAAAGCATCACTGTAATTGTTATTACACTAGATCAGATGCCCTCAAAGTATGTAATATTTAATAAATTGATGACATTCAGCAGACACATTGAGGACGATTCAAAATCACAACCTTTTCTGAAGGACGACACTTTCATCTCAAAACTAAGACAATGTATTTACATGTTTTACATGGAAAATAAGAGATAGGAATTTGCAAACTTCGACAGAAGGCTAGATGGACTTAGCAACACACACTGGGTCAATGACATTTTTACTTCTTCCCAAGCTTCTTACTTTGTTTTCTGAGTCTGCCCACTTTCATCCAACTCTCACCATCATGCTTTACTTTTCATTTCATGAAGCTTTATTCGGTACATTAAAACAATGTCCATAAAAGCACACAGGCAAAATGTATTACAATAAAAAATGCAGGTTAAAAAGACGAATGGATTAAAATATCATACTTTTCCTAGATTGAATAGATTTACATATAAAAGTAGCAGTATAAAAACATTTGTCCACAGAGTTCATATTATAAATCAACTTCATTGCGTCTTCCACATTAAAAATACCATACTTTACAAACAAAGGTTTTAGGTTAACAGCCCTGAGATTCAAGAATAGCGTGCAAATTAGCATAAAGAGCAGGGTGCTTTGTTTTGAGTGCCCATCACATGGGCAAGGGCCAACAGGATGCTTCCTTAGGTGGGGGAAGGCCACCAGGACATGGGCCATTCCAAATCTAAGTCTTGTTAAGACAAATCTATGGGCTGGTCTAGTTACCAGGCTCAAGTACTGTTGGAAGCCTTCACTTTCAATGTATTTATTATAAAGATGAACTGTAGTAAGGCAACCATTAGCTACTAGGCGTTTTTGAGCTCTATGCAACATACAAATATTTTTCATATCCTGTTTAGGGATATTTCCAGCAGAACATGGATCTGTCAGTATGTTGAGCCCATAGATGATCTGAAAACTGTCTACTACATACTTAAGCCAAGGTATCTTGGTCCAATTATCCAGGTCTAGGCAGTCCTTAATGGCAAGTTGATTAAAAGCTGTCTCTTCCCTACACCATATAGTTCGCCAAAGCACCAGGGGCCTTCATGCAATGAGATCACCCAAATAGGCAACCCCAACTTCCCCGTGGATCAGGTCGGTTGGGGCTGAGGTAGGTAAACAAAGAAGTTTTTTGAGGAAGAAATGTTCTTCCCTTTGCAAAGAACCCACATTGGTGTTGCCCCACAGTCCTGCCCCATATAATGCAATAGAGACACTCCTTGCCTTATAGATCTGCATCATATCCCTGATGCGCCTAGCACCGATCTTGCTGGCGAATTTTAAAATGCCATAGGCGCTTTTCACTATCTTAGACCTAACACCTACTAATCTCCGTCCATCGGCCGACGGACCGGGTCGGCGGAACCCCATCTGAAGGAAAACTGCCCGCGAGACGAAGGTACAGCAGCAGCCAGTAAATCACTGAGGCAGCTCTATCCTTCTGGGACTACTTCGTATACCTATACTAGGAAAACGACAGAGTACAGCACTACTGGAACCCCCTGTTAAGAACAAAAAGAATTCTTTTTATGAAAGGAACGCCAGAGGCTAATGTGCCATTCAGTGCCGGTTTTAATATTAAAAAGGAGAACTCCAGCCCTACGAGCCAACTTCCCCGGCTCCATTGTTGTCTATTATCATTCAGACCTTATAGGACTGCCTGAAAAGGAAAGGGGAACAAAAACAACACGCTAAGGTGCCGACCGATTCTGAATCTGAACAGCCTGAAGCCGGGCTTTAGATATCACCAGCGGCATCGGCGCCCCTATACCTGCTAAGAAGTCGCCTGATGCTTGAAATTCTTGAACAACAAAGCTAAAATCAGAATTTTATCATTGTGTCCGCCCCAGTATACTGCCCCTTGCCCTGACGAAGGTGCAGCCTTATTGGCTTGTCACCGAAACGCGCGTCGGCGTATGTCTCCAGGAATACGGTTGTTGTCCACACTACATCAGGACCCGTAGTTAAAACCACCTATCTGGATTAACACCTTGACATATCTAGCACATGAACCATCGTTGTGCTATACCTGCAAGGAGTAGAAAATTGATTGGTAGAATGAATGCTGTATGGTACTAGACTAGTTAGAGTGAGGAAGGATTGAGTGTGAATGATATGGTGTGTGTTAAGTATTGGCCGTTACTGGGTAGGACAAATTTCCCCTTTGTTTTTGTCTCTATATATATGTTTGTTTTATTTATGATATATATGCACTATTGATATACTAAAAAATATATTTCTATACTCCAAGAAGAAACTGTTTATATCTGTGTGATCAGAAAACAAAAAATAAAAAATATATATTTTTCAATATGAACTGTTTAGTCTATTTGATTTGACCATGTGATTGTGATGTTCAGTGTCAATCCCTAGGTTAATCCCCCCTTTATGTATATCTCCTGGACCCTCTAACTAGGGCCTTTATATCTTGAGGCAGGGTACTCTCCTTTTCTTTTCAATGGTTTCTTCCCCCCTATTTCCTGCCATATCCTTAAGCTACCCACGGGGAACCCCCTTCTTTGTTCACCTAACACTTACTAAATCCTGGGACCAACTACCATCATGTGAAAAAATAACACCCAAATAACAACATTTTTCCACCTGCTGGACTTTCACCCCTTCTATCTTCTATAAAAAAGGCGTGATTTTTATTAGTTCTAGCCCCACAGATCATAATATGGGTTTTACTCTTATTGATCAGCAGCTTCCTCTCCCCTATAAAATCAGAGAACCGATTCATCAGGCGCTGTAAGCCTAAGGGGGTCCGTGAGAGGAGCACAGCGTTATCTGCATAAAGCAGAACTGGCACACTGGACCCATCGACCTGGGGAGCATCGCCCTTAACTGTCTTCAAAGAGGAGTCTACGCCGTTAATAAATAGAGAAAACAACAACGGGGCGAGCACACAGCCCTGTCTTATTCCGCGCGTTACATTAAAATTTGGGGTACACTCCCCACTTGTCCCATAGCGCACACAGGCCTGCATCTTATCATATAGTCTTGCTAAGAACAAGATAATTTCCTCTGCTGCTCCAAGCTTTAGCAAAACTGGCCATAGAAGGGAGTGGTCGACCAGATCAAATGCACTGCTTAAGTCGGCAAAGCAGAGATATAAATTACCTGGCTTGGCCTTGGTATACTTGCCAATTAATAGATCTAAATTCAGGCATTGATATAGTGTCCCACGACCCTTTCTAAAGCCATATTGGGAGTACGCAAGGATCCCCTTCTCATCGACCCAGTCTTCCAGTCTAGACAGCAGCACCCTACTCATGATTTTTACCGATGAGTCGAGCAGGCTAATTGGTCGATAATTACATGCTGCTGTCTTGTCCCCCTTTTTATAAATTGGGACGATGATCGAATCCCCCCAAGTTGTTGGGATCACAACTGTTACTGCTGCATTGAGGACTTGGGTAAGTATAGGGCCCCACATCAGCGGAAGGGCCTTGTAGACATCGATGGGGACTCCGTCAGGCCCCTGTGCCTTTCCCCCCTTACTGGCTTTTATACTACGCTCAACCTCTTCTAAGGTGATGTCTAGTGGGGCTACGGGCCAGTTCCTTTCCTCTACATTCTTCGATCCATTAGCTTGGAATATGGCTGAGAAATGGGAAACCCAGGCATCGCTACTGACATTAGATGAAAGTTGCAGAATTTTATCGTCCTTAAGAAAGGTGGAGTTAACTGTAGACCAAAACAGGCAGCTATCAGATGTTTCAGCCACCCGTGTTAAACTATCCCACGCCTCTTGCTGCAGTTCCCTCTTCCTTTTAGAAAGTGCAATTTTATAATTGTGTCTCAGGAGTGTAACTTGATTCTTATCCCTAGGTCTAAGGGCTAAAGCATGTTTCAGTTGGGAAAGAAGGGTTGTACAAGCATGGTCAAACCAACCCTTGCCGTGGGTAATCCTGCCTGGCATGTTTCCTGTAAATATAGTATCAATAGTTCTGTTAATATTAACAAAATTATTCACAGTAGAGACAGACACAATTCCTGATGTCAAGATGGCATTAATATCTACTAAAGATTTAAATATAATTATAGAGATTACAATTGCAGTTTTTTCCCCTTTCCACCTCAGCCTAGTTCCATTTTCCCTATAGGGCTCAATATTAACGAGGGTTCTTGGCACCCGCTGATTTCTGCACTTCCAAGTTTCTATTCTCATCACAATACAGTTAGGATCACTTAAAGTGGGTACCTCTACTACCGTTGTCAAGCTGTGTGGTACGATACTAGAAGAGACCATGATATGATCGATACAGGAATTAGTATTCCTCCCTGTATAAGTAGGGATGATGAGATTATTAGCGTCTTTTACTGGCTGCAACATTTCTAAATCATAGGTTGTCATAATACTATTAATTGCCTCCCCGTAGGTATTGTGAGGGAAATGTGGTATGTACTCATCACTATTATTTTGTACCCCACATGCCCTTGAAAAAGACAATGGACAAATTAGAGAATTAAAATCGCCTAACCAAATGTAATTAAAAATACATTTTGCTTCTGCTACAAGCTTCGGGCACTTTCCAATTCCTCTATAACTTGTGAATTATTAAAAATATTGTTGTAGAAGTTGATTAAAAGCACTTCTGGGCCTTCCTTCGTCTGTAGCCAAAAAATGTGGGAATGAGTTCCGACTGTTACATGTTTAATAACTATCAGCGATCAATCCAAAGATATAAGAAAAAGCAGACCTCCCTTCGCTCTACCATGCCGGGACTCTGAGGCATCTAGGCTGTAACAAACAAATCCATCAAAGCTGGGTTTTGTCGTGCACCAAGTCTCTTGGAGACATAGAATATCATATGACTTGATCATGTCCTCCCATCCAAACTTATTCTCTTTCGATGCCCAGCCTGCTATGTTCCAACTAACAATAGAGGTTCTCCCTGTAGGACAATTTTTGGGTTTATCTTGAACAATATTATAGTTAGCACCATATATATGGGCATCAACCTCAATTAAACCAGCATTAGGGTCCTCAGCACATGGTAATTGCTGGTTATTCACCCCCTCCTCTATAACAGGTGCAGATTCTAGCCCGCTATCAATATTCGCTTTCGAAGTGATGTCTCGGGATTGCTCCAAATCTAACTTAGTTCCTCCCAAAAAAAATTCCTGATCAGTAAGAGTTATACTCAATAGAGGACTAATATCCTTTAGATGTCAATCGTTCTGGTCCAGGGAGCTCAAAGCTTCATATCTGTTCTGTATTGGTACCTCAAAAGCTGGGCAGTGGTTGGGGGGGAAGGGTCTATCTCTTTTAGTAGCAGGAGATGTCTTACTAAGGTGATTATAAAAGTAACCCAATGGCCGTACCACTACATCATTCTCGTTCGGGGTTGGAGAGGCTGCTCTAAGCAAGACAGTTGCAACATGTTGAGGGTATTTCAAATCAACAATGACACACTCACCCCTACAGGTTTTTCTTGAGTTGCCAATCCAATTTACCCTTCTAGTTGATCAAATTTGGTCAGAGCAGTTGTTTGGGAACCCACAGTGCCTGTGTAACCATGAAACCGTTTTATTTTTAAGTGAATCATGCGATTCTTGAGTGGATTCATCCTGAATAAGATCTAGAGGAGGAACATTGGAAAGAACAACTACATAGGGCGCACAATCTGGCGGAAGATTAATAAAACGACTTTTCTTGGGTACTGATACTCCAATCAAACTTGCAGGTACCTTTAATACCTTTGCGGTTTGACTTCCCACTGGCGGGCCTGGTGTAACTAATTTGTCAGAGCTGGTCCCCCCAGCAAGCGGCTTCGGGACAGTATCATTAAGCGGTACATCCCTCTCTTTAGGCCTAGGGTTGTCAATCTTACCAGTATGTGCATCTAAGAGACTACCTAGTCTAGACACTTCGGCTGTAAGCAAGTCTATTTTATCCACCAATTGTTTAACAATAGTTTCAAGTTTTCCCTCTATAATGCAAGCTAATAAATCCAATTGCTCAGTGTTAAAGTTGACAGCACTGTTCTTGGGCAGAGTCTCATTGTCGCAGACAGTGTTCTTTGATGTGTTATCAACTCTTCTTTTGCTATTGTTTCCCCCACGCTTAATTTGTAATTTTCTACAAGCCCTCATGGTTCTCAGGGCTGGAGAACGCCATGGCAGGATATCGTCAGATGCTTTGGGAGAATCCTGGTTAGGGGCTGGCGTTAGTGGTAATTCCGTCAGTATAACGTCAGGATCACAATTTACGTCCACAGCCACTGCAGTATCGACTATAGGAGATGAAGGAGGTAGGTCAGGTAGGTTCTCCCGTCCCAGCGACTTTCTCCGGTCATTGTTGATCTTATGTACCACTTTTACTAAATAATTATCCATAGTAGATTTATTTTTAGACATTTTGATTACTGATAGTTGACCCCAAGGACTATGGATATAGATAGTTGATTTCAAAGAATAATGTTATAAGTCTATGCAGGAACACCAGGAGCCTATGAACACGACGTTACAATTAAAGTCAATTAAAAAAGTCTTTGTATTAGAACTTACTGGGTAGTCGAAAACAACAGCCAAGGGGTATTGCCCAGCCCAGCCTCGTCCTGCCCCGGCCTGCCACAGACTGCCCGCCCTTTCCCCGGGCTTCGCCCGGCATCCCGCGACACAGGGGGTGCGCTGTTTAAATGCGTCTCCTGGCGCTGTCCTGGCGTCTATGGTGCGCGCCGCCGCTTGGCCTGCCGGGAGATGTAGTCCCGGGGCGGCGACGCGAGGAGAATACGCCCGGTGACTCTTGGCGGTGGCGGTGAATCAACCCTCTCCCTTGCTGCCTCTGGTCGCAAGCAAAGCAGGTAAGGACCCCCGCTTCTGCCCTGCCGGGGGGCGCTGTTTAAATGTGCCTCCTGGAGTCTATGGTGCGCGCCGCAGCTTGGCCTGCCGGGAGATGTAGTCCGGGGGCGGTGACGCGAGGAGAATACGCCCGGTGACTCTTGGCAGTGGCGGTAAATCAACCCTCTCCCTTGCTGCCTCTGGTCGCAAGCAAAGCAGGTAAGGACCCTTTACTTTTCACTTTGGGCCTCATGTAGGTAAATAGTATTTACCGATTCGTAAATACCGAAGTTTACCGATTCGGTATTTACGAATCGGTAAATGCTATGTAGCTAAAAAATCGGTAAAAAATACTGAATTGTTAAGATTCGGTATTTACCGAATCAGTACCGAATTGGTATTTGCCATTCATTCCTATGGGCCTGGAGGCCCATAGGAATGAATGTCAATTACCGAATCGGTAATTACAGATTCGGTAAAATTGGGAAAATATTCAAGGGTGGCAGGGTGTCACTTTGACACCCTGTTGCACCCCTGATTAGTGCTTGTGTGCACATGTGGCACACATACATGCCCTAAGGGCAATGTTTGTCACATGGCACTGGTGTAAATGCACATATTTGCATTTACATAGGAATTTGTTATTTCCCGCCAACTAATAGTTGATGGTAAATAACAAATCCTTTAAGCCCAGAAGCACTGTTTGAAGTGCTTCCTACATTTCATTTACCGATTCGGTAAATACTGAATCGGTAAATGATGATTCGGTAAATACTGAATCGGAAAATACTGATTCGTTATTTACCAAATCGGTAAATATGCCCCCTACATAGGAAAAGGCTTTTACCGGTCGGTAACGGCCAATTTCGGCCATTACCGACCGGTAAAAGCCTACCTACATCTGTCCCTTTATCTCTTCCCAACGTATTACCTACTCTTGGTGGTTCAGTTCCCTATTATATCCGCTTCACCCCTGCATTATCTCCTCTTCACTACCCAACTCTCCCGAAGGGTCTTACCTTCTCTTTCTGATTCTGCCACTCTTACATCCATCTTTGCACAAATGCTCTACTCCTTTCCTCTCATCTTCTAACCCAGCTTCTCACCTTCATTTGCCTTCACTTTTTTGCTGATTCTGTCCCCTTTACATTAACCTCCCTTTTCCCCAACCTCTCCTTGCTGGTTCTGCCCCTCTTAAATCTACACCTTGCTTCCTTACAATGCTGTTTACCACTTTTCTACCCCAAGCCTCTTACCTTGTTTCAGAGGTTCTCCGCCTTTTCATCTATCGCTCCCCTTCTACCCTACCACATTCCAAATGATTTTTACATTTCTGCGTTCATTCTGCCCCTCCTAACGTTATTCTTTTAAAGGTGGGGAAGCCACTGAAAACCGAGTGAGAGGCCTGGCTCTGTCCAAGACCTTCTTGAAGCCTTGAGCCCAAAATGAACCACGTTTTCACTAGAAGCAGTGTGAACTAGTGGCTACATCTGCCCACCATGCATAATGGGGAGCCAGGCATGAATCCCAGCTTCAGTTTAGCATCCTTTGAATCCAGACCAATCTATATGCTGAGAAAATAAATTAACATAGTCTGTGTCTATTGTAAAATGCGCTTATGTCCATGGCCAAGGTCTGTGTTGTGTAAAACTACCTAAAACACATCATGGGCCCTGCCTGTCTCCCATGCTCTTGTCTCATCTTCGAAGAATTTAAGACAAAGGTTTTCCTACTTGACCAAATTGTCTGATCCTAGGCAAATGCTTTATTCCACCAACCTCCATTGGGTTCATTATCACACATCAGAGCACATTCAAATACACACTGAGCAACACCTCTTCTGTTTGATGTAGTATACTGTACTTTTGCTCTATGTTTAATAACAAATTAGCACATATATAGGGCACACATGAACCTTGACATGCCTCTTAGTCAGGGCCACTGGAATTATGTGATTTTGCATTTGTTGCATTTTCCGCATAATTAAGGATTTGACGCAAATGCCATCAGCATGTTAACATAAAAACATTTTTCATAGCGCAAATGGATCATAAATTTACTAAAATCGCAGAAACACTTGTTGCACAGTGGAATGCCCTTCACAAAGGTTGACTAGCCATCTTTCTATATTTTATAGCTGTATTTGGGTATCAGACTGATGCTAATGAGATGAAACCATTGCCATATATTATCACCTAATTATTTTGTCATTTTTACTATGTTATTACTATCATGAAATGTGTGGTATTATTGTAATTCTAAATTGTAAATGTATGGGTATATTATGCCACATATTTACATTTTCTTGTTGCATAATAGTTTCCTTGCTGCCTAATTTGGGCTTTTCCTAGCCTATAATTCCAGTGACCCTGCTCTTAGTTCACTAATACTATTGTCCTCAGGGCAGGGACAGGAATGTTTCATGCTTAAAAACTTGCACTTTTACTAAATACATCTCAAAGCAGTGATATAATCTGATGTACTAATGTAAAACGCCACTCTGTGTGTTAAAGAATTATGCTTTTTTGAATTTTAATGATACTGTCTCAAAAGTTAGTAAACCCTGCTGCCTAGTTTGGTCTTTCCCTGCCCTATATTTCCAGTGGCACTGCTCTTAGGTCACTAATATCGTTATTATCAGGGCTGGGGCAGGAATGTTTCTCAGTTCATGTTTGAAAACTTTCACTTTTACTAAATACATCTCAATGCAGTGATATAATCTGATGTGCTAAGGTAAAACGCCTTTCTCTGCCCTATAATTCCAGTGGCACTGCTCTTAGGTCACTAATATGGTTGCCGCTCGAAGTCGCTTGGGAGAAAAAACTCTTACTGGGTTCCAGTAATTCACGGATCTTTTCCTGCGTTGTCTACCTGGGAGTCCTGCTGAACTGGAGAGCGGGTCCCGGTGTTGCCATTCCTGAACTGCTGTTGCTTGCGTGGGAGCGGGACTGCGAGGACCAGGGTTCCCTGCGCTCCTGGCATCGCGCGCACCTGGTGCCTCTTCCCGCCCTTCTCCTCCGCCTACCTGGTGATTGAAATACGACTCGCGGCCCGCTTCGCCGGGGCCGCTCGAAGTCGCTTGAGAGCAAAAACTCTTACTGGGTTCCAGTAATTCACTGACCTTTTCCTGCGTTGTCTACCTGGGAGTCCTGCTGAACTGGAGAGCGGGTCCCGGTGTTGCCATTCCTGAGCTGCTGTTGCTTGCGGGGGAGCGGGACTGCGAGGACCAGGGTTCCCTGCGCTCCTGACATCGCGCGCACCTGGTGCCTCTTCCCGCGTCCCCCTTCCCCGCTCTATATTAGGAGCACCACTTCCGCAACCGCGGGACGTGCGCGGGCGGCGCCGGGCGAAGCCCGTGCCAAGGGCGGGCCCATTTGTGCCTGTTGGAGACCGTTATAGACTGGGCTGGGCCACCCCCCCTAAAGTGCTGGTTTGCACATTTGTACCTTAAAATTCTAGATATTTATCCCCTATTGCTCTATACCAACCTTGGGGTTCTGCCTGTGTATCCATAGGTTAACCGCTTCCTTTTGTAAGTGAGACTGTATTTTAAATGTCCATCACGTCTACACGGGGTAGTAGAAGCAAAACTGCCGCTAAGGATGGGCAAATAACTGGTCAAATTGATAATTTTATCACTAGAGCAAACACTTTTATAGACCAAAGTATCTCCTTGATAGAACGTAGAGTGTCCCAAGATCTAGCAAACGCAAAAAGGTCCTCTATGGGACATCTGGCGGATGCACGAATGCCGGATCAACGTAGGGACCCTGGACCGAGTGTGGCCAAAGGCTTAGCCTACCAACCACGGTTGATCTATCGGTTTCACAGCTTTCTGACTCACAACTATCCCTGGACTTAGAAAAGACCCCAGATCTAGTGATTCAAGCTACCCCAGAGGAAATAAGACAGTCAAGAGGGAGGAGGGAGGGTGCAATAAGAAAGAAAAAACCTACAGCCCGAACAACCAAAAGCCAAAAAAATCACATAAGATCCCTAATAAGATAGGAGAGACTTGAACCACTACACCACAGAGAGGAGACCAGGAAATTTGCAATGTGATTGTCCATCAGGCATTACATGATACCCCGGCACCTATTACTGGGGAAATCATAACTGGCCTCCCATTAGGTAAGGAGGCAGACGACAACACTGACTCCAACGACCAATTATTAACCAAAATTGGAGACCTTTTTAAAGAACTATTTAAACCACTAGATAGGAGACTGGGGCAAATAGAAAAAGCATTAGCTGATTTGATAACTTCTGTACAAACCAAAACTAATCAACTGGGACAAAAACAGGGGGAGGTAAGCAGTCTTCTGCAACCTCCACTGTTCAAAACAAACAACCTATCCCTCCAGTACCCAAACCAGTCCAACCGTTAGTGACCAAAAAAAAGACATCAGACAACACTCTAAGTAATACCCCAATTAACACTAATAATACTAATTCGGCACACAATAACATAGGCCCAAAACACCAGCTACACAGTCGAATAAAGGGTGGGATAGAGGACCCCATGATGGAAGATTTCCTGTCAACCTCCCACCGGAGGCCAGTTCTTTCATAGTCGTAATGACCGGCGTACCAGAATTGGGAGACCAAACAAATGAAGCAACCTGGTCGCTAAGGAATAAGGTCCAACATTGGTTAAATGTAAATCGCCCTAATCCTTACTGCTCAACCAAGATCTTAATGGTAAGAAGAGCCCCCTGGGTAGGACATGGTAAAAAAACGATACAGGGTGATTGTGTTCTTATCACCTTCGATGATCCTAGACTGGTTGACCACATCTGTTCATGGGACCATCCGACCTCAACTGGGGCCATAGGAACAAAGCGCCTTTCCTTCTTCTACCCCCCGAGACATCGTAATGGCTATCATTACGATGGATCCTGGCATACAGTAGGCCCTCGACACCGGGGCAGAGAAAGGGACGACTGGGGAGGACCATATCATAGGGATCCCTATAGAGAACCACTACCTTGGGAGGGTTGGAGCGGTATTCCAATGTCGAATAGATATAGTGGCCTCGAGCTAGTTGACTGACCATCACAGGCAAAAAAACATCTTAGCCCCAGAAAAAGGGAATCAGAGGGTAACATTGGACCACAAATAAGCAAGACCCCAAGTAGGGATCCACAAACTTTGAGTGTCGTGTCTTGGAACATTGGCGGTCTCCGTCCCAAGATTGAGGACGGCACCGCCATAAGTTTCTTACACAGTCACCAAATTGTATGTCTCCAGGAGACTTGGTCATTAACGGAACTACACCTTCTGGGTTTTAGGATGTTCTTTTCTCCAGCCTTGGCTGGGAACATGGGCAGAGCAAAGGGGGGATTAACTATTTACATAGCGAACACCGTTCAAATAAAAATAACCACTCTTGAATTGGATCCAAACTTCCAGCTTCTCTCCCTTTCCCTACCCAAAAATGAGACTGTCATACTCATTAACTTCTATAACAACTTGGAGGAAGGAGAATTTATGAGAGTAATATTAAATCTAAATGAAAAACTCTCTAATTTGAGACAGACGAAAGGAGGGAAAGGTGTTGTCTTCTTTTTATGGGGAGGGGATTTCAACCTGCACCCCTGTCCTTACCTTAGTAAAAATTGTAGCGAAATGGTTAATGAGCTGGACATCCCCCTTACTCCTTTCTGTCATACCAAATCAGGCATAGCTATGAATGACCTTATGTCAGACTTGGGACTTATAATAGCTAACAATCTAAATCCAAAATCAAGAAGGCTAGAGCGAACATATGTAGGGAGGGGTTACCAGTCTACTGTTGATTATGTCCTCATATCAGATGGGCTGTCAAATACGATTAAGCACGTTGAGATCCTATCAAATACACTAAGTGATCACTTTGCCATCAGGATAGAACTCAACTCATTACATCAACAATCCCTTGAGACAACGATAGCTAAAGCTCTGAATCAGAATAACCTACAAATGGCACAGGTAAATGGTTATAGTTTAAAATGGGGGAAAATAGACCCTGGGCAAATTACCGAGGAAGTGATCAAAGCAGCATATCCCTATATCATAAAATGCCTTGATCTAACCGCGACAGAGGAAAAAGTCATAGGTAACTTCTGTAAAATTCTAACTGCCATCAAGGGCTTTCTGACAAAAAAATCAAAGGCTAGAAACTTTAAATAAAAGAGGTTGGTTCAACCATAGCTTCACCTCGGCACATACCAAGCTTAAACTGGCCCTGAATAATGAAAATAGATACCCACGGTTAATTGCCAGACTTAGAAAAGAATATCTCTCCGCTCGAAAGCAGAGAAAGGCCGAATTAAAGCAGACCTTGTGGGACGAACTACATAAAAGCGCCCTACAGAAAAATAGTGAGGCATTCTGGCGAGTAGTAAAATCCCCTTTCCTAGCTGACGATAACCTCCCAAAAATAGAAGTAGCCATAGAAGAAGGAGCTTGGGTTTCTCACTTTTCAAAAGTTTTCAAGAAACAAACGCTTCTTGAAAGTGAAGAAATAACTCAATCAGCTGTTGATTACCCCATTTTAATAGAATTTGATATTTCTGAAGTTCTTACGGCCCTAAATTTAAGTAAAAATGGAAAAGCTCCGGGCCCTGATGGAGTCTCCGTGGACATCTTTAAATACAATACAGACCTATGGGCCCCCATATTGACCAGGGTGTGTGCGGCAGCTGCAAAAAAAGGGCTCCTGGAATCCTGGACCAAGTCTGTTATGGTCCCGATCTTCAAAAAAGGAGACCGTCAGGACCCTACCTGCTACCGTCCAATCTCACTGTTGGACTCAGTGGGTAAGGTAGCCGGCAGGGTCATTCTCGAGCGTCTCCAACAATGGGCAGAGGATAGGGGGTAGTGTCCGGTCTACAATTCGGCTTTCGGGAGGGGTTTGGTACAGTAGAGCAGGCCTTAAATCTCTCAATAATTGTGGGAAAATATATTCATGCAAAAAAAGACAAACTTTACATGGCGTATGTGGACCTCTCCGCAGCCTTTGACTGTGTGTACCATTCAAAGTTATGGCTAGTTTTGTCACAAATGGGTGTGGACCCCTCACTTCTAGACTTTTTAAGGGAATTATACTCCAAGGCTTCAGCAAGAGTACATTACGGTGTCAGGGGCGAGTTGACTGCACCTTTTGGAGTAGAGCGTGGAGTCAGGCAGGGTTGTGTCTTGGCCCCCTTCCTGTTCTCCTTATACACAAACAGCTTGGAGATGGAGCTTCTGAGGGGGGCTCAAGACCTCCCCCAAGTAAAATCACGCCTGATTCCCGCTCTGCTCTATGCAGACGACGCTGTCATCCTGGCCCGTACCCCACGTGAGTTACAAAAATCGATAACCAGGTATGCGGATTTTATGGGCACCCTTGATCTCCATATTAACATTAAGAAGACCCTTGTAATGGTGGCAGGCAAAGGGAAAAAAGGGTTTAGAAACATATTCCTCAACAACCAAAACCTCGAACTGACGGCCCAGTACCCCTACTTAGGGGTCATAATAGATGATAAATTGAATTGGAAAGCGGCAGTTGAGTCTAGAAAACATTCCCTCAAGCGGGCAATAGCTGCTCTGATATCCTTTTCACAAAAATTAGGCAAACGGTCGCCTGTGGAGCTACTGAAAATTTATAACGCAAAATGCCGAGCAGTAGCTTTGTATGGGGTTGGGGTTTGGGGGCACGTCAACGTCAGCGCTCTACAGGTGGCAGAACACTCCTTTTTAAGATTTCTTCTGGTGGCACCAAGGCGAATTTCTATATATGCATCCCACATTGAATTAGGCATACCACACATTGAGGACCTGGCAAAAATCCAACCCTTGCTATTATGGAGGCGCATATGGACCTCAGATAAAAACGTGTTAACTAAAGGAATTATGGTGGATTCAATGGCACTAAATCATTCGAGAAACATAAAAAGGCTCGCCTATATCAGAAACTTTCTTACGGATCTAGGCCTGGAGGATTATTATATAACACCAGAAAATATCTCTGAGATATCCAAGAAGGAGTTAAAAGAAATGGCCCTGAGCCACTTAGATGGACTAAGACTTGCAAGTGAAATAGGGAAACCTTCTGTCCACCACGCAATCATGGTCCATCTTGTCCCCACAATCCAGCCTTACCTAACGCTTGAAATTGGCATTTTTGATCGCTTCTTACTAACCAGATTTAGATTAAATCTTTTCCATCGGTTAGTAGCCTTCCCCATGAGAAACACCTGGGAACAAACGTTAGGCCACTGTCCTTGCGACGATACATCTGTACAGACTGCCATACATACAGTATTGTTCTGTAAGTACTATCATGTTCATCGCAAAATTTGGCTGGTACCTTTGCTGAAATCATGGGACCTAAGACAGTGTCGCCCTGCCATGCTGCGCCTTCAACTTTTGGACTCTGAAATTACCTGTTATTACATGGTTAACTTTTTAAAATGTATTTTTAAACATAGAAATAATCTGTGAGAAAAATTGCTTAAATTACAACGAACTGTTTTTAACGTAAAAATAATTGAACTATCTTTAAGCATCCTTTCTCAAACTTTTATTGTAAAATGTTATTGTTAACATTGTAGTTTTTTTTACTTTTATGGTATAATGTGTACAAAAATGCTTTTATGGATTTCTATCATGAAATACCGAATAAAGAAATTTGAAAGAGTGTTACACTAATATCGTTATCATCAGGGCTGAGGCAGGAATGTTTCTCAGTTAATATTTGAAAACTTTCACTTTTACTAAATACATCTCAATACAGTGATATAATCTGATGTGCTAAGGTAAAATGCCTTTCCCTGCCCTATAATTCCAGAGTCCTTAAAAAATGGTCGACATGTTTCAGGCTTTTTTCGCCTATGTAGGTCAGATGGGCTTTCTTCAGGACCAGGGTGAAAAAGTGATATGAGACTGTGAGTGTCTCTCAGTGTGTATCCCTCTGAAAATGTTTCTTTTCGAGGAAAAGTGAGAAAAGATATATTAATCTGTTTCTTGGTAAGGTCCAGTGGTACCTGTGAATACAAGAGGGTGGGGGATGGGGAGAAGGGGGACATAAACGTTTGGAGAGGTATTGAATTCACTAATCTTCCTGTCTGTTTGTTTGTGTTTCAAATATTTCTCATTATCAAAAGCTAGCAACTAGAAAATGGCAATACTTCATCACAAGACCACTCGCCTTCTGTTATAATAAATAAGTCACTCTCTCACTTCTTAAAAGGTAGAATGTTATAGTGTAAGCATGGCATGGCTATGTTTTAAAACTGGCAAAATATCACTACTTGTTCTGTTACAAAGAAATATCGATGTCTTAAATTATTAGAGTTGTGCGCGCATGGCATGACTATGTTTTAAAAAAGTGGCAAAATATCTCTACTTGTTCTGTTAAAAAGAGATATTGATGTCCTAAATTGTTAGCGATGTGAGGCTCTGTTGTTCCCATGTGTTAATAGTGCGTGGCTGTCTGCCTCTTGTTCATGCATCACCAGATTAGGTGATCGAGGAAAGAGAAAAGGAGTTACAACTAAGGCGCATTTTCAATTAAAACGGGCCTTAAGGTGCTCCTTTCGATTGTTACTAACAGTTGTCCGTACTGAAAAAAGGGTAGAAAAGGTAGACTATTTGGATTGTGCTCGGATAGTCTATAGCTCGCCGCTGCTTGAGCGGACGTTATGGCATGATGCGTTCGTGTCAGAGCAAGGGGTGTGTTATTAAGCGACATTTTTCTTACAGAATTAAAAAATAAGAAACTATAAATAAAAGTATATGAAAACATCTTTGGCACTAGTCCGAATGCAGAAAATATTGCTAATTTCAATATTCAATTGAAATGGTGGATCTGAGCGCATACGACCAGGCAATTGTTGTATTCCCTTTATTGATAGGGATACAAGGAGGTTTAATTAACGTATGAAAATGTATGCATACAGTTACTGCATACGATTTGCAAAAATGTTTAAAAATGTAAAATTTAAAGTTTAAAATGTATGTTTTCATATACTTTTATTTATAGTTTCTCGAAAACATGAGTGAAGCATAATATGCTATAAAATTATGTATAACATGTGTTCATTTTGACTGTTATATCAGGCGTTTTGTGCATTGGATACTCCATTCCAAGATGGCCGCCAGGTTTTTACTCTAAAACAGATACCAACAATGCCTCTTTTGTGTTTATTCACCTAATCACTTGAAAACTTTATTTATGCATGTAGCGGTAGACAATGAAAATCATGTGATCAAGAGACCGGTGGGTCTCGAAACGCGTAGCGATTAACAAAGAATAAACTTGGTGTTATCTACCCTCGCTCCGAGTGCGCATTGAATCCTTTCTGGGAACTTTGGAACTTGTGTATATATATATATATATATATATATATATATATATATATATATATATATATATATATATATATATTCCAAAGTTCCAACATAACGGTGCTCTCAGATCGCAAATCACACACAACTCCGCTGCTACTCCAAGGGGATTAATGGAAAATTACAGACCTGCCTGTTCAGGAAAGCCACTGCGGGCAATAGTGTTTTGCATGCCCTTAGCAGCCATCCGGAGACTCTTAAGTGGAGTATCCCGTTTGGAGAACTGCTCAGGGCCAAAAGGAACTGCAGCACCAATGCAGCATATGAGCAAGTCAGCCTAGAGATGACAGCCAGATTCAGGGACAGAGGCTATCCAGTGTGGGTGATAAGAAAGGCGAAATCCCGGGCGGATAGTATTCCCAGATCTGATGCCCTAGAGGAAAAGGCTCCTGATACCACCTGTGAGGATGAACATACCCGTCTCATTCTCACGTTTAATTCCGAATCCAAGCAAATTCAAAAAATTATATCTCAGAATTGGAACATTCTCACTGCCGATAAAGTGATCGGCAATGACATCTCCAGCAGACCCCTTATAACATATAGAAAGGGGAGATCCATACGTGACATGGTGGTGAAAAGTGACATCACTGTCTACCCTAAGGTGCAGAACCTTGGGCTGGCTGGTTTCTTTCCCTGCGGTCACTGCAAGGCGTGTAGATTCAGTACACATAAGAAAACTGTAGGGTACAATGGGATAAGAAAAGAACTCACACAATTCCTGACATGCAGCACAACCTATGTCATTTATGTCATTGTGTGTCCGAGTGGCCTGTGGTACATAGGCAGCAGTACCAAACAGGCCAAAAACCGTGTACTAGAACTCTACCGGGCTATCTCCAATAACAACGAAAAATACCCCGTAGCTAGACACTTTGCGGAAAAACATTTCTTGAATCCAGTACAGATGAGCTACCATGTGCTAGAACAAATGGAAAGAAATCCCCGGGGAGGAGATAGGACTTTGAAACTGAGGCAAAAAGAGTCCAAGTACATAATAGAGTTTCAAATTAAGGCCCCAGGAGGACTCAACCAGGATGAGTTAGCAGTACATCTTAGGGACTAACCTGAGTCGAGTTAGCCTGACATGTATTACTGTTCTGCTATGCTACAGTCTCTTTAGGGATCTATATGACTGTTTACATTATGTGCCCCTTTCCTTCTTTCTCTTTCACGTATGATTGCACTGTTTATTTTTAAGATGATGCTCTTAGTGAGTTTTTAATTGACATGTTGAGTTCTGATCTTTTGTTCTCTCATGTTTTTATTTATAGATTGGTACCTAGCACGGGATCTCGTCACCACTTCACTCACCTGATGTTTCCTGTTATATGGAAAATTAATACACCACTTTTCACGAGCACGGCCACCCCCTCTCTTTGACATCACGTCAGTTTCTTAAGAGCACGGTCGGCCCGCTGTGGGGGCAACCTTCTATCCCTGGACTTTGTCTATTAGAACTTGGACTTCTTTTATACTTCATTTGTACATGTTGTACAGTGTCGTATTGAAACATGAAGTGACATGAGTTCCCACAATACTGGACTTAAGCTGTGTATTTTACAAACATAGATTTTTTGTGTAGTGTTCATTAGGTCACTAAGATTCTCCCCCCTTTTTGGAGGTACGGTATTGGCCATGTACGTCATTCCAGGGAGAGTATAGGTATCTTTGTAGGAAATATATTTCATAGATACCTATTGTAACTTCATGTATTTCGTGAAGATATTTGTTTTCTTTTGCCATTTTCAAATCAATTCGACGGCGGTGCATTAATTGATTGCCTACATGCGTGCACTTGCAGACTGTCATAATGTTCTTCGTACTAGTGGCAGGTACCTCATGAGCTTATACGCATAGTACTACGTAGTTCTCTGCCGTCGTGAAAAACTACAATCATGGCGGCGATTTTCATAGAAATCGCGGGCGAGATCGCAGTGTTTAATTCTCCTCTGCCTTTTGAGCAAGCATTAATCCAGTTATATTTTACTTTGGCGTATACACAGATGTCAAATTATTATTTTAAATGTGTAATTATGTTGCCACATTTTGATTTGAATTTTCATCATAACAATGCCAATGTATAATGTGGGGCATCGCTGTCCTGTGTACGACTCTTTATTATGGATAGATTAATTGTTTCTTTGCATATTATTGCTCTGAGACGGTGTAGTTCCACACTTTAGAAGTCCTGTTTCTATGTTTCTTTCACTGATACTTTATTAGTTGATGAAACTGACCACAACCTAACGTGATCAAGGCTGTCTGCAGCCGAAACATGTTGTTAGGAAAATAAACACCCTTGGAGTAGCAGCGGAGTTGTGTGTGATTTTGCGATCTGAGAGCACCGTTATTTTGGAACTTTGGAACTTTGAATACCGGCGTGCTCGGCCGGTATTCAAAGTTTTTTTTTTTTTGTGTCGGCAATCGGGAGCCTCTTGGAAAACACTTCACGCTTTATAGACATTTTTCTAGCACCTATCGTGAAGGACCTGCCCTCTTATGTAAGAGATACACAGGACTTCTTACGCATCATGGATAACATCTCATGGAACAAAGACATGCTACTAATAACAATGGATGTCGTCAATTTATATACGTGCATAGATCACGAACAAGGACTGTGTGCGATAAAATGGTTTTTAGATAAGAAACAACCTAAATTTCAGGCACATAGCGACATGATTCTATGCATGATAAGATTTTGTTTGTTTAACAACTATTTCCTGTTTGCAGGCCAACTATACAAGCAAATCAGAGGGACCTCTATGGGATCGTGCTTCTCCCCCAGCTACGCGAATCTCTTCGTGGGCTGGTGGGAGAAGCACGAGGCCTGGGGAGGAGATAATGAGAAATGGAGTCAAAACATACTGATGTGGACACGTTATATCGACAATTTGTTCATTGTCTGGAGGGGAGACAGGGCCTCGGCTGAGGAATATGTCTCAACTCTTAACATGAATGACCTGAATCTAAAATTCACCAGCACCATTAGTGATCAGAGTGTGTGTTACCTAGACCTAGAGGTTTTTGTGGAAGAAGATCATCTCCACACTAGGCTATATAGAAAGCCAACGGCTGGCAACGCTGTATTACATGCAGCTAGCCACCACCCTAGAAGTCTGGTGAAAAATGTACCGTATGGTGAATACTTGAGACTCAAAAGAAACTGCTCTGAAAGTGAGGATTTCAGAAAGGCACAGGTAGAAGCGAGGGAGAGATTTCAAGCGAGAGGATATTCTCGAAATGTCCTAGATCAAGCCAGTGCCAAAGCAGAAACTGTTGACAGGAGGGACCTCCTGCTGGTTAAGGAGTCTAAGAAGAGTGATGATCAGGTCAGAATGATAACAACATATAACAGCAAATCGGGAGAATTGGTCCAGTCATTTAAGAAAAACTGGCATTTATTGCAGACTGATAACATCTTAAAAAAGTCATTACCAGAAAGACCATTGGTAACTTATAGAAGATGCCAGTCTTTGTCGGACTATCTCGTCCACAGCCACTATTCCCCTGAGAAAAAGATCAAGTCTTCCAATCAAATAGTTGGGTTTTTTCCCTGTTTGCGTTGCAAGGTTTGCAAATTCAGCAAAAAGGTTAAGGAGTATCCTTGCAGATCAGGGGATGACAGACCCAGCAGAAAGATTCTAAAACATCTGAATTGTAATTCAAAATATACTGTCTACTGCTTGGTCTGCCCGTGTAACAAACGATACATAGGGAGTACCATAAAACCAGGGTCAGGAAACGCTTGGTCGCCGCCATCACTCGCCGCGAGGAGCCACGGGACACGCCCACTCCTGTTGGCCACGCCCACACCTCACCAGTACAAAAGCGCGCCCTGATTTTCTAGGGAAGCATTGTACCTGATCCTCCTGAGGCGGAAGCCGGGAGTCCTGCTTAGCTTAAAATTTGAATTTTCACTGCTTTTAACAACTGTATAACGTGTTATTATTATCACTTGGCACCACTCCTTTTGCGCTTACCTGGGAACCCTAAGCAGCCGATTTCAGCGCTGTCAGGGTCAGGAAACGCTTGGTCGCCGCCATCACTCGCCGCGAGGAGCCACGGGACACACCCACTCCTGTTGGCCACGCCCACACCTCACCAGTACAAAAGCGCGCCCTGATTTTCTAGGGAAGCATTGTACCTGATCCTCCTGAGGCGGAAGCCGGGAGTCCTGCTTAGCTTAAAATTTGAATTTTCACTGCTTTTAACAACTGTATAACGTGTTATTATTATCACTTGGCACCACTCCTTTTGCGCTTACCTGGGAACCCTAAGCAGCCGATCTCAGCGCTGTCAGGGTCAGGAAACGCTTGGTCGCCGCCATCACTCGCCGCGAGGAGCCACGGGACACGCCCACTCCTGTTGGCCACGCCCACACCTCCAACGCCCATAGACTGCCCATAAAAGCATGTGTCAGCACAGGGAGCGCAGCGGACGGGCGCAGCGGGCCCCAGGCCCAGCCACTCTGCCCCGGTCAGCCCGCAACGACCGAACCTACTCTCGCACAGAGCTACTAGCCCTCAACCCCAACAAACATCCCTCCTGCTCTCGCATACTTCACGGAGATACCCAATTTTCCGACTGTAACATCTGTGACCCCACAAAACAGAAGACGCCACCCACAGGCTTGTACCTTGGCCTACTTAACTGCAGGTCACTCGTGAAACACTCACACGAAGTGAACCTCTTAATCTCAAACAATGACCTGGACATTCTATTTTTAACCGAAACCTGGCTCACTCCCAGTAGCGGTCCAGATATCGTTCTAGCACTCCCCCCTGGGTACGCTATGTGCTCACTCAACAGGCCAGAGGGGCGGGGAGGCGGACTAGCGGTAATTTTCAAAGACACCCTTACATGTAGAACATCGGATGGTAACATTAAGGGATACGAAAGCTGCCACTTCACAATAATAATCACCCCAACCACCTCGCTGTCAGGAACACTGGTATACCGCCCGCCAGGTAACCCTGGAGACTTCCAGAACAAAATCATTGACCAGATCTCCACCAAATGCACGTCAACTACCAACTACCTTCTACTAGGAGACCTGAATATACATTTTTTGGACCCAGAGGACAGGCAGGCCACCGAACTACACCAGGACTTTTCCTCAATGGGCCTCGACCTCAAAAACCCACAGGCCTCTCATGAAAGAGGGCAATTGTTGGATCCAATTTTTTCCAACATCCCCAACATCAAAATTCTTGACCACATCCCCCTCCCCTGGACAGACCACTTCCTGGTCTCTCTAGTATGGGACATCATCACTCCACCCCCCCCACCTCCCAAAACCAAAACGTACGCCAGACGGTGGCAGAAATTAGAACCAGAAGTCTGGGCAGCCAAACTCAGGGAAAACGTTCCCCACTCCCCCCAGGACACCTTAGTAGGGGACAAAGATTTCAGCTCCTGGATTACTCGATCACTCGACGCCATTCTGCCGAAAACCCACTCTCTGAAACACATCAAGAGAGTTAACCCCTCTCCCTGGTATACCCCGGAACTCAACCTTCTGCGCAAAACTTGCAAAAGGAATGAACGCACCTGGAGGAAGGAAAATCTTATAAAAAAGAGCTCCGCAACACCAAAACAAGCTTCTATGAAAACAGAATTAAAAACGCTGCCTGTTCGGCCCATGAAACCTACTCAGTTCTCAAAGAACTCCTCCACGCCCCGGTTCCCCCACTCAAACCCCTCGACCCCAAAGAAGCTGAAATCAAATGCAATAACTTAGCCACTTTCTTTGACGAGAAAATTCAAAAAATTCTTCTCACTCTACCACCCCCCGTACAGGACAACACAGAGAATCTCATTACCTCCACCACCAACCCTCCTCTGCCGTCAGATCACCCCCTTCCCTCCATGGACACCTTCGGCCCCGTCACAACGGAAGAAGTAGGATTAACACTGGCCTCAATTAAAAGCGGCTCCCCACTCGACCCGGCCCCCCTCCGCTTCCTAAAAACAGTGTCAAACACCATCATCCCTCCCCTCACGGCCTTGATCAACTCCTCTTTTGCGGAGGGCACAGTCCCCCCCAGCTGGAAAGCGGCAGTAGTCAAAGGCCTACTGAAAAAACCCTCCGCAGACCCGCAGGACCTCTCCAACTACAGGCCTATATCCCTTCTCCCTGGAAGCAGCAAGGTTGCAGAGAAGCTGGTAAACAAACAACTATCGTCATACCTAGAAAATAACAACCTCTTGGCAGCCTCACAAACAGGGTTCCGCCCAGGCCAGGGCACGGACATCGCCCTCCTGGCAGCGGTGGAGAAGGCCAGATGCATTCTGGACACAGGGGGATCAGTGGCAGTGATCCTCCTGGATCTCAGTGCGGCCTTCGACACTGTAGACCATCCTACCCTAATCCATCGGCTAAGAGAAATCGGACTAAATGGCACGGCCTTGAAATGGCTTGAATCTTTCTTATCCGAACGCTCCTTCCAGGTGCAAGAAAACGGAAGCTGCTCATCTACTATCCCCCTCCGGTGTGGAGTACCGCAGGGCTCATCCTTGAGCCCTACGCTGTTCAACGTGTACATGGCCCCACTGGAGAAGAGAGTCAGCTCGTTCGGCGTGTCCATTATTAACTACGCCGACGACACCCAGCTGGTCGTAACCCTCTCTCACCCCCATCACACCCCCTCCGACCTTCACAGCTGCCTCTCAGAAGTTCACCGATGGATGAATCTCTCTTCACTGAAATTGAATGGGTCTAAGACCGAGATCCTCCTGATGGGCCACAAGGGACCCTCTTTGCCACCCCACCTCTGGCCCAGCTGCCTAGGTGACCCCCCCGCACCCAAGGAAGAGGTCAAGAGCCTTGGTGTGTGGATCGAGAAGGATATGAGTTTCAAAACCCAGGCAAAGAAAACGGCAGGGACATGTTTTGGACTACTTAGAGCCTGCAGGAAGATCTTTCCCCTGCTCCCTGATAGCGCAAGGAGGCTCCTCATTCAGGGTCTAATCCTGGCAAGATTAGACTACTGCAACGCCATCTATCTAGGAGCCCCTGAAGCCACCATGAACTCCCTGCAAAAAGTGCAAAACGCCGCAGCCCGTCTACTCACTGGCACACCAGGCCGATCCTCCGCCAGACCGGCTCTAAGATCTCTCCACTGGCTCCCAGTCAGAGAAAGGGTCGTCTTCAAGGCCCTCTGTCTGGCCCACAAAACCCTCAACAACACCGGCCCTCCTCTTCTCAAAGAAATACTAACCCCTTACAAAGCGGAGAGAAATCTCCGGTCCAGTACAGAAAACCTCCTCGTTGTCCCTAGAGCTAGAAAAGCCAAGACCGGCGGCCGTCGCTTCTCGGTTCACACGGCCAAACAGTGGAACCACCTACCACGTAGACTCAGGACAGAACCGAACTATCTCCAGTTTAGAAAAACTCTGAAAACCCTTCTTTTCCCGCAGACATAACTTCATTGGCTGGCAGTAACCTGTGGAGAATCAGGCCCAGCGCTGGGATGCTCACTGAGTTACTACGCGCTTTATAAAATCATTAAATAAAATAAATAAATAAAACCAGCAAAGATGAGGATCCTGGAACATATGAGGGCTATCGTGAATAATGACAAGACTTATCCGATAGCCCGTCATTTTGCTGAACAACACCACAGCAACAGAGATCTCCTGATGTACTATTGTATAGATCAGGTTCCTAAATCTGAAAGAGGGGGGAACAGGGAGAAAGCCCTCAGAATAATGGAATCAAAGTACATCTTGGACCTCAAAACGATGACACCTTGGGGTCTCAATAATGATGCTGAGATGTGGGTACACCTATGATGAGAAACCTGATCTAATATTCTACCAAATGTATTTATACATTGGATAGAATACTCCAAGGTCCTAAACATATAGAGACAGAATACAGCTTAGCGAATTTGTAAATGCCTGTTTTGCAATCATGCTGATTAACTTGATAAAATCATGACGATACCAAACAAATAAGATGGCAAGGTGGGGCAAATCAATAGCCCATACAGGGCAGAACAGCCTATAAATCAGCATAGTCCAATAAATATCAGCCCGTATAACTGACAACAATACGTTTGTATATATGTGATATACTATAGTTTTGTAAATAGTGGGCATTGGGCTAAGCAATATTATCACCTGTATATATTGGATTTGCACACAATTCTGACGTAAATGAAATCGGGGATACACCCCCACATAACGTTTGTAAAAAGCCTGTACAACATGTAAATAAGATGGTTTTTGGTATCATCGAATGTGAAATATGTAAATATGTGATAGTCAGAATAATCATTCAATCAAATGTCGAACTTTTTTTCACATAATTGCACTGTGCACTTTATCTGTCGCCATTTTTGAACAGTAATAGAAAAGCAAGTATTTGCACACTAAGAAATGGCCGCCACAAAATAGATCTGTGTACCATCTTCTATGTTTACCAACTGGAAAGGGCGGACTGTTTAAAAGGGCGAAAATGTCTGTTCACTGACGACACTGACGAAGCCTTGAGCGAAACGCGTCTGTCGGGGGTGTAGGGGGGTTCGGGAACGAAATAAAGAAAACAGATCACATCATCTGTGTGCTGGCCGTTTCTTTCTGGTAACTATTGCTGGAATCGTGTGATGATATATATATGATGTATGATGTTAGCACGCATACTATTACCACGCATACCTTTACAACGCGGTATTTACATCGAATACCATTACAACGCATAGCGCTTTGAGGTGCTGGATAGTGGTAAGTATAATTTTATATTCCAACTCCAGTCCCCGTGGACACTAGGGAAGGTGTTGGATATAAAATTAAACTTATTCCCTATCCTAGAGCGCCCCCCAGCGCAATGCATTGTAATGGTATGCGTGGTAATGCCTGCGTTGTAATGGTAGTGCGTTGTAAAAAATGCGTGCTAAACGTTGTATACCACATATATATATATATATATATATATATAATATAAGTATATATATATATATATATATATACATAAATATATATATAGATACATATATTACATCTATATATGTGTGTGTGTTTGTGTGTGTGTGTATGTAAAACACCACAAGAATTCCCTTCTAAAATTCAAAATATAGGATTTTGGATACATCTGGTTCCAAGACCCAAAGAACTTGATAGACACAATCAATCAATCCGTGATCTGAATCAAGATTTTAAAAAACTATTTTTTAACCAAAAAAGAATTTCCAAGTCGCTAAATTACAAACTTATATATACTTACAATTAAATAAACAATAATATCAAGTAATACTTTCTGAAAGGGAACGTTATATGAAAGAATTTTTAAATAAAAATAATATATCATACATAACATTTTTTACACAAAGTTCATGGGATTTTGACTGATTCACAATATTTTAAAACGCTTTAAAGACTTAAACATATTGTTAAAAACACATTATAAAAAACAAGGCAATAGAACTAACTGTTGACGCGGCGTTTCGGTGTACGTATGTGTCGTCACCTTCTTCAGGACAATAGTTCATCTATTAAAAAATTATCTGAAAGCAAGATACTGCAATCTCTGTTTGTATTTGTGATTTTTACTTTCAAAGATGGTCAGATACACATGTCTTCTTAAATTATGAGGACAATGCGATTGTTTCTCACAGGTCTATATTTCTTAACCGTGAGGCACCGTTTTTCATTTTGTCGGTGCCGCTGGGCAGAGAATATGCTGTATTCTCTCTTGTATCCATTTTTTACGGATGTTGCGTGTTCCCTTCAATATTATAGATACACTTTTTTTAAAATTAGTTAAACTTCTTAGTCAATATGTGATGTTTTGCTGGTTTCAAGTAAATATCTTGAAAAGCTTTGTTTGGGAACATATCAATTCTCCCGTCTCTTTGCGAGCGGTATGTATCGCTGCCAAACCAGTGTGTCAATCTCAAAAGGCTGAGAGAGATAGCGACCGTCCCTATCGCCTGTCCGCCGTCAATGTGTGTATGTTACCCAGTGGTGGTTTCACTATATAGTTATAGTTAGGTCTGAGTTTTAATGGGAAAAGCATTTTTTTGCAAATAACTTTGGCACAGTTTGGATCCTTTCCAAAGAAGTGTTTCAATCTCAGCTCCATATTGGAAAGTTTCAGGACGATCCTTCAAATGGGGGTCAAGAAAAAGGGGAGGAAGCAAAACATAGTTTTCCTAAGTTAATTCCATAGGAAGTTTTGAGAAGCGACATAGTAAAAATAGCTGGATGGAATTACTCAAAATGTGGCCGAACTTTAGAACTTTACTCAAAAAGCATGGTTTTTGTTACTTGGTATAAACTGTTTTCCATTTTCAAGTAATTTGCATTTAAAGAGGTGCTTGGGCTAGACATAAAGGGGCCCATTATGATGTCGGGCGGATTTTCCCGCCAGGCTGACGGTAGCCACAGCCAGCCTGGCGGGGGCAATCCGCCCGATATCCACACTCGTTTCCCCCCCGCCATATTAGTATGGCGGGGGGAACTCGGCGGACAGAAAGACTGTCGGCCGCTTTTCTGCCTCGGTCGCCTTGCGGCCGGGACGGAAAAGGAATAATATGGTGGCGGTGTCTATCAGACACCGCTAGCCATATTATGATGGGCATTTTTTATTAGCAACACAAAATGCCTTTCCGTGGCGGCAATGCTGCCACGGAAAGGCATGCAGTCTTCGCTTTGGGGGCCCCCTGCGGGCCCCCAAAGTGAAGGAGAAGTGGGGGGTGCACACACATTTGCATATGCAATGCAGTAGGCACTGCGCGGTGCCTGCCGCATTGTGTATGCAAATGCATACATGCATTTATGGCATTGTGGCGGGCGGTGCAAAGAGCACCGCCCGCCACAATGTTATAAATGCTGGATGCGGCCGCCACTGTGGCGGCCGCATCCTAATACCCCCTTACGGGACCCCTGCCCTTATGGCGGGCAGTCCTGAGTCCCGATAGGATGGCGGGCGGACTAAGTCCGCCCGTCATCCTAATGACCCCAAAGTGTTTAAACAATAGGCATATCTGTATGTTGGTTCCCGCAGTACTGTAAGTACTAAAAATAAAGTGATCTCATTGGCCAAGGGAGCTTTATCCCATCTGAAAATTTGATTCCAGAGGACCTAGTGATCTGATTGACTGGTTAGAATATGAAAAAACATTTCTGTTGCTATTACAAGATACAGAAACACTGAAGTTGAAGCAAAAACATATAAATAGAGCAGGGTAGCGGTACCCTATCCCCCAAGCACTTCTGTGGAGACCCAGTGGGATTCCCACAGGGGTCAAATATTTTGTGCTGCTGGCTACCACCGTACTCTTGTTTCGTCCAGCGTGGCCCTCCTGTGAGGTGCCATTGGTCTACCGTGGGAGCCGGTGTGCAGGCGTCAGCCTGAGTACCTCAAGACGTGCAATCTTCAGACTCTGCAAGCTTCAATAATTGAAGCTTGCATGGAACAGCGAGGTGACTCTTGAGCAACTGTGCACATTGGGGGTTGGCTGCCCATGGATGTTTGAGCAGAGGGCCTAGCTTCCAACTCACTTGTGCACAAAGCCAAAAAAAGATTTCAGCAGAGTCATTGGGTGAATTTGATCAGAAAAACCCAGAAATTATCTAGAGAAAAATACAATCTTACTTTATGTGAAAAAACCCTTGGAAGTGCACTAAAAAAACAAAAGTTAAATGATGGTATCATTAAGTATGGTAATAAGACCTTACTTTACATTAAACAAAAGTCAGAAATTCACTGAAAAAAACAAAGGCTAAAATGGCATAATAATTGGGTATGGTAATACGATTTTAACTTGCATTAAAAAAGCTGTAGAAATTCACTGAAAAAAGGAAGGGTAAATTGAAGTTATAGTTAGATGTTGAAATAATACAAAAACTAATATTAAAAAACACTGATATGCACCAGCCATAGTTTAATCTAACTCTAGCTAGCACCCTCCATGCACTGCTTAGGGCCTCAGACATTACATAATTGATGAGATATTAAACAGCATCATTGATGACATCACTCAATGACATCTCAAAGGACATAATTGCTGACATACCTGATGGCATTACTGATGACATCATCCCAGATATTGCTCTTCAAACTACTAGATAAGCCCTCAAATTATTTTAGAAAACAATATGGGCAGTAAAGGGCCCACAAACATACAGCATAGAGGCGCATGGAGAAGCATCTATCTGTTTACAGCAGTAGGGTGCACAGTCAAAATATTGATTTTTAAATATCAACCTACCTTAATATCGAGTTTTTAATATCGTAGGGACAGAATATCGAAGTCACAAATATAATTGACCAGAATATCGACCTTAAGGTAAGTAATATCATTTTTTTAAATATCAAAACAAGTAATATCAACATAAGTAATATCGTTAACAAACATATTGTTGACAATAATATCAATTTTTTTGTGTTTTGTATTTTAGTATGTATTTTATAGGTATGTTTAACATTTTTTTAATGTATTTTCATACATCTTTAAATAAATGTTTAGAAATTAGTAATTTTGTTAAAGTGCATTTTGTGTTTTAGTATCAGAGTGGGTTGTGGGTTTATAGGGGAATAGGGTGGGAAGTAATTAAATTATAATATATTAATTAACATGTTTTTATTCATTGTTATTGATTATCAATGATTGTTAATTAATTATTAATTGGTAATTAATTTTTATTACGTGATTAATTGATAATTCAATTAATTATGTTATTTTTTATGTGTAGTGGGTTGTGGGTTTATAGGGGAATTAGGGTGGGAAGTAATTAAATTAAATTAATTAATTAATATGTTTTATTTATTGGTATTGATTATTAATTTATTGTTAATTTATTATTAATTAGTAATACATTTTTATTAATTGGTTAATTTATAATTATATTAATTATAATTAACGTATTATGAATTTTTATTAATTGATTAATTGATTAAATTAATTGTGTTTTTTATGTGTAATGTGTTGTGTGTTAAAGGGGGAATAGTGTGGGAAGTAATTTTATGTTATTTAAGTAAATATTAATGTAATTTTATTGGTATTGAATAATTATTTTGTTAATTAATTATTAATTTGTTATTTATTAAAAAAAATATTTAATTGATAAGTATGTTAATTTAACTCCGATGCTATCCTACATTTTCCACACAATTACACTCACTAGAGTTGGAATACTAATTTTAAACCCTACGCTATCCAACACTTTCCGTACTGTTGCACTCACTGGAGTGGGAATAGTAATTTTAACCCCTATGCATCCAACGCTTTCCCTACTGATGCACTCACTGGTGTGGGATTAGTAATTTACACCCCTACGCCATCCAATGCTTTCCCTACTGTTTCACTAATAGGAGTGGGAATAGTCATTTTTACCCTTTTGCTAGCCAACGCTTTCCCTACTGTTGCACTCACTGGAGTGGGAATAGTAATTTTTACCCCTACACTATTTAATGCTTTCCCTACTGTTGCACTCACAGGAGTTGGGATAGTAATTTTTACCACAACGCTATTCAATGCTTTCCTTACTGTTGCACTCATTGGAGTGGGAATAGTACTTTTTATCCCTACTCTATCCAGCACTTCCCCTACTGTTGCACTCTCTGGAGTGGGAATAGTAATTTTTACCCTGACGCTATCCAACGCTTTCCCTAATGTTGCAATATGTGGAGTAAGTATTTATTAATTTATGTGCATATGTTTAAATAATTTTAACATTATATGTATTAGTTAATATTTTTAAATATGTTTTATTATTTTTAACTATATGTCTTTTAAATATATGTATTATTTACTTAATTTTACATTATTATTAAAACATTTAAAAAACGATATTTTTAACATTGATATTTTTGACAACAATATTTTTCCCCCAATATCTTTGTACTTACCTTTATGTAGATTGGACTTCGATATTTTTGACTTCGATATTTCTGTGTCAATATTTTTGTAGGTCGATTTTCTGCCAGTCGATATTTTGTCAGACATTCCAGCAGTAGAAGGTCAAGTGCTGATCAGAAGTAGAACTTGTTCTGTGAGAATTTGGAACTGTTGAGGCATCACCCACTGCAGCCAGGTTGGAGCATACGCCAAGTCCTCCGTTTCAGAGCGTGTGACACACTCTGAGACTTGAAGAGAAGATTGCATTTGCCTGGCTTTATCAGAGCCTTGTGTCAGGTAAGAGCCAAGTGGCAATCTCTGCAACTGGCAAGCACTAAATGTAATTGAACAACTATGGGAACTGTGAACTTCTGTGCAATGGGGAAGGATCTGTGAGTATGGCGCCATGGTCAGAGACGTGTCTAAAAAAAACAAAATATTCTCCACCAATTTTCTGGGCCTTTAACCTTCCGGTAAATACATGTAACATATAACACACACCTTAAATGAAAAATAAACGCAAGTTAAAGTAACCACCCTAAAAAGCATTCTGCATTCTGAAAGCTCAGTTGGTTAATGGGACCAGTGCAGAATTCTGAGTGTGTAACCAGTCACATAATTGAATTCTGTTTGGCACAGTGGGGAATAGTGAGTGAAGTGTATTTATAGTGCTATGCAAGTCAATATTTTAAAATTGAATTACAGACAGAATAATTGAATGCCAGCCTTGAGGTTCATCTGACTGAAAGGGATGGGTGGAAGGGGGTCGGGGGGGGGGGGGGGGGGGGAATCTCCGCCACTGTGAAACCAGTGAAGAGGCAGACAGGGAAAGAAGAAAAGAGCATTATCGCCAGAGTGCCTCCTACATACAAGAAATTGAAATATGTGCAAAAGGTTTATCAGCAAATTTAAAGGCTGCTCGGGAATCAATACACCTGGCTTTAAACGATTGAGTAATTTAAAGCTTAATAGTGGCAAAGATTTATTATTTTTAGAAACAATGCAGGGATTCTATTAGCTAAGGTCTGGAGTGCATCCTTCTAATGGAAACATACAAAAATGTAATCAGTTTCAATCTGTTTATTAGTAAAAAGATATATTTTGCAAGCACTTGTTTTGTCCTAAACACTAAGGTGAACGAACTTACCTCGGTACAGATGGGAGTGGAAGCTCAATTGCAACCAGCCTCTCTGAATAAATTCCAAACCCTGCCAAAATAGGCTTTTGATAGATTGGTAGAGAGTGTATCCTCAGGCTCTCCAAATGACCCTTTCCCCTCCAGAATATGGAAGTTATCTGGCCGGGATACGCTCCCCTGGCTGAGACAGATTTGTAACCAATCCCTGGAGAAAGGAGAGGTTCCAGCGGAATGGAAACTGGCAACGGTGACTCCACTGATTAAAAAGCCTTCCCTGGATCCTTCAGTACCGGCCAATTTTAGACCTATCTCTCTCCTACCTTACCCAGTGAAGATTCTGGAGAAAACAGTTAGTAGGGAACTGTCGCACTTCCTGGAGGAGAACTCCCTTCTTGATAAAGACCAGTTCGGCATCCGTCCCGGTCACGGAACGGAGACGGCTCTGGTCACCATGCTGGACAACCTGCGGATGCGTGCCGACAACGGGACTGCGACTGTGTTAGTGCTTCTCGATATGTCGGCCGCATTCGACACAGTGAACCATCTAATTCTGTTGGAGAGACTACAGAATTTGGGAGTGGAGGGGCAGGCACTGCAATGGTTAAAATCCTACCTGGCAGGACGTCATCAGGTGGTAACACTGGCCCCTTTCACTGCTAGGAAAACATCGGTCACCCATGGGGTACCGCAGGGGTCTGCAATTAGTCCCATCTTATTTAATATTTACTTGCAGCCCCTGCTCCCCATTATAAAGTCTGCCGGAGTTTGCACAGTTAATTACGCGACCGACACTCAATTGGCATTCTCCTTGGAGGGTGACAACGCTGTATCCCTTGATCGGTTCCAGGAATGCATGCGGAAGACAGCCAATTGGCTTAGTAGGAATTCCCTACAGTTTAACGCAGGAAAGACCGAGGTGGTTTACTGCTCCTCGGGTAGGCCACCTAGACAATTTCCATCTGAATTTAGGCTGACCCCAGAGGAGAAACCACTGATTCCGGTGAGCAAAGTGCGTAACCTGGGGGTGCTGATTGACAAGGACCTCCAGTTGGAATCACAGGCCAATAAGACCGCCAATGTCTGTTTTGCGTTGCTACGCATGCTGCGTAAAATTCTACCCTTTCTGCCTAAAGAGACTCGCCCACTGGTAGTTAGTAGCATAGTGGGTAGCAGACTGGATTACTGCAATTCGTTGTATCTAGGGGCCCCGTTATATATTCTACAAGGGCACCAAAGAATCCAGTCGGCGGCAGCTAAACTTGCTCTTGGTTGGCAACGCCGCTCCTCGACAACAATGGCATTGAGGGAGCTGCACTGGCTACCGGTGACTGAACGTATTCGCTTCAAGTCCCTGTGCCTGGTTTTTAAAGCGATACATGAGTTAGGGCCAGTCCCTCTGCAGGAAAGGTTCTCTAGGTATCAACCTTCCAGGCAGCTGCGATCATCTAGTGCCTCACTACTCACGGTGCCCAGGTTCAAACGGGCCAGGTTAGGAGGTAGAGCATTTAGCGTAGTCGGGGCTCGGCTGTGGAACGGACTTCCCCAGAGCCTTAGACAGATTAGCGCCCTGCTAGAATTTCGCAGGAACCTGAAAACCTGGCTTTTCCCCAAAGCCTAGCAGGAATCCTCTATACAGGTAAGGGCTGATGTAACCTATTTAATCGTGACTCCGTTTTTAGTCAAAAGCGCCAGGATACCCGTGGGGTGACAGTAAGCGCTATATAAGTTTTAAAATCAATCAATTAAAATCAATCATTTACGAGCAGGTTTGCGTCGGTCTTGCACCACCCAACATGGTGAAAGAGTGGCACCAACCTTACATGTGATATATAAAGCCACGCAAGGCCACCTTTGCATGGCCCTGAGTGGCTCCATAGATCTAGAGTAAGAAAATGCAGCACAAATTGCTGCATTGCCTTATTCTGCTCTGGGAAGGCGTTCCATGGGTGTTGCATGGGTGTTTTAAAGCAACTCTCTTGGCTTGTAATGCATTCCCGAATTTACCAGAACTGGTAGACCTGGGAATGCACCAGAAAGATACGCTTTCCCATGTGAGGTGTAAAGAGGAGAAATATAATATTTCTCCTTGTGGCTTCCTCTTTCCATGTGCTGCATTTTGCAGCACACATAGAAAGAGGAATATGCATCTAAGGATTGTTTTTGTGCAGGAAGGTGCCCCTTCCTGCACAAAAACTATCCTGCATGCAACGGAAGCACCCTTGCACCATGATGCAAGATTGCCTTTGTTGGCGCTAGGTTGCCAAAAGGCACCAGCGCAGGGGAAAAGGCAGAAATGCACCGTATTGCCTTAAATACAGCAGATTCCTGCCCTTTCCCTGTCACACAGTGCTGTGCAGAAAGGTAACTTGCTGCACTGCACTGCGTGACAAGTTCATAAATCTACCCCTAAGGTTTGGAAATTCTGTGACGTCTACCCCTAGCACCCTAATGCTTCTGGTCTGGGAGGAGTGGAGAGGACCTGGCTTAGTCACGTTAGCTGCTTAAAATGTCTGTGATGTTGTTGTAATCTGTTGTACAATACTATGGGCTCCATTAGGATGACGGGCGGACTTTGCCCGCCCGTCCTCCCATCGTAAATCGGGACCGCCCGCCTAAAGGGCGGGGGTCCCGACATTGGCATTAGGATGCGCCCGCCACAGTGGCGGGCGCATTCCTCAAATTCACATTGTGGTGGGCGGTGCTCACTGCACCGCCTGCCACAATGTTAATAACAAATGCACGCATTTGCATAATCGAAGCGGCAGGCACCCCCCTTTGGCTGTCACTCTGGGGGCCCACAGGCCCCCCCCGAGTGTACACCGCATGCCTTTCCGTGGTGGCATTGCTGCCACGGACAGGCATGGAAAAATGCCTATTCTAATATGGCTGGCGGTGTCTGGTAGACACCGCCACCATGTTATCCCTTTTCCGCCCCGGCAGCAAGGCGACCGGGGCGGAAAACAGGCGGGCGGTGTTTCCCACCGCTGCGGTCCCCTCGGCCATCGTAATATGGTGGGGGGGAATGCAGGGAAAGATGTCGGGCGGATTGCCGCCGCCAGGGTGGCGGTGGCCACCGCTACCCTGGCGGAGGAAATCCGCCCGACATCCTAATGGAGCCCTATGTGTTTTGTAACTTCTGCTATGTTTTTATTTATTTTTATTTTTTTATTTATTTATTTTTACATTTATTTATTTAATTATTTATTTATTTATTTATATCCTCATTTGCCTTGCCCTCCTCTTGATTGGCCTCCAACTGCCATGCGCGTCTTAAATCAAAGTGCATATTTTTTTACAGCACCTGAAAGCATGATTACTGAGAATCGGCAGGGGATGACCCAAAGAGGTACAGGGGATGACTCCAGACTTGGTGTTGAAACCTCTAGAACCAGCCATGAAACCGAGAGGTGGGGGCCTAGTTCTTGGAGTATTATGGCATAATCATTGGACCGGGGGAAAAAAAAACCCCGGCTACTGTTTCCATTTAACCAAAAAGTCCCAAAAAGCCACATTACGTGTGCTGCAAGATCTCAACATGTCTGTCTTGGATGGTTCATACAAGGATGACAACCAGTTTGCATGTGTTGGTGCCGTATTTTCTATCCAAACTTTACATATCTGTCTTCTAGCAAGTAATACTACATAGAACAAGAATGTCCTTGCATGACCCTTTATACTGTTGTCCCATCCAAATATAATAAATGGTAATGTGATGGACACCGAGATATTGAGAATGGAGTCCAGAGTCTCTTTCACTTCATTCCAAAACTGAGCTATACAAGGAAACTCCTTGAACATGTGGATGTCCGAGGCCACAATGTGATTACACTTATTGCATTTCTTGCCTGGAATGAATTTAGACAGTTTTAGGGGGGAGAAATAGGCTCGATTTATCGTAAAAAAATGATTACGCCTCAGCCATGCAGGGTTAACACTTTTATATAGGAGGGTGAAAGATTTCTGCCAGATGTCTATACTTTGGGCCCCGAGCTCTGTTCCCCATAGTTCCTCCGGGAGGGTGAATTCACCATCTATCTCCTCTAGCAGATTCCAGTACCACTGCGAAACTTCTTTACCCCCCCCTTGTCGTTCTACCAGCTTTTCTTCTATGGTGCTGTTCTTCCCAAGTGTTACCCCTGACCTAACCAGTGCTTTCACCCAACTATCTAGTTGTATAAACTTGAATTTCGAAAACTCTTGGCCCAGTTGTTCCCGTAGCTCCTCCCAGGACCTCAGTGACTCCCAACAAGCAGATCTCCCCATGTTGTTATTCCTCCATCTCTCACCGGTATTGCCAGTCTATCTTTCAAACACAGCGGTAACCCGGGAGAATCCCAGATAGGTGCATAATTTGAGAAATACGGCAAACCTAGTTTTTTCCTTATTTGTGACCAGACCTTCGCCTGGGACATAAGAATTTTTAACTTTACTTTTTTGAAGTATTTTTGATCCCCGAATTTAAACATGAAATCATTAGCTGGAATTGCAGCTCCATCCAACATGGCTTTAAACATTACGCCAGTAGATGTATTAGATGGTATTTTTAAAAGCATTCTGGAATGGGACAACTGAAAGGTCCATGCATAATACTGCAAGTCAGGCAAGGACAGCCCCCCTTTTCCCTCCTCCTCCTCAGTTTTTCCATGCCACTCTCGCCGATTTATAATTCCAGACAAAGGAATTTAGCTCTCTCTGACACTTCTCCAAGATTTTGTTATCGAATGCCAGGGGGATGGTATTAAAGATAAAAGTAAATTTAGGGAGGATAGACATCTTTATCAGACTTACTCTGCCTAGGATAGTCAATTTGAAGATTGGACCAAGATTTTAACAGTTTCCTACACTCATTAAACACTCTCTCTAGATTGACTTGAGCAATTTTACAGACATCTTGTACCACTCGGATACCCAGATATCGCATTGAGTTGGTCACATCCAGCTGTAAGTTGGGGATATTCCATGCCATGATGTCAGTTTTACTTGCATTTATCTCATACCCTGAGATGCGACCAAACTCTTCGGCTCTCTTAATAACCTCTGGGAATGAAGTCTCCGGATCGGAGGTTAGAATTAAAATGTCATCTGCATAAAGAGCTACCCGCCTTTCCCACTCCCCAAATATGAATGATGGAATATTTACATCTCCCCTTAAAACTTCGGCAAATGGTTCAATGTACAGATTGAAGAGGAGAGGGGAGAGCGGGCAGCCCTGTCTTGTACCTCTCAAGATTTTAAATGAGTCAGACAGTGTGCCATTAATTAATAGCCGTGCAGATGGTGCATTGTACATAAGTAATACAGTACGACAGAACTTCTCACCGAAGTTAAACTTCTTCAGGACAGCACCAAGATAGGGCCAATTGACCCTATCAAAGGCTTTTGTCGCATCTAAAGTAAGTGTTGCCAACAGAAGGGAAAAGGATGAGGCAATATCGATTGCCCCCACCAGATCATACGTCAGATCGGATAGCTGGCGACCTTTGATAAATCCCTTCTGGTCCTGGTGTTTGATTTCCCCCACTACTGAACCAATCTAGATGACATGATGGAAGCAAAGATCTTATAATCGCTGTTCAGTAATGATATAGGGCTATAAGACCGACATAAAGTTGGGTCTTTACCTGGTTTAGGGATCAATACTATAGTAGCCTCACCCCAAGATCTAGGGGGGTCTTGTCCCTCCCTCAAGATTCCATTGAAGAGGGCCGTTAGAATAGGGGCAATAGCATCTGCCAGGGCTCGATATAATTCACCTGGAAGCGCATCAGGACCTGCGGCCTTACCATGCTTGAGTGACCTCATGACATTTCTCACTTCCGTCTCAGAGATTTCCATCTCGATCCCTTCGCTCTGTACGGACGAAAGGGACGGTAGAGAGATCTGATTTAACCATAAGTCGCTTGTCTGCTGTTCGTCTGGGGTATCTTCCCTGTATATTTCCTCGAAAAACTCCCTAAAGGCAGTACTTATCTCTTGATAAGAGGTCCTAGCGGCGCTCTCGTCGTCAACATTGATTTCTCTATTTTTGGCTTGATCGGCCTTGACCTTCCAAGCTAAAATCTTACCCGCTGCTTCTCCAAATTCAAAATGAGAGATTTTACTCGCCTCCCATCTCTTCGTCACTCTCTCTTGTAATATGTTTTCTAGTTGGTTTTTCAGGTCATGCATATTTTTTTGATCTTGAGGTGAACCGATTGACCTTCCGAGCCTCTGCTCAATCTTTCCTAGTTCTTGTTCAAGGTTTTTAATCTTCAATCGATATATTTTATGCCGGTGGGAGGATCTATTTGTTATACAGCCTCTCAAAAATGCTTTTAGAGTCTCCCATACCGTGTCGAGGGAAGCTGAGCTCAAATTTATATCCAAGAACGAAATTGTTTCATTCATCAAATATGTCACTTCCTCTTGATTTAACAGGATTGTGCGGTCGAATAACCAGGAAGGATATTTAGTTTGAGCTGGAAGTTTTAAAAAAAATAAGAGAGCTGAATGGTCCGATAGATGAGAGGGGATATAAATAATACTGGTTAGAGAATTTTGGAGGCCATAACTGAATAACGCAAAATCAATTCTTGACGTGTGTTTGTATTTTAGGTTTCTATAGGATATCCCTTGTTTATTACCCGCTTTTTCTCTCCATAAATCTGCCAGGCTTAATTGTTCCATTATCCCCTTAAGGGACTGTCTAGATTTAGAAGGAATATGACCTCTATGGTGGGTTGATTTGTCCAAATTTGGGTTTAATACAACATTAAAGTCCCCTGTCCATATTATTGGATCCAAAGAGGTTGTCAAATGGTTCCTTATTGTTTCTAAATAGGAAGCGTCATTTGTATTAGGACCGTAATATCCAACTAGATTACACACCCAACCATTGATAGACATATTCACCAAGAGCCATCTACCACTTTGATCTTCGTTATACTGAAGAATCTGAACCTTAGCAGATTTTTTGCATAGTAGGAGATTTCCTCTTATGTTAGCATTATAATCAGTACTGATAAATTTGTCTATCCATCTCAGCTTTTTTAGTATTATGTTGGCCTCGCTTTTTAAAAGATGTAATTCTTGGATGACTATGATCTGCGCTGGGGAGTCTCGTAAATATTGTAGAATATGTTCTCTTCTGCCTCGCACGCGGTTGACCATTGACATTCCAAGATAAGAACTGGACAGAGGTCATCTTCCAGCATCCATCTCCATTTGCACTCCCCTGCTTCTCGTGATTATTTTATTATCCCGAAGATGACAGTTTTCTCTACTTGAACTAAAAACTTGTCTTGGAAGGCCTGACTCCTGAGGATTTTTTTGATTTTTTATGCTTTCCCCCCCACCCCCCACACCCTCCACCCCACCCTTGGAGAACCCTCCCATACTTACTCCGACCTGATGTAAGGCCGGATTCGCGTCTTGCAACGCCTTCTCCTCCTACACCGCAAAGTGCCCCCCGACCTCCCCTGAGAAACATAGACACATGTGAAAATTTTACACGTTCTTCTCTTTTTTTTTTTTTTACATTTTAGGGATCTTACTATTTCTTCTGTATTTTTAGATCTGTTTTTTTCATCCTATAAATCCTATGAACCCTTGTGTATTTTTTTTTCTTTTTATCTCCTTCTTGTCATTACACTAACTCAGAATCTATTTCTGACCTAACATGCTAAAATCCTACTACAGATCCCTGTACCGGTCAGGGCATTGAGTACCATGTTAAGAAGGGTTCGATGATGCTAACCTCTATCTACAATATGTATCAGAAGGTATAGGTGAGCGGTATGGTGTAAGAACAAGAGCTCAATAGTTAATAGCTAATCAATTTAAAGTTAAACTTTACACTGGGAATGATTACAGATGGATTCCAATAATTCATCGGCCTCAAAAGGTGATCTAACGTTATGCATTTTATTATTGTACATAATCCGCAAAAATGCAGGGAACCTCATCGGAACAGTTGCGCCAGCAGCTCTAAATTTGTCCATCCTCTGACCCAGTTCCCATTGCCTATCCAGTGTGGGTTTAGAGAGATCAGAGCATATTTCAAAAGGAAAACCAGGACCTTTTATAGATTTTAGTTTAAGTGCAAGATTAAGAATTTTTTCTTTCAAGGAATACGTCAGGAAATTAATCAAAATTTTCCTAGGTTTAGATCTACCGGGATTCAGCCGGAAGGGATCACGATGGATTCTCTGTATATCTTTATCAAGCTCCTCTGCTGACTCCTCGAAATTTAGGGAATCCTTCACTAGTTTAATTACGTAGGTCTTAAGGTCTCCACCTTCCTTTCCCTCAGGTATCTTCAGGAGACGCAGGTTGTTTTGTCATGAATAATTCTCTAGAGATTCCACTCTTTCTTTCATAGCATCCCCTTCCCTCTGTAAATTTTGGATTTTTGAATCGGCTGCCTCCAGATTTGCTTTCATCACCCCAACAGAGCACTCCAATAATTCTGTTCTTTCACCCAGCCCATCCACCTTCCTCTCCAATGCCTCACAGGACATCCGGATATCATTCTGATTTGCCTTAGAAATCAGAAAATCATTTTGAATCTCTTCTCTCATTGAAGGGCTTCCAATGCGCTCTCAGTGTGGGTGGGCCTCTTACTTTTGTTTCCTTCTTCCTCGTCTCCCTCCGTTAAATTGTGTGTGTTTTCTTGGGGTATTGCAACTTGTGCACATCCTTCATTTTCTAAGATATTTACTACTACGCCCGGTAGTGCAAGAGGTGGAAACTCCGCCATATCTGATACTAGGATAGGAGTCTTAAGCTCACTGTTACTGTTGTAGTTATCCGAATTTGTGGTTGTGGACAAGAGAAGAGAAGGTGTAATTATATTATCTCCCTTGTCTGGACTGTTAGCCGGTATCACATCCAATACCTGAGGCAAAACTTTGAAATATGAGCGCAGAGAGGGGGTAATCTTCCCAGAACTGCTAGTCAAATTTAGGGTTTTAGACCCCCCTTGAGGACCGCCTTTGCTATTTGTTTTGCTTTTTTTCCCCTTAGTTATAGATTTCTGATTGAGCCTACCTTTTGCTGAGTCTGAGGTAGTAGAAGTGGAGGGCTCTGCTGTTGCCACTTCTTCTGGAGAAGGGGACTCTGGGAGTTGTAGTTTTTTTTACCTACGCTCTGTTTCTTTGCTGACTTCTCATTCACGCTCTTGGTGCTCTTAGTACTCGTTTTTCTGAGAGTGGTATTTTTATCTTTAGATTTGATTATCTCTGCTACCTCCTTATTCTCAATGCCCCCCCACAGCTTCTTCTAATTGGTCGCAAATCGCGACAGAAGCACCTCCAACCCCACCAGTCACACACTCCCGTTCAAATCCGATTTGCTCCCCCTCACTGACTCCAGCCGCTGCTCCAAAGTCACAAGCCCCCTCCAAGGGAATCCGTCGCTGCTTCAGTCGTTGTCCCGCTTCCCCAGCACAGCACAGCCTACCTCTCAACTGCCCCCGAGCCGAACGTCCTCGGCGGAGCTCCACGGCTGCTCTCTGACACAGGCTCCGAGGAGGCGGTGGGCTGCCGGGGAGGGATTTAAGGGCGTCCTCGCAGCCGCACATCAACAGAAGCCGCCCACACCACCGACACCAAAAAAACAGGAATATGGATGATAGGGAAGTGCGAGGCAGCCTCTGCTTCGTGCACCGCCCAGGGCTCAGGTACAGGCTTGAAAAAATACTCAATGCTCCGCTCTCAAAGGCATCACTCCTCAGGAAGGCAGCGGCTGCAACTCCGCGGTGTTCGGAGATCCGGCGTCTGACGCGCGCGCCGCACTAGCCAGCGGCCGCCATGTTCTCCAGCGTGCCTTTCGTTTCTTGTAGCTGCTATGTTTTTATTGTTGATATTTTAAAATAATAAACTATTTAAAACTTGATTAATGCCTCTTCACCTTCTGGAGAAGGCAGTGGAACCACTTTCAAATTTAAGTAAGGTCTGTGAACTGCACATACTATTCTTTCAGTTATTTCAAGGCACATTTGACTTTACAATAGGCATAGATTTTCTCCAGATTTTCATATATTTGACCTGTGCATCATTTAAAAGTAACATCTGAGAATATGTGAAACTTCACTATTTTCAACATTATTTTTAAAGTTTATTGGAAGGGAATGAACATTCCCTCATACATTTTCAACATTCTTTGTAATTGCATAATAGTCTGAAAAGAAAGTACTGCCGGAATTATGAAGCTTTCTTAGAGTTGTATGTCAGAATATTAAGCACAAAAGTTTTGTAACTGGATTATAGTCTGCGACAATCTTGTCAAGGTCAGTGCTTGTAAAACTAATTAGAACCCAGACTCAATTTTTAGTACAACCAACTTTTGCAATCCATCTAGCTTTAATCGACATAAAGGGGCATTTTTTTTAATATATATATATCATCATGCCGTAGTGCACTGTCATTTACAGAGAGCACATTTTCCATTGAAATGGCCACTAAATGTACATGTACAGGGGCATATTTTCAAGGGCATTGTTCCAATGGAGTGTCACTTTTTATGATGCTCAGGTGGCTCTATTCCCTGCTCCATATTTACAAGGCGGAACTAAGCCACTGCGCATAGTTTTTATTTCTCCTAGTTTTTTGCTCTTTCTGTGTGCTGCATTTGTGCAGCACACGTAGAAGGAGCAAATCGCCTTTAACTATTGTTTATGTGGAGAAAGGTATCCCGTCCTGCACATAAACAACCATCCCTACAATGCAGGCACCCTTGCACAATGGCGCAAGTGTGTCTGCGTTGGTGCTAGGCAGTTTTCTTTCACTGGTGCAAGGGAAAACACAGGGTTGCTCTGTATTAATGTGAATACGGTGCATCACTGCATTTTTAAAATGACGCAGCATGATGCTGCTACATTGTTTGCAATGCCTTAATGTGTCATCTCTTTGAAAACATGCCCCACAGCTTTGCTAATAAAACTGCATTATACTCAAATGATAATGTGTGGAAATCAGGTTTCAGTGAATATTTATCAGTTGTGCATCATCAAGCAAAGTGGCTTGATTCGTTTTTATCCTATTAAAATCGTTGTTTCCATCATACTTCAGAATTACAAAAAAGTGTGTTTCATTTTGCGTTTCTAGCAGCTGAATGTGTACAGTTCATTTACAGGTATTTTTATTTTTTTGTATTTTACAACAAAATGACAAGTTATAGCTTTCCTTTCACACTCCTTGTATTCCATCAAGATAGTCACATTATTCACTATACTTTTCTTTCTCTCACTGCAAAGCAAGAGGATTTTGAAAATATCAATCCCAATGTTAACAAGCATTTACAATGCAACGGTCTCGCCTTTGCAAAAGTTAGAGCTATTGGCATTGTAAATTACAAACTTTTTACGTATGTGTTGGTTTTGAAAACAGATAAATAAAGGGCATTGTCATTTACAAATGTGAGACCTATTGCATTTGTACAAACACAGACACACACACACGCACACACACACACACAACCACAGACACACACACACAGAGCCACACACAGAGAAACACACAGAGACACACACACACACACAGCCACACACAGAGCCACACACGCACACGCTGTGGATAATAAAAATATGTCATTAATTCAAAGTGGTCCTGCCCTTTGTCAACGGTCCATAGGCACCCACTCGTCTTTGATGGGTAAGGCATAAGGCGTTATTAATATATGAATTTGTATGAGTAGAGTTTCATATTTTATCTAGATAGTTGCCTCAATTATGAGTTACATGAAAGAAGTCTGGAGGTGTATTACCATTTTCTTGTCTGGGGACAAGAAAATGGTAATATGAAATTTCAATCATTCACTGAGTGTGTGCAGGCACACTTGAATAACAAAATACTTTACAAAGCCATGCAATGGGGTACCTAACCGCTATTTTTACCACCATAGTGCAAAGATCTGAATTAAGTCAGGATAACTCACAGCAATACATGGTATTGAGAGGACGAAGTGTGCTGGGCTTTCTCAGACAATTTTTCTTTATTATGAAAGGACATGAAGTTCATGCATTACCCTTGAAAAGAGTTGATGCTGTATATGATGCAAATTGTTGGAAGAAAAGCTATAACTGCTGATGGATGAACACGTGTGATGAGAGCAAGATATGTTTTCCTTCTCTCTCTGCAAAGAATTGTTATTGGATGCAGGAGAGATGTGTGAGATTGGACTAGGAGAGGATGGGGCCTAATGACTTGGGCGGTCGATCTCAAATCTGGGGAACCTGGTTCTAGTCTCTGCAAAGACGCTGAACATCCTGTGATTCTGGGCAAATCACTTAATCTCCCCGGGCCTAACAAAAATGATTGTGTCCTTGTCTAACAAAACTGGTGCTCATGTAAAGCGTTCTGATATGTAATACCTCGGGTCAAATTTGCACTATATAAAACTCCTGGTAAAAAGATCATGTGTCCTGCAATAATTCTTCTTCTTCTCTTCAGCTACATTGGTTTCCTCCTTAGCACTTTGGGGTAAACTTAGGATGGCTTAAAACCCTTAACTAGCATAACATCTTCACATAGACTGAGATTGCACTACTTCTTATCTTGGGGTAGGAATGCAGTTTCCTGAAGGGAGCTAAGATGGTAGTGATGTCCTGGACCCTATGACCATATATATGTTCAAGGATGGAGTACTGTTTTCTCCTTTTTCATAAGATTCTCACTGAGCCTAGTAGGAAAAATAGCCGAAAGAAGACCGATCACTTTGAACACTCGGACCAGCTTAGCACCCGGTGGGAGGCGACGTACAACTTGACTGATAATAAATTTTTGGGTGAAAATGCATGGGGAGCTAGTTTCTTTGGCAACTGGTTAGGGCTGTCGTGATGAGTTAACTAGTTAGGCTTGTTTGACAGACAGTTAATCGTCTTCCTCAAACTTTTCCCATGTGAGATGTTTTGCTCCTGTCCTATGTCATTCTTCTGAGTTTTTCTTAATCCAACTTTTGAAGGACCCAATTCAAGCAAAAGGTTGTTCAAAATAAATAGACCACACAGGAAAAGTCCATTAGCAAAGAGTGACAAAACCAAACAAGCCACTATGAAAGGGTTGGTGGCCAAGGGCCAGGGCTGTGAAAAGCTAAGGAGTGAAATGGACTGGAAAGCAGGAGACAAAGAGACGTGCAACTCTCAAGACTACATGCCTTGCCAGTGGAGGAGAGGGAAAAGCTTGCTTGAACAAACCATGGCAAAGAGAGAAATATTACAATTATTCCCCCACCCTCCCCAGAGGACTGTAAATTATTTTAGTTTTGTGAAGGACACATTTGGTGCACTTTCTGATTTATTTTCCCTTTAAATATGTGTGCCAAAAAAGACAGACAAATTACATAGGAGCACTAAACTGTGCTTTATTTTTGCAGAGAGCTGGCTAGGTCACAAGACTTCATTTAGAAATCTCTTCGTTTCGAGTTAAAGTATAACAAAACCAACAAGATTGATGTTTGACGTGATGAGGCCAGGGTACATGAAGCTACTATATCTTTTAAAAAAGAATGTTAGATGCTGTTAAAAGCTCCAGCATATTTATTTTAATTGACAACACGCAATCTATGTGTATCCTTGTGTAGCTCTGCCATTACAAAATGGCCTATACCATAGAGCCTTTCATTTTAGGTTTAAATCATTTTTATTGAGGTAGCACAAAGAAACAGAACATACATGGCTTATGAGATGCGGATCTGTAATGGCCACCAGCGTGCGTAAGGCTCGGAAGCCCTCCTGCTGACAGTCCAAAAGTAATCTGGCCAGCAGAGTTATACCGATATAGGCAGTGCTGCAATAAGGGAAGAAACCCCCTCCAGAACCCCCCCCCCCGAACCCCCAACTCCCCAGCCTCTCCCACCCCCCCTCCCTCAGTCCAGTGCTCAGGTCTATCTTACCCCGTTTCTCCCTGCCCCCACCTTGGATGGACATCCCGTTCTGAGCCTGTTTAGGAATCGGTCTAGTGAGCCGTAATAGGCGAAGATATCTCGGGCAGGTGATTTCCCTAAATTCAGTGGCCAACAGGGAGTGGAATGGCTGCCAAAGTTCATCAAACTGATCTACGTCTCCAGCCAAGGTGAGTGACAACTTCTCCATCCCCAGCACATGCCACAGCCTATGTAACAAACCCCGTAAGGGAAGGGACCGTAGTAGTGCACCAGCGTGTAAGGATATTCTGCACTGCGGAGCCCAGGGCGATAGCAATCTAACGACCCCTAACGGAGTGCAAGGGGTATGTCAATCCGTTAGGGAGCCCCAGTAGAATGTAGACAGGGAAGCAAGGCAGCTCGGTCTTAAAATGAGTGTCAATGTCATCTATCACCTATTTCCAGTAAGAGTGTAGAAGCGGGCAGTCCCACAAGATGGATCCCTTGTCTAGCCCCGGGGTGAAATCTGGGTTAAAGACCAGTGGTGTAAGTGGTGAAGGGAAGGTGGTGAGCTTGTGCATGGTGTTAGTAGCGTCCCACACCTTCAGGGGGACTCTCGTGACAAAGGAAGCCTACAACTTAGCGGGTCGGTGGGCTTTGTGTAGGAAGGGTATTTCCTGGAGTGGGCGCCCTGCCACCGCCTGGTCCTGGAAGAGCCAGTGTTTGTCCGATTCCCACTTGCTCCACTACACCAGGTAGCGTAGCTGTGCTGCCTGAAAGTATTTGCGCAGGTCCGGTATCCCCAGCCCCCCGGCCTCCGGAGCCAGAGTGGACAGTGTCCTCTTTAGTCTGGGCCTCCGGCCCTGCCAGATAAAGCGCGAAAGGTCTGCCTGCGTTTGTTGAATCCAGCCCACAGGGGGCTGTAGCGGGAGTGCTCTGAATAGATAGAGAATTTGGGGGAGGATGGTCATTTTGACTGCAGCAATTCTACCCAGCCAAGAAAGGGTGCCGCGCCTCCAATGTCTCAACTCCTCTGGTATCTTCCCGTGGAGTGTGGCGTAATTGGCCCTCACCATGGCCGGCAAGGTAGGGGCCAGCTGGATCCCAAGGTACGGCACGAGGTCGGACGAGCATTGTAGGGGGAAGAGGTCCTGTAAGTAAGTTTTGGTGGCAGGAGCTAGGGACAGATCCAGAACAACAGATTTATATAAGTTCATTTTGAAGCCCGCCACCCTTGCCAAGGTGTCTATCTCCGCGATGCAGGCCGGGAGGGCCGTTCGCGGATTCTCTAGTGACAGAATGACATCGTCCGCGTAGAGACTGATGGTGTGGGTGAAGCCACCAAACTTCACCCCTGTTGCCGCAGGGGTCTGGCGGATCCTCTGGGCGAATGGCTCCATATATAAGGCAAACAGTAGGGGCGACAGCGGGCACCCCTGTCTCGTGCCCCTCTCGATGGTGAAGCTCTGCGAGCTGCAACCGTTCACGCGCACCACTGCTGTGGGGAATTTGTAACAGTTAAATATGAGTGAGCAAAATTTTTCCCCAATACTGATTTTCGTCAGGACCCGTTCTAGGTATGTACCCGGTCAAACGCCTTTTCAGCATCGACCGCTAGCATCAACCTCTCCCCAGGGATTCAGGAGGCTTTTTCTATGAGGTGGACGATCCTTTTGGTGTTATCCACCGTTTTTCATCCATAAATAAGCCCCGCCTGGTCCGGATCCACAAGTCCCGGCAGGTGGGGGGCCAGTCGAGCCGCTAGGATCCCAGTATATAACTTAAGGTCCACATTCAGGAGCGATATCGGCCTGTAGGAGCCGGACTTGGTCAAATCCTTTCCCGGCTTGGGGATGACCGTAAGAGATGCCCGCAGAAGATCAGGTGGAATGGCGCCTGGTGCAGAAAAGGAATTGAACAGGCAAGTGAGGATCGGTGCCAGCGTCGTGCAAAATGTTTTGTAAAAGAGGGACGTGTAGCCGTCTGGCCCTGGGGCTTTCCCATGTTTGAGTTTGGCAATGGCGGAGATCACTTCCTCAATGCGGATATCTCTGTCTAGGTAGTCCGCCTGTGAGGGAGTCAGGGAAGGGAGAGCAACCGAGTCTAGGTATTCCGCTGCTGATTGGTCGTCCAAAGGGCTACCCGTGTAGAGAGCTGCATAGAAGCTGCGGAAGGTGTCCGCGATTTGGGTATCCTCCGTGATCATGGCCCCGTCAGACCCAGAGAGTTGTTTCACCAATTGCCGTTGGTGTGCAACCCGAAGCCATTTGCCAGGAGACGGCCACACTGGATTGTGGTAGAGACTGGCGCATAGTCCGACAGGGAAATAGCTCCTATCTCCGTCGTGGTAGCTAAGGCGCACACAGGCCCGTGACCAGTAAATGGTCCAACCTGGCATACGTTTTATGCGCATTGGAGTAGTACGAATATTCCCTATCCCCGGGGGTGTGTACGGTGCCAGAGATCGTGAAGATCCAGTTCTGCCATCCGGTCCCTACACCCGAACGAAAACGCTCCCGTTTGAGGGGTGCTGAGGTTCCGTGACAATTGTAAGTGGTGCTTTCGACTCGCACGAATATGGTCGAGTCTGGTATCTATGAACCGCAAATGACGAGTTTAGTAAGTGTGCTCAGTTTCGCTGTGCTAGCTTAAACCGTTCGTTTGTTATGTGGGTTTTTCATCTGTACCCACGGGTTCCATCTTAGATACGGCATCCATTTTGTCTCTTGCCCTCAAGTAGCCAGCGAACGGACGTTGTCCGCTTCGCGACCCTGGGACTCCCAAGATATTTGCGGAAGACACATGTTCTTTGTAAATGTCTTTATGACGAGGGGGATGCTACTGTAAGGCAGATGACGCCGCTTGAGGCTCATCTTGCCGCACGGGCTTATTGTCTCAGCCGTGCATCTCATTAGGCACGTCCCTTTGATGCCTGCGTCTCGTGTTTCCCGTTACCTCCCCTTTTACACCCTTTCTGATCTCCCCACTGTCTCCGTCTTCCTCTACACCTGTCCTTGTTCCAATTTCGATCTGTTTTACTGCTGATTGGAATTTGCTAATGGTGGGAAGATGGGTTTTTACAGTTGGAAACCGCCAAATGTTTCCGCACTTATGTTCCGGACCTTATGTGTTTCAAAGTGACCAAAGCGACCCCTCTGGGGGATAACTGTGAGAACCGGGTTGTAAACTTTTGTGTACAATGTTATCTTATGGGTAAAAACTGTATAAAAGGAGCGATCTACAGAACCAATTTGAAGCAGTCTCCCCAAGTTGCACGCTGTGTACTTGTCGTGATCTCTGTGTTCCCTGCAGCAAATAAAACTTGAATCTTTGACGCCGAAGGAAGTGTCCCGTGTCTCTGTGACTTGTACGCCGGAGCAGGTTACCCACGAAGGTTTCAGGTGTTGTGCCCTGGCACCGCTGGGTCTTACAGAACCCAGTCCTTCAGTTGGCGCCCAACGTGGGGCTGCATCAGTGGTACCGGTCCAAGCCCGACGATCGTGAGGAACTTCGTGTGAAATCTCCGAGGGAAGGTGCACTCCGCTTCATCGATCCTGTTGTCGAAATAAGTGGCCCGAAGACTTTTCCCGCGAAGATTCCCGCCTCCGGACGGCTGCGACGGACTGCTGCCCTGACTGTAGACCTGTTTTGGCGCCTGGCGTAGACCTTGGTATAGCGAGACGATTGACGGGCCTTCCTGGTGACGCCATCGATTTTTGAGTTAAGTATTTGTGGGTCGCTCCCATAGCTCTTGGTTGTTGACACTTTAGCGAGTGTTTTTGTTGTACACGCTGTGTAAGTGTTTTTGTCGGTGACACTTTGCTGGCGTACTTTGTTGTGTTGTTTGACGACTGCAGCCGCCAAAGACCGAGGGTTTTGTTCTTTGCTGGGACTTGGTAAATCCCGTAACCCTTGAAGTTTGTGAAACTCGGCTAGTGTGCAAGATGCCTGGTCGCAGTACTTTGTTTAGTTGTTTCAGACCTTGTGGTGCGGATTCCCTGCTGGAGGACTCGTGTCCGATACCTCCGGTTGGAACTCCTACTTATGATCTATATAGCAAACATGGGCTAGGCCCAATTACCTTTAACGATTATTGGATTAAATATACGAAGAAAGACGGCGACCTTCGTTGGCCACCTCACGGTAGCTTCGAGGCGTCAATCTTAGATAATCTAGAAATGAAGTTGTTCGAACGAAAATCAAGGCCGGCCATGTTTGATGCCTTTCGGTTGTGGCGCAAAGAAGCCCGACAGAAAGAAATCAGACAGAATAAACGTAGTCAGCGAGATAATGTTGCTACCATAGTGAAGAAAGCTGAGCAGTTTCAGCGTGATAAGGAGGATAAGGATAAGGAAGTGTTTGAGAGACTACAGCGTATGACCATAGATAAATGTTATCCTGCTTTGCCTACGGAGTCGGACAAGAAGGAAGAGGTAGTTGAGGATCCTTTAATGTCCTATCTTATGAAGTCGCCACCTCCGTACGTACAGGGTACCGCAGCTCCTGTGGTCCCTGCCGTACCTGTCCTTCCACCTATTCCTCCTCCACTTGTTCCTCAACCTGCACCCGTTCTTCCGACTGTTCCTGCTCCTTTGTCTGTTTCTATTCCTACTGCTCCTCCGCTTCCTCATACTCCTGCTCCCGCTACTGCTCCTGTTTTGTTAACCCCGGTTGTTGCTACTGTTTCTACCCCTTCTCTTGTTAGTCCTGTGTCTTATTCTTCTCCCTCTACTCGTAGTCGTAATTCTCCTCTTGCAGCCAGTTTCTTTCAGTCGCTTGGGCCTGTTCATGGGTCTGCTAGCTCCGATGGTCCTCAGAGACGTAGTCAGCTTCCTGGAAACAGAGAACGCGTTGCGCTATATAATATGGCGATGGGTTGGATGGTAAATCCACAGAGAAATCCACCACGTGTTGTCCTTGAAACGTTTTGTCAATTCAATATACCAACCCAGAGATACGTGTTTGATGAAATGTGTAAGTTCCTTCATGATCAGATAGCGGCCGATGCGCCTGACGAGGTGCTGACCGCCCTGTCTGAGCTTCGGCTTCAGTTCGCAACTGGACTGATAGTAGATACCAATGTCCGACGTGCTATCGAGCGGTTACTATCTTTTCGTCCCGCTCCGATACCTTATGCATTGTTTGTTGAGGATATTGAGAAACAACCAGATGAATCTGGTCAATATCCCATGCGAGAAGTTCCACCGGTTTGGATGCCAGGTAACCCTCAAGCTGCCCCTCCGGTTCCACCGTACTTCCAGAGAGTATGGATACATCTCCCGTGGAAAAGATCGGAAGTGTTACAGGTGAAGCAATCATTGCCTGACCCTCGCAAAAATCCTGCAGGGTATTACAAAGAATTATCGCAGCTTGTAGATGCTACGATTATGAATCTTGCCGATATCGACATGTTGTTTGGCAATGTCGTACCGCAACCGGTATGGGCTAAGATTCGCCAGCAAGATCATGCAAATGAATTAGGTGGTGATTGGGCGGCCATCTTGGCGGCAGATGCTTTACAAACTGGTGGAGCTAAACCTGAACAGTTGATTGCTGCCCTTCCCCAAAGAATTATTACGTTAATGAAAACTCTTATGCCAGCTATGAAGGTAAATTGGGACAAATTGTCAGCTTGCAAACAAAAGAAAGATGAGAGTGTTTCCGACTTCTTTACGAGGTTTGAGGAAGCATTCATTGACCATAGTGGTCAGGATATGGGTACCGAGGGTGGACAGAGGTTGTTTGTGGATAAATTTGTTTCAAATTTATTGCCCGACTTGAGCAATAAATTGAGAAATTCGGAAAGTGCATGGGCCGTTTCCACCTCAGCTCAGATATTGGCTATGGCACAATATTATGAGAATAGAGAGAAAGAAGAGACTGACCGTGCTGACAAAAAGACGAAAGAGTTGAAAACTAAAGTGTTGTTGCAACAAGCGTATCCTCCGCGGTCAAATCAGAACAATTCACAACAGAATCGATCGCAGTCGCAATCGAATCGGTCACAGTCGCGTAATGATTCCTCCTCCCAAAGATCATCGTTAGGGTACAATCAATGTGCTTATTGTAGACAGGAGGGACACATTAAATTTGATTGTCCCGTTTTGAATGAACGTAATAGTGGTAATTCATCTAAAGGAGGTCGTGGTGGTTCGCAACAGGCGTCACGTGGTAGAGGTCGTGGTGCTCAGAATGATCGCTCAGAGAACTCATCTAATTCTAATAACTGTTTTGACCAACGTGGATCATCGCAAGGACGATCTGCGCAGTACAATGTAGACGATTATTATGTCGATCAGGGAACTGATGACAGTAATTACTAGGACAGCCAAAGACAAGGAGAGGGAGTGGTATCAGTTCCGGTTGATCAGAGAGGGCCTTACGTCGCAGTTGCTACATCGGGCGTCGTTGAGCCTTTTCTGTTGGACACTGGTGCAGCGAAAAGTTCTATCATGCATTCGAAACTCCCTGGCGCACCTTTGTCTGGCTTAACAAATGTTTCCGTTGGATTTTCTGGCGCCCCTGTTAGCAATCCAGTTTCACGCCCTTTGCCCCTTCAAATTGGGCCACGTGAGCTAGAAGCTCCGTTGATTCTAACCACGGGTTGTGGCGAGAATCTTTTGGGCCTGGATTTGCTTAAACGTTTGTATGCAACTTTATACTGTTCTCCTGCGGGTGTAAAGCTTACGTTAGGAGAGAGGGTTGTCTCTCCTATGTACTTGTCTCTTGATAAGCTCCCACCGGAATTGAGTTCTCTTCCTGCGTCTTTGTGGGCGACGGGTCCAAATGACGTGGGCCTACTTGATATCTCCCCTTATGTTGTTCAGTTGAAATCTAATGTGCGATTGCCACGTATTCCCCAGTATCGTATCTCCCTTGATGGTGAACGAGCACTGTTGGCGATCATCTATGATTTGATCGAGAAAGATGTTATTGAGGAGACTCGGGGAAACGTGTGCAATAGTCCTGTGTTGCCCATTCTTAAACGCACAGATCCTACGAAACCGCCTGTTTATCGTTTTGTTATCGATTTACGGGAAGTGAATAAAATTGTGGTTCCTCAATTCCCTGTTGTGCCTGACATTACGGCGCTCCTGACTCTGATTCCAGCTACTGCGTCATGGTTTTCGGTGATTGATTTGAAAAATGCGTTTTTCAGCATCCCGATTGCCGAAGAGAGCAGGGACCTTTTCGGTTTCTCTCTTGGTGGACGCAGCTTCCGGTTCAAACGCGCTCCTCAGGGCTACTGTGAAAGTCCATCGATTTACAGTCAAGCCTTGAAGGGTCAACTGGATGCGTTTCGGTTGCCGGTTGGTGCGGCTTTGATCCAATATGTTGATGACTTATTGGTGGCCGCTGATACTCAGGACATTTGTAAAATAGCTACGGTGTCATTGCTGCAACATCTCTGTGAGCTAAATCATAAGGTGTCCCCTTCTAAACTCCAATATTGTTGTCAAGAAGTAACCTATCTAGGTCACTTATTGTCAAAGGAGGGAAGGAGGTTGACCCCAGAAAGAATTGCAGCGATTGCGCGAATGGCGGTGCCTAAAACCCAAAGAGATGTGCGTGCCTTTCTAGGTATCACGTCGTACTGCAGGCAATGGATTCCAAATTTTTCATTGCTAGCGAAACCATTGGTGGCTCTTACGTGCAAGGATGTTCCAACTCCTTTACCATGGACGGAAGAATGTCAGAAAAGTTTTTCTGAACTACGTGATTCATTGTGTTCGGTTCCTGTGTTAGGTACTCCTGACTATAGCAAGCCGTTTACGCTATATGTTCACGAGAGGGAAGGTTGTGCTTTGAGTGTTTTAACGCAACCTTTTGGTGGTAAGCAACGTCCATGTGCATATTTTTCCTCGACCTTGGACCCAGTAGCTAGAGCATTGCCGAGTTGCTTGAGAGCAACAGCGGCAGCTGCGGTCTCCATCCGACAATCAGCAGGATTGGTCATGGATAATATGCTTACGGTGATGGTTCCGCATGCAGTCGATACTCTGTTGAATCGTACGAAGACCCAGCACTTGACGAGTGCGAGGTTGTCTGGGTATGAATTGACGTTATTGGCAAGCCATATTCAGATAAAACGTTGTAATGTCCTAAATCCGGCAACTTTGTTACCAATTAGCGCAGAGTCAGATGAAGTAGCAGAACATGACTGCTACTTGAGGACTGAAGAAGAAACGAAAGGTCGAGTGGACCTTAAAAACACCCCATTGGAAGATCCGGATGGCACTCTGTATGTGGATGGGTCATGTTTTAAGTTGCCGAATGGCGATGTGACTACTGCTTATGCTGTTGTAACATTGAATACTGTTGTTGAAACTGCAAGATTGAATCAGAATTCTGCCCAAGCTGCGGAATTGATTGCTCTCACTAGAGCATGTGTGTTAGCAAAAGGTAAACGTGTGAATGTGTACACCGATAGCCAATACGCTTTTGGTGTAGCACATAGTTTTGGACGATTGTGGCGAGAGAGAGGTTTCTTGACGTCGCACGGTACGAAGATTCAGCATGGCCAGCTTGTGAACGATCTTTTGGATGCATTGACTTTGCCTACGCAAGTCGCGATTGTTAAGTGTAGTGCGCATCGTAAAGTCACGGATGATGTTGGTCGTGGTAACGCGTTTGCAGATGAGATTGCTAAGGAGACTGCCCGGAACCTTAGCACTCGGATGTATGTGACGAGTTTGGTTAGGTGGCCTACTGAATCGAGTATGTGTGAAGACACCATTGAAAGTGTGAAAGAAATTCAGAATGAGGCCACTGAGACTGAAAAGGTGAAGTGGAAAGAAAGTATGGGAAAGTTGGATGCGAGTGGTTGTTGGATTGATTTGTCAGATCAGAAAAGATGGTTGTTGCCTGACGCGTATGTACTGGCCGTTGTGACAATGGCACATGGGTTAGCACATATTAGCGCGAAAGGTATTTGTAAATTGTTGTCGCCTGTGTGGAAGAATGATGGAATTACGAAATGTGCTGAACGATTGGTGAAGAATTGTATGGTGTGTATGATGTACAATCCTGGGAAAGGAACCCCAACTCCTCCTGGCAGTTTTGCTCCCCCTTCGTATCCCTTTGAGGTGATTCAATTGGACTTCATCCATATGGAGAGATGCAATAACCTGAAATACGTTTTGGTTGTGGTTTGCGCATTCTCCCGATGGATCGAGGCCTATCCCCTCAAAGACAATACTGCTTTGTCTACTGCGAAAATCCTACTGAAGGAATATTTTCCTCGGTATGGAATGCCTAGAGTCGTGTGGTCAGATAACGGAAGTGAGTTTGTTGGAAGTGTGATGAAGAGTGTGTGTAAGGGCCTTGGAATAAATCAAAAGTTCCACAGCGCCAATCATCCCCAGTCAGCTGGGTTGGTTGAAGGGTACAACGGCACCCTTAAACTAAAGCTAGCGAAGATTCAGGCTACGACTGGTCTTTCGTGGCCTGACGCTTTGCCCTTAGCATTACTGTCAACTAGGGCGACTGTACACTCCCGAATAGGGCTTAGTCCCTACGAAATAGTGTTCGGCCGTCCTGCGAATGTGTGGGGGGTTCCTAGGCCAGGAATATTCTCTGATCTTGAGTATCCAATGCTGATTGACTATTTACATGACTTGACTGCTAAACTAAGGTTAATTCACCAACAGGTTTACGACGCATTGCCGACGCAGACAGAGGGTCCAGGCCACCAGCTCCAGCCCGGAGACTGGGTGGTAACACGCAACTTTTCACGAAAGAACAATCTGGACCCCAGGTTTACCGGACCTTACCAGGTGCTCCTGGCCACGAGGACTGCCGTTCGTCTTGAGGGGCGCAAGAATTGGGTGCACGCTACGCACACCAAGCGAGTCCCTATCCCTTTGCCGGCAGACCCGTGGGTAAGGAAAGGCATTGCGTCAACAGAAACAGAAACATTGCCGGCGTTTGTGCCTTTTAGCGACGCACAGCTTGTTGGAGAATCCTCAGCGCAGCGGAAAGACACTGTTGAACAATTGGCAGAGGAAAACTCAAGCCCAGAGCAATCGACTGATCAGCAGGACGCTGTCTCTTCAACGGATCCTTTGTTCGACGAGCAGACACGTCCCGGGAAACACCGATATTCTTTGCGATCTCGCACTAAGGACAAATAAAATTTTTGCTTTGCTGAAATTGAAAACTGCATTATCCCCGTTTCCCGTGATCAGTTTTGAACATTCGTATCATTGTAATTTTTTTTGTATATATCTATATATTGAGCTTCCTCCTTGTATCTTTTTTACTCCCACAGCTGAGAGACATTGTGCTTATACATACATATTGTGTATTGAAGGCCGTAGGGCCGCGCGCGTACTTCCTTCTGGATAGTAGGTCTTGACGCTAGGTTAAAGGCCGTCGGTTCCTAGGAACTCCTAGGGATTGACTATTGCTACACAGAACGAAGTGCGTCAAGAAACGTTGCGGACGGTCGTAGGGAATGGCATTCTCGAAGCTGAATGATTTGGAAGGAGCTCAGGCTCATCGATTCAAGCTGCAGCAACTCAGTCGTACCAAATGTTTTATATTTCAATTGTTTATATTGTTTTTGACTGCTTCTGCATTATTGGCGGGTGGGGTGTACTATACGATGTCTTACTTCTTACCTGCTACACCTACTCCTACCCCTTACCCTAATCTCACCTCTACTGCTTCTCCCCATTCCTTTCACATGTTACCGGAACACGAGCAGGCTAGACGTGTAGAATTTTGCAACAATTCCTTTATTCAGCTCCTTCATCAGCATCAGTTAGTGGTTAACACTACTAATTGTTGGGTGTGTGGGTTGATGCCACATACTACGGATAAGGGAATTCCATATCTGGTGTTACCGTATAGTTCCCAAGGGTCAGCTCGAGCATTCCAAACAATGTTTCGAAGCGCACTGGGTTTCCACCCCATTCGAGAACCACGTTCCCCCTACTCTGGTCCTACCTCGTATCAGAAGCCTTTGTCAATAGCCATAGAGGATCTAGATAGCGATATCTATGATCCTTCGCTTATCCCTGAAGAAGAGGTACGAGCCTATAGGGTCCTAAGTAGAGGTGAATATAGTGTGTTCACTAGCGAAAAGCAGCTTAAAAGCTCGCCTCCAATATGGGTCGTACCCCACACTGGTAATTTTTGTCTTATGGGTCGTGGCCGAAGATCGCAAGCCCGACTTGGAGCAAGTGCTTGCACCGAAAATTACATTCTGCCAATGTTCTCGTCCCCTGTGTTTCTGGCTGCCAAGGGTACATACTTTATCTGTTATGATCGTGCATATGCATGGTTGCCCGCTGACTTCATGGGCTCATGCTTCATTGCAAATCTGTCGCCTCCGACGTTCACTGTAGATGCCGATTATCACAAGACTAGAGTTGTGCGAGGCGTAATTAGCGAAGAGGATACTGCCGGTCAAGAGGCAGGAGACTTTTTCAAGGGTTTCCTCCCGTTTTGGGGACCTATGGTTAACAGTAGGAACCTGAGACAGTTGACTCGAGTGGTAGAATCGACAGCTAATATTACTGCCAGTGCCCTTGGTAATATTACCACAGAACTTCAGGCGGAGAGACTTATGACGTTACAAAACCGTATGGTTTTAGATGTCATTTTAGCAGATCGCGGTGGGGTATGTAAGGTGATCCATTCGAGCTGCTGCATTTTCATTCCAGATAATGCTCCAACTGTCTATCAAGCCATCTCGAGGTTGCATAAGATCTCCGAATCCATACACGTGGATGTAGGGGATTGGACGCTGCTAGGATGGTTTTGGGGCCTGATGTCGACTTGGGGTTGGAAAATTCTGATGATCATTGGGGTTGTGGTAGTGTTCCTGTTCACGTGTTGCCTTTGTGTGCAGTGTGGTCCTGCCTTATGTGGCCTTTGTGCTACAACGTGTATGAGACAACCATCTGTTACCAAGGGGACTCGATTGGACAGAGCTATGCTACAGCAACATCTCGATGGTCTGATGAATATCGAATATGATTCCGACTAGTGCTTGCCTACATGAGGGCAAAAGGAGCGTCTGAGGTTCCGTGACAATTGTAAGTGGTGCTTTCGACTCGCACGAATATGGTCGAGTCTGGTATCTATGAACCGCAAATGACGAGTTTAGTAAGTGTGCGCAGTTTCGCTGTGCTAGCTTAAACCGTTCGTTTGTTATGTGGGTTTTTCATCTGTACCCACGGGTTCCATCTTAGATACGGCATCCATTTTGTCTCTTGCCCTCAAGTAGCCAGCGAACGGACGTTGTCCGCTTCGCGACCCTGGGACTCCCAAGATATTTGCGGAAGACACATGTTCTTTGTAAATGTCTTTATGACGAGGGGGATGCTACTGTAAGGCAGATGACGCCGCTTGAGGCTCATCTTGCCGCACGGGCTTATTGTCTCAGCCGTGCATCTCATTAGGCACGTCCCTTTGATGCCTGCGTCTCGTGTTTCCCGTTACCTCCCCTTTTACACCCTTTCTGATCTCCCCACTGTCTCCGTCTTCCTCTACACCTGTCCTTGTTCCAATTTCGATCTGTTTTACTGCTGATTGGAATTTGCTAATGGTGGGAAGATGGGTTTTTACAGTTGGAAACCGCCAAATGTTTCCGCACTTATGTTCCGGACCTTATGTGTTTCAAAGTGACCAAAGCGACCCCTCTGGGGGATAACTGTGAGAACCGGGTTGTAAACTTTTGTGTACAATGTTATCTTATGGGTAAAAACTGTATAAAAGGAGCGATCTACAGAACCAATTTGAAGCAGTCTCCCCAAGTTGCACGCTGTGTACTTGTCGTGATCTCTGTGTTCCCTGCAGCAAATAAACCTTGAATCTTTGACGCCGAAGGAAGTGTCCCGTGTCTCTGTGACTTGTACGCCGGAGCAGGTTACCCACGAAGGTTTCAGGTGTTGTGCCCTGGCACCGCTGGGTCTTACAGAACCCAGTCCTTCAGTGCTCTGGGCGGACCTGTCCAGGGCTTCGTCAAAGACCATGTTGAAGTCCCCCCCAAGTACGATATGTCTATCTGATGTGCATGTAACGCCAGTCAGGGCCGAATGTAAAAAGTGCTCCTGGTTCTCATTAGGGCTATATAGGGACCCAACCGTAAACGTGAGGCCCCCTTTCCTAAATCGGTATGCCAGCAGCCTCCTCCTTTGTTCTGCGCATTTGTGTAGAACCTCCCCCTTAATGTGCCGTGCCACCAGAATCGCCACCCCTGCGGTCTTATTGTTGCCAGAAGAAAAGAATTGGGTCGGGAATTTGTGTGAGCGGAGTCGGTGGCAGTCGCGGGATAGCAGACGAGTTTCTTGTAATAAGCAAATGTCTGCCTGAGTGCTTTCTAAGTGGGACAGTATCGCGCGCCATTTTACTGGGTTATTTAAGCCCTGGACATTAAGGGTCAAAATCTTAAAGGTTGTAGTTGGCATGTGTGACAGTGGAGTTTAAAACGCTGTTCCCCCGTCTGGGCGGGGCTCGGTGTGGAGTTGTATCCCAGGGACCTGAGACCTGCATAGTCCACTGGATGATCCACCCCCTCCCCTGACCCCCCCCTAGCACCCCTGGTACCCACCCTAACCCCAACTTCAGAAACCTCAGCCATTTCCCCCAACACCAACCCCCATCCCCCCACCCCCACCCCAACTTGAAAACCCCAAATGCAAACCATAGTCTTGGGCCTGTCAGAACGAAGTTCAGGTCCGTAGTGTGTCATCATGTAGGGAAGCGTGGCAGTGGCAACCCCTCTGGTCCGTGTTCCGTGGCAACCAACGTGGCCCCCTGCCCATCACCCTCCCAGCCCGTGGTCGTATGATATGCTATAAATGACCCCCTCAAGGGGTGTAGAATGCAGTCAGAGGATGATGTTTCCTTGGCCACCTCTGCGACGGCCGCTGCTCTCTCCTGTGTTATGGTGTGGGCTTCGGGTTTCAGGCGGTGCGTCGGGGACTGTCTTTGACCCACGGTTTGCCAGCCTCCTCCAGAGGGCCCCTGCGATGATCTCACCAGTGGTGCATTCTCCTCCAGTTCAATCCCCAGTAACGCACAAATGTCTTTGAGCGAGTGCATCTGTTGCAACGCTCCATTCCACTTAATTATCAGACGGAATGAGTGTCCCCAAGAATATGGAATCTCCTGTTGCCGTAGAAAATCAGGCGCCACTTTGAATGCCTTCCTTTTTTGTAGCGTGATGGCTGAGAGGTCCTGATACAGGGCGACAGGATGGCCCTGAAACTGGAGGGGCTGTGCTCGCCTGGCCTCCCTAAGTATCCTCTCCTTGAGCGGGAAGTCAGGGAGGAAGGCTAACATGTCCGGAGGTGGGGCAGCAGCGCGTCTGGGGAGCCCCACTCTATGTGCCCTGTTGATCCGAATGACGAAGTCAGCAGGCTCCCCCAAGATGCTCCGGAAGAGGTCCTGCAGGTAGCCAGCCACATCGCACCCTTCTGTTTTCAGAGGGACCCCCCGGACCCGTATGTTGTTGCGACGGGACCTGTTTATCAGGTCCTCTGTGTGGGCCTGAAGGTCCAGCTGCTGATCCGTGAGCCTCAGAACCTCCTGCTGGAGCTGTTCGCTCCTCGCCTGGTCAGCCTCCTCAATGGTGACCACTCGCTCCCCAAGCCCCTCCACATCTCTCCTGAGCTCTCTGACCTCTCCGGCCACATCTTGGTTCAGGGACTTGAAGTCATCTCGAAGTGAGTTGAACAAGGTCTCCAAAAAGGACCTGGTGATGGGTGCGTTGTTCCCGGAGGGCGCCGGTGGTGCCTTTATGGTTTCGGGGGAAGGTGGCTCTTTGCCAGTCTTGGGTTGGGTTTTTGAAAGCAGCTCCGGGAGAGTCTGAGTCCCTCCCCCAACCCCCCCCCTCCCCCCCGAGGCCCGCCATTTCTTGTTAAGCCGCTGGGCTGAATCTCCACACCAGCTTCTAGGAATGACAGGATGGACTATCTAGGCCTGGGGTTCTCAAGCGTGTCCGTGGTCTGCGGTGCTGCGGGCTATTGACTCCGCCGTCCTGACCTCCAGGCCCCCGTTAGGGAGCGGGCCGGTAAACCCCCAACTCAAGAAGGGCCCGCACCTCGCTCCTCGTCCTCTGGGCAGGGGGTATCAACTGCCGTGTAGGGGCCTGTCAGAGAGCCAGTACTCAGGGCTCGCCCTAGTGAGGCCCGTGGTAGATCTAAGGGTCGCGTCCGGATGGGCGATCGTAGCGTCCCAATCTCGCTACAGGCGTGGTCCCCTAGATGGGCTCTCGGTATCTCTGGAAGTGTAGGAAATGGGTGAGGTCCTGGCAAACGGTGATCCCGGTGCAGATAGAGTCAGGTACTCGGCCCCACTCCGTCGATCGCGGCTAGGCCCAACAACGGGGGCTCGAGTATGCCCCCCGAGCTGTGCGCCCCCAGCCGCCCTGCGGCGCTCTCCTCATTTCTATCACCGCTGTCACCCAGGCCGCCCCTCGTGCTCTGCCCGGCGACGTCTGGAGCTCTGTGGCGTCGTGATGCTGGCCCCGATCTGTTGAAGGGCGCATGTCTCGGGGTCTCCACTGTCCCGCCAACCCCAGGCAGCTCCGCTGCGCACCGACAGCCACTCCGCGCTCACAGCGACGTCCAAGCCGGTACCCTCCGGCTCCTTCCTCCTGCTGCCCCCACTCCGCCGTAGCAGGTTGTGGTGACACTGGGGCAGCGGTGCACTTCGGGGCTCCGCTCCTCCGCTCGGGGTGTAAACCGGTAGGGCAGCGGCGCAGGTCTCTGCAGGATACTTCTCACAGGCCCGAAGCCGGGGCCTCGAGTTTCGCAACTCCCAGCCGGCAGCGCCTCACACCGCCGGGAGTATGATGGAAACAGCATTGTGTGTCCAGCACAGCTTCCCCATCCAGTGCACAGCTCCAACAGGCTGCTGTACTGGTCCGGACGACCACAGGAGGGTCCAGGCAGCAGTTGGAGGTCGGATTGAGCCAGTCACCACTTCAGACTGGCTGCCATTTCCCCAGTCGCGGCCCAAAGGTACCTGGGGCTCGGGGGGTCAATAATGCCGTTTAAGGGGCTATAAGAGGGATCGGGGCAGGGCAGGAAGCCACTGAAGTCTGCGTCCGATCAGGTCGCCATCTTGGCCACGCCCCCAAGCCTTTCATTTTAAAGACTGTAGTGGACAGCAAGACTATTGAATAAGGTTTGTGTGGCTGACCTGTACCTGTGATTCAATCACAGCGCAGGAGTGCCCCGTGTACCTCTGGAAAGTTAAGCCCAGTGGCATTTTTGTGCAAATATCTACTTAGCTATCATAATATTGGACTGTTTTATATCACACATTTCACAGCATTTTCTTCTGTTGCATAGCACTGTAAGTGATAAGTGTTAATATTATGGTACTCAATGTATTGACCTCTTAAGAATGAGGTCTGGGTTTGACCCAGCCAGGTTACGAACTTTATCTCTATAGAGCACAGAGGCAAACCATGAACTCACCCATTCGTCCTCCTTGATTGGTATTGATATGATATAAGACGCATGTAAGAACTCTCAGTCTGTTGCGACAGAAAAACTGTACTTGTGTGATGTAAGGGATGACACAATATGTAAAGACAATGCTCTGTTCTCTGAAAGCGCCAGAGCCATTAGCGCTGAACATGACCCAATGTAACATGATGGGTCCTAGCGCACAGACTGCGGTGACAGTGTGGCCGAAGAAGAGCTATGGAGTTCCCTCACATGTGATCTCACGGCGTGAATTGCTCTGGTTGTTCTCTCTTTGTGATATTTTGGCAAAACATCCATGAAATGCTGATCAGTTTGTGTTGTCTTATCTTTAAAATGGGAACTTTAGTGGTAGTTTTAAGCAAGCCCGAGCCATTATTCATCATTGACCATTGTGAAGGAGCAGTGAGAGAGTCAGTGAGGGTTGTGTGACGTTTCAGTGAGGTACAGAGCTCTGTCCATGTGTCAATAAAGAGGCAGTCATTGTGGCCTTTTGGTGATATTTGGCATCATCTATCAGTGGTGACCTACAGCTGTTTGCTACCTACCCGCACCTTATGCAAGAGCTCCCGCCACTGATCAAGTGGTTATGAAGTGGGTAGTATTTGTGTGTGTGTGTGTGTGAGTGCACACTCTCAGCTAGATTCATGAAGCATTTTTGCGGGCGCAAACGGTGCGAATCGCAGAATTCGGCCGTTTGCACCCACAAAAATGGCATTTGAAATTCATCATTGTGTCATGTACTCGCAATTTGAGAAATCGCAAAAAATTGCGCTTTCTCAAATTGCGATCGCATTTAAGGAATCTCAATTTGAGATTCCTTAAATGCTATTCATGACCCAATAAAAGTTTGCGAATTCGCTATTTTTTCCCGCTATTTACCGCGAAGTCAGACTTCGTGGTAAATAGTGAAAGCTGAGAAAATGCACTTTTGTGCATTTTTCTCAGTTGTATGTTACACACACACACATGTCCTTTGGACATGTGTGTGCGCAACATGAGTCTAATTTACATTTCAGGGGTGCTACAGGGTGTCCCGTGGACACCCCTAGCACCCTTGAAATCGCATCCTTATAGCCTTTAGGCCCATAGGATTGAATATGGAGTTATTCCTTATTTGCGATTAGCAATTTGCTAATCGCAAATAAGGAATGTGTAGGAATCGCAATTTCTTTTGCGATTCCTACATGAATCCCGTTTTGCGAGTCTGTAATAGCGATTCCTTATTATTCGCTATTACAGACTCGCAAAACATGCCGATGATGAATCAGGCTGAGACTCTATGTGCGTTCCTGTTTGTGCTGGAAGGATTGGTGCGAAAGAGGAATCAGGGATCATGAATGAAAGTGAGCTGAGTAGAGGAAGTGTTATGATTGTGCTGTGGGAAAGGGAGGAAGTTTAAGGTGAAATGGGAGAGGTAAGTGTGTTTATGTAAAACATACATCTGAAGGATGGAAGGCTTTGTAAAAGAAGGGTGACGGTTCGATATGGATGGCGGGTACACATATAGTAATGTTATAAAGATAAAATTGTGAAATTATGTCCTTAGGGATGGGTGTGCACATAGCAGTGTGCATCAGTGAATGGCATGAGCCATTGTTAGTTGCTGTGAGTATAGTGAATGAAGGGCACTGGCAAGTTATATGTAGCACATAGAAAGCTGTGAGATTTAAGAAGATGGAAGATGCACGCCCTGACACAATGAGGATATTGAGAACAGTGAAGCAAGGTGTGCGGGGACGGGGGGACGTGCACTGGGAGAAATGCCTGTGACAAGGTAGGGTGGCAAATGAGGTTTTTGTGAACAAAGGAGATGAGAAGATCTAAGCACAGGTGAAAGGCGAGTGTACACTTGTGCCTTGCTAAGTAAAGAAAGGGAAGCAGTGATAGAGAGTGATGGTTAATCGTGTACTGGTGAAAGATAAGAAGGAACTCAGCAATGTGTGAGAAAAGAGCACAGGAGAGTAATTTTAAATTATTTGAAGAATAATGAGTGAAGTAGGTGGTCAAGCACATAGCAGGGAAATCCCTGTGAGGTGGCAGTTCTCCAGAAAGCAGTATTTTGTAAGATGTAAGTGAACCCGAGGGCAGTAAGTGGCAGAAAGGGAGAAATTAAGAATTAATAAAGATAAGAAAAATAGACTCAGACAGAATTTATGTCAGGTAAAGAGTGTATAGTAAAGGTGCAGCAGGGTAAAAATGGCACAAACTTAACAGATGACAATGAGTGTGAGATTCAAGTGAAAATCGGCAGGGAGCTTGAGGTAAACCTATATTAGGAGAAGTTAGGGTTGGAAGAAGGAGCTCTGGGGCACTGAATTGCTAAGTGTGATTATAGGTACAATGAGTGTGAAGCAAAATTGTAGATGAGCTGTAGAAAATAATCAATGAAGACTGGCAGAGTGAATGAAGCACAAACCTACAGGTGAGACACGCAGGTGAGTAGTAGACGAAAGTGGCGCCAACATGAAGAAGCTACTAGCATGAAGTGAGGGTGTGCAATGCGTGCAATATAAATATGAGAAGTCCCCGGGGGCCTCCATCGCATAAGAAGGAACAGTGTAATTGGGAAAGGAGCAGCGTGTGAGGCAAAGCTGACATCAAGGCCAGGCTATCAGCAGCTGTGGAGGATGACGGGGCACGTGTAATCAAGGCCGTTAACATACATGAAAGAAACGAAGCCAAGAGGCCGATTAGTGAACAGGAGAAAGTGCAGCAGGAAGCACAGAACAATCAAAAGTGAGAACAAGCAACGGCTCGGCCCCGGCTCGAGGGTGCCCGGTCTGTTGCCGCCTTACTCCCGGTGCCGCCCGGGACCTCGCTGCCTCGTGACCGGCTAAGAGGGCTAGCCCGCGACAGGGAAGGACGCGAAGCCATTTCAATTCAGCGCCATGCCGCACAAACAGCCGGGGGCATTTCTGGTTTCGGGGCTCCAGGCGAGGCAAGAGCGGGACGGAGAAGAGCTGCAGCAGAGGGAAGGGGGAGGAGGCGAGAGCGGGACAGAGGAGAGCTGCGGCAGAGGGAAGGGGGGAGGCGAGGCGAGAGCGGAATGGAGGAGAGCTGAGGCGAGAGCGGGACGGAGGAGGGCTGCAGCAGAGGGAAGGGGGGAGGCGAGAGTGGGACGGTGGAGGGCTGCAGCAGAGGGAACACGTGATTCAAACAGGTCCCGGACGGAGAGGCTTTTTGCTGCTTGCGCTGATATGGCTGAGCTGCAGTGGTAGTGATTACTACCACGAACTCGACTAGCATTACGGGTTTGGATTATATTGTGTTGAATTACTGATTGGAATATCAAAGAGGATTTATATTGACGAACCTCAATAAGGCTTTCTACTGGGACTACAATATTTGACGTTTGGACTATCATATTCTTTAATCAACACTTGCGATTAACTGTTTGAGAAAAATCCAGTCAGTTATGCTTATCCAGATACTTTAATCAGAATAATTTTGTTGTTTGGAAGGATCCAATATACATCTGTGGAAATCACTGCATGTGTTGCCTACAATTACACACGCCCTGAAGAAGTTCTGGTGGTCAGAACGAAACGCGTTGGCTGATGATTCTTTTGACAAATTGGTATAAGAAAATAAACACGAATTGAGAAAATATCAAGACTTCTTAATTGGATGAGGACTCTGAAAAATTGGAATTGACTGTATTTGATTGGAGTGGTGCCCTGAAACTTGATGATAAACAGAGGGAAGGGGGGAGGCGAGAGCGGGACAGAGGAGAGCTGCGGCAGAGAGAAGGGGGGGCGAGAGCGGGACGGAGGAGAGCTGCGGCAAAGGGAAGGGGGGAGACGCGAGCGGAGCCGAGCAGCTCCAGAAACACCACCATGTTTCTCCGAGGTCATGCAGAAATGCCTCGGAGAAACGCAGTCATTTTGGGATTAGGGGGCATCCTTTTCTTTCTCTCCTCTTCCCATTGGCTGGAATGTAAAATTCCAGCCAATGGGAAGAGGAGAGAAAGAAAACAGAAAGAAACAAAAAAACACCCCCCCGAATCCCAAAAAGATGGGGCTTAAACAGACAGAAACCCCTCTCCTCCAAAGGCTGCCCTCCGTTTAGGTAGCCAGCCAATGGAGAAGAGGGGCGGGTTTACACTAAAACATCAATTCTCCCCAGCGAGACTGCGCAAGCGCAGCCTTCGCTAGGCGGAGACCTAAAAAGGATAAGCATCAACTTGTCAGAAGATGTAGCCTAGCCTTTCACCTCTGTCTTTGGAGCACACCAAATGTGACAAGATAAATAAAGATTTGAAAGGCACCTCTATTTATTGCTTGGACTTTCATGACCCACCAAAACTTGGGACACACCAGTTGGTCACCACCCACAATTTGTGAAATACTGACTTGCATATCTTGATTTTATTTAGCATTTGTTCTCAATAGGACTCTATTGCTCAATTGAAACATCTAGTACAGGAGTACAACTACAAGATGGCGCCTGTTGTTGTCTTTGTTTTCAGGTTTCTTTAAACAACTTGAAATTCAGGGCATGTCGCCGACACATTTTACTTTAAAAATTTCACGTGAAAAGAATATGTTTTTTTGATCCACTAAAGTATGACGGGTTCCATTCTTTCATCGTCTGTATATAATTTTCAAATTTGGATTCTATTCAACATATTTTTGTACTATGGTTCTGCTTTCCAATACATGACGACCACTTCAATATGGAGCCTTCCATGTGTGTTATTTTTGGGACTCTTTAAAAAGCCTGAAATTTGGGGCTGCGCTATGGCATTCCAATTATTTGGAACTCTCATCACATTAGTGAGACAGACTCAGCAGTTACGCTTAAAAGTAAGTCAGTGAACCATCTAATCCATTGTGTTGACCATCTTTGTTTTAAATATATTTTTATTGAGTATCTTCTTTGCTTTGACTAGAATTTACTTTGGCTTCGTCTGCTGCATAAAAAAATAATAGACTTGCTTTTTGGATATATTATGAATGAAAGTTAGGATATTTGGACAACCATCGCCATTGATATAAACACATTTTTTGCGCACTGATTGAATGCAATGGATAGTAATTCATTTAGATACAGGAGTTGGACGTACTCCGTCAAGGGTTTCACTTTATTCACAGTTAATTTTAGTCCATCCCATATAAAAACTTCTTTATTCATTTAATTTTAAACGTTCCAATGGGCGTCAACTTTATAATTCTGTTCTTTCATATGTGACATTCCCTTGCTCTACTGTCATTTTATGACATATGATGACATTAGATGGATCGTCATTCTACAAATCCTACCATAAATAAGATGATGTGTTGTCTATTCAACACTATACTCTCGAGATGCATATATTTGATATATATTTTGCGTTTTAGGAAATACATTTTCTCTGTACAGATGAAGAGGTTAAGCAAGCTAATTCTTCTGTAAGTACTACATATTTAGTTATCTTACCCTCTGTTTTCTCAAAAATAATATCCTTTAAAAATAATATTCTAATATATCGATTTATGAACCTATTCCATTTAGATTCCTTCTTGTTACTGGAGATACCGTATATGTGAATTCCAGTTATTGACTGAATTACTCTCTTTTTAACAGGTCTCTGCAATGGACTTGATTTTGTAAGAAGAAATAAAATCACAAATTCTTGTTTAAATTAAGACATTTCTGGCCTCTACTAATTATCTTGTTCTATGATCACATTCTTTCACAATTATCTATAATTGATTTATTTCGCTATCACCGGGTGTTTCTTTTTCATATATTTAGTCCATTTAAGTTTATTCTTATTTTTATGTCATAGAGGCATCAGGAAACTACATAAGAATCAAATCTGTCCTGAAGATGGTCTCAATGATTTGTTACAATGAAGACCGAAACAACGACGACTAATCCATTCTTCTTTTTAGCGATTGTTAAAACTAATTTATCCTTGAGTGTTGTTTCATATGTAAAGGACATGCTTATTGCTTCACTGAATGGAGATGGATATATACATTGACAATACAATACCTTCCCTTATTCAATGTATATGTTCTCTTTTGTCAATGATTACTGAGTTTTGTTGATGTATTCTTTGTACCCCTATATATGTGTTTCATTAATTATGTCTTATTGTCTGTTATTTGGTTAATACTTGAAATATATTTTTCTACAATTGATCACCCAGTTGCTGTAATTGATTTACCAAACCATTTGATACAATTAACTGAACAAAGATAAATATAGAATTTGTTTAATTGGTATGGTTTCAATACATCCCTTGCAGGCATCTTTACCTTTCTAAAAGGGACATTTTCAAAATTGTGATCTGAAATCCGACTTTACAATTAAAGGGGATTTTAAATTAAGATTAATTTGAGTCAAAACATGCAATTTCTACCTGTTTCTAATGAAACGTTATCATGTGTAAGAAGGCAATTCAATATTATCCTATGGGAGAGGTAGGCTTTATAGTAGTGAAAAACAAATGTAGGAGTTTTTTACTACCAGGATATGTAAGAAATACAGATGCTGTAGAGATAAAGGCCCTCATTGCATAGATTACTCTTCATCTGAAAATTATTTTCATTGGGATTACCGATATGTATTGCAAATATGTATTAGAGTTAATGCAATGGAAATACCTCCAGGGGCAAGTTCTGCCAGGATATTTACTCCCAGCTATAAAAATATAGGCATTCATATACACATTTTCAAGCATTTAGCAACCTGGAGTATCTAACTTTCTACCGGGTAGTTAAATCTGCCAACCGAAATCTACATTTAAATTTGAGAGAAAAGACCTCTGTAGAAAGAGATGCTCCTTTATCATGGCCTATATGTGTAGTGTTGACAAGTCACCAATGTTCATGCTGTAGAAGCTGGTTATGGGTTTTGCTCATCTTAAATTCACCCCTGGTAGTCCCACCTCCCTAACCATCAGTTCCTGGTTGGAGCGCCCTGGGCCAGATCTCCAGTGGGGCACCTGTAGATATTGTGAAGAACAGCAGCCACAACACTGTAAAATATATGTTAACCAACATAAAGAAAATTGGATAGCTCTGTGCTATCTTCATTGAAGGATCTTGGGGGACAGGGTGAGTATTGCCTTGCAGTGCAACCCTCAAACTAAACTTCACTGGTACAAATGTTATGTTCCTCTCTCCAAATCACTTTACAGCTGATATTCTACAGATATAATTTACAGTGAGAAATATATGTTATTTAAAAAAAGTTTCATTAAAAGTGTACAAACTAATTTGTTTAATCTTGAAAGCAAATAAATTATGTGATTATGCTAATGAAAAATGTTTTGTTATCCTCAGATAAACATCATGGGTCAGACTATTAAGGCGTTTTGTGTCTGTACCTAAGGTTTACCCATGCAAATCTCCTTTTTTTTACAAGTACAAAGTTAGTTTTCTAATCATCAAATGTTTCTTTCACATTCATAAAAGAATTTACCACTCACAGATTTCTGTATGAGCAATTCTACTAATAGGGACAGGGACTGATTGTCTCAGGGCTGGAGTGCTCTGTGAGATATTCACAAACACCTCTCTGACCCATAACCCCTGGAAAAGTTTAGAAATGTACTCATGGCAAGGTCAGGACTTGATACCTTTCTAAAGTGGGAGGTAGTAAGGAGCACCCCAAACGTTTGTGTGGGGTACAAGAAGAGGCTTTTCCAAGAGAAACATAGTTTCCCCATGGTGAAAAACGGATTGGCAATACCAACAAGTCTGGCTATAAAAGAATGTTATATGGCAAGATCCATAATATTGGTGTAGGCTAAATGGTCAGGTGACAGGTGCACTGCTACGCATAACAAAAAAATGATGGATGGAATAATAAATATTATAAAACATTCACCCCCAGTACAGAGATATGGGCCTAAATCCATCATTGTTTTGCTCACCATGCCGTTCTAGTTTGTACCCAGCCATGTTCAAATCAGTATTGACCCTGCTCCCCATGGAAACAGTCCAACCGGAACTGCCAGGTCAGGTTCTCCCTGGACTGGAAACAAGCATCCTTGCACTATTAAGTCAGATCTAAAAATCCATGTAGGTTTATGACTGCCCTCTTCCCATCTGTGCTGCTGCCAGAGAAAAGCACCATAAATGATCTAGTTATCTAAGATGATTTAATAGCATTACCATGCATGTGTTTGACCCTGAAAGTTCAACCCTAGGCAGGTGGAGAACTAAACAAAATGATCACAGCTGTGTGGAGAGAAAGCACTTCTAGTGGAAGTACACAACTTCTGCCTAATCAAAACATGTACTCTTGGCTCCCAATATGTGGGCGGAACCCAAGCCCCTCTCCTGGTGTTCTCACATAATTGTCTGGCGACAGCTACACTGTCCAGCCAGACCGAAACAAAAAATAACTTCTAATGCTCTCTGGGAAACAAAACCCGAAATGAAAATTCACAATTTTTGGTTTTTGGGCTAAAGCTTGGGCCCAGTACTCACTGGTGACATTGATGTTCTTGACTAACTGAGGCCATTGATTTTTACAACTATTAAGGACTATTGGTGGCTAGTATATCTAAAGAGAATTATGACTATTTCTTCAAATGTACTGTAAAACATTTATTTGTGATGAGAGCTACATTTGTACTTGAAATAGTTAAGTATAATTAATGATCAATAATATATGGAGCCATTTAAGATCCTTATTGGCTTTGGATGGAAACCATTTATATTCCTACGGCCATTGATGTTCCTTACTCTCTAGGTTAACTGATATTCACTGTGAGTGGCCATTCATGGTCATCACTATCTGAGGCCATTAATGATAATTATTGTAGTATTATTTATTGCTTTGAATTTGTGTTGTTATTTAATTATTTTGGGATTTAGGTGTTGTTTCTTATTGGGTTAAATATTGTAAGGTCATAAACATTGTACTTGGTGTACACTTCATGGCTTGTGTTCACAAATTGGGCATAGAATTTTGACTCATGTGCTAAATATGTTTTTGTTTATTTCATTTCCCTTGGTAATTCTGTAATGGGCAACGGGAGAATAAGCTCTCAAGTCCAATTGTGTGCTATTCTTTTTAATAATTGGATTTTTGATTCCTCCATAAATTTGCAAATTCACAAAGAATCTGTGCAAGAAAGGTCTTAATATCTCTAACATTTAACATGCTCATACCGAGACCACAGCACTTTTTAAAAGCTAATTTATTGAAAACTATTAAATGAAGACATACCAAACTATGCAAAAGCACTCCCTTGAGTAAAATTGGTATAAATCTGTTTAGCCATTTTTCTGCATTAAGGCGCAAAACATCTGACATTAGAAATATCCTTTTTGTGACCCCCCTCTATTTTTAAACCTCCACTTGATGAATTTAAACAACACATCCCAAGGAGAACGCACAGTGGATGTAGTTTTTTTTAGGGTTTTCAATGAAAACTATAACTCACCATAACTACAGAGACACTGTTGCCACCTCTGTATGCCCTGACTCATGAAAAGCAAGTCCTCAAATGGGTGATGGTGCCATGAGGGACATTGGGATGGTAAGTTCATCACCCAGAGACCAGTCCAGTGATCTCCCCAGAAGAGTTATCTATATTCTCAAATAGTGACTCAATCACTCATTGGTAATCTTCAAAACTCTGAATATACTTTTACCCTACCAGTACTTACTAACGAGGTGTGGTATCTCCCTTCCTAGCCATAAAAATGACCAAACGTGATCAAACTTAAATAAAAGTTAAGCCCTCCTTTCCACCTTCCTGCCACACCTCCCTCCCCTTATCTGAGTGATAAATGGGGAGAAGATTCACAACAGATTAAAGGAATCAAGATTGTCAGAGGGCGAGGAAGGAGTGATGTAAGTACTACTACGAGAAAACAGCATTAAGAAAATGAAGATTACAGGTAAGTAATCATTACCTAACACAAATAAAGTATCCACGGGGTCTAATCAGACTTAGACCAACACTAGCCTTAAAGGAAAGTGTCCCTATTCAGAATGACCAGTATACAGACCTGGACAATCCTTTCAGGAGGACTGATTCCCATCACTCACCAAGGTGACATTCTTTATCATCTGGGTCTCCTCCTAGCGACATGCTAGTGGCGCCAAGGGCTACAACCCTTTCAATGTAAAGGGGAGCTCACGGATGTTTTCACAAAATATAATGATGGACGCAGTGCACAAAAGTGAAAAGAGTGAATTAAAATGAACAGAAGGAGATAACAACTTTAATGGGTATCTCCTACTGCCCAGAGTAAAAACAGTGCAACAACTGTTTTAACATAATAACTGTCAGAGATTGGAACAAAGACATGGCTACATGTTTCAGACACTAGGATTAGATTAATCCATACTAAAAGTATATTGCTACTGCATGAAATGTGCTATTAGTGAAATACAAAGGGATAAAAACTGGGTTGGAACAAATACAACCATGTAACCTGTATCAGTAGGTTTTCATATCCTCATCTGTATAAGGAATGCTGATAGCATCCATATAATGGTCGAAAGACACCTTATGTGGTAAATATTTAATTACCGTCCTAATTTCTATGCAGGTAAGTACTTATAAAGAAATAACTCAATCGGAAAGAAAGACGCAGAGTCCGTGGTGTTAGAGTTCTTAGGGGTTTTATTCCTTAAAAAGGAATGGTTCTCGAACCGGATATCGGGTTCCTGACACCACTGGGGTTGTTTATCTATTCTGCTGGACTGGAATGGGTTTTCGGGAAGCTGAGCTTGGCTATGCTGATAACGTGAAGGTAAAATACTGTCTTTGGCAGGCAGGCAGGCCGAGCCAGGCTCCGCTCGCCTCGCAGGAAGTAGGACAGAGTTCACGGGGGGGGCATCCCACGTTGCAGTTTCAGGAGGCAGAGATGACTTTGAAAAAAGGCTCGATGGCAGAAAACAGGGCCTAGCTCGCACAGAGCCAGAAATACGTGAAAGTGTACCATACAAAGACGGTGGCAAGGCATACTTAGGAACGGAATATCCGACCCATTCAGGGTGGATCTGAAAGAGGACATGTTAACGTTGGACGCAAATGTATTTGCGTCTTCATAGCTGTCATAAGAGGGAAGTTACATGCACTTTAAACTCGTACATGGAGACGGTGGGGTACACGTTAGGGAACATTTCTTGACCATAAAATTTATATTTCCTCATTCCCTCCTTGTTCCCTACGGACCCTTCATGATATATCAATCTTCATTAATCCATTTATTTGTGTAGTTAGTATCATCTGCTCATCCTTTTTCACATGGGATTTAGAACGTTGACTTGAATGGGGAGTGCAGGATGTAGCGCACAAGCCGCAAATCGCTGGCCCACATTGTAAACATAGACAGCAACTGAATACTATAAGTAGTATTGTTCCAAGGAGTGACAGTATTTTCCATCCCCAAGCTGAAATAGTAGTCCAGAGCCAACCGGACCAAGTCCAAGTGCCTGGATTCTGATGTATCTGATTAGCTATCTTATGGAGACGTGTAATAGCCTTATATACGGACGGAGCATTATCTGGAATGAAAACACAGCAAGCTGACCCGAGGACCTTACAGGCTCCTCCTCGATCGGCTAGTATGACGTCAATAATAAGACGATTTTGAAGAACGACAAGTCTCATAGCAGACTGTTCCTCAGTCAAGTTACCTAGGGCGGAAGTAGTCTCTTTCACTACTGCTTCGAGAGTTCTAGTCAAGTGACGGATAGACTTACTATTAAAAATAGCTCCTAAATAGGGAAAGAAACCTTTATTGAAATCTGTGTACTGTTCCCATGCTGTCTCAGTATAGTTGACAATTGGGAGATCTCTTTTTGGTCTATGAACTAGACGGGAATTTCTATGATAATCAGGTGGAGCTAGGAAAACAGGTGGCAGTAGGAATCCAATGTAACAGGTCCCATCCCAATCTAGAGGCAAACGTATATATGCTGTCTGACCACAAATGAAATAGGAATGACGTGTAGCTTTGAATGTGGACTTGCCCTTATCACTAAATTCGACCACAGTAGTACATTTACTATGACCCAGGTGTACGGAACCATTCTTTCGGACACATAATTCACCTTTGACTGGTAGTACTGACATAGTGGGCAAGTCTGGCTCAGTTTCGGATTCAACATTCAGAATCATGAGGTTAAGTGTAAAATTTCCTAATCCATATACTTCATTTTCTAGATCAGTCCCTGTCCTTTTGGGAAGTCCCTCTTTGTCAGGATAACATATTCTATGCAAGACTGTGTTCAGGTTTCCCCATACCCAGTTACCCTGATAAACTACGGAATTTGAATCTAAGGAATTAATCAAACTAAACCAGGCGCCACATGAACCATTGTGTGTGAACGGGTACGGGAAGAGGGGCAGAACTCCCCTGTATTTCTGGTAGGGAGGGAGTCGGCCACATATCCAACAATTAGTAGCATTGCTGGTCTGATGAGAGTGATGTAACATACTAATGAATGTATTGTTGCGCAGCGCAAGTCGGTAAGACAACTCATGAGGGGGTAATTCGCTGAAAGAATGCTCGGCAGTGTTATTAGAAGAAGAATGTGCACGTGTAGAAATAGGAAAATAGATATGCAAAATTACACTTGTGACAATAATAGTGAGACTTAAAGAAAACATAATCCATAAGGTAACAATACAGTAACTTTTGAGAGATTTGCAATATCGTTGCTTCTTGATCTGTTTCTCTCTATCTCTCTCTCTATTGGGGTCTAGGGGATACATGTCAGAAACTATTTAACCGATTCACCTAGGGGAGGACTTAAACAATTAAACTGTCCGACTTGCTAGACCGCAACTTTAATTTATACTCCTCTTGCGGAGTTTTCTCTACCATGGGAAGTTTAGAGTCACTAGAATCTGGGCAGTCCTTTGAGGGGGTGGAAGAGTCAGTCTCTGGCAATAGTTCATTACATTTTTTAATATGACTCGTATGAATCCACCCCTTGCGGCCCTCAACCTTGATTGCAGTCCTCGTGGTCAGAAGGACGAGCTTCGGCTCCTGCCAACGGGGCTCCAGCGGACTCCTCCTGTCGAAATTGCGTATCAGGACAGTATCTCCGGGACGGACATCGTGTGGCTTCACATCAGTGTTGTCGGGAAAGGCTGCGGCAACCTGTGAACGACATGATTGGAGTGCAGACATCAAGGAGGCAAGGTAATCTGTCAGCATATTACAGTCAACATCGGTTATTTTCTTAGGCATGGGCGTCCCCCACATATTTGGTGGCCGGCCAAAGACCACCTCATACGGGGATAGTCCTGATCTCGAATGTGGGACCATTCTCATATAGAATAGTGCAACTGGCAGGGCGACTATCCAGTCGACCCCTTTCTCTTTACATGTTTTAGCAAGACGGGTTTTCAGTGTCTGATTGTGCCTCTCTACAAGGCCAGCTGCCTCGGGATGTCGGACGCAATGGAATTTCCACTGATATCCTAGCAGGAGTGAAACCTGCTTCATGAGCTCGGATGAGAATGGCTGTCCGTTATCTGAGTACACGATACGAGGCAAGCCGTACCGTGGGAAGAATTCTCGAACCAGCTGCTTGGCAGTGGTCGGGGCAGTGTAATCTGGGACTGGATATGCTTCGGTCCAACGGGAAAGTGCACAAACAACTACGAGGACGTACTTGAATCCTCGACAACGTTCCATCTGGATATAATCCATCTGGAGGACTTCAAAAGGGTGATCGGGAGGATGAAATCCACCTTGCTCTACAGGGACGCTTTTACCTGGATTGAACTGACAACAGATCATGCAAGTACGCACTTTCTGTTTTGCTGCTGCTCGTAAATGTTTGTTGAACCAGAGATTCTGTAAACTGTCTAACATAGCTTTTTCTCCCAGGTGTGCTGGACTATGTGCTGTATTTATTATGACTTGAACCATAGAGTCGGGGAGGAACCATGTAGATTTTCCCTTCGTCATCCATCCCTGATCTGTCTGGATCCCTCCTAGTTCAGTCCATTTCTTGATTTCGTCTGGAGTAGCATGTGTCTGAATATCGATTACATCTAGTGTGGGATCCCTAACTGTCATACAATGTGTCGGTACTATTGTCTTTGTCACGTCAGTTGTCTGGGTGTGAGTCAATGCTGTATGTTTTGCTGTTTGGTCTGCCAGGTCGTTACCCTGGGAAATAGAGTCTATAACTTTAGTATGTGCTTTACACTTCATGATGGATATGCCTGAAGGCAGATGTATTGCTTCTAACAGTGCTTGAATGAGGGGACCGTGTTGGATCTTGGCACCGTGAGAGGTCAAGAAACCTCGTTCTTGCCATAACACTTCGAAGTCGTGTACGACTCCGAAAGCATAACGTGAATCTGTATATATGTTAACATTCCTGTTCTTGGCTAGTATACAGGCTCGGGTCAGAGCGATAAGCTCTGCTGCTTGAGCAGACAGTGTATCAATACGGTTTGTTTCTTTGACTTCAGTTTCAGTGGTCACTGCATATGCGGCCACTAATTCTCCTGTGCTTGTTCTCATACATGAACCGTCCACGTAAAGTGTCAGGTCTGGATTTGTCAGTGCAACATCTGTTAAGTCTCGTCGGGGCTTTGTTACTGCATTAATGATCTCTATACAATCATGCGGGGCTGAATCTGTCATAATCGAGGGTAACAATGTGGCAGGATTTAGAATGTTACAGCGTCTGATTTCTATGTGTGGCTGGAATAGCGTCAATTCATAACCTGTCAGTCGTGCTATAGTCAGGTGTTGAGTCTGTGTTCGATTTAGAAGGACTTCTACAGAATGTGGAACTTGTACTGTCAATGGATGTCCTAATACTATTGAGTCGCTTTGTCTGATTGCTAGGGCTGTCGCTGCAACTGATTTTAAGCACGCAGGCAGAGCCTGGGCCACTGGATCTAATGTACTTGAAAAATAAGCGCAAGGCTTATGTGAACCTGCTTGATCTTGTGTGAGGACAGACAACGCTGTACCATCACGTTCTGTAACAAAAAGTGTAAAAGGTTTGCTGTAACATGGTGTCGCTAAAACTGGTGCTTGACATAAAGCTTTCTTTAATTCCTCAAAAGCCTGTGTATGTTCCTGAGTCCAAGGGAGGGCAGTCGAAGTCGCTGCCTCCTGTGTTGTCAACTGTATCAGTGGTTTAGCTAGAAATGCATACTGAGGAATCCATTGTCTGCAATATGAGGTGAGGCCTATAAAGGCCCGCACTTCCTTTTGTGTCTTGGGTTGTGGTAACTGTGCAATTAACTGAACTCGATCAGGTGTGAGCTGTCTTCCCCACTTGGACAGCAAGTGCCCAAGGTACACCACTTGCTGAACACAGAATTGCAGCTTCGAAGGAGACACCTTGTGTCCCTTGTCGGCCAGAAAATGTAAAACTGTCAGTGATGCTTGTTCACATTCGGGTTCACTTCGTGCGGTGATCAGCAGATCATCGACGTACTGGAGTAAGGCAGTGTTAACTGGCATTTGGATACAGTCAAGTTGTCTTTTCAGTGCTTGGCTATAGATGCTGGGGCTTTCTGTGAATCCTTGAGGTGCGCGTGAAAATTTGAAGCTTCGGCCATTTAAACTGAATCCGAAGAGATATTGGCTCTCGGGATCAATGGGTACACTGAAGAAGGCGTTCTTGAGGTCAATTACAGTAAAGAACGTCGCTTCTGAATCAATAACAGTCAATAAGGATGAGATGTCGGGAACCACAGGATACTGTGGTACAATGCATTTATTCAGTTCTCGTAAATCAATCACCAGCCGATATACAGGCGGTGCATTGTGATCAGTACGTTTAAGAATCGGAATGATAGGGGAATTACAGATATTGGAGTCGGTTTCTACGACCACTCCTTGGGCAATGAGCTCTTCAATGATTTCCAGTAAAGCCACTACAGCATCGGGTGGTAACTTGTATTGTCTGATTCGGGGTAATACAACTCCTGGTTTGAGTGTAACACGGTATGGTGTGATGTGCATACAACCTACATCGGTTGGGCCTTGGGCCCACAGGTGTTTCGGTACATTTTTCAATCTGACATCAAACTCTCGTAGTACATAGTGACCCTTAAAGTCACGTAGAAAAAGTCTAACTCCCTCCGGAGAACAACATATCACAGCTCCTAGAGCCTTCAGTGTCTTGATACCTAGCAAGTTTTCTGGACATGATTTCGTGAGTAACAGGTCTGTAACACGTGATAATGGACCTACTGCTAGGGGAACAGGTTTCGATACTTCATTTACAATAGGCTGTCCTGAAAAACCAAGGGAAACATTCTGTGAGCCTGAGAGGGGTGCCCCTGGAACTTCGTCGTGACTGATCGTGGTGCGACTTGCCCCTGTGTCAATTAGAAACTTTCTGTCTTTTCCTAATACTTGACTATGTACATAAGGACCCTCTTGATCTACGGGAATCTCAATAAGAGGCAAGCCAACCTCCCTCTCTAGGCTGTTTCATGTGTATCGCTGATAATCGGGATAATCAGATTGGGCATACTGGTACATCTGTTGTGAAACTTGCTGCGTCGCGGCAATGGGCTGTGGCTGTGATACCGCTACGGTCTGTACTGTATGTGGTGAAGCATGCATAGGCTGTATATTCTGTGAAGTCTGTTGCTGGACCTGGTCTTGTCTAGGCTGACGCGGTCTTTCTTTAGTTTTACCCGTTGATATATTGTGTTTCAGGACTGGACATTCGTTTACGTAGTGACCTGGTTGTTTGCAATAGTTGCATGTCCCTTTAACAGGAGCTGCTGAATTACTTGTGTGGGTCACACCCTTTTTCTGACCGTCGGCTGGAACCGACTGGGCCACTAGCATTTTCATTTTCGTGTCTTTCATACGTCTTTGTTCGTGATCTTGTTCTTCTCTAATTCTGTTCTGGTGATATTGTAACATTTGTAACATCTGGGATGGCGTATTTGCTTGCCATGTACTTTCGACTTTATATACACGGTTCTTAACTTGTGTCAGGGAATTCTCGACTAATTTTGTTACAAAAAGGTGCGGGTATGACTCGCTACCTGGTTTCAGGCCACTATTAATAATGAAACATTTCTCGAATCTTGAATAGAAGTCACTAGTATCTTCATCGTGTTTCTGTTTACAGGCTGAGATTGCGTCCCAGTCTTCCTTTTTAGTTGTCAATAATCTTGGCAAAACCTGTACTATTAATCCTGGTAATGCTTTTGCTTTGTCCCCAAGGCCTAGGCCTGGAGTGCGAGTTTTTTCCTCGTCCTCTATTTCAGTCCAAATAATCTTTTTATCTCCCACCTCCCATTCTTTTTCCTTGAGTTTCTCGTAAATGCCCGTGGGCAACAGTACTTTTAACAATTTCATAATATCCGTATACGTGTAATCTCCCATGAGTAACATGTCCTTAAGTTCTCGGTGAAAACCTGCAGGGTCTTTATCGTGACAGGGTACTAGTTTCTTCATTTCTAACAATTCCAACTTTGTTAAAGGTGTGTACACAAACACACGTCTCAGGGTATTATCGTTATTCATAACTGGGTGTACTTCTCGTAAAGGATTCTGCCTGTCAAAAGGAAACATTTTTCTTTCTGGGGGCGGAGCTGAAACATATTGTGGGCCTAAGAAAGCGTTCTATCTGTGCCGTTGTTCTAGAATTATTTGAATTAACTTAGTACTTAGGCCTCTCCATCTATTCATAAGTAGTGCTTCTAATGTATCAGGTAAGGGACCTGGATCAGAATGTTGATGTCTGTATAACGTGATGAGATGCTGAATCATGTACATACCAGCTAACTTCTGCTCATCTGGGGAAAGGTTCAAAAATGTCTGTGCTACTGTATCATCATTATATGTGCTAGGATTGTCAGCCCATAGTACTGCTGACCGAGCTAGTTCTTGTTCATCCATAGAATTGAGTACATGGTACCCCATTCGTTCTTGAAGAATTTTATCGGTAACTTGAAACAGATATTCAGGAGAACTCGTTTTTGAGATGCCAGAGAGAAAAACTCTCTTGCTTTCTGGACGAGTGCCTTTCTTAAGGTAATTTCCCTTACCCACATACGCTATCATTTCTTTAGCCGTGTCTGGTTCCTCAAGTTCGTCCTCCTCGGAGGAGTCATTCCTGTCGCTATCTTTTTCCTTTTCTTGTTCCTTTTCGTGTATTTCTATTACTGCTTTTCTGATTCTTTTGTACATACTTGCTATACAACTCTGTTTATCATGGTTTCCATCGGCTATATTCTGACCCCACTTGTTTAGTGCGTCCATCTCGTCCTTGTCTACTCCAGGCCTGTCTCGTTCTCTTATTAAACAATTTATGAAGAAACGTAATATACAACCTTGAGTGTCAGCTTTCTGGTGAGCCAGGGCTTCTTTAATACTGTCAGGATCTTCCCCAGTCTGGACAAAATGATATATTCTATCTAGGTGTTCAGTCATTCCTGGAAATAACACTAAGTAGTCTGTAACGTTTCGTAAGCGTAGTGATGCTAACAACATTCTATCGTCTTTACCGGGTACTGGATCGTATCTGCAAATTGAAAGGGGTTCTTTAAGCATGTCGTAACTTGGTGTTCGAGGTGTACGTTGCTTTAATACATCCCTAAGGTTTAATCTGTGTGTTTGTGGCAGGGTCTGGTAACCTCCTGTCGCACCTCCTGAGGCGGAGGCTTGAGCATTGTTTGTCTGTGGAGTCTGTATGTGTAACTGAACTTGTCTTTTACCAGGATCAGGCCCAAACGGATTCAGTGTATTTATTTTAGGTGTGGGAAGTGGTGGAGGAGCAGGTGGTACAGGTTGTCGAACGGGTGAACTTTGTTGCGGTACTGGCTGGGCATTGTCTTGGAGTGGGTTGCCACCTCCGTCACCGTCAGTAGGCGGTACGTGGGAACGTGGATTGGTGTAAGCGGGAGCTACATCGTCTAGATAGGAAGCAAGGAATATGTCTTTGGTGGTCCTGTGACTTACTTTAGTTGGAACCAATGGTGGCGGCAGATCTTTCGGTATTTCTGGAGTGGCCTTAGGCAAACCCTCGGCCACTAAATACATGCCATTTGCAAGAGTGTTTCGCATGCGGTCTACTTGTTCTGCTTTTACTCGGATACCTTCAGTAACTAATTCGTTTTCTCGGACCTCATCTGACTCTTCTCTATGTTTTTCTGCTTTTCGGAATGCTTTTTCTGTACGTTTATGTGATTCTTTACGCCACAATTCTATGGTATCTTTCTGGGATTGTCTGGCTTTCTTTTTCCATAGCGCTTCCTCTACTCTCATGATGCACTCGGCATCCCATGTTCCTGTAGCAGGCCACCTGTGTCTCTCTTCTAAGTGCTTGGGATAATCGGCCCATAAATCTAGATACAGTATGGCATCTAAGCCATGCTTATGGTACATAAAATTTCCAGGAGTGTCCCTAGGGGGGACAGGAATTTCTTCCTCTAGTATCCCTTTCCTAGTTCCTATCTGTCTTAATTTATTGAAAAACGGCATCTTGTTACTTGATACTGGACACTCGATACTTGTTACTTACTCTGAACACAGCTAGTTACACAAAAACACAGTAATGTACATCAAACAGTCACTCATACCACGACATTAATCACATGAAACATTTTGAACACATATGGACTACCCTTGATACTAGATGTACTGCTAAACAGTACAGATACACTGCCAAGAACAGTGCAAGAACTTGAATGCCTGATGTACTGCTAAACAGTACAGATACACTGTCTAAAACAGTGCAGACCGTGTTTGTGTACCCAAACCCGTCTTTACCGGATACATAATAATGCACCCGTCTAGATGCGTCCCCAGCAACGGTACTCACCGGGAAGCACGGAACAGAAGCCCTCGGAAAACTCGACTGGACTGGACCGGACTGGACTCGACTCGACTCGATACGTGAATACTTCGGAACTGGTGGGCATCTTGACACCTCGGACCTTGCTTCTTTCGGCTAGGCTCTGGTCGGGATCCTCCGCACTCCTCACCGCCTCGTCTGGGTGCTGATCACAGTCTCCGTCACCTCCGTAGGCCTGAGGGAGATACAGGAAATCCTGCGGGTACGCGTAGTTGTCCGTCTTGACTATGGCAGGGGGCAAAGGTTGCAACGCACCAACCGGCGCGTGGGGTGGGGGAGGGGTCCCTGTTCGGGCGCCAAATTAATGTGGTAAATATTTAATTACCGTCCTAATTTCTATGCAGGTAAGTACTTATAAAGAAATAACTCAATCGGAAAGAAAGACGCAGAGTCCGTGGTGTTAGAGTTCTTAGGGGTTTTATTCCTTAAAAAGGAATGGTTCTCGAACCGGATATCGGGTTTCTGACACCACTGGGGTTGTTTATCTATTCTGCTGGACTGGAATGGGTTTTCGGGAAGCTGAGCTTGGCTATGCTGATAACGTGAAGGTAAAATACTGTCTTTGGCAGGCAGGCAGGCCGAGCCAGGCTCCGCTCGCCTCGCAGGAAGTAGGACAGAGTTCACGGGGGGGGCATCCCACGTTGCAGTTTCAGGAGGCAGAGATGACTTTGAAAAAAGGCTCGATGGCAGAAAACAGGGCCTAGCTCGCACAGAGCTAGAAATACGTGAAAGTGTACCATACAAAGACGGTGGCAAGGCATACTTAGGAACGGAATATCCGACCCATTCAGGGTGAATCTGAAAGAGGACATGTTAACGTTGGACGCAAATGTATTTGCGTCTTCATAGCTGTCATAGGAGGGAAGTTACATGCACTTTAAACTCGTACATGGAGACGGTGGGGTACACGTTAGGGAACATTTCTTGACCATAAAATTTATATTTCCTCACTTACCTCACCTGGCAACAGCAGAGGTACCACCGGATAGAGCGGGCCTCATTTTCCTGAGCTGTTGCTAGGTGAGGTGTGGTGTCTACCTCACATTATAGTTATACAGGTTTACATGATTGTATTTGTTACAACCTTGTGTTAATCCCTTTGTTCCAATCTCTGACAGTTATTATGTTAAAACTGTTGTTGCACTGTTTTTACTCTGGGCACCAGGAGATACCCATTAAAGTTGTTCTCTTCTTCTGTTTATTTTAAATTCACTCTTTTCACTTTTGTGCACTGCGCCCATCACTCTTAAAAACATCTATTCACAGCTAGTGGATCTGATACAGCACGCTACCGCGTAATAGTTATTTGTGAAAACATCCGTGAGCTCCCCTTTACATTGAAAGGGTTGTAACCTTTTGCGCCACTAGCATGTCGCTAGGAGGATACCCAGATGATGAAGCATGTCACCTTGGTGAGTGTTGGGAATCCATCCTCTTGAAAGGATTTTCAAGGTCTATATACTGGTCATTCTGAATAGGGACACGTATCTTTAAGCCTAGTGTTGCACTAAGTCTGATTAGACAAGTGGATACTTTAGTTGTGTCATGTAATTTGTTTGGGGAATATATCCTCGCCTGGTCTTAAAAAGTTCCCTAGGACCCTCTCTTCCCTTCTTATTGTTGTTAAGTAATCATTACCACCTCAACTCTTTCTCGTGCCATTACTTAGTAAATGAATATATACCAGAGCAGTATTTGCCAACTGATTCCAAAGGAAATAGCAGTTGGTAGTCCATTGAGTCAAAATCTTCTCATCCAACCTGTAATGTGAGACAAAAAGTAGCCTCTTTACATATATCTGTGATGTAGGCACCACATGCTTCCACTGAAGAAGCCGCCATAACTTGTGTGGAAGTATCCTGCATCACCCCTACAAGACTAACATTCTGAGAAATGAAAGCAATGGATATTATAGTCTAATCCAGTGGTTCCCAAATATGTTAGAACCACAACCCACTTTTTAGAATGACACATTTTCATGACCCACCTACCTTTAATGGACATGAGGAGGGGCGTTTTGTTTAATGTAAAGAAAGCATTGTGTGGTAGCGCACTGTAATTTACAGATAGCACATTTTCCACTGAAGTGGCCACTAACTTTGCACATACATATAACTCTACTGATAAAACTATATAACACACAAATCAGAATGTGTGCTAATCGGGTTTCCGTGAATATTTATCATAAGTACACCACCAAGTTAAGTGTCTTAATTTATTTTGATCCAATTAAAATCTCTGTTTTCAACACACTTCAGAATTACCAAAAAACTATGATTCCTTTTTGCTTTCGGAACTGCTGAATGCATACATTTCATTTGCAGGTATTTACCTTTAGTTGCAAGTTACAAAAAAAAGACTTTCTACAGGGTTCCCTTTCATACTCCCTGTACTCCAGCAAGATTGCCACATAATTCACTTTAAAAACTCCTCTCACTTTGCAGTCAGAGAAAGAAAATTAAACACCAATCTCATGTTAAGAGAATAAGCAACAATTTGTCAGAAGACTTAGTCTGACATTTGATGCCTGTCTTTGAAGCAGGCAAATGTTACAAGATAAACACAGTGGGCCCAATTCACAAAGGTAAAGTTAGACCAAAAGTCTAACCTTACTGCTTTTCTGTATTCACAAAGGGACTTACAAGTAGTATCTTTACGCCTGCAAAGGTTCCGCACTCGAGGAGGAGTTTTGGCAATCAGGCAGAACCTCCGCACTTGGGGCAGAGAAAGTGTAATTACATACACTTGCAGACAATTAATGCCACCTGCAACCCATGCACTGCAAACCACATAAAAGAAGCACACATCCAAGGCTCTGTTTGTTCTGAATAATGGACCCAACTCACAAAGGTAAAGTTAGACCAAATGTCTACCTCAGACTAAAAGTCTAATGTTACTTCTTTTCAGTATTCATAAAGGTAGTTACTACTAGTAAATGTTACTAGTAAAGGTTAGACTTTTGGTCTAACTTTACCTTAGCAGGGCAAAAAGATTACTATGCTGCAATTAAGAAAGCCAAGGGAGACTACTACGCAGATAGGATCTTTAAAGCTAAAAATAATAGTAAAGAAATATTTGCCATAGTAAAAAGTTTCACGTCCCCGGTTGCAGAAACTCAGGCAGCCCCCCCCTCGGAGGAGTGGTGTGAAAAACTGTCTACTTACTTTATCGATAAAATAAAGAAAATTCAAGACAGCCTTAAGATCATTGGCTTTGCCCATCCCCCACCTGCTCAGGCCACACAAGAACAGGACATCTCTCCCCCCCTCCTCATTCCTTCTATCGACATAAAGACCAAAGAAGTAATGTGTTCTTTCACAGAGGTTGAGGTGAAGGATGTCTTGACCATTCTAAAGGCGCTGAAATCAGGCTCCCCGGCGGACCCCTGTCCGGCCAGAGTTCTGAGTGGAGTGGCGGAAATCATTGCACCGATAGTCACTGACCTGGTTAACGAATCTCTTTTAACAAGTAACGTACCATCTCAGTGGAAACAAGCCAAACTTCTCCCACTAATTAAAAAACCTTCCGCAGACCCCCTGGCTGCCTCCAACTACAGACCCATCTCTCTGCTCCCTGCAATAGCCAAAGTCTGTGAGAAAGTGGCTTTTCGTCAACTTGAGAGGTTCGTGGAATCCACGGGGGCATTACACCCTGCCCAGTCAGGTTTCCGCTCCTCCTTTAGTACTGAGACCGCGCTAGTGGAGGTCACCGAGGCTATTAGAGACTGTCTGGACGGGGGCGGCAGAGCGGCCCTAATTCTTTTGGACCTCTCTGCCGCGTTCGACACGGTTCCACATGTCCAGCTGATCTCTAGGCTAGAGGACATTGGCATCACTGGCGCGGCTCTCAAATGGGTCAAGTCCTTTCTCACAGACCGTTCACAACAAATCTGGCTCCCTCCCTACCAGTCATCGATTAGCAAGGTGGACACTGGAGTCCCCCAAGGGTCGACTCTAAGCCCCCTGCTCTTCAATGTATACCTGACCCCCCTTGTACATCTTGCAGAGAGTCTGGGTGCTAAAATAATGGCCTACGCCGATGACACCCAGCTTCTCTTCACGTGGGACAAGAACAACCTCGATACAATGAGAGTCCAATTGTGCCTGTCCTCAGTATTTGCCTGGCTGGCCAAGGCTGCCCTCAAATGCAATGAGGACAAGTCGGAGATTCTCTTGTATGGCCAATTCCCAGCGGGATTCAGGGAATCCATCTGGCCCACTGGATTGCCGTGCCCGTCTGGAAATTGCGGAGTTGCTAAAAACTTAGGGATCTGGTTTGGCGCCGATCTGTGCTTTCGAGATCAGATCTCAAGATTGGCGGGAACCTGTTATGGTACCCTTATTACCCTCCGGAAGTTCTTTCCACTTCTTCCCCAGGAAGCGAAGGAAACAGTGGCTAGAGCACTCATTCTTTCGCGTCTGGATTACGCCAACGCATTATATGTGGGCGCTCCTGATTTTCTGCTTCGCAAACTGCAAGTAGTCCAGAACGCGACAGTGAGGCTCCTATACAACATCCCCAAATGCCATAGTGTACGAAGACAACTTGCGGAACTCCACTGGCTTCCAGTTGCCCTCAGAGTGCGCTTCAAAATCCTAACACTAGCTTTCAAGGCCTTACACGGTCCATGCCCACCATACCTCAGTGCCAGGTTTGTCTTTTATCAGCCCCCGCGTCAATTGAGATCTGCTTCCCTCAGACATCTGGTCACTCCCAGATTTAAGAGAGCCCGTCTGGGGGGAAAATCCATGACGGTTAGAGCCGCCCAGCTATGGAATAGTCTCCCTGACCATCTGAGACATACGACAAACCTTACATACTTTAAAAAACACCTAAAAACCTTTTTATTCAAGCAAGTCACGTAATCCACATGTCTTTTCTTGGCATCTCTTTCGTTTCTGACACTGAACTTCTCTCGCGCCAGGACAGTCTCGACTAGCAGTGCGCGTTATAAGAAATATATAACATAACATAACATACTAGTAAAATATCTAGTAGTAAAGTGAGTAGCAGTTACTTACCTTTGCGAATAGCAAAAAGTTGCAAACTTAGACCTAAGTCTAAGTTTACTACTTACATCTACATTTACTACATTTTGATATTCACAGGGTAAGTTACTACTAGTAAAGTTACTACTAGTAGAATTAGTAGTAGTAACGTTACTAGTAGTAACTTACCTTTGTGAATACAGAAAAGTATTAAAGTTAGACTTTTGTTCTAAGTTAGAATGTAGGTCTATGTTTACCTGTGAATATGAATGTGCATCAGACCCACATTCTTCACATGGCAGCCCTGCATCTTGTCTTGTCTTGCCCATCTACAAAGTGTCAGCATGTTGAATGTGAGGAGGAAGAAAGATTTCACTGAGGAGGAGAGCGAAATGATATTGAAATTTGAAGTGGAGAACTTCATAAAGCTCCATGGTCTACTTCAATACCTCGCCAGTGCATCACATAAGGCATCAATATGGTAGCAGTTGGTTAATACAGTCAGTGCATTGGGGAGGATGTTTGGGCTATTACTGAAGTAGCTGAATGAGAGGTGATGGTTGAAGGAAAGTTCACCAGGATAGAGGTGGCCAAAAGCTCTCACTGGTGGACAAACTCAAACCCATCTCTGTCTCACACCATTTGAAAAGGACGTCTTCTCTACAATGCAACTCCCACCAGCTGCATGAACTTCCTGTGGCTGATGACCCTATTGTAGTGTCAGGTAAGTTGTGATGGTTAAACGATGGGCAAGATTCATAAAGAGCCTCTGCAGTCATTGCTGAATCTCCGCAATGAGAAACCATAGTAAAAAGATTTGGACACGAGGGCGGGGCCTCCATTACAACTGAGGAGTCTATTTGTGAATTGGGCCAAATAACTTCATTGGAAAAATGTTTGATATAAAGTGCAACTGTGCCTATGAAAGTCACTTCAAGTTTGTATAAATATTCATGGTGAATTCTACTCTCATGTGTTTCATTTTGTCTATCACACTACAAGTCCCAGAATCCTTAATACTGCAAATTTTAACTTCCAGTTTCTGCTTCAGAAACAGTTGACCATCTCTGCTGGTGATTTCAAGAAAGGTTTGTAACTGGCATATGAAATTGCTCATTAATTTGTAAACATCATAGTTGCATTGTGAATGTATTTAAGTGGCTATGTTAAAAGTTGTAAGCAATCATAATTTATCGAATTTGTCTGTTAACTTCTTCATTTCATTTCCAGATACAGCCAGAGTGAATCCACCTACTGGAGCAGAGGTTCTTGCACTTGCAGGAAGTCAACGTCATGGGGAAGATCAACCACTACCACGTGCACAAACTGGTACATAAATATGCCCAGGAGTGGGTTCCATCTACTGCGTCATTATTAGACAACCTATAAATATTTTTCTTAAACTTCATCATTTGTTTCACACATGTAATCCTAACTAGTATATGTTGGTTTATGTGTTGGTTTTAACCTGTGTCAAATAGCATGATAATGATATTATACCCATATCCTTTATAGGCCCTGGAACATTGGTCACAACAATATATGCAACCTCTGGGCTATGTACCGGTGTCACAAATGGTCAGGCACCATGTACTGGGCGATGGTAGACCCCAGTAAGGTCACTTACATATAGCTGTAGATAACTCTCATAATCTAATATATTGGATGACATGTTTGCGGTATGTGGTATGCCTCAAATATCCCTGTTGTTACCCATCTCCATATGCTAATATATGGTTTATAAGAATATGCTACTTCATAACATATTGTCTAATGAAAGTATGACAACATTTAAATTGAAATAGTAAAGTATGTACCTAATTGCTTATATTGTCTCATCAAAAATGGAGTAGCACTAACTGTGTTGACGGTGTATTCTAATGATGCATACATATAAAATAATACACATCAGTCTTTGCATTGTAATATGAATATGTTTATTTCATCACTGTTGCTGTCAGGAGTACTTCAGTAATCCAAAATACCTCATCCAGGGAATCAGGAGACCTTCTGGCTGCAGCGGTCAGACCCACTACAATCTGTCTGTCAGGTAGCTGTGCCATACAGTGTTGTAAACTATTATTTCCCAAAGTGTTCACAACTATCAATTCATTGTGAAAGTAACCTTGCAGATACAGCCACTTTTTCTTAGCATCCAATGTTGGTTTATGATATGTTCCCAACATTATCAGCGATGTCTGTGTTTATTTAGCATGTTCACTTATTATGCATGCTGAACAATAATTGATGAAAATCCCAAAAATTGTTATGGGATTGGAAATGCGTAAGCATTTCCATTAGATCCAGAAAGCTGTACAAATGAATCCCAATTTCTGAAGAGGGTGTAGTCAACATTTAAATCCCCACATAATTCTAAATATCCACCTCTGGATGCTTTCTCCGTTTAAATCTTTAGCCAAGTAAAGGGCGTGTTACAGAGAGCATGATGTATAACCTAAAACCTTGAGTTGTACTGGTGTATTCTTTTTAATGTATTGCATTTTTTGTTTCACTTAGTTTCATGTATTTCACATTTATTTGTACAGTCACATTTATTTGTACATTTCACTTGTCACAGCTATTTCACCTAATCATTGAGATGTGTATCTTGGAATGCCTTATTTTTTAAATTTGAAATGAGTGCATGTGAGAAGTTGGCCTGATATATGATGTCTCCAATTCTGGGGGCACCTTGTATCAGTCCAAACAATCCCTTATGGTGTCTGGTCTTAAGTCAACCTTATAGACAAGCTATCCTAAGGGTAGCATGGACTAAGCAGCCTTAAAAGCTTAACCCAAGAGGTTGTGTTAAGCAAGCTGTTTTACCAATCACAATCCTGTAATATCAAATGAAAGGACACCACACAAGTTATATATTATAAAAATATATGTATTTATTACTAGAATAATCCTCTATACTCTTTATGAGTCTAGGGGCACAAGCGTTTAAACAAAAGCACAGCTAAACATATAAAAGTTGCACAATTATGGATGAGGCCCAGGGGCCACGCAAACCATATATAAAGAAAGTGGTATAATAGATACCAATCGAACAGTGGTTAGGCCTAGGACCTAGGGAAACGCTGGGAGCAGTCGGGACTAGCAATGCTGAAGTCGGGAAAAGCCTGCGGGATTCGGGTGCAGCGCTTAAAGCACACACATGCACCAATGCAAAGTCAATGGTGCGCCAAAGTTATCGAGTTACTGTTTTAAGAGTCTTCCGACTGACCTAGAAGGACAAAACATTTGACTTAGACACTAGAGGTGTATACCAGTACAGGAGCACCGGCGTTCATGAGTTACCTCACCCACAGGAAGCGGGTGCACAGGTGCAAAGTAGTGTCGGCTTTCGTCGTGTAGATCTATGGAGCCTGAAGATGAAGATGCTGCAGGCGGCCAGAAGAGAAGTGTCCGGTGCAACCCAAGGGTGGATCGAAGCTGAAGGGAACCTGAAAGCAGAGGGGACAGAGTCTGGGTCAATCAGCAGTGACCAGGGTGGAACCAGAAAGGAACCAGGCAATGTCGGGCGCAATCAGGTGGTTGTTGAGAGCTTGTCTCTGCTGCCACGTGGACTCTGGGGCACCGAGGATGTCGAGGAGTGGATCACGAGCTGTCCCACGCAGGCTCTCGCTGTTGGCGGTGTCGGCTTCCGAATTGGAGCAAACAAACCTTGGCAAGCACAACCCACGCAGGATTCAAAGATCGCTTCTTACTCGGATCAGGGCGGTCAGAGTGGGTGCTCCTTTTCAGGGGAGTGAGGGCCAGTCCAGAGCAACCGGACTGGCAGGTCAAATTCAAAGGTTCATTGGTACTGGGGCCGCTAGCCAACGGGCAAGCGACTGGACCAACGCATTGAGCCAAAAGATGCAGAAGGGCCCCACGCAGCACTCGGTGAGTGTAGAGGGGTGAGCTTCGGTGCAAGAGTGGCTCAGGGCTGGGGCTTCTCAAACCCCAATGAATAGCTTCGAGGGAGCCTCAGGAGCTACACGGTCAGCACCTTGTGGTCTTTCCAAGATGGCCGGACCCACGCTTCAGGTCACCTCTACGGGTCTCAGCTCTGCAGGGACTGTGGATCAGGCTGTTAGAAGGCAGGCATGCTGGGTCTTGTTGATCTCTGTCACTCAAGTTCTGGCAGGAACTGCAACAAAGCAAACGTTGAGGTGCTGGATGGTGCCTGCTTGCACAGGGTGGTCACTCCTTGACCAAAAGGGAGACTCTTCAGTCTTCTACGTCGAGTAGGATGTCGAAGGGTCCAGAGTTTCGTTTCATAAGTTTCAGTCAGGATAATCTGAGTGCGTTGGCACTGCTCCCATTCTTATACCAATCTAGGGGGCTGGATTACCTACTAGGTCCCTCCTATGGGTGGGACCCAGGAAGGGGGTAGTTACACCCCTTTCCCTTTGTCCAGGGTCGCCCTGGGACTGGGGCTGGGGCTGGTGTGCCCCAGAACCGGTTTGACCGGATTATGCAAGGGGAAGCCTTGTGCGCCCCAGGCACTGTCTAGTTTCTTTCAGCCCTCCCTGCCCCAATACACTATCTCCTGTCTGGGGAGGTGTAGCACCTCCCTGTGACAGGAAACCATTTGTCCAGGCCTCCTCTGCCAAGTTTCTGTCAGCAGCAGGAGGTCAGACTTGTGTCGCTGGCAGCAGCATCCATTTTGTGATGCTGAGGCTCTGGTTAGGATTAACCGCGTTTTAGTAAAGTAACATGTCTTCTCTCTCTAGAAGGGTATATGGTATGGCAATATCCCGGAACAGCTAAGGGAGTTGTTCCCGACAGCTGCAGACAGTCTCAGCTCATGCTAGAGCACCATCTGACGTAAAACCAAGCACTCTGCCTCCAGGATTGATAAGGCCTGCCATAGGAGTGACTGATAGGTTTATATGTGTCCAGATATAGGTTTAGATATAGGTATACTATATCTAAGCAGGGGGTGATTACACCACCTTGCCCCAGCTGAGTGATCAGCCAGTTGTGTCAATTTAAGAACCAGCCAGGGGTGGCAAAAGATATGCTGCACCCCCTGGTAGGCCTTGGATGCACCTATGCCCTTGGCACCTATGGTGCACTGTATAGGGGCTGACAAGGTGTCCAGTACCAAATTGGTTATATACCTAAAGTACATAGAGTCCATTTTAAGGAGAGAGCAGATAGCCTGGGGCCCTGATTAGCAGGGATCCAGGCCAACTAAGTCGAAAACCAGCTAAACACAAGGCAAAAAATCTGGGGTAACCATAGTCAGGTATCCACCTTCCTACACAACCCCCCCCCCCACCCCCCAAACGAAAGGAGATACGGCTATCCTTGACCAGGTAAGCCTGTATTGCCTGAGTGGCCATATAAGGAAGTACCTGCGCTAGCATGGTTACCCCCTGTCTCATGGTCCAGTGAGCAATCCCTCACCCTTGGGGTATTAGAGGGTCTCCACCATAGGGAATCACTACCTTGGGTGTGTTTTTGCAAAGTAAAAGGCTGGTGTTGATATAGAGTATTGAAGTGAGGCTCTAATAATTTAGGGCTCAGCTTCCTCCAATTATCTTCCACCATGTGTGCCTTTCTTTCATCAACTGAGTTGCACTGTGCTCTCAGGGTCAACCTCTGGCTACCTAAAGCTGGAGGCTGGGTCCCTTTTGTTGGCTTACTGGAGGGACAATTCAGGTTTGGGCCCTTTAGGTCCCGGGTTAGGCTGTGCCCAACAGAATCCATATGTGGGAGGTCCCTAACTACTTTTAAGGGGGATCCCTCAGGAGTTTCTAAAGTTTTCACCTGGCTAGGGCTGCTTGCTTCGGTGCCCCACATCTGCTGATGGGGGTGCTTTATTTGACAGGGGGCCCTCTGGGGCTCACTGTCCTTCTTGTCCTCTGAAGCCCTGGGCTGAGTAAGGCAAGGTAGAGAGGGGCTGGCTACCTGCTCCAGACTGGGTCCCACCTGAGAAGGGTCCACTGCCATTAGGGGCTCTGTCAGGCCAGGCCCAACAACCTCTGGGACAGTTCCTTTTTCAGGGGTAAGATCAGTTCCCTGAGGAGGCTGATCCTGTCCTAATGTCTGGTGGGAGGGAGATTTCTCTACCTCCTCAATGCTCTCTGTTTGTGTGGAGTGATCCATCATTTCAGGCTTCACAACACAGGAATCAGTTTGAGTTTGGGCTGTGGCCATCACAGCCCCACCAACCTTTTCAGGAGGAGACTCAATTTGGGTATGGTTGATCTCTGTCGCTCGAGGTCCAGCGGGAACTGCAACAAAGCAAACGTCAAGGTGCTGGATGGTGCCTGTTTGCATAGGGTGGTCACTCCTTGACCACAAGGGAGATTCTTCAGTCTTCTACGTCAAGTAGGATGTCGAAGGGTCCAGAGTTTTGTTTCATAAATTTCAGTCAGGATAATCTGAGTGCGATTGCACTGCTCCCATTCGTATACCAATCTAGGGGGCTGGATTACCTGCTAGGTCCCTCCTATGGGTGGGACCCAGGAAGGGGGTAGTTACACCCCTTTCCCTTTGTCCAGGGTCGCGCTGGGACTGGGGCTGGTGTGCTCCAGAACTGGTTTGACCGGATTATGCAAGGGGAAGCCTTGTGCGCCCCAGGCACTGTCTAGTTTCTTTCAGCCCTCCCTGCCCCAATACACTATCTCCTGTCTGGAGAGGTGTAGCACCACCCTGCGACAGGAAACCCTTTGTCCAGGCCTCCTCTGCCAAGTTTCGGTCAGCAGCAGGAGATCAGACTTGTGTCGGTGGCAGCAGCATCCATTTTGTGATGCTGAGGCTCTGGTTAGGATTAACAGCGTTTTAGTAAAGTAACATGTCTTCTCCCTCTAGAAGGGTGAAATGCTATCCCCGTCGCCAGGACTGGCGAGGGGATAGTATTCCAAATCGTATGACACCTTACACAACATGTTTTGATAAAGCCAAACCAAAGTTAGCACATAACCGCGATGGATTATAATGCACTTAAGAGTATATGGTATGGCAATATCCAGGAACAGCTAAGGGAGTTGTTCCCGACAGCTGCAGACAGGCTCAGCTTATGCTAGAGCACCATCACACGTAAAACCAAGCACTCTGCCTCCAGGATTGATAAGGCCTGCCATAGGAGTGACTGATAGGTTTATATGTGTCCAGATATAGGTTTAGATATAGGTATACTATATCTAAGCAAGGGGTGATTACACCACCTTGCCCCAGCTGAGTGATCAGCCAGTTGTGTCAATTTAAGAACCAGCGAGGGGTGGCAAAAGATATTCTGCAGCCCCTGGTAGGCCTTGGATGCACCTATGCCCTTGCCACCTATGGTGCACTGTATATGGGCTGACAAGGTGTCCAGTACCAAATTGGTTATGTACCTAAAGTAGATGGAGTCCATTTTAAGGAGAGAGCAGGTAGCCTGGGGCCTTGATTAGCAGGGAACCAGGCCAACTAAGTCGAAACCAGCTAAACACAAGGCAAAAAATCTGGGGTAACCATAGTCAGGTATCCACCTTCCTACAGTACAATGACTAAATGAATTGTTACGTAGTCTGCTTAAATAAACAGCAGCCTATAAAAATGTTGTCAGGGCAGCTTTGTTTATTTGAACAATAATTAAGGTGTCACTTCTTTCTGAAGCTGCTAGATTGAGGATCATGTCTTCTACCATACAATCAAGGAGCAAGTGGCAGCAACTGACATCAGGAGGGATATCAATACCATACAGATCTGGGGATAGTGTTGAGTTCATCAGCGGCTGTGATTTTCTCTGTTTTGGTTCCTTTCCATATGATGAAGATATCCTCAATGTACCTCCCGAAAGTCAAAAGGTCCTGTTGCCTTATGTGATCTGTGAGGATGTTATCTTTCTCAAACTTATGCATGAAAAGGTTAGTGTAGCAAGGGGCGGCACAATTGTCCATTGAAGTACTGGTTCTTTGTAGAAAGTATTCATTATTCCAAGTGACAGAACTGTGATACAAAGCAAAGTGCTTTAAATCGAGTAAAAACACTTTTAGATCTTCACCTATGATTGTGTTTACCAGGAAGTATTTCACTGCTTCAATTCCCAAATCATGTGGGATCAAGGTAGAAATCTATCTCGTATCAATGGTACACAAGATAGGATTTGCATGTTCTTCAAACTCGATTCTCATAATTTTGTTCCAGAAATTGGTAGTGTCTTTTATACAGATCATCATTTTCTGGACAATCGGTTGTAGGTGACGACCAAGGTATTTAACCACAGGTTCAAGAATGGAACTCAGGTTTTCATGTATTTTCAGTAGCACATGAATGCTGCGAGTTTTGGTATTGTTTTGTATAAGGTATCTTTTATCTTCATCCATTATGGTTCCCATGGTTGCTGACGAGCTCAAAATATTGTACATATACACTGTAAATTCACTCGTGGGGTTGAAATCCAATTTCATGTAGGTGGTGGGATCTAGAAAATGGTCATTCAGATTTTGTATATAAAAAGAGGTGTCCATAGTTACTAGGGCTCCCCCTTTTTCGCTTTGGTGCATGTGATAACCAGGTTGTTTGCAATTTGATTAATGATTCCCTGTTTGTTAATTCTCATATTGGAATGTTTAGGTCTTTTTGTGGTGAACATTTCTGTGATCTCTTTTTTGATGATGATATCAAAGGAATCAAGCATCCCTCTTTCCTTCTTTCTTAGTGGGCTGTTCGCCTACTAGATTTTCAAAAGTTTCCGAAGTTTTCAATTCCTTATGAATTTGAAAAAACTGACTTCTTGACCTAATTCATTCAAATGGTAAGTGGGGACGAATGGTGTCCCTTTTTGTGGTGTCTCTATCTGTAACCTTGTCACTTGGCATATGTTAATAACCAAACTCGTTCCATTTATGTTTTCAGGCTCTTGTTCACCCTTTTTCAATCTTTCACTGATGTCAACTCTGTTTCCTTTAGTGCTGCGCCCTCTCCGGGTCCTTTATTGGCTGCCGGGCTGAAATCTAAAAAAGAGACACCGGTGTTGCTGGAATATGTTTATCATGCGTGAATGGCTTAGAGGGACAGCCCATTCCTTGATGGTCCTGATGCATTTTCCTGAATCACTCTCAGAAGAAGTCGTCTCCATTTCAGATGGTTTTGTTGTCAGTCTGTTGTGTCTTCTTTTTGTGTCAATATCTGCCCAGTTATACACTTCTCCGAACTTGTAAACTATGGTGTTTCTCTTAAATTTTCTTATCCTACGTTTTTTAAATTTCTGCTGTGTACCATTCTAATTGAGTGGTAATGTTCGCTAATGTTTTGTTCCTATCATCGCTTTCCATTTTGTTGGATATGTCATGTTTCAGTTGGTTGATTTCACTGCCTAATTGTTCCAATAGTTTGGATAATTCTTCCTCAATGAGTCTAAAGAACAATTATTCAAGATGGTGTACCCTCTGTCCATGAATTTAGAAATGTTTTTGCATAATGTGGGTTTCAACTGGATTATCAATCCCCTTTGAATCCATTGTACTCGGTCATATTTAATGAGTGTGCTCGCATGTAGTCTGTAATCCTAGGCAAAGGCAAATGAATACGTTACAACCCCCACACAGGGGGAAGCCTCCCCTTTGTGCACTACTTCGATCCCTACTTTGGGATGTAATCCAATTGTTTAAAAACTTTCTTCAAAACTTTATTCATGTGGTGAATCTAGTGAAGGTTATTCACATTTAAGTCATTTGAATGACAACTTAATTCAAAGCATTCCATGTATGTCCAGTTGTATATACAGGTAAACACTTGATTGCAAAACTGCGATTACTTTCAGTTACAAACAAGGAGCGCATTACCCAACAATCGAATACTCTAGTTGTAGGACATATATGTGACTATAAATGTGAGTGAGTACTACAAGTTGATTTGTAGGACCATCTGTCTAACAAGGTATCATGTTGAAAGCATAGCAGAACATCTACAGATGTAGACTTAACAACTTTGAATCCAACATATACACTGGAAAACATAAGACAGAGAGATGGCTTGTGATAATATTTTATATTTAGCTCCAAATCTTAAATTAAAAGGTAATATAATTTTTTATAAATACTGTCCAATGGGAATGAAGAAAGGAAAAAAAATCATTCTAGCAGAATGGACAAGGGAACTTGAAGATGTTGGGCAACACAATTAAAACACATCAGGGGAACAGTTTACGTACAAGGGTTAAATAAAATGAAGTCCACAGTCAAAACATTGCCCTAACATAAGATTCCACAGTCATCGCACAAAGCAATTTGCACCCCTAAGCCACATGCAACCATCCTTTGAGTGTCCAAGCTTGGAGGATACAATTACTGGCCATCCTTACTGTCCTCTCTAATGACAATGTCAGGATCCTCTGCACCTGTGGCTGGGCGATGCATGACCAGACACCACACGAGAAGATAATACATGAAGGGTAGCAGGGAAAACAGAGAGGGAAACAGAGAGAGAAATCCCACTTGGGGACACGACAACAGTGGTCTGGGTAGGTCGTTCGGACAATCTAGACAATATGGGTTCAGCCAAGGAAGTGATGGAAGCATCAATGTTTTCCAAATGCATAGACAGTGACTCTCGGAACAAACAGAGCTCATCTCCAATCTCCTGTAAGCTCTGAGAGAACACAGTATGCACAGCATCATCTGCCCCCATCACCCCTTGTGGTGCAGCCACAGGCAGAGTTTGGCTCAAATATGAGGGGGTGTGTGACATTGGGGGCAGATGTCTCCCTCCGCTCTTCTTTACAGACACTTGGAGGGGTAGTATGGCAAGGGGTGCAACTGGAGGCCCGATGAAATGGGGGCCTCAAGAGTTAGGGATGGGTCAGCAGCAGGCTCGGATGGTGTTGGGTCCTGCTCAGGGGTCACCATCTCCATTTCCAATTCTTGTGGGCCATGGGGAGTGTCACATTCATCATCTCCCTGGCTAGTGGTGTCACTCTCAATGTCCCCCCTCCAGCCTCCTCAGCCTCCACCAGGGATATTGAAGTAGTTGGTAATGTCTCTGTCTGGGTGGGCGCACTACTCCTCAGCCTCCACCAGGGCTATTGAAGTAGTTGGTAATGTCTCTGTCTGGTTGGGCGCACTACCCCTGCTTGGTACCTGGTCTCCCCCTCTTCCGCCTAGCTGGTGATAACCAGAGGACGTGCTCACCGATGAGCCGAGGATGTCCTGGTCGGCTCCTGGTCCTGTCCAGATGGTCCTTGGCCAGTCCTGTCCACTAAAAATAAAAAGAACAATTATCTAGGTGATGTATAATTTCTAATAAAGGTATAGACAACGTAAAGCGAGTGCTGACATTGTAGCTCCTTTATCTCATTAACTAATAATATGTGGTCTGAATTAAAAAGTTGGTGTACTGTCACTTATTGTCAAGAACTTAATTTAAAAAAATAAATTACTCAAATTTGGTCAGTATAATCTTCTATAGTTATCACCCTCACCTTCGGCTTTACTACAATGTGAGGTTCCTAATGTTTTCATATAGTAATCATTCAATGTTGTTTTACAAGTGGAGATAGTACACAGTCAGGATGGAGATCTCCACACATAAAAGTAGATCCAAATGTATTCTTTTTGTGTGAAGTTCTCATCTCCAAATGCGCAGTCTCAACAGTCTTACACTTACTATCAACTTCCATCGGTTGTGTGACATAGTGAAACACACCATACATGCTAATTCTTTTTGTACCTATGCAAACAAGGCCTTGGAGATAACCTTTGCAAAGATGTGATCCAAAACTTTTGTATTTTCCTTGGAAACATCAGACACTGTATATGGCAAGAGCCACATTTTGCATTACAAGATTGCTTTATGTTGTACACTGCAAATAAGATGTGCTTACTCAGTACAGTAAATTAGAAAGGACATACATGCCACTGTTAAGAATATGTGTATGTTTAGCATACATTGGAAATATATACATCATTTTGAGTGAGACAAGTGACACAATGCAAGCTTTTCATTTTACAACAAATATTAATAGTCATGACAAACAACACACACAAAAAGCATGCATGATACAACATTCAACACACAAATACTAACATACCAACAATAGACATTGTACAATCTATTCATTAATACCTCAGTTATAAGGTCCAAAGTTCACTAGTCATGATTATGCAAGTGAATTTTATCTCAAAAATGCAATTTAATGAAAATCTACCCATTTGTGTTCTTAAAACTACAGGTCCCAGAATTCCTTCAGAGAACAGCATTCCAATAGCTCCAATGATGAATAGACAGAGCAGACAGACTTCTACTGGAGGGAACTACAAGCAGAACTGGTGCCGCCTTCTCTCAGTGGAGCTCACCGAGCCACTGGAGGACACCGGAATTGCCCTCCGGTGGAGTGACGGATCCTCACCCGGTAATCAGCGGCGAGACCGCCAAGAAGCCATATGTTCTATCAGCCACTTCTGTGGCTCTCACCCTTTGCACCTTACCCCTCACCTCTCATTTGCTTGGATCAGTAGGGTGGGGTCAGAGGGCTGGCATCTGCTCCCTGCTCTGCACTCTGTTTCCCACATGGTGTTAACTCATGTGTACGTGCATCTGGGCATCAGTACGTTTCCTCTTTACACTCCATATCAACTATTTATCAGTCTTCCTAGAAGTATCCTTGAGACAGGTACATATAATAATAGATCCACATTAGGCGTTATTAGTGTGTGTGTTGCTTTCAGCACCACACACACAAACCCAATCAACATTCTACTTTTTAGTTGGGCACAAGAAGGAGTCCCTTTTTGAGCAGAGAAAATCCAGGTCATTTCATAGGTACACTTGCATCAAGGCCTAAGTATGACAGGCATATAGCTACAATGCCACATAAGAAGCAGCACACACAGGTACACCATGTATTTACCTACCTATACATACATGTATTTAATGTTACTATTCACAGCTCTACACAGATACTTCCCTTATTTCATTCAGTTCTGTCTGAGTACATCACATAGGCAAACTTGAAGATTTAATGAGTGTGTAGTATGTCACTATAGTATCATGCTACCCATCATGATACAATGTTGGTAAACAGTAGATCATGCACACCAATTGTTTAACATTCCTAGCCTCACCAGGTCTGTACAATGGACTACTGTGTTTCCAACTCTGACATTACCTTCAAAATGTAAATAACAGTATGCAGTATGTTACATTTTGATCATTAGTTATCCCTAGAATGTACAGTGAGTGGATCAATAAGTTGTCATCATTGCCAGTCACCCCCTTGTAACATATGTAAGTAAGAGCCATTGTAAAAGATACAGTGGTCAACAAAGCATGGCACATATAAACCGTGTAGAAGGCATGATTGTTTGTAGTCCGTGCAACCCAGAATTCAATCTCATCTATTTCACATATACCTGTAGTTTTCCATAAAGCACACAATGCTGATCCCCACTCACTCTATACATAGACATGACTCATTGCGACACTTAATACAGAAAGGTTTTCAGATATCCACTGTCCAGGGAGATCTCACACATGCAAGGCAATTATTCCCCCAGGGCAAGGAGTTCTTTGAGAGTTTGCCCACACTAATTATTATCATATGCAAGAAATGTGCTGCACAGCCTATCTTTTGACTCTTGACAACAGGTGTTCTTTACATACATTATGTACCGCTTACAGAGTAGTCTGAGGACCGAATTTATGGATAGTGTTCAGTGCCTATTAGTCATTATTGACAGCAGTCTGTGAATCTACATGAAGGCCATAACACAACTTGTGGTTCAGAGAAAAAAGTGTCAACCAGCTCATCATGCACTTGCATTCCCTGCCCCCTGTTTGGGACAACAGCCCAGCTCTTTGGATTGAGACCTTCGTGAGGGTTCAGCGGTATGTGTAAGCCTTAACGTTCCTCAGTGATGTGCAAGACATAACTGGCTACTGCTATCTTACACACAACTTCAGGTACAGTACAGCAACTCCCCCCATCCAGTCAAGACATCTGAATTGCAACATTAAGAGACCTAAAGTGTAGTCTCTGATTATTCATGTAGAAATGTGTGCCCTATTGTACCTACGCCGAGGTACAGTGATTGCATGTCTATACGATGTGAGGAGAGAGTGCATATGCAGCATCTCAGAGAGGGGATTGCAGTCCACATTGCAACCAGATTTGCAGTGCAGGGAGGTTTCCCTGTGGGTGGGTGAGAGGAATTGTCCTGTAAAAGGGATATTCCAGCACACACCCTTTTTTGTCCTACTTCTCATCTCATTTTGCAGACCCAGGGGCCTTGCTGTGCTTTGTTACTTCGATTTTGGGGAGTCGGTCCCTGCATGTCTTTAAACCTCCTCAGACTCTCTTTTGTGTGTGACATGTAGTGTCTGCACATTGATTGAGTGCCAGCGATGTCTGTTGCGGAAGATGTGTGCATTGTGATGAGGTGGGTGAAGTGTTACATGAGTGCAATCAATGGCACCTCCCATAGGTGGGAAGTGGGAAAAGAGGTAGAAATCCCGAGCAGCCCTTTACCTTCCTGCCAATATATGTAGTATACGTATGTAGAGATGCACTCTACTATTTATGCAGCTCCGAACATGAATCAAGCATGGGATTGGCTTGCCTGAGAAATGGTCAAAGTCACTGGACACTCTCTGGAATGACACAGTAGCAAAGAAATAGAGAGCAACTAGGGTCTTGACATAGGCATGTGAGTGACATGTAGCAGAATCAAGATTCGGCTCCCACTAAGGAACAATGTCCAAGATGACATCAAGATAACATCAGGTGAAAAATGAAATCTGGAAGTAACATCTTGGCTGGACATCCCAAAGAGGTTTATCCTTTGCCTGAAGATCCTTTCAGTGCTCCTCTTCATCAGATCATTCTCTCACATTACAAGGAGCAAACTGACAAACACATCCAGCAACATTTTGTGAGGTCTGAAAGTGTTTGTTTGTGGCTGCTCACATTTTATGCATGCCTCAAGGCAGTAATTTTCTGTTGGACTGACAACATTCTGGTGGAGCTGGGTGGAGGGTGGAAAGCACAGATACAGGTGTGTGTGTGTAGTGTTTGGGAGGAACTTGGAAATCTGAGGTTTAATTAGAGATTTTGACTTGTTTACATCATTCACATTTGAACTGATTTTGGAAGAGACTACATGACACATAGGTAATTGTTAAATGTGCAACTGAAGAAGAGATGTTGTAACAAATATACTTGTAATGTTCTTCTTGACACTTAGGTCATTTAAATATAATTATGGTATTGTATCTCACTAAATATATCTACACTGTTGTAGAAGCGTGTGTCATAATTACCCCTCCAATACAATCTGTTTAAAAACAATTGGTCCACATTTGTTCAACATCTTTTGTTTTTTCTCCTCCCTGCAATGAGTGTCCCTCAGCCATTGTGTAATCCAATGTTTAGTAACATGTTGTCATAATGTATTGTTATCTACATGCACATTTACATGCCATACACATACACATATGTAACAGCCAGTGCCTACAAATAGCTGTTTTCAATTTTAAGTGAGGCATTTTGTACTACGTTGGTTGTACAACTAGATGTTATATATCTCATGCTGTGTGAATCCAGACATATGTGATGCAGCATACATTAATGTTTGCTCTTTTATTTCACTGTGTTCTCGTCCACCCTGAGTGAGGAAGATCCACCTGAGTGCAGACACTCCGCTCTGAGTGCAGGATGTTTTCAGGCGTAAAGCTACTACTCGTAAATCCCCTTTGTGTATACCCAAAAGTAATAAAGTTGGTTAGACTTTTGGTCTAACTTTACCTTTGTGAATGGGGCCCAACGTTTAAAGGCTTCATTTATTGCTCAGACTTTCCTGACTCACCAAAAATTGGATTGCAACCCACAAGTGGGTCGCAAACCACAGTTTGGGAAACATTGGTCTAATCTATTAATTTTCAGTTGCCGTAAAAGCTTTAAGTCCATGTCGGAAAACACCAGAATTGACAAAAAGGTTCTCACGCTGTCTGTAATCCTGGGAATTTACCAAATACATTTTACCTGCTCTCATCTCATTCAGTGCATGCAAACATTCTTCCTCATGAATAGAAGGAACTGGAAAGAAAAATTGAAGAGTTATCTCCGATTTCTGATGAAAAGCAAAGATTATTCTAGGAAAAAACCCTGATCCTAATTTTAGAAGACATTTGTTTGAAAAAAAACCTCAAACACTGTGGTTTAATAGAAAAAGAACACAATTCTTTTAGTGCTGATATTATGGTCACCAAAAAGGAAACGTTCTGTTACACGTTTCAGGTCTATGACCAGAAAGAGGTGCTAAGAAAGATGACTGCAGTGCTTTATGGATCAAGGGGAGATCCTATGAAGGAGCTATTTGATTTACAGAGGGCATAAACAAAGAAAAATTATTCACTAGTTTACTGACCAAGGATTCCATTTTAGCAATGCCCTATGGAGGTGTAACTGCTCTCATCACTGTCCATTGTAGTTTAAGCAGTGAGTGTCAATCCTTTATCTAGCCCATCCTGACGGAATTGTAAAATCCACTTTGATTCACAATCTGACGAATTCAGATACTTTTTAGCACACCAGTTAAAAAAGGGAATCAGTTGATGATCATAAGATCGCCTAGTGGATAAACATCAATATTCTGAAACTGATATTGCTTCTGGGCAAGAAAGTCCTTGCTCTTCAAACCCCTCCTCTCAACAACCATGCCGCCATGTTGAAAGAGAGCTGGCACTGATTGGCTGGAAAGACCCATAATGGCATTTTGGATAGTACCCTGAGTAATAGAAACCAACCTATCAACATTCAAAGAAGCACCACCAACACTAGATCTACAGGCTCCTTCATAAGATGAGCCAAAAGTATGGCTATTATTGGAAAGGGGGAAATGCATATAGGAGTAGAGGAGGCCATGGGCATGTTAGAGCATCTATTCCCTAACAGCCCATCTCTGGAAACCTGGACAGAAACCTTGACGGATGAGTATTATTTGAAATGGCAAAAATATCTATCTGGGGTGTTCCAAACCTTTAGCATATTTCTTCAAATATATGAAAAGCCAGGCGAAAATTGGGAGAAGGAGGGACTACTCTACTCAACCTGTCTGCTATTATTGTTTTCCTTTCCCTCAGTGATGGTTGGAGAGAGAGATTAGATGAGCCTCTGTCCAACTGATTATCTGGTAAATGAAGGTCTCTTGGGAACTAAAATGTAACCTCTGATTGCTTGTTGAGGTAATATTGTGTACCCATATTGTCCATCCTCACCGGGATTAACCGATTCTGTAGCAGATGTGAAAATGAAGTAGCGTGTAATACATCGCCCTCAGCTCCTTAGAATTCAATGGATGGGGTCTTTCTTTTGGAAGCTATTTCCCCTGAACTGTCAGATGTCCCAGTGTGGCTCCGACCCAATCTTGCTTCCATCTATGGTTAGGATTGGCACAGGGGTTAGAGACAAAGGAATTACCCTGCTGAGGTTTGATGGAATTATCCACCACTGTAATTACTCCTAAACACTGTTATTCACAGATTTCAGATCTTCCTGGTTCTGCGATGATGGATACCAATGACTGTGAAAGTACCGGACTAGTGAACCCAAAAGGAAATGAGTTCATTGTACCTCAAAAAAGCACAATGCCTAAAAAAGGGTAGGCCCAAGAAGAGTAAATGGATTTTTCAGAATATTGTAAAAAAAAGAAATACATTGTCAGGTGTTTCAAAAACTCCCTAAAATAGGACTTAACATATGTCCTTAAATACAGAGACATTCTCTCAATGAAACTGCCTTTTTCTTCCCCAGATTGCACAGAATTTGAAACATTTCGGTACCTCTGTAGTTGTGGAAGGCATGCATATGCTAGATGAGTTTGAAATTGTACTCCAATATTCTTGTTTTAAAAAAAGAATGTATTCATAATCCATGATCATACGAGAAGGCACATTTAGCATAAAAAAAAGAGAAAATAGCAACCGTAATACATTGCATTACATCATCTTTTTACATAAAGTCAAATACTTACATAATACACTAACAAACGAAAAGGGGGGAGACAAAGAATCTACGCAGGGGATTTATTCATCCAAATAAGCAGCCATTGGGCCCCATATCTCACAGCCCAGTTTCTTTTTTTTCTACCCTTCAGAGCATTTAAACTGTATTCTATACTAAACATTGAAAGAAATCTTGCTCTCCATATTTCAAAGGAAGGAGCTTCCTTCTGGAGCCACATTGAGGCAATACAAAGCCTAGCCACTGCTGTAGCTAATAATATCAAATAGCTAAATTTGTGCAGTAATTGATCTTCAACAGATATCCCGTCAACCCCCAACAATACATGTGCCAATGAGAGATGAATAGGCCCATCCAGAATCTCCCCAAAAAATGTCTCTATATGTTAAAAAAAACTCTTAAATGCCCACAAGAATAGAAGACATGTACCAAGTCAGCGTCACGGACCCCACAACGAAAGCACTTACCCTCATTGGACCCCCCCATTTAGACATTTTCACCGGAGTGTAATATAGATTTAAAATTATCTTATAATGCTGTGCACAAAGATTAGCTGACGAAAACAATCTCTCAGCTAATTCAATAGAGGTTTCAACTCGAGTGCCAAGGCACCCTAGCCTATTATTCCTTTTACATTTTGAACCTCTAAGTCATTTCCCTGAGTATCCAATAATAAAGTGCAAAGTGTACATATCCGTGCACTTTTCCTCACAGACTCAATAAGGGGGTATAGCACAATCTTCCATCGGGCTCTAAGAAAATAATCCCGAATTTGCAAATATTTGAAAAAATCAAAACGAGATCGAGAGAACTGCTCTTTTAACTTTTCAAAAGACATTATATCCCCGTTAATAAATAAGTCTCCAATATAATGATCCCGTTTCACCCGCCAGCTATCAACCACTCAATCCCAAAATATCAATGGAAGAAGGGTGGTAGCAGTTAATGGGGTGTACCACAATATCTTTTCTATCTTATACTTTTTTTTAATAGCCTTCCATACTTTATAGGCCGTATTTAGCACCGTACTCCAATAATCTTGAGAGCTTGAGTTGGGATTCCTGCTATTTAATTAGAAATCTGTAATGTACCAATGCTTGACATACCACATTTGTGTGTTCCTGGACACTAGGCTTGTTACAAAATGTATTTGTCAGTTGTCCAGGTAAGGATGCACTAGGATTCCCTTGATGATGGGAAGGGCTGCAAGTGGTGCAAGGACCTTTGTGAAAATGGGAAGCCTGAAGGGGAGCAATTGAAACTGCCAGTAGTAGCCCTTCACGTGAATAATCCAGATGAGATAAAAAATATAGAGATGTGAAGGTTGGTGCCCTGATGGTCCAATACTGCAGTTGATACCCTTGGAGGTACTAATGGAATTACCTGTTTTAATGTTTTCATCTTAAAATTGATTTGCTTCAGAAATTGATTTAGTCTCTTTAAATGGATTCTCAACCTGAAGTCTCCTGATGATGTTTGTTCAGAAGACACTAGCTGGAAGCCTTTTTCCTCATTACTTAGGAACATGGCATATTCATTTTTTGCTAGCACAACCCGAAATTTGCTGTGTCAGTGATCTGCGTTTGATGTGATCCTGAGCATGACTCAGATACACTGTTTGTAAATCTAGAACAACCTTCTTGAATTCCAAGAAGTAATCTTGACTTACTACATTTCCAGTATCCAGGCATCTAGTATGTTTTCTTACAAAACTCTGAAAATATAACAGGCTACTCCCCCCACCTCTACTAAGTGGATGACATAGTCAGGATAGCTTCTTGGGGTTAGAAGGAGGAGGCGGAAGACAATAGTTCTTCCTTCTAAATTGAAACAATTGAATTTATTTCTACCTTTCTTGAAATTGAAACCTCTGTGGCACCCCTTTTTGGATCACCTACTTGGAGGATCTGGTGTCTTAACATGGGCTCTGAATAGCTGTGCTTGCTTTCGGTTCTGAAAAGCCTTGCTGAGCATTTCTTAAAGTTGATTCCCAAACAAAGGCTTCCTGGAAAATAGAAAACACAACAATTCAGATTTTATCTGCTTTCCGGTGTCTGAGATAAATATGACAATTGGCAACAACATTAAAGACTGTAGAAAAAGATGGAGCTTTTTGGATGCTGCAAGAAACATCTGATAGGAACCTTGCTTGCAGTTCCATGTTTGAAAACAATTCAGAACAATCCACACTTTCTTGGATTTCTGTTATTATAGTTTGAAAATCTTTAATAAAAGACTGTGGTGCATATACTGCAAATATAGTTCCTCTCTTTGCAAGATAAGGTCTGCAATCCCCTTCTTCAATGAAGCCCCTTTACCTTGCAGTCAACTGCATCCAATATTGAAACCTCTTCCAAACTAACTGATGAATGTTCTGCCAAATTAGCTAATGCGGGATCTACTTTTACCATTGATGGTAGCTCCAGGCCCTATTTGCCAGTCAGGGGTATAGGGCACAAATGAATTTTGGAAGGCTTACTTTTGCTGGGTTCTTCGATTTCTTTTACAACAAGTACCTAATTTCTTTATTTATTGCTTGGGAAGCTGGTGGATTAAACTGCAATTATCGTTATAAGCCAGAAGTAGTACTCTGCTGTTTATATTCCATGGATTCTTGAAGATTACCGGCTAGATACTTGAAAAAAGAAGACAATTTTGATTATTTAAATAAATGTGCCCAATGAAAAACATTCAGGTACTTGAGGTTTTTATCATCATATTCAGGTAAAGGCTAGGATGAAACAGAAGATGGTGATGCATATTGATGGGTTAAACAGAGGATGTAAGTGAAGATGGAGAATAGCGACTGCTCCAACTGTGTCTTGATCTCTGGAAGGATTCTGATAAAGAGGACATCACAAGATGCATCTGTTCTTCAGAAAGACCAGGATTAGTTGGAGGTGGAGGAGGTGGGTGTAAGGAGGAACAGAGTTTCCCTACATAGTTTTTGCACTAATTGTCCGCCCTAGAGGAGTAAAGCTTCTTGGAGGAATGCTTTCTGTGATCCATGATCAAGCACAAAATACACTCTACTGAAAAGGTGCATATTTGAATACCCCTATAAAGGATCCAGAATGCTATATATAACAAAATGACTGCATCCCTCTTAGTATTTTTTTGGGGGTAGCGATTTAAACTGAAAAACGTAATAAAGCACTTTCAATATTCAGTCTAAATATGAATGTTAATAGTTGGTGAATGTATATAGCATAAATATATATATTAGTTACTAATATTAATACGGGCAAGAATGCGAGCAGTCATATTGGTCCCACCTTTTCAAAACTCAAAGCTGTGCTAAGACTCAATCTTCACAAGCAAGGCCCTTCACTCAGCCAGCTCCTGTTATACACGTGTCTTGAAAGAATGTAGAGCACATCCCCAGTTGCTTGAGAACAGACCTGCGGATGTGTGCATTGTGTTTACAGATGGTCCCATGGCGTGTGCAAGGGTGGCAGGCATTGTCCCTTGGTTGTCCTCATTGGAGTTTGAAGCTTGAACCGGAGGAACAACATTCCTTCTCATGCCTACCTAGAGCGAGAGGACAAATGCATTTTGCTACTCAAAAGCACAAAGGTACGGTCTCGGTCTAGGCATGGTCTAACTAACCTCCGTGGGCACCCTCAGAAACACCGACACGGGAGAAAAGTCTACCTTTGATATCTTAAAGGAGTGGAAGGCGCCTGCTCTTTCAAGCGCGACTCCTTTTTAGATCGAGCCATGCAATGTGCATGCGCTGTCTCTCGACATGCTGTGTTTCCTCTGTGGGCTTTTGGCATTCCTATCAATTTCCATTCGTTATTTTGTGTGCCGGTCTGAAATGCAGGCTTTTCATTGGTGGAGCCTTTGTGTGCTTGGATCCCTCCCATGGGACTGGCCCTCTTAAGTGTGCTCCTCTCCTCGTGTCTATTTGTTAGTTCGGATGTACTATTTGTTTCTTCTTCTCCTCATTTTCTTTTTTTTTTGCACAGTGGCACGTGAAGGCTCTCCGCTGTAAATCTTGTCACTCGCCCGCCTAGGAATTGTATTATATCATGGATAGTAATTTTTTTTTTTTTAATATTTCCTGTATGCCTTTTATCGATGTAGCAGCAGTTATTGCCACACAGCAAACAAGAAGCCGCCATTTAGATATTTGTGTTAGTTTTGGTGCACAATGTTTTCTTCATCTTGTGGAGCACAGTGCACCCTGGCTTCTCCTCCCAGTATGGGATATGCATCCTAGTCATGAAATTTGCATCTTGCTGAAGCCCCGCCTACCCAGCTCCTCCCGCTTGGTAAATAACCTGGATGGGACTTGTTGTAATAGGTGCAGCAAGTGTTTTGCAAAAGTGCAGGCAAGTTCCCCACAATATACTGAGCTTTTCAGTACAGCGCGCGCTAGCCTCTCCTCCCAGGCTGGGCTTCGCATCCTAGTCGTGGAATTCATTACCACCAAAGCCCTGCATCCCTGGCCCCTCCCACTGGATGCTTCCAGTTTTATACTCCTCGTTCGCTTTCACTGTTTGTGAGGTTCAGCCATAAATGGTACAGAGTCATTATAAAGGTTGCTTTGGAACAGCCTTAAATAAAATGTAATTATTAAAACTTTGATGATAATTTTCTCTTGAAAATGGTTAAAGTTCACAGGCAAGCGCAGAAAGAAGCATGGGCAAGAATGCTGCTCTTCAGTGGCTTTTGGGAGCTACATCAGATCTTAGTCATGTCTTGATTGATTTGACAGCTTGTGTATCCAAATTCGCCATCCACCAGCATCAATGTAATTAACAATAGCTTGCATAGCTCGTCCTGACCCCCAGAAGCCCGCTACCGCACTGGTCTAGAAGTACCCTACACGGTATGCACCTGTTACAACGCATTCGTTACTCCGCACTACCATTACAACGCAACTTTTACAACGCATACCATTACAACGCATTGCGCTGGGGGGCGCTATAGGATAGGGAATAAGTATAATTTACTATCCAACACCTTCCCTAGGGTCCACGGGGACTGGAGTTAGAATAGTAAATTATACTTACCACTATCCAGCACCCCAAAGCGCTATGCGTTGTAATGGTATGTGTTGTAATGGTCGCGTTGTAATGGTAGGTAGTTGTAACGGTATGCGTTGTAACATGGTACATCCACCCTACACGCATGATCGGAAAACTGCATTTCAACGTGCCTTTCCAAACACGAGCAGACCTTCAAAATTGTGCATAAATTTGATGCACATTGCCACGATATACATCGGATGACGCCCCCGATGTCTGCACAACGCCCGTTTTACAGGTTTTTCACAAGGTATTTACATGGTTTTCCATTTAAATTTTCTTGACTCTCAATTAAGCCTTCACTGCCCAAAAAGGCTGTGGCCATAAATTGGAGCAATAAAGTGCCTCCACTACTTCCAGATGACCACGAGGCTGCACAACAAGATAGTCTGGGGTCACCAAAACAGAGATAAGGCTTTCCTCCCCCACCAAGCAACCTAGACTCTGGACTAGCTCATCCTGCCCCGGATTACAAAGTGAAACTATCTCTCTAAACTATCACAACAATAGACAGAGGACTACTATTCCTGTCTCTATCTCTCATTACTTGGCGGCCATCTTAGACTAGTCATCCTCATTACCTTTTCTCTCTTACTTGGCGGCCATCTTAGACTAGTCATACTCACTGGCGACCATCCTAGACTAGTCATCCTCATTAACTGATCTTACCTAAGGCTAGTCTCAATTTTTATTCCTATAGTTCTTAAAACTACACCCTACCTACCCACACACCTACCCGCACACCCTCCCTCGTCTACCCACTCCACCACTCCGATCATGGAACCCACGGGCAAGCACACATATAAAAATAACTACCCACCTGATCTCACCAAAAAAAACACCAAACGCTTCAAACACAACTTCCTGAAGGCCCACCCCGAAACCCCTGTCGTGGCCACCTACTTTTCACTGAGCAATGGAGCCAAGAGCACCAATATCATCTTCTACACTACACGTAGAGCACAATGGAGAAAAGCGCTTCTCTCCTTACTCACTATCTCCACCACCAGGAAATCCGCTCATCGCCTAACACTTTCTATCACACCATCCCAACTCTTCCCAGGCTGCGCTACCATCACTATCTACAACAATGGGATCATTCTATTACAATCCACAGACAGGAACCTTTACCTACTCGACAATTTGTTCCCCACATTCAAAGAACATATCTCCAACCGTCGGACCTCCAATCCTATCACCTTTGACTGCACATCACCCCCTACCCTCAATCGCCTATCTGCCCCCACACTCAACCATTCTAACCTAGCTCAGCATCAGAATGTCACGCACCTCTCCCCTCCCCCAGCACGATAGTCGTGCACCCTCCCGCTGTAGCTACTTCACACCCCTCATTCACATGCGTTGATTACTCCCCTTCATACATTCTCCACACCCACACCCCCTACCCCCCACCTAAACACCTCCTTCACACATCCTACTAGTCGATCCGTACTCCCCACCTCCCCTAACTTAACTCCCCCTCCCCGTAACAGGTCCATCGTCCACTCTTTCTCCTCCCCACTCTCAGTCCCCACTAACCCACTCTCCCAACTAGTCTCTCAGAACCCACCACCCCCCTTACCTTAAATCCTCCTCCTCTCAGCAGGACCCTCCCCCATTCCATCTCCCCCCCATCTCAGTTCCCACTACCTTACCTGCAACCCCGCCATCACTAGCCTGCACTCATCCCCCAACTCGCCTATGACGCCTCCCATCGACACCCTCACTCTTACCACCAACCTCCACCCTACTTCATCCACACCCTTCGCCCCGAACTCTCTCACCTTACAAATACTAACCCACACACTAATACCACAGAGCCCGGCTCCAACGCCAGTGCACCCCCCCCACTCTAGTACCCTATTTAACCATTCATCCTCGGTCCCCATCCCCAGTCCCACACGGACAAGATTATGTCCACCCTCCTATAAGTCAAAGAAGATCTCCACACTATCAAAGAACTTCTCTTCATACACCCCAGACACCCCTCACCCATCACCACTTGCCCGCCCAACAAATCACCCACCCTCCCCACTGACCCTCTCATTCAATACTCCCTACCTTGGACCTCTATCCCTGGTCACAATCAAACCAACCGCCCCCGTCGCGCCCTCAATACCCTTTCGGACCACGACATTCACACCCTCCTCCACTCATATGTCCCAGTCCCCCTTAACCACACAACCACCACACACCTTTCCATATCCACGATTCACTCAAATCCCCTTAGGCCCCCCACACAAAACAACAGAAGCTCCATCCCCAATAACCTTAGAAAAGTCCCCCTCTCTTTAGAACCATCTACCACCCTGTTCACTCCCCGACTCAAATGCATACTACTCAACTGCAGATCGGCCCCTAGACACTCCTCCGACATCGCGGATCTCATCATAACAATGGACCTTGACTTAGCCATCCTGACCGAAACCTGGCTTACTGAATCTTCTACACCTATTATGGACATTCTAGTCCCCCCCAACTACCACATCATAGACTTGACAGGATCAGCAAGATGGGCGGGGGAATCGTATGCATTTTTAGGAGCAACATCTCTGTTACTAAAGCCACTTCTTCCTCCCTCACCTCCTGTGAACTCATCTGCCTCGATGTCACCAGCGAGGGCAAACCTGTATGCTCTCTTCATATCATCTACCATCCACCTGGGGACAACCTCTCCTTCACCCACCAACTCATGGACACGATCTCAACCAACTCCGGACGGCAGAATACTCAAATCTACCTGGGTGACTTCAATCTCCACTGGAACGATCACAATGACGTGGTGGTGAATAGTCTTAAAACTTTCCTCAACACGCTTGACCTCACCCAAATCTGAACAGCCCGACCCATGACAAAGGCTCCATCCTCGACCTTATCATCGCCAAAGAGGACTCCACCCAACTGGGGGCAATCCAACCCTGTGACTGGTCAGACCACCACATTGTCACATTCTTCATCAACGAAAAAGTTAAACTTAACCCGGCTCAACCCACCAAATCCAAGATTTGGAAAAGGGACCTAAAGAATATCAACCCCAACTCCGGTATGCACCTGTTACAACGCAATTTTTACAACGCACTACCACTACAACGCAGGCATTACAACGCATACCATTACAACACATTGCGCTGGGGGGCGCTCTAGGATAAGAGGTAAGTTTAATTTACTATCCAACACCTTCCCTAGGGTCCACGGGGACTGGAGTTAGAATAGTAAATTATACTTACCACTATCCAGCACCCCAAAGCGCTATGCGTTGTAACGGTATGCGTTGTAAATACCGCGTTGTAATGGTATGCGGAGTAAAAGTATGCGTTGTAACGTCATACATCCCCAACTCCTTACCTTCCCAAAACTGCAATCTCCTCCTTCCCCCTACTGGCACCTCGGACATACAATCTCTGACCAACCACTACCTCAACTCTATGACCTCAATAATCAATGAAGCCGCCCCCCTGTGACTGAAGAGAGTCTCCATCAAGAACTCTAAACCATGGTATGATGGTAGTCTCAACAAAGATAGGCATGCCATGCGAATGGCAGAGCGCACCTGGAGATCAGACCCCTCATCACTGCACCTTAAAACGCTTAAGGAAAAGAGAAACACCTACTTTAGGAAAATCAAGCGCTCTAAAACAAATTTCTTCAGCCTCCAGCTCGATCAAGCAAAAAAAGGACCAAGAAAACTGTTTGATCTAATCAAAACTCAAACCAAGGAACAACCTCTACAATCAAATAGCACAACAGGCGATATACCATCCTGCAAAGACTTCTCTGCTTTCTTTGAGCTTAAGACTGATAACATAAGAAGCGATCTCCTCAATGATGTAAGCCGCTATTCCAGCCCCAACAGCATAACTTCCACTCAACCTAAAAACAACGCGGCCTGGTCTTCCTTCGACACCTACTCTGAAGAAACAATTAACAAACTGCTCGGCACCTAATCACCTCACAGACCCCCTACCTGCTAATGCTGTAAAAGACTTCATCCCCCTGCTCCTCCCACTATGGACTAAAATCATTAACAGTTCCCTTCAACAAGGACTCATCCCTGACTCCCTCAAGGTGGGACAAGTCACGCCTATACTCAAGAAACCTACAGCTGACCCTGCTGACCTGAACAATTACCGCCCTATCACCAATATCCCCACTCTGGCCAAACTACTGGAAAAATGCGTACAACTCCAACTGACAAAACACATCGATCAGTTTGACCTCCTCAACCCTCATTAGTCCGGTTTCCGAGCAAGACACAGTACGGAAACGGCTATGACACACATAATTGATGACGCCCTCCAAATCCTAGATCATAATGACACCTGCCTCCTCATCCTACTTGATCTCTCCTCAGCATTCGACACCGTCAAACATGAGAATCTACTTGAGCTGTTAAACACCAGAATGGGTCTATCTGGCACTGTTCTCAAATGGTTCACTTCCTTTCTACATAACCGATCTCAAAAGTTCAAGATCAACAATGTGTTATCCCCATCTGTGCCTGTAACATTAGGAGTCCCACAAGGATCTTCCCTATCCCCAACTTTGTTCAATCTAATCATGGAGCCACTCACCACCTTGTTACAAGCATCTAATGTACACTTTCACATGTACGCCGATGACACACAACTCTATCTCACACTACATTCCCCGGAAGACATCAAACTTCTGAACTCTACGCTCAGAAACACCCAATCATGGCTGGCCGATAATCACCTCAAACTAAATGCTCTGAAAACTGACTTCCTTCTGATCTCACCTCCTGTGAAAATCTCCACCACCCAAACCTGGCTCAAGCACCTAACTGCATTTAATGTCCAACCCACTATCGTGGACTCCGCAAAATCCTAAGGCCTCACACTTGACGCCAATCTCAACATGCAGCAGCATATCAGCAAAGCAACTAAGGTAGCTAATTTCCAAATAAACACTTTGAGGAAACTTAAACCCTTCCTCCCAGCTAAGGACTTCCAAAATGCAGTACAAGCCCTAGTCATCCCACGCATAGACTACGGAATCGATCGTCGCTCTCTGCGGACTCCCCCTATCAACAACTGCACCCCTTAGAGCCACCTTGAATGCTGCAGCGAGACTTATCACTGGATCAAAAAAACATTTGCATATCTCCCCTGATTTAAAATCTCTGAACTGGCTGCCTTTTGAAGCCAGGATACAGCTGAAAATCGCTTGTATGACTCACATGGCTGTACACCATAAGTCACCCAACTACCTCACTCAAAAGCTGACTATATCAGGGGGCTTGAGATCCACCAGAAGCACAAAATATCTCCTCTTGAAACCGCGAAGATTACTGAAGGAAAAAACGTATAAACGATCCTTCTCCGGAATGGCTCCCAGGATCTGGAATGCACTTCCTCCCGAAACAAGGCTTATCTCCTCCACTGCATTTTTTAAGAAAGAAGTAAAAGCCATCCTTATGGCTAAATTCACTTGAACTCTTTTTTTGGATATATCGAGTACATTGCACCAACTTTGTATTTTTTGTTTTATATGACTGTCTAATTGTACTTTTTGTTTTATCTGATTGCTATCCTATTTTTGCTACTCACATACTACCTACCACTATTTTGTACCCAAAAGTTTGTTTAATCGCTCCCTTGTTTCCCTTACCCCTTGTTCTGTAAAGCGCTCTGATATCTGCAAAGATCGTGTTCGCGCTATATAAAACTTTGAAAATAAATAAATAAAATAAATAGTTAAAGGTTTGCAACAAGACAACAGAAAAGGAGCCAGCTTTTTTTATTATTATAATTCTGCATTCTTTTGTTATGCTTTTTTAATTTTTTGTTTTTTTCACTTGAATTTTTATTACAATGTTTGCTTTTCAAATGTGGCAGCCTCTTTAAATAAAAGTCATTCAAAAGCTTTCACCAGAAGGCGAAGTGCCAGTATTTCTCCACGAGAGCCGCCTCCAGGAAGTCTGCTACCTGAATTAAATGCTAGGCCTGGGCGGTAAATTCCGTTCCGCTCGCAGAATTTGGGTAATTTCGCGTTCAGCGGAGAATGCGAAATTGCCCAAAATTCTGCTTTCTGCGACTTCGCAACATTTTTTGCTTGTTTGCGTTCTCAAAGTGTGTGTTCGCTAGATATTTTCCCCAGAGCATGCAAACAACGATTGCGAACAGGAAAAAAGCATCGAGAACAAGCAATTCCGCGTGTTCGCGGAATTTCTGCGTGTTCTCAGAGATTTTTTACCGTTTTGCAAAGATTTGCGTAACGCAATTACGCAAATTCCGCCCACCCCTCCTAAATGAGCCTCCCCCTCTCCTCCCCACAATTACTGATCCCACCAACATTGTACTCAGGATCACAATTCCTACACTTTGTTCATGCACTACGACCGCTGCTCTCTAGCAATCCAAAATTCATTAAATAGTCAAAGCCAAAAGAGCATGCTCTTACTCATCCACATGGAACTGCTTTGGGCTCTCCACAAAAACCCTTGTCTGTTTTTTCTGCCCCCATCCGCCCGTCGCCATTTCTTCTCCCTCCTCCCAGCAGCCTGTGCCTGTGCTGTTTTATTTGTGCACTTCCATTCCACCGTTGGCACATAGGGCCAAGTTCTCTCGTGGAAATGGTAGGATCAGCCAGAGCATTCATAACAGCGCAATCAAAGCAAACATTTTTGAAGAAAAATAAATTCCAGTATTCAGATTGTAGCACAGTAGCCTTCTTCTAGCCACAACTCCCCTAGCTGCCTGCTACTAAAAGTGCTAAATTGTACTTTATTTTTGTTTACGTTTCCTAACCTCTTACAATTAACTTTTGATGAATCTCCCGCCTCGAAACAATGCAAGCATGTGACTCTGAAAAGTTTTGTGTACGCCTGCACAACAGCGATTCTCTGTCACTTGGAAGGCTGCTTAGCTCCTCCCAAGTGCGCTGTGCGTGTTGCTGGTACCACAAGCTGAGGCTGAAGCCAACAGAATACTCATGGTTCTGAGTTGTGCCTAGCATTCTGCAGTCATGTGACTACTGCAGTTGGTGAGTGAGTGCACCTACCTCGTTAGTGAGGCCCCTTCACCTCCAAACCATCAGCTGTCATGCATCTCTGGACTGTGCTCAAGCCATGGCCTGCATCTGAGCTGCATCTCCCATACTAGCAGGTCCCCCTGGCAGTCAATACATTACATGTACATGCCAACAAATTGCTTCTTCTCCAACCAAAGCCATATGTTTTTAACTGACAAAGGTCCATGCTATGTGCAACACGTTCATGAAGGTGATGTAAAATCTTGTCGAGCAGTTTGGCTCCCTAGTTCCCCTTTGTCATTTTAAATAACAGGTTGTAGCAGCAGGGTGAGACCTGTTACCAGGTCCTGCACTTTGCCAAAAGCTGGTTGATTCTGTGGTGTGCTGCTTTTGACAAGTTAGTGTTCGTTATCCAGAGTTCCACGCCACACAATTCAACCCCACACATTTCCAATCCACACCACATAATTTGACACCAAACCAAATAATTCAACTCAACAACACAATTACACAATACACCACATACATCAGATCCACACCACAAAAATCCACATCATGACACAAAATTCAACAGCAAACCACATAATTAAACTCCACTACATACCACTCCACAACATAAAGTTCCATTCAACATAATTAAACTACATAAAACACAATCCCGCTAAACATAATTCCACTGCACTCAATTCCACATCATTTCTATTCACATATTTTCTTTGCACACAATGCCACATAATTCTACTACACAAATTCACTCCACACAACACAATTCCACACCAAACCATTCCAAAACTAACAATTCCAATCCAACCCACATAATTCCACTACACACCATATACATGCACTCCATAATGCATAGATAAAAAACATTGTCATTTACAATGCCTATAGCTCTGACTCAAGCAAATGCTAAACCTATTGCATTCCCAATGCTTGTTTAATAGGTTCGTTCATTTGAACATATTGTCTCCTTGCTTATATATAAGGTAACAAAAATGCTTACAACACTTTTTTATTGTATCTTTTCAACTTGCTGCACAGCATCCAGACTGCTCTACAACATAGCTGAAAGACATTGGCAAAGCCAATAGCTCTGGCTAAACACTCATAAGGCCTCAAAGGTGAGAGCTATTGGCTATGCCAATGCTTGTTGTTCGAGTGACCACAGCGCTCCAGACTCCACTGTTCTCACCTGCCTGCTGAAACACAACAAGCATTTACAATGCAACGGTTTCGCCTTCGGAAAAGTTAGAGCTATTGGCATTGTAAATGACAAACTTTTTATTTATGTGTTGGTTTTGAAAACAGATAAATATATGGCATTGTCATTTACAATGCCAATAGCTTACTCTGTCGCAAATGCGAGACGTATTGCATTTGCACACACACACACCCACACAAGAGCCCCACACACACACAAGAGCCCCCCACACACACACGAGGCCCACACACACACCACACAAGAGCCCCCTACACAGACCACACAAGAGCCCCCCCACACACCACACAAGAGCCCCCCACACACACACGCAAGAGCCCCCCCCACACACACGCAAGAGCCCCCCACACACACGCAAGAGCCCCCCACACATGCAATAGACCCCCACACACGCAAAAGCCCCCACACACGCAAGAGCCCCCCACAGACACAAGAGCCCCCCACGCACACGCAAGATTCCCCCACACGCAAGAGCCCCCCACACACACGCAAGAGCCCCCCACACACACAAGAGCCCCCCACACACACAAGAGCCCCCCACACACACAAGAGCCCCCCACACACAAGAGCCCCCCACACACAAGAGCCCCCCACACACAAGAGCCCCCCACACACAAGAGCCCCCCACACACACGCAAAGAGCTCCCCAAACACACGCACAGAGCCCTCCGCTCCATTTGCATCAGGTGTGAGGCTCCTGACTGCTGACAGCCAGGAGACTCCAACAAAAGGAGGCTTATGACCTGCTATAGGCATTGTAAATGACAATGCCATTTATTTATGTTTTAAAAACAAAAGCATAAATAAAAATAATGTCATGAGCAATGCCAATAGCTCTAACTTTAAGAATGCCGAGACCATTGCATTGTAAATGCTTGTTCCCTTTTGGCGGCATCTATGTAATTGGTACACAAGCTCCTCCCGCTGCCAGTATTAGAATAAACCCTGTGGATTGAATGGGCATGAAGTCTCATCTCTCCTTTCACCTACCTGACCTTGTGTGATTTGAGTGTAGGGGCGCTGTATTGTACAACGCTTAAAACCCCAATATTCCTAATCTGGCGCTTTTCAAAACCACCAGACACAATGAACGCACCTGAACGCCTTGAAGTGAACCACTTTGCAGGATGAGCTATGAAGGAACTTGATCCCGTCACCGGGAGGAGGATGTATGGTCAGTCGGGATGCCCTATGGTCCAGGTTTGGCACGTTCCAGGAATGGAAGTCCATCACTACAGTGCTGTCATCAGGGACATTTTAAGGATTTTGGGGGCTCTGGGCCAAACGTATTTTTGGGGACCCTGTTTGGAACATCTTGGATTTATGATCCAGTTTCAGGTAGTTCGTGCCCTCTTTGGCCAGATCACTGACAGTGCACAGGGGCACTCGTCCAAATTCAAAATGTGTGTTTATATGTAATATTCGGAGACAGTGAGGTGTATTTAGAATATCGTAACATAGCAGCAGCTCACACATAAGAGGGTGCAGTGGGTTCGGTTTCACATCTCAGGGGGTTCAGTGGTACTGATCCCCCACGAGCTCCAGGGAATTGTGGGTCCCAGGCTTCCTTAAGTAGTCTTCAGGCTTATGGACCGATAGCATGAGGGAGTCTCCGAGACACAGAGGGTGAAAGCGAATGAGAGCAAAAGAGTGAGGAAGAGAGGTAGGGAGAGAGGGGGTACGGAGAGTGTGAGGGAAGAAGAGAGGAAGGGAGGGGGGCAGGGGAGAGAGGGAGGGGCGGAGGGAGAGAGGGAGAGATGGAGAGAGGGGGAGAGGGGGAGAGAGAGAGAGGGAGGGAGAGAGGGAGAGCGAGAGGGAGAGAGGGGGTACAGAGAGGGGGGTACGGAGAGTGTGAGGGAGGAAGAGAGGCAGGGAGGCAGGGGGGAGAGAGGCAGGGAGAGAGGGAGGGAGAGAGGGAGGGAGGGACGGAAGGGGGGAGGTAGAGGGAGAGATGGAGAGAGGGAGGGAGGGAGAGAGAGACGAGGGAGGGAGAGAGAGAGGGACGGGGGAGAGAGGAAGGCAGCGAGGGGGAGAGAGGGAGGCAGCGAGGGAGAGAGAGGGAGGGACAGAGAGGGAGGGGGCGGGACAGAGAGGGAGGGAGAGAGGAAGGCAGGGAGGGAGAGAGGGATGGACGGAGGAAGGTAGAGAGACGAAGGGTGGTAGAGAGAGGGACGGACGGAGAGAGGGAGGGATGGAGAGAGGTAGTGAGGGAGAGAGGGAGTGAGGTGGGGTGGGAGGTGGAGAGGGAGGGAGGTGTTGAGAGAGGGGGACTGGAGAGAGGAATGGAAGAAAAGAGGGACGGAGGGAGGAAAGGAGGGAGGGAGGGGAGGGAGAGGGAGGGAGGAAGAAAGGGAGGGAGGAAGAAAGGGAGCGAGAGAGGAAAGGAGGGAGGGATGATGAGTAGGAGGGACAAAGAGAGGCAGGGAGGGAGGCTGGGAGGGAGAGAGGAAGGAGGGAGGGAGAGAGAGGGGGAGACGAAGGGAGGGAAGAAAAGAGTTAGGGAGGGAGAGGAAGGGATGGAGAGAGAGTAAGAAAAAGAAAGAAGGAGAAATAGCAATGAAGTGAGAGGGGGGCTCTACACACAAGGGAAATGAAGAGACGGTCTCATGGTAGCCAAGAACAGTGGCCGCTAGCTGAGGAGTGAAGAGTCCGGATGCAGATACAGAGGTAGGAGAGAGGTGATCTGTCCCCTAGCCAAGTCCGATGCAGTACATCTAGGATCAGCTCCAATGAATGGAGCCCCGCGGCAGGCAAGCTGCGGCAGGAACCAGGCGGCATTCCGACCCCGAAGGCTCGTATTGGAGACCTGCGAAGAGGCAACTATGGCGGGACTGTGCCGCTGCCGTGTGATCCATGGAGGCTGCGGAATGAAGAGACGGTCTCATGGTAGCCAAGAACAGTGGCCGCTAGCTGAGGAGTGAAGAGTCCGGATGCAGATACAGAGGTAGGAGAGAGGTGATCTGTCCCCTAGCCAAGTCCGATGCAGTACATCTAGGATCAGCTCCAATGAATGGAGCCCCGCGGCAGGCAAGCTGCGGCAGGAACCAGGCGGCATTCCGACCCCGAAGGCTCGTATTGGAGACCTGCGAAGAGGCAACTATGGCGGGACTGTGCCGCTGCCGTGTGATCCATGGAGGCTGCGGCCGACAAAGAGTGTCGTTAGCCCTGAGGATGCCGAGACCGACGACTCAAGGCCCCCTCTAAAGCAACTCGAGGCAGGGGTAGTCTGTTGTGGTAGACGCTGCTGTCAGGCAGAGGTAACCAAAGGCGGCCTGACGACGGAGTTGGGAGGCCCATCAATAAACCCCAGAGGTGATGAGAAGCACTGCGGCAAAAAGAGGGGTGCTCAACTGATGTCGGAGAGCGGAGCACACCGCAATGGAGCAGGAGCGGAGGGTGAGGAGGCGGAGACAGTGCGGAGGCGGATGACAACGGGGAGAAGGCCGCAAGTATCGAGAACGTCCTCGAGTGAGCTGCGGTGAAGCATGCAGACTCTGCAGCAAGGAAGAGTGGAGAAGAGCGCAGGAGGGACACTTACCTGAAGTGGGGGCGAGGTCCCACAGCAAAGTGGGGGTTGAAAGCAGGGATGAGGCAGAGGCGGAATTCTGGCAGCAGGGGAGGTGAAACGACTATGAAGCAGAAGCCTACTGAGACAGAGAATTAGGCCATAACACTCAAGCTGCTCTAGGGGGTAGAACCTGGTAGGCTAAAACCAAAGGGCAGCTGGGAATTTGAGGTGACTCCCTGGGTGGTGCAAAGCGGGTCGTGGCAGAAGACCTGAACAATAATACCTCGCAGGCACGGCCCCCGTCGCAGCTCCCACTGGCCTCCGCTGACGTCGAGGGTTCCCCCGGAGTCAGCCACTCACAGCGCGGCTCCCGGGGCAGATCCTGATGACGCGGCGAGGCTCCAACGAACGGCGGCGCAGCTCACGGGGACAGGCCCACTGCAGCGGCCAATCAGAGCGCGCCTCTGTTGACGAGCCACCAATGCGGTCGCAGCCCCTTCGTGCCTCGGCCAAGGTGCCGAGCAGCTGACGGGCGGCAGCACCTACGAGGACACGGGGGGGGGCGGGAGAGGAACGGACGGCGGGAGGGGGCGGGAGAAGACACAGGGGGCGGGAGGGGGGCAGGAAAGGACACGAGAGGAACGGACGGCGGGAGGGAGGCGGGAAACGGCGGGAGGAGGGACACAAGGCAGGACAGCAGCAAACACGGCCCGGCCGGACCAGACACGGGGGCGTTCCCGGCGTCGCGTGACGTCGGCAAAAGCCAAAGAATCTCGGGAACGCCCCCGTGTCTGGTCCGGCATTGACGGACGCCTCTCTGTTCCAATGGCTAGCCTCCATTTATGGAGCTAGCCAATGAAGCAGAGAGGCGTGTTCAAGTCACCCATACTAGAAACTACAGATTTCTCTGGAGGAGGAGCCTAACGGCTCCGCCCCCCAGCGAAACCTAAAAAAAGGGGTTCCTACAATGCTGCAAACTGACCCACGACTGCCTGCCCAGCATACCACTGTACCTACCTGGAGGCAAGAGAGAAAGGTCTGGAACTCCCTGCAGGGAGCCCAGAAATCCCAGACCGTACCCTAAAGTTTCCTATAGGTCTCAAGACGCTGGATCTGCAAACCTGAACCCGCCCGGCTCACCATTGTGTCTGTCTGCAGGAAGCAGACCAAAGACACAGGAAATGAGGTGGGTCCCCTCCCCCATCAATTACCCAGGGTAGGTCGATGCAATATGGATTGAAGGTGGTGAGTACTACCCAAATTTTGTTCAAGTTTGATTATGCTGGGCCATGTGGTGCCTGGGTGGGCAGTGGGACGTCTTATTTTGCAAGCAATGGTATGAGAAAGGTGCTCAGGAGGTAACACAAGAGGGCCTTACACTGCCACGGATATACTGCCTACTTACCCAGTAATGGGACACCGATCTCTCATTAATGTGCAGCACAAGAGGCAGCTGCTGTGTTGCTATTTCTGAATTCTGCAGGCAGGCATGACCTGCTTACACTTTGGCATTTGGGTTTTCTCGCATCTGCTATGATTAGAGCCTCATTATGTCTCATCGGGAATCCATGATGTGAATGGGTAATGCACACTGAACCCCTTCAGCCCTCTCCCTTGCAAGCCGCAAAGGGAGCGGCTCCTGGCTTGATATTTTGTGCTGTGAATGACGGCAAACCGCGTTTATATTGATTTCCTGTCCTGAGCACTCACCAGTGATTCCTCGTGGCTTTCCTTCACATTTCGAAAGTTAATTCATTGCAGAGGGTCATCTGACTCATTTATTATTTGGTTGAGCGCGGGGAGGAGGCGTCCAGGGGGAGCGAGTTTATGTCTTGCGTGGCAGACTATGATCTGACAGCCACTCTGAAGTTCAGATCCCACTTCCGGTTTACATTGATTGCTGGAGAGTGGAAATACCCAATACAGACGTGAACCTGAGATATTACTCACACGCGGCCAGAGCACAACGAAAGTGTAGGGGGGTTGGAGGGAGGATGGGAGGGGTAATTGAGAGTAAAATTAATATTAACCTCTTCCCTGCTCTTGACGGAACCACGCCGTCATGAGCCATGGGCCGCGTGTGCTCATGACGGCGTGGTTCCGTCATGCTGCGGCCCCTCCGCCCACGCAGCACTGATTCCCCGCTCTGCGGGCGAATTAGTGAGTAGGCGGAGTCGTGACGGAACCACGCCGTCATGAGCACAGCTTGCCCATGGCTCATGAAGGCGTGGTTCCGTCACGAGCATAGCAGTGCCTCGCTAATCCCCCGATACCCCCCCCCGGAGCCGCAGTGGAATTACCACCGCGGCCACTGAGTTAAAAAGAAAACTTACCTCTCGCTCGGGGCTTCACTCCCTTCAGTCTCTGAGAAGGCACAGATTCCCCACCCAATCCAGATGCTGCTTTCATGCTATGAGAGCAGCACCAGGATTGGTCTGAGCAGCCTGGTCTGCCACTCAGACAATGCATGGAACCTGCACTTTTTTCCAACCAGGCTGTGAACACAGCAAGGCCGGAGAAATAGAAGTGCGCATGTTTGTTTGGCTGGTCTAAGACGGCAAGCCAAACTTACATGTGCACTTCTAAGTGCCCACCACTCCTGCCTGTCATGGCCCGTACCTGCCCCACACACACGCATCGTCAGCCACTGCTCGTCACAGAAAAATAAAATGATATTAGTTTTAATATCATTTTTTTTCGGTGACTGACTCTGACCAGTGAGGCAACGCTTCTCCGCTATTACGGAGGAGCCGCCCTTGATCTTACTGTGAAGGTGAGGCCTAACTGAGTTAGCACCTTGAACTGGCATTTTACAATAAATTAGCTTTAAAAGAAAATTATACTGTGAATTTACAGTTGCAGTTGTAGCTTTGTATGGGGTCAATGAGGGGAAAAATGGCTGGTAGCCCATTAAGCAAACATTTTTCCTTTTTGTTACTTTATGATAATTATGACATTTACCAGAAGGTAATGCCTCTAGTAGCAACAGGTGGTGGGTATTGGAGGTGGTAACCATGTTACTGATATATATCCCCTAATTTTTATAGATAGTCTATAGATTGAGTGTGAATCCTGAGAATGGCCGGTTGAGGGACTCCCAGACGGGATTTCGACCGGGCCATGGAACGGACACGGCTCTGCTAGCAGTGGTAGAGGAGGCCAGAAGCACTTTGGACGCAGGGGGATCAGTGGCAGTGATCCTCCTGGACCTCAGTGCGGCCTTCGATACCGTCAACCATGGGGTGCTGATACAACGTCTAGCTGAGTCGGGTGTCTCAGGAGTGGCCCTGGAATGATTGGCCTCCTTTTTGGAGGGGCGTACCTTCGAGGTCTGGGAAGGAAACGCAAAATCCCCTCCCCTCCCACTTCACTGCGGGGTGCCACAGGGCTCATCCCTGAGCCCCACGTTATTTAACGTGTATATGGCACCCCTGGAGGGTGTGGTGTCTCCGTTTGGCTTTAAGACCATAAGCTATGCGGATGACACCCAGCTAGTGGTGAGTCTTACTCAGCTTGAGAAACAGCCCGAGACGCTCCAGCATTCTTGAGAGAGGTGTTTGATTGGATGTCCAGGTCATCGCTCAAATTGAACGGATCAAAAACTGAGTTGATGATCTTGGGCCAGCCAAGTTTTGCCCTCTCGCCAAGCAGCTGGCCCAACTGCATGGGTACCCCGCCCGACCCAAAAAAGGAGATTAAGAGCCTGGGGGTCTGGCTGGAGCCGGACTTGTCCTTCAGGACACACGCCAAGAAGACCGCGGGCGTGTGCTATGGAATGCTCCGGTCGGCCCGTAAGGTTCTCCCCCTGCTACCAGAACTCTCCCGGAAGCTGCTAGTCCAAGGCTTAATCATCTCACGCCTGGATTACAGTAACGCGCTCTTTCTTGGAGCGCCAGAGTCAACGTTTAAGATCCTGCAACAAGTGCAGAATGCAGCAGCAAGGCTGCTGCGGAACGTCCTGGCCAGGCAGTCAGCCAGGCCTGCTTTAAAAGCACTCCATTGGCTCCCTGTCTAAGAGAGAGTTACCTTTAAGGCCCTGTGCATCGCCCACAAGAGCATACAGGGGAAAGGACCAGCTATTCTGAAGGACATGATTCGTCCCTACAAGCCCACAAGAGCCTTACGCTCTGACAACAAACATTTCCTTCAGACAAAGAGAATTAGGAGAGCCCGTTCAGGGGGCAGGAGTTTTTCTATCCATACAGAGCGCGCCTGGAACTCCCTCCCATTCTCGCTGCGCTCCGAACCAAACCTTCTCAGATTCCGGAAACATCTGAAAACATATCTTTTTCCAGAATAACTGTAGCTCCTCTGTTCTCTATTAGTAGCCTGCTCTTGGTTTCTATAAGCGCTGGGATGCCCAAGGGTAACCGTGCGCGGTACAAAATTCAATAATAATAATCCTGCTCATAATGCTATTTCTGTCACACCTAAGTCTGGGCGGTGAACTCCGCTCTGCTCGTTGAGTTTTCCACACTCTGCGTTACGCTGAGCCCACGGAGTTCCGAAAAACTCCGCTTCAAGTTGCGGAGCGGAGTTTTTTCCCTCTCTCGTGTTCATCAACATCAAGTTGGTGAGTGCGAGCGAAGAAAATCCACCTCCCGGGGAGATTTTTCCTCGTTCGCGATCGTCAACATCAAGTTGGTGAGCGCGAGTGTGGAAAATCAACCTCCCGGTGAGATTTCACTAGGCGGGCGGTCAGATTTCTAATTGCAAGTAGTCCCGTATGCTTGCGACTGCTCGCTTTGAGAAACCATCAGTTCGCGTTGAGAAAGCTGCTGCTTGAATAAAAATCTACTCGAGCGGCAGAAAGGAAGCAGCGCCCGCTTGCACTGTTCATGGTGCCGTTCTCGATCATTGTACAGAGTGGAGAAGCACCTTGCACTGAAAATCACTGCGAACAGCATTTATCTAACGCACTCCGCTGCATGTGCAGCTCCACGTAGCAGAACTCCACGAACTACGCCCAGACTTAGTCACACCCAGTGAGAATATATTTACTGGCAAGTTTGTGATCGTGCAAAAAGATCTAGGAAATAGCCTGGTATTGGGGGAACAAAGGTGCAACTAATTTTACAACATTGAAAAACTAATTTTTAGGTCGAGCCTACTAGACAGCGCAGGCGCTATCTGTTGCGAGGCTTATTGTGGCTTAACAAGAACAGAGATGGGCTTGGAGCCACCCATTGCTTACCATTGGTTGACTTTCCTAGTCGCTCTCATTTCCCTGCTTCTTATTCATGTTCTAGCTTGTCACTCTTGTGTTTGTCCATCCCATGGAACATCGCCTTTTTACAATCTCTTTGATTGGCTGGCATCACTGCTTGCTTTTCAAGCACTAGTTTTTTGTTTTGTGTGAAGCACTTCATTTGAGTGCGTGTGTTGTCGATCCGTCTCCCTTGTGTACTTCTCTATCCTTGCACTCCGTAATGCTCTCTTTTGTCCTACTGCTTCTCCCCTGCCTGTTGCATGCAACATTTGCTTTTCTTCACTGCTTTCCTCACCTGTGCCCTTCATGTTGCTTTCCCCAACCTGTGTTGCCTTTGCTCCCACCCTCCCCACCTGTTGATTTTGCGTTACCTGCAACCCTCACCCCCTGTTACTTTACATCCCATCCCATGTTGCTTTAGCGTTCCTCTATACTCTCCCTCGCGTTGCATTGGCGGTTCCCCCAAACTTCAACGTGTTGCTTCCACTTCCCTTGCCCAAGCCAACTATGTTGTATGTTGGTTAAATGTGATACTTAACTTCAAGGATTTGACAGTATGCCACCCCTTTTTGATCATTTGTCAAAAAGACTTTGTCTTGAAGAAGATGGTTCTCCATATTAGGAAGAGTCCACTGAAACTTGTGCCAACAATGTTTTAATTAACTAATAACTGCTGTATGACCTAATATCAGAATGAGGATATATCTGTTCACTTTCAATTAATGCATTTCTTTAGTAGCAGGAACATGGATGTTTTAATTATGAGGAACTCTTGTGTATAGTTTTTTAATATACAAGATGGTGTTAGGTTCTCTACATTAATTAATTAGGTACATCATTAACATTGAATGGTTTAAAAAACAATACAATTTTTATAATTTTTTCATTGTTACTGTAGATTATTGGATTTGGAAAACAAGTAAATGTAGATGCAGTGGTTATTTAAGAGTGGGTATAATTCTTTTTATCATTTTGGTAGATCCTACACAGCCACAGATTTAGTTGATAATGCAGAAACCAAGAGAACAAACAATCGTAAATCCAATTCTGGCATTGGCGATCAGCATTTTTTGGCTTTTCCAATGCTTGTTGTGTTTTATCCTGGTTTTTGCAATATTTGGTGTTGGGGACACTGCTGGGCTCTTGTCAATCTAAAAAAAAACATTGGCTCAAATCAAAAATAGTTTTTGGTCACAAAATGCACACTTCGCATAGTAGACCCTGGCACATAGAGAAACTACTTTGTGGGTGGATGTACTTCTTGCAAAATAGGAGAATACCATCACTCACAGTGAAGTTGGCCAATGGCTGAAGTAGACTCATCAACTTCTCCATGCTGGATGCTCTGATGGGAGGAAGAAAAAGGTAAATGACACAATAACCGACAAATAGATGAAAAGGGCTGTCTGAAAGCCCATATAAGATCATTATCACAGCTCAAATGAACGTCTCAGATAAGATGTGCCACCTAGACAAATAGGAAAAGAGTTTTTTTTGTAGCCTGAGAGTTTACGGTTGACCCTGATGAAACTGACATCCATCTTTGATTTGGCATGGTTTCCTGTAAGCTATGTTTTATTGATTAAAATAAAAGACCTGTGGGGCCATGTTGGAAAGAATTATTTTGGGGAGTGTAGGGGGGCAAGATGGCGGCCGTGTAGAACGGCTGTGTGCGATGAGGTGGTGAGGATGAGAGTCTAATCCTGGCTGCAAACGCGAATGCCGAATACCGAAGGGAACCGTAATATGGCACGGAAACACGGCTGAGAGAAAGTACACTTCGGGAACTTGTTTACAAGAGCTCATGAATAAATTGTTGAATAACGGTGGAAGACGGTGGACGACGGCGAGATCAGCGATCGACTAATGTTCCTGCCTCTTACCTGCCGCGGGTCCATTGGACATCTGCTCCGGGAGTTAACGTTAGAGGTAAGAGCAGTGAGAGGCAGAATCTACGCAGAGGGGAAGTGCTCGGAGCCGCGAAGTTCGCGGAGCCAGCGAAGCAGACAAGCGATCCCTGCACCGGCGAAAAGCGAAGTCTATGTGGAAGGGAACAGCACGGAGGCACGAAATCCACGAAGCCATTGGGGGAGACAGGAGGTTCCTGCATCAAGAGGAGGCTACCGAAACTGGGGTGTGAGCAGGATCAAAAGTCAGAGAGGAGGAGTCATGGCGCCAAAATTGAATACTGCATCAAAAGCCGCCGAGAAAAGGAAAGCAGCTGCTGAAGCCGCAGCTGAGATGCAGGAAGAAGATATACATCTGACGAAGCAGACGCCCCCCGTAAGGAGACATCAACATGGGGGTAAAGTTAAGCTGGCTACAACCCCTATTATCGACATGCTAGCTAAAATGGACAAAGAGAAAGACTTTAAAGCTGGTTCTGTGGATGTGGAAAAGGGGCAAGAAAATGCGGCTGTAGAGGCCATAACAGGAGCAACTGCAGGGGGGGGGAGTGGTCATACCCCCTATTTCGCCAGAAATAAGCATGGAACCTCTCAATAGCGCAGCAGAGACTAGTAGCTCGGACTCCAAAAAGGAAGCAATAGAGGTTCAGGAAAAGGCTGGTGAAAATACGGAGACTGAAATTTTGAGCCCAAATGAGACAATGGTTATGAAATCTGCAGCTAATCAAGAGGGTATTGTGGACAATATAGATAATCTGGTGAATTATCCCGGCCACGAAAAGCCAACTGATAAGGATAAGGATAAGGATAAGGAAAAGCCTCCTGGCGAATGCTTTTTTTCTGTCTCAGAGGGTGGCGAGTGGTCAGAGGATGATAGCTCAATACAGGAAGGAAGTAATCTGGATTGTATCCACAGCTAGACCGCCTGCGGGGATTAAAATCCAGGAGCTTAGTTGGGATCACTCGTCAGATTCTCCTTTACTTGGGAGCCCTCACGGGGAAGCCGCTCAGATGTCCCTTTTAGAGGTGATACACAAGGAGATCCTTGCTCATAGAGAAGAGACCCGCCAGGACAGCCGTAAGGCACAGGCAGCTGTTAGAAAGATGCAAGGCGCTGTAAGGAAACTGTCTAAAGTGTGTGTCAACCTAGGCGATAGAATATCAAACTTAGAAGAAAGAGTGGTCTTAACGGAGGCTGAGTCGGCAGCAGCCACTACCAAGGTGGATGCCCAAAGCGCTCAGATAACGGACATACAATGGAAGCTGGAGGATTTGGAGAATCGGCAAAGGCGGAATAACCTTCCAGTCCTAGGAATACAGGAGGGGGCCGAAGGGTCTGATATGAGAGCTTTTGTTATTAGGCTTTTCGAGCAAGCTTTTGTCGATCTACCAGGTTGGAACTGGGCAGAGGAAATACAGCGAGCACATTGCACTCCGTTTAAACCAAAAAAACATGCAAAGGAAGCGGACAAGCCTAGAGCTATATTGATATTCTTGGGCAATTTCTTATTGAGACAAGCAAAATCGGAAAAAGCGAGACCAGATGCAAGAAAAACAGTTGGGGAGATATTGTTTTTTGTCAGACCAGACTTCTGCCATATAACAGTTGAGAGACGTTGGAGATTGAGACAGCTGATTTTAACTTTTCAAGCTAAAAAGATGCAGGCTTATTTGATCAATCCGGCGCAATTAAAAATAGTTAATGCCGGCAGAACATTGTATTTCACGTCGGAGGTGAAAGCTAAAGAATATCTGGACTCTCAAGGGACCTAAGCATGAATGAATAATAATGTGGTCTGATATATTGATAAGTCTCGATAATACAGCCAATAGGTTAACCTACTATTTCCCTTTATGGTACTATTGTTATTTGAAGTGTGCTGTGCGGTTATCTTAAGGTATTCGGCTGTGGAGCTACTAAGTAATGGCAGTCTATTATCCAGGGCATGGATTTTTTGAATGATTTTGAGAAATTGTCATCTCCACCACTTCAATCGACTCTCCATCACGTGCACAGACCAGGTCTGAGCGCCTCATTTGAGTGGGTGCGTGGGTGGTGGTTGGTGCTGGAGGTGGGTGGGGGATGGAGTGGGGGGTGGGTGGGAGATTGGTGGGAAGGGAGTGGGAGGACGGGGAGGGAGCAAAAAGCAAAATATGAGTTGTTTCGGTATGTAAAGGTTTTCGGCCTCAGTCAGAGAGTAATATTAATGTCACTCGATAAATCAAGATTTTATCTTCTAGACTATTTGGAAATGAAAATACTAGATTATGTCACACATTAAAATCTGTTTTATTAATGTCGCTGTGTTACATGATTGGAGAAAGCGTCAGAGAGTGGGTCACTTCGCAAGATATAATAATTTTGACCTTCTATGTGTCAAAGAGACGCACCTGCCCTGGGTTAGTAGAAAATCTATTAAATATAAGGGGTTACGAGATACTGGCCTGTTCATCACAAACCTCAATGGTTAGGGGGGTGGCTATCCTAGCTAAACAAATTCTTGGAGGGGCAAAGAGAGTGAAGGCAGATAGCTCAGGAAGATGGGCAATAGCAGAATTAACTCTTGGTTATACATTGTGTACTGTGCATGGCTCAAATTTTGAAGACCCGGAAGTCTCTGATATTCTAGAGGAAGAGCTGGTAGACTGGCCAACACCGATCATAATGTATGGGGATATGAATGTCTCGGTCGATTGGAACAGGATAGGTAGTTACGCAGGATCTAAGCCAAAAGTGTTCAGGGCGCTTACTTCACTTATGAGATCGCAGGGCTCGAAGATGTGTGGAATGCGAAATATCCTACTGAACCGGGCTTTACCTACTACTCTTTCCCGCATCGGAAATACTCTAAACTGGACTATTTCCTTCTCTCCTCAGATAAGCTCTGTAAAGTCAAAATAACGAAACTGCCTAAATATATCTCTGACCATAACCCACTGATTCTAACTTGTGTGGTAGATAATGTAAAAAGGCGGCAAACGAATTGGTCATTTGAAAGAAAGCTTCTCGCTGATGATAGATTTGTGAGACATATAAAGCAATGGACAAAGGAATTCTATGAGATAAATCAATATAGTGCCTCCCGCAATACAGTCTGGGATACGTTTAAGGCGTCTCTGAGGGGGGAAGACAATAAATTGCTCAGCCAGATTGAGGAAGGAAGATAGGCTGAAGGCTGAAACTCTGATCGGGGAGTTGGGCATAGTGGAAAGATAACATATTACAGAGATTGGGCAGGGGGCTGATGGTCAGGCAAGTTTAAATAGAATGATTACCATCAAAGCGGATCTCCAGGGGATAGCGACACAGAAGGAGTCTAGGGAATACTAGTCCTCAAGGGCAAATCGATATGAGATGGGGGAGCAGGCAGGAAGAGTGTTAGCACTCCGGATTAGGCAGGAGAGATCTAATAATTTGATATCCAGTATACAGGAAAATGGGACCGAATATATCGAACCGGAGGAGATTCTGAAAGTTTTCCAGACCTTCTACCAAAAATTATATGATGAAGATGGTGGGGGGCCAATACAGAGTCCAACTCTCAAAGATGATGGCCCAAAAGTGGATGAAAGAAGTAGGGAAATATTGGAATGTGATCTGACTCTGACGGAGGTAAAGATAGCGCTACAGGAACTAGCGGCTGGTAAAGCCGCGGGACCTGATGGGATTCCCCTCAAAGTTTATAAGTGTCTAGAGGAGGAAATTGCCCCAATTCTGCTGGATTTATTTAATGGTATAGTATGCTCAGGGTCAATTCCGGAAACTTGGAAGGAGACTAACATTGTCATATTTCATAAAAAGGGCAAACCCAAGAATAATCCAGGATCATATTGTCCGATTTCCCTTATCAACTCAGACACAAAACTATATTCCAAGGTCTGGGCTAAGAGGCTGGGAGGGATCATTGGTTGGTTGGTTTCCCCGTGGCAACATGGGTTTGTACCATGTCGTGGCACCACAGACCATATAAGACGTGCTATAGCCCTTTTTGATGCCCATGCTGCCAAGGGTGAAGATATGGCCATGATCCTTCTCGATGCTGAGAAAGCATTCGACCGTGTGACCTGGGAATGCTTATGGGGGATCTTGGCCGGAAGAGGGTTTGGAAAGAAGAGTTTGAAGGCAATTAAGGCAATGTATAGCGACCCGATTGCGAGGGTTATGGTTATGGGTCAAAGATCGGATAAGATAATAATCAGAAGGGGAACCCGTTATGGTTGCCCCTGTTCCCCGATATTATTCTCTCTATATATAGATCCTCTAATCCAAAAAATCCTGAAGTCGGATCAGATCATTCCGGTGATACTTAACGGCCACACTACCAAACTCCTGGCATACGCCGACGATCTGGCAATTATTACAACCGCCCCACAACAAGCAATGGTTGAGATATGTCAGTTGGCTAAGGATTTCGGGGCACGGTCAGGGTATCGCCTGAATGAGGAAAAAACACAGATCATCTGTACGAACAATATTATCAAATCGGATCAAAGATATGTGGACTCAGCAGTGTATCTGGGGATAAGGGTGAATGCCAATGTTAAGAAGATCATCTCGGATAATTATCTCCCATTGATAGAGTCATTTGAAAAGGAGCTTAAGAGGATAGCCGTGCTACATCTTTCATTGATTGGTAAGGTAAATATTCTGAAAATGACTATGTTCCCTAAGCTGCTCTACCTGTTCCGTGCCATACCATTGCTTTTGGAAGAGGGGACAATTAGGAAGATTGAAAGAACATTTATCCGATTTATTTGGCAGTATGGGAAAGTTAGAAGGTCGATTGCACGTATGTCTCTACCACTCAAGAGGGGTGGCCTGGCAATGCCCAATATCAGACTATATCACTGGTCATGTTTGCTAGTACAAATGAATGAATTTATTGTTTCAATATGATCCAGGAACAGCAGAATCCCCGCTTGACGCTCAAGCTCTCCCCACTATCTTTGAGCTTCTAGTAGGAAGGAAGGCAGTGGGATTGCTGATGTGTGAGGTTGAAAGAAGATACTACAAAAGAGCCAGATATAAGATTTTGATGGGTGCATGGGGAACTTGGAAGTTGATAATGAAATTTTTAAACATCTCAAAAATACATGCTAATATTGACATATGGAAATCGAACATCTTTGCCCATTTAGGCCAAAATATAAATAGTCGTCTCTGGAGGGAGCTGGGAGTTAAATGCCTGGGTGATGTTATATTAGGAGACGAGATTCTTGGCTTTAATACACTGCAACAAAAATGTGGGCTCCCATCTAGTCAATGGTTATTATATGCACAACTGGCCCAAGCAATTAGATCATTTAGGCCTAGGCTATCGCCCTCGTTGAGTTATTCAATAGTGGAATATTTGAAAAAAGGAGGTAGTAAAATTAAAGTATGCTACAATAATCTTTTGCAGGAGCTAGATGATGATATGGAAAAGACAGAAACCACCATAGCTCAAAAACTGGGTGACCCAGATGTTGACTTAGATCGAGCCATAGTATTAAATAAAAAGATCTTTCGCTCCTCAAATTTAAGGGCTCAGCATTACAAGACACTATTTAATTTGTATTTTACCCCATCAAAATTGTTTGCCTGGGGAGTAAGGGATAATGATAGATGCCCTAGGTGTAATTCGGGCCCAGCAGATTTACTCCATATGTTTTATAATTGCCCGAATTTAACACCAATTATCAAGGAGATACAGATATTTCTGGAGGGGCTGCTAGAACAAAACATCATTCTATCCCCTACGGTGATCTTAGTGGGCATGGATGGAAAACTGAAGGCAGAAGATGGGGCGGAAGCCCTAGTTTTTATATCTGCAGCTATACTATGTCTATTAATTTCAGCTGGATGGAAAGATACCTCCGCACCCACCTTCCAACAATGGTTCTCAAGGTTTTTAGGAATGCATAATATTGCGGAGTGCTTATATGATTTTAAGGGGAAGAAAAACGGGAATTGGGTAGGAATATATGGGCACCAGTTAGAAAATGGAGGGAATCTAGACACTGAAAATGTAAGATGATTGTGTATGAGATGGACAGGGTTCTCATACATCTTTTGTCTATTATAATGCATGTTTTAATATTGTTTGTCTCTCCTTTTAGCCAAGCCACCTTTTCTACTGTTTTTTTCTACTGCCTTTGTATTGCTGATGATGTCTCTATTTATTCTGATTATCTATTCTGATTGTGTAATGATTATGTAATGAATTGATATATGTAATGAATTCTTTCTACCTTAAATACCTGAAACTACTCAATAAAAAAAAATAAAAAAAAGGAAAGAATTATTTTGAATGCCAAAAATACACACCAAAACGTTCTGCTCCTTCAATAGGTACCAAAAATGTGCACTGATGAAGTGAAGTAAGGACTGATAGCAGGGACAAAGCTGAAACAGCAAGCAGAGCGGGTAGTCTAAAGCATGAAGTAAGACAAGGGTGTGACAAAAAGAGCAGTTTATGGGAACCACACGCAATGGTGATATATCTGCAGCATGAGAGCAGATCTGCTGGAAAGATTTTCAGAGTCCCAGGTATAAAGACATGTTGGCATGCATACAGTCATTTTCTTCTAGCAATAAGGCTTTTGTGAAACTATAGGGTATATTTACAAGCCGCTAAAGCACCCGGAGAGCAATTCCCCATATTTACAAGGTGGCGCTGAGCCACTTAACATGGCTTAACGCCACCTTGTAAATATGCCCTTTACTTCCGCAGTCTTCTTCGGCAAAGGGCAGGGCAATGGGTGTTGCTGTGGGCGTTCCACTGCAGCACCCATTGTTTTTTTACGCTGCCCCAGATTTATAAGTCTGGGGCAGCACCAAAGACTAAGGCCGGGTAATACCTGGTCTTAAAATGGCGATACGAGGATAAATTATTAATTTCTCCTCGTTTTTTGCTCTTTTCATTTGTGCCTCATTCTGCAGCACACATAGAAAGAGCATATTGCTATTATTGATTGTTTATATGCAAGATGGGGTCCCTTCCTGCACATAAACAATCTCCTCTACAACGCAGGCACTTTTGCAACATGGTGCAAGGGGGCCTGCGCTGGCGCTATGCATCTTTTTTAGCACCAGCGCTAGCAGACACGCTGGGTTGCGCCATAGTTCTGTAAATACAGCGCACCCCTGCGTTTTGATAATGTCAGAGCAGCGCGTTGCAAAATTTGGTATAACACTGCGTTCTGGCATTTTCTTGTAAATATCGCTCTATCGGTTCTAATCTGGCATCATCTTATAAACATCTTTGGTAGTGTCATAAAGCAGAGGCCTATAGTGGCCTTAATTTGTATTTGTATTTTGTATTTGGTATTAATAGAGTGCATATTTCACCACAAAGGTCTCATAGCGCTTGCTAGTACTCAGGACGGACAGAATAACACGACAGCCAGATGGAAAGGACTGGGCTAGAATAGCCAGGTTTTGAGAAGTCTACGGAACTTCTTGTGATCTGTTTCCAGGAGAAGGGATAAAGGCAATTTATTCCAAGTTTCGGGTGCTACCCGTGAGAAGGATCTACCACTATTTCTGGCGGTGCGGACCTTCGGCACTGTCAGAAAATACTTGCTATTGGACCAAAGGGTCCTTGCCTGTTGGTGTATAAAGAGTTTTTTTCGCTAGGTAATGAGGTCCTTTGTTATTAAGCGTCTTGTGCACCAGACAGCAAAGTTTGAAATGGATCCTCTTTTTGACTGGGAGCCAGTGAAGGGTCCTTAGACTGGGCACAGAAGGAGGACGCGGGGGCAGATTAAGGACTAATCTGGCTGCTGTATTCTGCATGACCTGGAGCTTGGCCAGGAGTTCTTCATTAGTAGAGGCAAGAAGAGAGTTACCATAGTCCAGGCGACTAATAATTAGTTCCTGTACTAGGGGCCTGCGGGAGGAAAGTGGGATCCACTTGAATATTTTTCTGAGACTGCGCATAAGTCCATAGCAAATACGGACCAGCTTGTTGATGTGATCTGACATAGAAAGTTTGGAGTCTAGAATTACACCAAGGTTGCGCGCAGCTGTCTTGGGTGGAGGACATGGTCCTAGGATAGGGGGCCACCAGCCGTTGTTCAATAGTTTGGCTGCGTCCCCAAAGGGTAGGATCTCTGTTTTGTTGGCATTAAGGAGAAGGTGGTTGTTCAACATCCAGTTGTTTATGGCTATCATACAGAGTTTGAAAAGCTTTTTCGTCTCGGGGACGTCAGATCCCATGGTGATTAACAGCTGAGTGTCATCTGCGTAAGGTACTGTATGAAATCCAAAGGATTTAATAAGTTTGGCTTAGGGTAACACGTACAAATGGAACAACGTAGGGTTCAAGATGGAACCCTGTGGGAAACCTTTGTCGATAGATTGGCTATCCAAGGAGAAGTCTCCTATTTGAACTTTAGGGGAGTGGTCCGTCAGATAGCTCCTGAGCCTGTTCAGGGCTGCGCTTTCGACACCAGATGCGTGCAGGTGATCAAGAAGGATGCCATGCAAGATGGTGTTGAATGCAGCCGACAGGTAAAGTAAGACCAGTATAGCTGATTGTCTGGCGTCCAAGGAAAGTCTGATATTGTCGACCATTTCGAGTAGGGCCATTTAGGTGCTGTGGAGTGCCCTAAATCCTGATTGGGAGGGATCCAGTAGTTTATTATTTTCCAGGTGATGGGTAAGTTGGCTATTAACCAAAGACGCTAGAATTTTGCCAAAGAATGGTAAACAGGATATTGGTCGGTAATTGGATAGCTGCTTGGAAACAGCAAAAGGCTTTTTTAAAATGGGTCTGATAATGGCCTCTTTCCAGAGGGTGGGGACCATGGGCTGCGACAGGGAGTGGTTGAATAGTGCAGTAAGGTAGGGGAGGAAAAGAGGACCAATTTTGGATAGGACTTGTGTAGAGACGGGATCAGTAGGTGAACCTGATTTTATACGAGTAAGAGTGGACAGTACTTCGTCCTCTGAAACTGTACGGAAGTCAGTGAGGGGGACAGTGTGGAGAGATAGGGAGTCAAGATTACTCCCACTAGGTAAGATGTTGGATGAATAGGGAAATAGCTTGTGAATATCATTAATGTTTTCGACAAAGAAGGTGGTAAGGGAATTTACCTGAGGGCACCATTTTGCTGCCTGTCCCTTCTCATGTGAGCTTTGCCCTGGAGAATACTCTGTCTGGGGCCCCCCACTCCCAGCCTTGTCAGGGTCCTGAGCACTTCTCTGTGCTGTCTCTTGCTCCTGCTCTTGCTCTCTGAGCCCCCCTCCCTTGTCCCTGTCTCTTCTCTTCTCTTGTGGTGTGGGCCCCCCACCCCATCCTTGTCCCTGTCTCTTCTCTTCTCTTGTGGGGTGGGCCTCCCGTCCCATCCTTGTCCCTGTCTCTTCTCGGATGGGGGCCTGTCCCTGTCTCTTCTTTTCTCTTCTCTTCTCTTGTGGGGTGGGCCCCCCACCCCATCCTTGTCCCTGTCTCTTCTCTTCTCTTGTGGGGTGGGGCCCCCACCCCATCCTTGTCCCTGTCTATTCTCTTCTCTTGTGGGGTGGAGCCCCCACCCCATCCTTGTCCCTGTCTCTTCTCTTCTCTTGTGGGGTGGGGCGCCCACCCCACCCCATCCTTGTCCCTGTCTCTTCTCGGATGGGGGCCTGTCCCTGTCTCTTCTTTTCTCTTCTCTTCTCTTGTGGGGTGGGCCCCCCACCCCATCCTTGTCCCTGTCTATTCTCTTCTCTTGTGGGGTGGAGCCCCCACCCCATCCTTGTCCCTGTCTCTTCTCTTCTCTTGTGGGGTGGGGCCCCCACCCCACCCCATCCTTGTCCCTGTCTCTTCTCGGATGGGGGCCTGTCCCTGTCTCTTCTTTTCTCTTCTCTTCTCTTGTGGGGTGGGCCCCCCACCCCATCCTTGTCCCTGTCTCTTCTCTTCTCTTGTGGGGTGGAGCCCCCACCCCATCCTTGTCCCTGTCTCTTCTCTTCTCTTGTGGGGAGGGGCCCCCACCCCACCCCATCCTTGTCCCTGTCTCTTCTCGGATGGGGGCCTGTCCCTGTCTCTTCTTTTCTCTTCTCTTCTCTTGTGGGGTGGGCCCCCCACCCCATCCTTGTCCCTGTCTCTTCTCTTCTCTTGTGGGGTGGAGCCCCCACCCCATCCTTGTCCCTGTCTCTTCTCTTCTCTTGTGGGGAGGGCCCCCCACCCCATCCTTGTCCCTGTCTCTTCTCGGATGGGGGCCTGTCCCTGTCTCTTCATTTCTCTTCTCTTCTCTTGTGGGGTGGGCCCCCCACCCCATCCTTGTCCCTGTCTATTCTCTTCTCTTGTGGGGTGGAGCCCCCACCCCATCCTTATCCCTGTCTCTTCTCTTCTCTTGTGGGGTGGGGCCCCCACCCCACCCCATCCTTGTCCCTGTCTCTTCTCTTCTCTTGTGGGAGGGCCCCCCACCCCATCCTTGTCCCTGTCTCTTCTCTTTTCTTGTGGGGTGGGCTATGTTTATCGAGAGGAGAGAGTGGGGGCCGGGCTCTGTGCTGCCTCAGAGGAGCAGTGGAGACTGCTGTCTCTGGGGCCCCCATCCTCTTGGACTGCCTCTGGCTCTGACTGAAGAGAAACAATGTATATTGATACTTTGTTTCTCTTCAGTCAGAGGGAGGGGGCGAGGGGCTCCGAGCAGGCTGCACCTGCTTCAGATGCAGAGGGAGAGAGGCTTGCTAGTTCAGCGCAGACCTCTCTCACAGCTCTCAGAAGAGCTGAGAGGGCCGGGCCCCTTGGGGCCCCCTTCATTAACTGTAGAGAGTGAGCCCCCCCCCCCCCGCACTGCAGGGGCTGCGGGGGCGTTTGTTACGCCCCTGCATAAGGAGCAAAGATTCGAATCTTTTAGCATCTCAAATGTTTGCATGGGCCGAAGTCCATCTTCTGAATCTGCAGGCAGGCTATATATGGAGTCAATTGAATTTCCAGATTTGTTCAGTCAGAATCTCCCATCCTAAGTGATGTACAATCTATCTGTCCCATAGTTCAACTAGATTTATGCCCAATTCAGCATTCCTTAGATAGAAATGTTTACTTCTAAAAGCAATGCCTTACTTCTGGTCTTTTGCTTGAAGACTTAGTGTCCGAACACTTGGGCTGTGGATGCTTTATCGCTCACATGGCCAACAGGGCCTTCTAAATGCTTTCCCACCAATTTCTCTCTTCCCAAAGGTGCTTCAAAATATTTAGAAGGAGAGATTCTATGTAATCCTGATGGCCCCATTTTGGCCACGTAACCCGTGTTTCTCTATTCTCTGCCCCTCTCAAAGAGAGAATGTTTCCATCTTCCATTTCATTTTCCACCCATCCAGTCGCCAACCCTTTCACTGGATCAGATCCGTCACCTTCATGCAACAGCTTAGAACTTGAGAGGCTGAGTCTTGAGGGGTTGGGAAATTACAAGCAAACTGCTGAAGAAATTCAAATATCACGTAAACCGTTGACTTTACCTTCCTAGGAGAAGAACTGGGGGTCTTTTAAAAAAAAATGGTGAATTTTCCATAATCTGGACCCAGTTTCAGTTGATCCTTTCTTGGTTTTAAATTTCCGAAAGGTTGGTTTTCTTCCAGGTCTAGCTCCTGCAACTTTTTGTATTCAATGGGCAGCTCCAAAAGTCCTTAGAATGGGAGATGAGTGGGGGAAGGTCTTTCCGCTAGTATTTAAACTTTTGAGGAGTTTTAGGCAGATTAAGCATGTTGTCCCAGTTCCTTTGTCATCATAGGATCTTTCGCTAGTTTTGAACAGTCTCCAAAACATTTTCATTTGAGCCCCTAGGGCGGATAGGGTTGGTATTCTGCAAAAAACACCTTTTTGGTGACAGTCACTTTGGCATGGAGGTTTGGGGAGGTGTCTGCACTATTGATTTTGTTTCCTTATCTTAGATGTTTTCCTTGACTAAGTGGTGCGCAGGCTAGATTCTAGTTTTGTATCAAAGATTCTATGGCAGGACCGGAGGCTTCTGATTATGCTTTCTCATTTCTTTACTGCAACAACAGCAGCCAATGAAAATGAAAGTACACATGTAAAAAATAACATTTCTCATGAGGCTTTGAACCACGCCTCTCTTACAACAACCAATCACAAAGGTATCATGTCTATAAATCCTGGAGACACTACTCTGGCCTCCTCTTTCTTTGCTGCTCCGCAGCCCAGATAAGTGCTCTTTCCTTTCATGTTTGCTCTATTGCTTGTGCTTTATGCCTTTTATATTGGTTGATGCCATTGACTATTGTTTCTTATTATTCATGTATATTGCATGGCTTGATTGATCGCTTCACGCTCTCTTGGCACTGTTTATTCATATATTGTCCGCTTTGCTCTTAGATTGGGGCCGGAGCTTCGCTCCGTTCCCCGCTTCCCCGTGGTGGCGCGTGTTGAGCACCTAGGCCCGTCCTATCCTTCCCCCGACTTCCTGTCGTCGCTGCCCGCGGCGCACGCTTCGGCTAGCCGCACTAGTGAGGGGTTAGCCCCCCCTCGGGGACGAGCGTACGTAGGAGCCGTTGAGGCCTTACGCACGTCTCGGGGAGCCCGCACACGCCGTGTTGGCACGCGCAGTTCTCGAAGGTGCCAGATCAACGCTCTGCCCCCGGCTGAAGTGGGGATCGACGCAGCTTGGGCCAGGAGCCGTGGGCGCTTTCCGTGCTTTTGGGCAGCTTATATTGGTCCAGGCGGCATACACTTTTCCTCCGTTAGTCCTAGAGTGGTGTGGTTCTTGGCGTTCTGAACCTGTGTTTTAAATGTCATTATTCTGTTATGAATTTGGTATCAGTGAACCGCAAATGGCGAATGCGTTATTCATGAGTATTTTCATCATGTTACACCAATGGATTCACTGTGCATTTGAAGGTTTTGCATTGAACACTTGGGTTTCATCTTGTAAATAGCAGCCATGTTATTCGTTGCCCTTACAGTAGGCTCTCCCCATGGCAGAGTAAGCATTTAAAGGACATAACCTTAGCATGGGTTTGTGCTGACTTCTGCATGACCTGACGACAGCTGACCCTGTTGCTTGAGGCTAACCTCCCAAGCCAGTTCCTTGTTCAGCAGCTGGCGCAATAAAGTTCAAAGAGCAGGACATGTCCGACCTTTTATGGCACCATTCCCACGGCTTCTATCTCCGTCCCATCTGTTGCTGCCTTTCCTTTAAAGACATGTTCATCGATCTAGTTGAAGGGTTTTATGGTGGGTTTGTCCGGCCTGATGGAACAGGAAACCAAGCATGTGTGTAATTCTTTTCTTAGCCTGGACTCATCCTGAAAGTGATGCTTTGTATGCACGTCCTGGGAATTTCCAACATAATGCACTTCAAAGCAGGAATGTGTGCTTAAAGCGAAATATTCTGTATAAAAGGCCTGTGCGAAGGCCATGCAGGCAGACTCTCTCATCCAGTTGCTTTAAGAGTGGCTGGGCGACGGAGCCTCACAATTAATGATAATAAAGATGTCTTTTCATATTTCAGATTCTGTGTTGATTTCTTTGCCACTCTTGAATGGACTACTTATTGGTAAGACCCCTGAGAAGGAGTATTGTAAATATTTGTTTCTTCGGTTGGCGCCCAACTCGGGGGCTCATCATGGAAGTGAATACCTGGAGGAGAGTTTTTCAGAGAAAAGAACTATGCTGGGGAAGGCAAGACAGGAATCTACTAAAAGAGGTACTCTGTGCACGGAGGTTCTGGGGGATTCTCTGTCTTTGCGGCCTGGCATATTTTTGATTTTTCTGACTTAAAACTCTCCAAAAGATGTCACTCCTGACTGAGCAACCCTTTTTTGCGCAAGTTTTTTAAAGAGACTGTTAGTGCAGTTAGAAATTGGCAGTTAGAATTTGGACATCTATTTCTTTGGTACAGCTGTGATAAGTATATGTGGGTCGCTCCCATAGTCCTTAGTTGTTGACGCTTTGCTAGTGTTTTTGTCGGTGACACTTTGCTAGCGTTTTTGTTGTTGCATGGTTCCATTGCATTTGTGGTTCTTAGTACTTGATTCTTTGTTGTATTATTTGACGCCTGCAGACGCCAAAAACCGAGGGTATTTGTTCTTTGCAGGGACTTGGTAAATCCCGTAACCCTTGAAGTTTGATGCTGGATTAGTGAGCTATAAGATGCCTGATCTTAGCGAATTTGAAGCTTTGTATTGGCCAACTTTGTATACGTTTGAATTAGCCGGTTTATCTAAATAGGTTAGATTTACAAACATATTTCTTCCTTGGTGATTTTGTATCTGCAGGGAATTAAAATATGTAATAATACATAATAAGGATGCTTTACTCTGTATAATTTTATGAATGGATATGCAGAACGATTTTTGGTGTTCTGCCAGCTGCAGCTAGTAAATTGAGTGTATTTTTGGTTTTTACACTGTTGAGCAGTGTTTCTTGTAAATATGACTTACAGCTACGTATAGTCCGGACTGTCTTGTTTTCGTCCTGAGTGTTGATTTGTGGGTTTAAATGTGTGTTTGAATGCGTGGTTAAAATGTGTGTTTACATGTCTATTTTGTTTGTGAGTTTTGTTGTACATTGCGACGGCGCGATTTACAAGAAATGGTTGGAGAGCGCTGTATTGTGTGTCCTAAATGTTTTCAACACTTTCTGTTTATGTCTGAATGTGCTCAAAATGTGTGTGGTTCACATTTAATGGATTTAAATTAGGCCCCAGCCAAAAACGAAGTGACATGTTTTTGCAGAAATAAATACATTTACAGCGTTTTAACTTACATGTACTGTATTAAATGTTCACAGGCAAAACGTTTTAGCTGCAGTATATTTGCATAGGAATGTTTTTTCAGCCAGCAATTTTTTTGCAGTTCAACACGGGTGGAATTTTGCATGACGGCCCTTTTACATGACAGAGGCCCCAAAAGTGATGCAGAATTTGACGCTTTTTAAATTAGGCATATGCGCTCAGGTTTGTGAGTAGATGCTTCTAAATAATAGACAAGGAATGTAGCGGGCTCTTATATGTAAAAACAATCACAAACAGAAATAATTGGGTTTTATTAGAAGACAAAAATTATTAATTATGGAAAAATAATTCATAAAAATTAGTGCTACCAAAATCGTTTTCTAATATTCATAAAGCTTGACACTCATGCTATGACCTTTTAGCATTAAAATGTGATTTGCGTTATGTTGCATCACTAAAATGACGAGAATCCATGTGTATAAATTCGCTTGCCATAGGCGCAAGCAAGCTCATTTTTATAACATATAAATTATTATTTTCAGATACCTGACTCTTGGATTATGTAATAGACTTTCTAGTAATCCATATTCTGCAAGAAAATTGTAAAATATTTATTTTGTGATGCCCAAAATAAGAAAGTCGATTTTGAGTAAATTCACTGTTTAAACTGCATTTTTGCTTTCCTTAAAGTGTCTCAGCCTTAAGCAAATGCATGCATTTAGGTTTTGATATAAGGTTGTGCTTTCTTGTGCTTCAGTGGGTTAATGTGCCAGTATGCAGGCTTGTTTTAATATCAGGATTGGAGGTTCTACTTTCAAGCTAGGCCTACGGACAGTTTGCTTATTTAACACTGATGAAGTGTGTGCCATAGGATTGCAACAAGTAATACTCTAAAAAACTGGTCTGTGTGTCTTTAGCTTTTGAGACAAATTGACAGTAAATGTAGTCTAATAATATGGGAATAGTGATCATTTTAGCGCTTAAAAAGAGAAATTATTTTTTTAAAATAGCTTGAATTATTGTTGATTAGATCCAGCCTACTGGCTTTGTCAGCTCCACTGTGGCAGAAGCTGGGGGCTGGGAGAATTTGCAACAGCTGGCTCAGCGCTCTCGCTGAGATGTTCTCTTTTAAGTGTTTCCCCATAAATTATGGAGAAGGCCCCTCATGTGTTGCCATTTACAGCCTTTTAATTAGGCCTTTGTTTCCGAGGAATGCAGAATGACCTCTCTGCACGGGCTGCTAAAAGTGAGGTTTCTGGTTTCACATGGTAACATGAAGGACCTTGATTTAAATGGGGAGATGAAAAGAGGTTTCTTTAAACATCATGATTAAATGCTACATTGTGTTTCCAGATTAAGGGAAATAATGTTTGCTAGCTGCGTTTATTTTACAGAAAACGAAATGATGCATCCAGTGTTGGATAAAAATAACATGCAGCCTTTTTCACACAATTTTGAAGGTTATAGGTTACAGGCCTACGTTCAATACAGATTTGCTCATTAACAGTTAAGTAATAAACAGTTATTTTTTGTGTATGGTACAATGGTTTTGTGTTGTGTATTTTTCTGTTTTTGCCAACAGATTTTTCATGGATTGTTCTTAAGAAGGGAAGACACGTGAGTTTGGCTAATTGACAAAAGATGTGTTTTTGCGTCATTTCTTTAACAGAGAAAAATGTACATGTTTCTGTTTGAGGTATTTACAGCTGTCATGACATATTATATTTTGACAATTGATCTACAACTGCGTTGTGCTCAAATGTCAAACGCTGGGTATAGAGTTTGTATGGAGTTTGGACCTGACAATTTAGACAGGCCCAAATATTGGGTTTTTGGCTGCAGGTTTAAAGTGCATAAAATACACATGCCATGGTGCTGCATTTTTGTATGTTTGTTCATGTTGTTACCATCACAAGTTCTCCTGTATTGGATGAATTTGGTATAATGATAAATTTCACAGATATGGTTTGCATACTGTGAGGAAGGATGGCAGCACTTTTACCAGTGCATGCCTACCTTTGGCTATACATTTGGCTGTATTGAAAAAAAAACTAAACAAATAACGGGTTCAAAATGTATCACCTGATGTTACGTACTGCACATTCCCTTAAAGGAATAGGCAGCCCTAAATTGTTATGTATCCTTGATTGGACCTAAGGATAGAATTATAGATCTGTGACTCACGGTGACCTAATTTTTATATTGCGTTATTTAATCATGTTTTGTTTCCCAAATAGCATATGGCTTTTGTCCCTTGAAAGGAAGCCAGGTTTCATGTTTTTTTTTTCCTCTCCCTGAAGAGAGAACAGGAATATAGAATTAGAATTTGTGTAACTTTGGTCTTTTGTGTATTCCCCGTTCTCTTGGTGCTGTGTTACATGCCTGAGACACCCAAGCACACTCTTGTTCTTCCTATAGATTTTTCTTTTGTTGTTCCGCCCCTGACCAATGCCCCTGACCAATGTCGCATTATGCTTAGTAATTAGGCATTTTAGTTGTGTCCTAATTCCATTTCCCCTTTTCCCATATTCCTTTCACCAGTCAGCCCATTTATCATTATGGGTGTATTGTTTATGTGTACACTTCTAGACCATAGTTATGTATTAGGGACCCCCATGTTATGTAAAATGTTTTTTTCAGACTGACTGTCAAGGTAGTGATAGGCTGGTTCCAATGTCTATTTTTAATTTTTCAGCTTTCTTGCTGCTTTAATTTTTGGTGGGATTAGATGTGTTCTAAACATGCAAATACCAGGACTTTCTAGTGTTTGTTCTTTGTCTTCACATTTGATCATTAGCCTTTTGTATTGCATAGTGCACTTAATGCACATTTTTAAAGGGACTTTTCTTCATGTCTTTGATAATGTGAATGATGTTATCTTTCTATTCGAGATGTTCTAGATAAGGAATTTAGGAACACCTAGGCTTAGTCATTGAGGGAACACATGTATTTACCCCATTAGACAATGCCACTATGTGAGGAAATTCATTTTGATAGAATTCCTGTGTAGCTATAGATGACAGAGAATAATGAAAAGAACATACCTGAAGATTCTAAAGATACTGTTTTGCCCTTTTGCCTTTGCTCTTGTAGTTTATGCTCATGGCACATTGTCACTCCCATGCAGATTGTAGGTCACCTGCTTGCCAGTCCTTTTGTTAAAACACATGAACTGCTTTTTGTGCTTGATTTGAAGGAAACTAACAATTGTGTTACATATCCTGCATCATTAACAGGTCCTGCTAAGATCTTCCAGAGTTAAAGGAAGAGTGATTCCCTGCAGACCTGTGATCAACACTAAGCTCACACCCCATCAGTGACCGCTCTAAGATGAACAGATTTCCTGGCTCTACAACAAGAAAGTCGCGAACGATCATCAGCGCGACATCGGTGATTCCTCCAAGGCAAGGCATTTGATTTGCGAAAGGCGTTGCAGAAGAAAGGAGGAGCTGATTCGTTTATTTGTTGTTTGGGCTCTGTACCTGTTATGTGCTGGAAACCTCTGTCAGTGTACATTCCCTTGAGCCATTGGCCCGAGTTTTGGCCACCTTCACACTTTTGCTTTGCACCAGTGGAACGGCAGTGCACCCGAGCATCCACGTTTAGAAAAAGGCACTACATTCTGGTGCCCAGGAGAGAGCAGCTTGAGCGTCCTCTGACACTAAATGATGAGTGTTGGAGCCTGAAAGTGCTGCTGATTTTGCTAAATAGTGCTTGGATCTGCACGAGATGCTTTGTGCCCTTGATCAATAAACAGCACATCATTTGTAGTGTCTGCCACAAGAAGAGACACTGGTGCATTGTTTTGAAACACTGAGACTTTCGAGTGAGCTGTGAGTGTTTTCCCCGAGCGGCACTCCAACTAAACAGTATTGTCTCTTCATGAAAGGCCTGACTTGAAGAGGCCCAACGCGAAGAAAAAACTGGAAGCGGATCTGATGGACTTTGGGTATTTTCTGTGAGCTTATATAGACTTGAAGTTTGGAAAATAATTTTTGCTGCTTTGCTGGCATTGTTTTAAAGTATTTCTGTTTAGTAAAAGCAGAATAAATTCCACTCTTTGTGGAAGAGTATCCCTTTTTCATCTGAGAGCATTGATCAGGAACACCATTGTTTCACTTAAACATCTAATGAATTACTGAAATGCGTAGGAAGCTATATAAAACGTTATTAGAAAATTCTATGATTTGCTGTCTGCTTAGGACTGTGCAAGTATTACGCATTTGACCTTTTGTTGTTCTTTTTCCCTTGCTGAATTGTATTATGTTTTTTGTTAAATTTTTGATTGGTTACCATTTGCCAGTTGCAGGGTCACGTAGGAGTACAAATGGTTCAGTTTGTGACCTGAGTAGTGGCAGTAGGCCTGCAGGACCTGCAGTGTCCCTATGACCTGCTAATAATCACAGCTGATGTACTCTACCAAGATTGCGTGAGCGACATTAGAAAATGGAGATTGTATTGAGGAATGACGATAAAAAGCAGGAGATGAAAAACAGACATTACAGAATATTGTTCTTTAAGTGCAGTATAGCTCTATCTATTTTAATACTTTAATGTATTTTATTGGCTACTATATTTTGGTATGTTTCCCCCTACACTATTGACGTCTGCACCAACTTCCCAACATACTCTTTCTTTTTCTTCACATGAGTTTCATATTTTACCTGAACATGAACTGGTTAGGTCAGAGTTTACTGATAATTCCTTTTGGTACAGTATTTACATCAACACCAGCTAGTGATGAATAGCCATGTATAGGTTATTGCCTATGTAAGGGCAAAAGGATGCTCTGTGGTTCTTGGCGTTCTGAACCTGTGTTTTAAATGTCATTATTCTGTTATGAATTTGGTATCAGTGAACCGCAAATGGCGAATGCGTTATTCATGAGTATTTTCATCATGTTACACCAATGGATTCACTGTGCATTTGAAGGTTTTGCATTGAACACTTGGGTTTCATCTTGTAAATAGCAGCCATGTTATTCGTTGCCCTTACAGTAGGCTCTCCCCATGGCAGAGTAAGCATTTAAAGGACATAACCTTAGCATGGGTTTGTGCTGACTTCTGCATGACCTGACGACAGCTGACCCTGTTGCTTGAGGCTAACCTCCCAAGCCAGTTCCTTGTTCAGCAGCTGGCGCAATAAAGTTCAAAGAGCAGGACATGTCCGACCTTTTATGGCACCATTCCCACGGCTTCTATCTCCGTCCCATCTGTTGCTGCCTTTCCTTTAAAGACATGTTCATCGATCTAGTTGAAGGGTTTTATGGTGGGTTTGTCCGGCCTGATGGAACAGGAAACCAAGCATGTGTGTAATTCTTTTCTTAGCCTGGACTCATCCTGAAAGTGATGCTTTGTATGCACGTCCTGGGAATTTCCAACATAATGCACTTCAAAGCAGGAATGTGTGCTTAAAGCGAAATATTCTGTATAAAAGGCCTGTGCGAAGGCCATGCAGGCAGACTCTCTCATCCAGTTGCTTTAAGAGTGGCTGGGCGACGGAGCCTCACAATTAATGATAATAAAGATGTCTTTTCATATTTCAGATTCTGTGTTGATTTCTTTGCCACTCTTGAATGGACTACTTATTGGTAAGACCCCTGAGAAGGAGTATTGTAAATATTTGGTTCTTCAGTGGGACTAGACCTTGCTCTTGTCTTTTCCTTGGTATTTCCGGCTCCTGCACCTGGCACCCCCCACCCTCGACGCCCTTGCTTGGGCTGGTCTTTGCTTCCCGCTGGGGATTAGAGTTGGAATTTTGGATTCCTGATTGCGATGGCAGACACTGAGTACTGCGAAGAGAAGGATGCTGCGTATGGTTATCAGGGACAGCAAGAATTCTATGAAGGGGACTCCATGGAGGAGATCATAGACAAAAAACTTGATGCCAAATTGGATAAAGCCCTCTCCTCGGCCCTCTCCCCTTTGGCCAAGAAGTTGGACCTGCTGGTCCCGGGTAAGCCGATACCCGCTCCGGGAAAAGACCCCCTTCACCCCCCTCCCCCGAACAAGGCGGCTCTTGACCTTTCCTGGCCGCATGCCCAGTCTTACGACAAACTTTATAAGTCCCAAGAGTCTCGATCCCAAGACAAGCCTGTTACCCCTCCCCCCAATTCCCCCTGGTTATCACCACGACGGATACTGGCACCGATACCGATTCTTCGGATGCCGCCCCGCGCAAACGCACTAAAAAGAGTAAGCACACTTCACCGGTCATTCCCACTCCCTTTTTATTTGATCCGACGGACATTGTCCACCCCAGACCATCCGACTAGGTCCCCCCTCCTGCGGTGGCGACCTATCTGGAGACTCATCTCCGCAAGGAATTCGACAATGAGGTTCATGCCCGCCTGATATCTGAATGCCCGCGCCCTGATTTGCCCCACAAAGTGGCTCTCACACCGGACATAGATCCTTCCATGACCACTTTTCTTAAAAAGTACAAAAAGGATCCAAAGAAAGGGATTGATCGCGCGCTCAGAGCGTGCCAAGATAAGGTCCTCGACCTTTCAGGCCCGTTGGCCAAGATCCTGGAATTGGCCCTGCAGGCGCAAGAGACTGGTGCCGCCATACACCCCGAGGTTCTGGCGGGTTGGGCTCAGAGGGCCATTTGTATGCTGGGCAACGCGAATTGCGCCCTTGCCTCGGAACGGCGGAAGTCCGTCCTTCTCCGGATCGACCCCCAACTGGTGGAATTGGCTTCCTCGGAGCCAGGTCCTTTGGCGGAAGGACAGTTGTTTGGGGACAATTTCGTTAAAGATATTGCAAAATTTGTGAACACTTTTGCTTCTTTGGACAAGTCTCAGGCATCGCTGAAACGTGTTCTGCAGGTCTCTGGTAGGGCCGGGCGTGGCAGAGGACGCTCGACCGGCCGCTACTCAAATCCCAGTCCTCAAAGAGGCTACGCCCCTAGACGGGGAAGAGGGTACAAGCAAGAACCGGATCAAGCCGGATTTTACCCGTCCCGTTCACGCGGCTTCAGGGGCCGCTATAACAAAGGAATCAATCGAGGCTACAAGAACTTCGATAACCAATCTTCCGGTAAGTCTCTCTCTTCCTTTACTTCCGTTAGGGGGAAGATTACGCCATTTTGTCAAGAATTGGGCACCTCTTACTTCAGATGTGTGGGTCCTTCGGACCGTCCAGGGTTACGAGATAGAGATGGTGTCTTGCCCCATTCAGCCCTCCCCCCCCCGTCCTCTCCTTTTTTCCCATCTCGAACGGAGTTTTATAGACTCAGAACTAGACGAGCTTTTGACAAAACAGGCCATTGCTGTAGGACCCTTCCTTCCGGGAGGCTTCTGCAGCAACGTCTTTCTTGTTCAAAAGAAAGGAGGTGGTCAGCGCCTCGTGTTAAATTTGAGGGATTTCAACCCCTTTGTCACGTATCGACATTTCAAGATGGAGGGCATCCATCTTTTGCGAGACCTTCTCTTGGAGAACGACTGGATGGTCAGACTCGACCTGAAAGATGCCTACTTGACGGTCCCAGTCTGCCCATCACATCAAAAGTTTTTGCAGTTCCCCTGAAAAGGGCGTTGGTTTTGTTATGAGGTGCTTCCTTTCGGACTGTCCTCGGCCCCTTGGGTGTTCACCAAACTACTCAAGCCGGTGGTCTCCCGCCTCCGGGAGATGGGAGTTCGGTTGATTGTCTATCTAGACGATATGCTGATCCTAGCACAGGACCGGTCCCTCCTTCTCACGCATTTGGAGTGGACGACGTCTTTATTGCAGAATCTGGGATTCGTGATCAACACCAAGAAATCGGTGCTGATACCGGATCGGCAGATGGAATTCCTAGGCTTCCTGATAAACTCAGTCTCGGCCCAGCTTCTCCTTCCTCTGCCGAAGATCAGGTCGATCAAGAGAGAGATCACAGCTACCCTGGCCAAAGAGAAGATTTCTTTGAGGGTTTTGGCACGGATTGTGGGCCTTCTGGCCTCGTCGATTCAGGCCATTTTTCCCGGACCTTTGCATTACAGAGCCCCGCAGAGGCTCAAGATCTTCTACCTACAGAGAAACTTTCACTACGATCATTTGATCCCTCTCTCCTCCGAGTCCAGGGAGGAGCTTCAGTGGTGGTTGGACCACATGTCGGCTTGGAACGGCCGAGCTATTTTCGGCACAGCCCCGGATGTGGTGGTGGAATCCGATGCCAGCCAGTGGGGCTGGGGCGCTCGCTGCGGCAAGTTTGCCACAGGAGGACATTGGTCTGCAGACGAACTATCACTTCACATCAATTGTCTAGAGCTTCTGGCGGGGTCCTTTGCCATCAGATCTATCTCGCCGCTGAAGAGCAATTGTTGTATCCTCCTTCGGATGGACAATGTCTCCGCGGTGCGATACATCAATCGATTGGGCGGGACGAAGTCCCGGATGCTGGTGCACATTGCGAAGGAATTCTGGCACTTCTGCCTGGATCGCAAGATCTCCGTGGTGGCGGAATACCTTCCCGGGAAACTCAATCAAGTACGGATTGGCATTCCAGATTTCTCCGGGACTCCAGCGATTGGAGGCTCCATCCATCGCTGTTTTCCCTGGTCATGTCAGTACGTGGCCCATGTCGGATAGACCTGTTTGCCTTGCGCCTCAATGCCCACCTTCCTCTGTTTTACAGTTGGAGACGGGACCCGATGGCACTGGGAACGGATGCGTTCCTTCATCATTGGGGACATCAGAGGAATTATGCGTTTCCACCGTTTGCACTGATCCCGAGAGTAGAGGCATTGCTGCGCCGACAGGAGGCGACGGTGGTGTTAGTAACGCCTTATTGGTCGACTCAGTCGTGGTTTCCCACACTGTTGGAATTGTCAATAGACCTCCCCTTCCGGCTCCCAGCCTTCCGAACGCTTCTGCAGGACCCAGTGGGGACATGCCACCCCCTGGTCCTGCAGAACCAGCTGTCATTAATGGTATGGACGCTCTCCGGAGACATGAACGCCTTGCAGGCCTTTCACAAGAGGCTTCCAGCTTTATGCAGCAAGCGTGGGCTCCTTCCACCCGAAAACAATACTCTGCTTCGTGGAAGAAGTGGGTGGGTTGGTGCCTTTCAAAACAGGTGGATCCCGTGGGATCAAATATAACAGAGGTGCTGAACTTTTTGTCAGAGTGTGCAACTTCTGGCCTGGCCTACAGGTCGGTTAACAACTTCAGGTCTGCTATTTCTGCTGGTCACGACCACATAGATGGCAAACCTGTGGGGATGCATCCCTTGGTATGTAAGTTACTTAAAGGCGTGAGTGTGGCCAACCCTCCTCGGCCCAGGTATTCCACCATGTGGGATGTTAATAAGGTTCTGAATTTGTTTGAATCCTGGCCCGATAATGGTGATTTGTCTCTGAAACAGCTTTCTGCCAAGCTTACTATGCTATTGTGCCTTATTTCATGTCGGAGGGTTTCAGATGTCAGAGCTTTGGATTTGGCTGGGAGGATGTTTTCACCCCAAGGTGTATCCTTTGTCATTACTAGACGTACTAAGACCATGTCCCGTTCAGTTGATTATCCTGCCTTTCCTCATAACGGCAGGCTGTGTGTTCTTCAATGTCTTAAATGTTATGAGGAGCGTACTAGTGTACACAGGGCGGATCCTCTGGGGCAGTTATTGATATCTATTCAAAAACCGTTCAAGCCAGTCGCTGCTGCTACTTTAGCCAGATGGGTCAGGTGGATCATGTCGGAAGCCGGCATTGATATTGCTGCTTATGGGGCACACTCTGCGAGGGGTGCGATGGCTTCTACGGCTTACTTATTGGGTTCCCGCTTGGAGGACATTCTGAAGGCAGCTGACTGGTCCTCAGATTCAATGTTTAAGGTGTTTTATTACAAACCGATTCCTCATGTTTCTGATGCTGTGATTGACGAGCTTTAATGTGAGCTTTGAACCAGCATAATCAGAAGCCTCCGGTCCTGCCATAGAATACAAAATTTTCTAGCTATCGCGACAAGAATTTTAGATTCTATTAAGGACACGGAGGCGAGGATTATCCCACCCGTTGGGACTGTTATACAACTGTTGTTGTTTATGTGATTTTACCTAACTGTTTTGCCCACCCTTACAACGATCTAGGTTGTGGTGGAATCTTTTCTCAAACTTCCTTTTTATGTTCTAGGAAACGACTCCAACAAGAGTTGAAGAGCGCCGGTGCTTTTGGCTGCCGCTCCTTCCGGATGAAGGTTTTCCTTTTCTGTTCAAGGTTTCTCCGTTGGGACTTCTGCTGGATCTGTTTTCCGTTGCAGTATTAAACTTTTCAGTGTGATGAGACTGTTACTGACTTTCGCGCAAAGAAAGAGGAGGCCGGAGTAGTGTCTCCAGGATTTATAGACATGATACCTTTGTGATTGGTTGTTGTAAGAGAGGCGCGGTTCAAAGCCTCATGAGAAATGTTATTTTTTACATGTGTACTTTCATTTTCATTGGCTGCTATTGTTGTAGTAAAGAAATGAGAAAGCATAATCCTCGCCTCCGTGTCCTTAATAGAATCTAAAATTCTTGTCACGATAGCTAGAAAATTTTGTATTCTGTCTTCTTTTCACTTGTATCGAGAAATCATTCTGCCACGTTTTCCTCTGAATTAGATTCACAAAGTTCATCTTCATTAGATGTCAGTAGCTCACTTAAAATCTTCCAAATCTCACTAAAGATTTTAGAGCATCACTCTTTTTAGTTTTTTCCTATGGTTCAGCAAATAAGCGTAAGAAAATATCCACACAAACCTTAAGTAGATGGGTAGCTATACCCCAAGCTTACAAGGTTATGAAAGTAGACCTTCCATCTAATATTTAGGGCCAGTCTACCAGAAGAGATTCACAGGACAGCAACCTCGTTGTCCCACCATACATTTGTGAATCGCTACAAACTAGATCTCTCAAGTTCTACTATGAACAATTTAAGTACTCAAGTTTTGTTAACAGAAAGATTAAGTAATTGTTGGTTATATGAATAAATCATTCTTCAGAAGCACTAATTTGTTGGTGCATGTGCTAAGTTAGTACTAGGACAAGGAGGACTAGATGGGGGGGATAATGCAACAATTACTTACCATTACTTACAGGTAATCTTTATTACCCCTAATTTATGTCCCAGTAAACGTTTTTCCCTCCCATTTGGCACCTCCAAATTGTTCAAGGTTTACTCATACAGAAGATGGGAAGAGGTAAGAGAATATTACAGTGTGTCATCATAGACATAGAAGACACACTTTGCAGATTTGTATATGGGCGCGGATATCATTCTGTCAAAGGCGCAGATACCTTACACAGTGCCCGATGTAGGTTGCTCAATACCTGTCGGTAACGGCCGATTTCGGCCGTTACCGACCGGTATTTGGCTTTTGACATGTAGGTGTCTCTGAATTTACAGAATCAGTATATTTACCGATTCGGTAAATTTACCGCTTCTGTATTTTTCCGAATCGGTAAATATACCGATTCTGTAAATCCATATGTATGTGGCACAGTTTGCAGTGCCACAGGCTCTTAGGAATTCTTATTTTACCACCCAATCCTATTGGGTGGTAAAATACCGAATTCCAGTGTACATGCACATCTGTGCATGTACACCTATGCCATGTGACACACAGTCATGCCCTTAGGGCATGTCTGTGTGCCACATGGCACACAAGCCTGCAATTGGGGTGCTACAGGATGTCAAAGTGACACCCCGTTCCCCCTGCCAGGATTCGGTATTTTCCGAATCGGTAAATACCGATTCTGTATTTCCCATAGATTCCTATGGGCTTCAAGGCCCATAGGAATCAATGGGAAATACCGATTCAGTATTTACTGATTCGGTATATACCGAATCTTACAGATTCGGTAATTAAAAAAGTAAAATTACCTACATCTGCCTACTTCCAATTTACCTACTCTTAAATACCGAATCGGTATGATTCGGTATTTAAGAGTAGGTAAATCGGAATTACCTACATCTGGCCCTAGGTTTTTACTGAGACAAAGAGGACCACACTTCGGGGGTAATGTGTACTTTTTGATCACCATGCAGCATGCAGACAGGCCACAAGGCAGTAAAATGTACAAAGAAATATTGATCTCATTGCCTCTTTTCTGAGTCCTTCAGGTGCGTCAGGGATACCTGGATATGTGCCTGATCTATTTTTGCTGAACATGTGTGATTTTATTTGATGTAAATTCATACAGCTCCGTGCAACCACATTAGAGATGGAAATATCTGATGGATGCAACAAAGTCAATATAAAACCAAGTTAATTATTCCAAAAAAACGAAAAACAAAAATCGAATCTGTCACTTAAATATTGAAAAGCAACAGAGAAAATGACTATTGCTCGTGACTCTTACGGGATGTAGGATCCAGAACGCCTCAGCCAGACTCATCCTCGACATCCCACGAACCAGCCACATCTCCGGACATCTAAGAGACCTACACTGGCTCCCCGTCAACAAAAGAATCACCTTCCGCCTCCTCACCCACGCACACAAAGCCCTACACGACCAAGGCCCGAGCTACCTCAACAGCCGAATCAACTTCTACGCTCCCAAACGCCACCTCCGATCAGCCAACCACGCCCTCGCCGCCGTCCCCCGCATCCGAAGAGCGACTACAGGAGGAAGGTCCTTCTCCTACCTGGCCGCCAAGACCTGGAACTCCCTCCCGACCGACCTGCGCCTGACCCAAGACCACCTCTCCTTCAGGAAGAAGCTGAAGACCTGGCTGTTCGAGCAGTAGCGGCACCCCCCCCGCACCCCCAGCGCCTTGAGACCCTACGGGTATGTAGTGCGCTCTACAAATGTCTTTGATTGATTGATTTGATTGATGAAACAATATAAATTGGGGGCCAGAAAAAGTGTTATAGTGCTGAAACACAAGTTGCCCTTTGTCCAAATATGCTTAAAATATGAAATGTAAAAATTGGGTGTGACATTAAATAGTTTTTTTGTCTACGTTATTTACATTTTGAAGATAATACTTCATCAGTATGCACCCATGTCATATTTATTTTACCTGTGGAAAGAGTACATGCCTGGATTGGTTTACTGGGGAAGCGCAGGCAGAGTGAGGTTTTATAACGCGGTTCAGAATGCTACTGATGCAGGATTATGCTCTTGGGTGCTGTGCAGTTTTTGAATAAAAATAAAAATAAATTGCCTCATTGTGCTTGTCTTTCTTTTGCCTCTTTGTGAGGCACCGGTTTCGACATTTCTGTATTGCTCCTGCGGTGCAAGCACCAGCATCTCTGTGCACATATCTCTGGCTCTGTATAAGGTTTCTACTCTCCAGCCCATAGTACCTGTATCCCTATGCTCATCTTGTCTCCTGCAGTTTCCACAATGCAGCCCTGACTCCTCCGTGCACTACTCCCCTGCTGCGGTAGACTCCAGTGCTGTCCTCCCTCCTGGCAGCTCCCATGCATGGTTGATGCCCATTAAGAGACCATCTTATAGAGGCTATTGCCCCCTCATGTCCTGGCTGAAGACAATTTCCTCTTAGTAGGGGACTTTAACTTCCATGCAGAGCTTCTATCCGACCCCCACTCAAGTGACCTTATAAACAGTCTTAACACCTTAGGACTCTCTCAACGAGTTGTGGGCCCTACTCAGTCAGCTGGACATACTCTGGATTTACTCTTGACCAATTCCCCCCTACTAGAAATAGACCTACCTTTCCCTATTCTATGGTCGGACCATTATGTGATAAGGTTCCGCCTGCAGGATTCATTAAGTGTACCGCCACCCTTGAATAAAATCAAATTAAGTCGACCTTGGAACAAGATCAATCCAGAGTACTTTGCTGCCAACTTCTCCCCCATCTCTCTGTCTGAACTGGCCAATCCCAATCAAGCTGCCAGAGGTCTCGATCTTGCCATTGCCACTACCCTCGATCTCATTGCCCCCAAGAAACAAACCAAATGCCCCATTAAACTCTCCCCCGGGTTCTCCCCTAAACTTAAGATTGATAAACTTGTCATCAGGAAGGCGGAACGTAAGTGGAGACGCACTAAAGATGGTAGTGACAAACAGCACTATAAAACTACTCATCGGCTATACATGAATCATATAGCCGAGGCCAAAAAAGAATACTTAGGCAATAGAATCACCCTTGCAGCTAATTCTCAGAAGGAACTTTACAATATGGTTAAGGAATTCACCAACCCTCCTTCCTGTCAAGAACCGCAAATTGCTTCCCGGGAGTGGGTGAAAGCACTCTTGTTAGAACACACCATGGCGTCTGCAGGGAGAGGGAAAGGGGGGCCGAGAAGGGTGCAAGGCAGAGGTGGAGAAGGGTGTAAGGCAGAGGGGGAAAAGGATGCAAGGTAGAGAAGGGTGCAAGGCGGAGGGGAGAAGGGTGCAAGGCAGAGGGGAGAAGGGTGTAAGGCAGAGGGGGAAAAGGATGCAAGGTAGAGAAGGGTGCAAGGCAGAGGGGAGAAGGGTGCAAGGCAGAGGGGATAAGGGTGTAAGGCAGAGGGGGAAAAGGATGCAAGGTAGAGAAGGGTGCAAGGCGGAGGGGACAAGGGTGCAAGGCAGAGGGGAGAAGGGTGTAAGGCAGAGGGGGAAAAGGATGCAAGGTAGAGAAGGGTGCAAGGCGGAGGGGAGAAGGGTGCAAGGCAGAGGGGAGAAGGGTGCAAGGCAGAGGGAAGAAGGGTGCAAGGTGGAGGGGAAGAAGGGTGCAAGGCAGAGGGGAGAAGTGTGCAAGGCAGAGAAGAGAAGGGTGCAAGGCACAGGGGAGAAGGGTGCAAGGTAGAGGGGAGAGGAAGAAGGGTGCAAGGCAGAGGGGAGAAGGGTGCAAGGCAGAGGGAAGAAGGGTGCAAGATGGAGGGGAAGAAGGGTGCAAGGCAGAGTGGAGAAGTGTGAAAGGCAAAGAGGAGAAGGGTGCAAGACAAAGAGGAGAAGGGTGCAAGGAAGAGAGGAGAAGGGTGCAAGGTAGAGAAGGGTGCAAGGCAGAAGGGGAGAAGGGTGCAAGGCAGAGGGGAGAAGGGTGCAAGGTAGAGGGGAGAAGGGTGCAAGGCAGAGGGGAGAAGGGTGCAAGGCAGAAGGGTAGAAGGGTGCAAGGTAGAGGGGAGAACGGTGCAAGGCAGAGGGGAGAAGGGTGCAAGGCAGAGGGGAGAAGGGTGCAAGGCAGAGAGGAGAAGGGTGCAAGGCAAAGAGGAGAAGGGTGCAAGGCAAAGAGGAGAAGGGTGCAAGGAAGAGAGGAGAAGGGTGCAAGGTAGAGAAGGGTGCAAGGTGGAGGGGGAGAAGGGTGCAAGGTAGAGGGGAGAAGGATGCAAGGCAGAGAGGAGAAAGGTGCAAGGCAGAGGGGAGAAGGGTGCAAGGCGGAGGGGAGAAGGGTGCAAGGTGGAGGGGAGAAGGGTACAAGGCAGAGGGGAGAAGGGTGCAAGGCAGAGGGGAGAAGGGTGCAAGGCAGAGAGGAGAAGGGTGCAAGGAAGGTAGAGAAGGGTGCAAGGTAGAGAAGGGTGCAAGGCCGAGGGGGCAAGGCAGAGGGGAGAAGGGTGCAAGGCAGAGGGGAGAAGGGTGCAAGGCAGAGAGGAGAAGGGTGCAAGGCAGAGAGGAGAAGGGTGCAAGGCAAAGAGGAGAAGGGTGCAAGGCAATGAGGAGAAGGATGCAAGGAAGAGAGGAGAAGGGTGGAAGGTAGTGAAGGGTGCAAGGCGGAGGGGGAGAAGGGTGCAAGGTAGAGGGGAAAAGGGTGCAAGGCAGAGAAGAGAAGGGTGCAAGGCGGAGGGGAGAAGGGTGCAAGGCAGAGGGGAGAAGGGTGCAAGGCGGAGGGGGAGAAGGGTGCAAGGCAGAGAGGAGAAGGATGTAAGGCAGAGAGGAGAAGGATGTAAGGCAGAGAGGAGAAGGATGTAAGGCAAAGAGGAGAAGGATGCAAGGTAGAGAAGGGTGCAAGGCGGAGGGGGAGAAGGGTGCAAGGCAGAGGGGAGAAGGGTACAAGGCAGAGGTGAGAATGGTGCAAGGAAGAGAGGAGAAGGGTGCAAGGTAGAGAAGGGTACAAGGCGGAGGGGGGAAGGGGTGCAAGGCAGAGAGGAGAAGGGTGAAAGTTAGAGAAGGGTGCAAGGTGGGGTTGGAATAGGGTGCAAGACAGAGAGGAGAAGGGTGCAAGGCAGAGGGGAGACGGGTGCAAGGCAGAGGGAGAGAGAATGGTGCAAGGTAGAAAAGGGTGCATGGCGGAGGTGGACTTGGGTATAAGGGGAAGGGGAGAAGAGTGCAAGGGGGAGGGGGAGAAAGGTGCAAGAGGGAGGGCAAGAAGGGTGCAAGGCAGAGGGGAGAATGGTACAAGGGGGATGGTGATGAAGTAAAAAATGTGCCCCCCCTGGAATCATTTCTGTGGACACCTATGGAACACACACTACTTTGTGTGGGAGAGTGTGGAGAGAGAGAGAGTGGAGAGAAACAGTGGAGAGAGAGAGTGGCTAGAGAGAGAGAGTGGAGAGAGACAGTGGAGACAGAGTAGACAGTGGAGAGAGAGTGGAGATAGACAGTGGAGAGACCGAGAGTGGAGAGAGAGTGGAGAGAGCATGGAGAGACACTGGAGAGAGTGGAGAGAGAGAGAGTGGAGAGAGAGAGAGAGTGGAGAGAGAGAGAGAGTGGAGAGAGAGAGTGGGGAGAGAGAGAGTGGGGAGAGAGTGGGGATAGAGAGAGTGGGGAGAGAGAGAGTGGAGAGAGAGAGAGTGGAGAGAGAGAGTGGAGAGAGCATGGAGAGACACTGGAGAGAGTGGAGAGAGAGAGTGGAGAGAGAGAGAGTGGAGAGAGAGAGAGAGAGTGGAGAGAGAGAGAGTGGAGAGAGAGAGAGTGGAGAGAGAGAGTGGAGAGAGACAGTGGAGAGAGAGAGAGTGGAGAGAGCATGGAGAGACACTGGAGAGAGTGGAGAGAGAGAGTGGAGAGAGAGAGAGTGGAGAGAGAGAAAGAGTGGAGAGAGAGAGAGTGGAGAGAGAGAGAGTGGAGAGAGAGAGAGTGGAGAGAGAGTGGAGAGAGAGTGAAGAGAGAGAGTGGAGAGAGAGATAGAGTGGAGAGAGAGAGAATGGAGAGAGAGAGAGTGGAGAGAGAAGAGAGCGAGTGGAGAGAGCGAGTAGAGAGAGCGAGTAGAGAGAGCGAGTGGAGAGAGCGAGTGGAGAGAGCGAGTGGAGAGAGAGAGAGTGGAAAGAGAGAGAGTGGAAAGAGAGAGAAAGTGTGGAGAGAGAGTGGAGAGTTGAGAGAGAGTGGAGAGTAGAGAGAGACAGTGGAGAGAGAGACAGTGGAGGGAGACAGTGGAGAGAGAGTGAGTGGAGAGAGAGTGAGTGGAGAGAGAGTGAGTGGAGAGAGAGTGAGTGAGAGAGAGTGAGTGAGAGAGAGTGGAGCAAGAGTAGAGAGAGAGAAGGGAGAGAGGGTGGAGAGAGAGAGAGAGTGGAGGGAGACAGTGGAGGGAGACAGTGGAGGGAGACAGTGGAGGGAGACAGTGGAGGGAGAGAGACAGAAGAGAGATTGTGGAGAGAGAGACAGAAGAGAGATTGTGGAGAGAGAGACAGTAGAGATAGAGTGGACAGAGTTGAGAGAGAGAGAATGGAGAGAGTGGAGAGAGAGTAGAGACTGACTGACTGACTCAGAGACCGAGAGACTGACTGACTGAGAAACTGACTGAGAGAGAGAGTGACTGCCTGACAGAGAGAGAGAGACTGATTGAGAGTGAGACTGACTGACAGAGACTGGCTGAGGTAGAGAGACACTGACTGAGAGAGAGACTGAGAGAGAGAGGCAGAGACTGACTGACAGAGAGATAGACTGATTGACTGTGAGAGACTGACAGAGAGAGAGACTGACTGAGTGAGAGACTGATAGAGAGAGAGACTGACTGAGTGAGAGAGTCTGACTGACAGAGATTGACTGACAGAGAGAGAGAGACTGACTGACTGGGGTAGAGAGAGAATGACTGACTGAGAGAGACTGACTGACTGGGAGAGAGAGAGAGACTGACTGACTGAGAGAGAGACTGACTGACTGACAGAGAGAGACTGACTGACAGAGACTGACAGAGAGAGAAAGAGACTGAGAGACTTACAGAGAAAGAGAGACTGACCAACAGAGAGAGACTGACTGACAGAGACTGACTGATAGAGAGACTCCCAGAGAGAGAGGCTGACTGACAGAGAGAGAGAGACTGAGACTCTGACAGAGAGAGAGACTGACTAAGAGAGAGAGACTGACAGAAAGACTGACAGAGAGAGACTGACTGACAGAGAGAGAGCGAGAGACTGACTGACTGACTGAGAGAGACTGAATGACAGAGAGTGATAGACTGACAGAGAGAGAGACTGACTGACAGAGAGAGACTGACTGGCTGACAGACTGACAGAGAGAGAGAGAGAGTGTGACTGACTGACAGAGAGAGTGACTGACTAAGAGAGACTGAATGACAGAGAGAGATAGACTGACTGACTGAAAGAGAGATACTGACTGACAGAGAGAGAGAGACTGTGATGGAATTGGGGTCAAAGTGTGTATGAAGCTATGCAATGCCTCTTAAGATTGCTATTGTCTAATAAAAATAAAAATGTATTATCAAAATGTGCTCTTTGTGGTTACATCTGCTTTTGAAATACTGCATTGAAGCTTTGTCCAATGTCTTAAAACGGAAAAGAGAAGGAGCAGTGGATGCACTTTTGTCAAAACTGAACGATGAGTGGGCCCGATGTTGTATATCATGACAGGAGTCTGCATCAGGAAACCCACATAACATTGGGCAAACTTCCCCAGCGTACTGATGGCAGGGACCCTGTAATGAATGGACCGCCACCTATGATAGCCTGCAGGCAGACTAAGCCCAACCTTTAACTCCACCATTCAGTGTTACTTGCAATGGCTGGATTGGTGACAGTGGCGTAACAATCGCCTGCATCCCCTGCAGTATGGCGGGTCGCTGGCCTGAGCGCTCTAGACTGGCACGGAGGATGGGAGGGGGGCCCCCTCCATGTAGTTTGCAGGGGGGCCCCCTCAAGTTTCGTTATGCCACTGTCCTTATGCCTCCTTGTCGAGTCATGTAACATCAAATCACCTGATTGTTAGTTCTCACTATGATATTTCTCTTGTCTAACTGAATAGAGAATGCTTGCAGAGCCTTCCAAACTGCTGACGGTTTCCTCCAGTTGGAGGAATGAGACCTTTCTCATTCTAACCAGGGACCCTGCATCTCCTGCCCAAACAATGTTGCTCCCTAGACCTACAGACTAGCACCTGTAGTCAGAAGAAGAAAAAGAGAAAGATAAATCAGAGGGACCCCACTGATAGTTTGGTGTGTTGTAACCACCACTGTAGATGTGTCGCTAAGTAAGGAGTGACTGGAATAGGAAAGTCAAAGTTGTGAGAACCGGGACTAAACCTGCAGGATATGATTGACAATGGGATTTAGGTGATATCCTGCTCATGGAACCACCACTGTTGAGGAGGCCAATAAACCTTGCCTTGCAGCCAGGTCCTTGCTGAGGCCATATCACTTGCCAGAAAATTCTGAATGCTGGACTGGATCACCTGGATTCTGGAACTAGGAAGAAACACACATTCCATCTGTGTGTTGTAAACAGCCCCAATGACTAGCTTCAGCTGGGTCAGAACCAAATGCACATTGCTTTGGGCCTTAGATATGGAGGTAGCACACAGTAACCAGTCGTCAAGATACAGTAAAATACAAACACCTTGCAATTTTAAGTATGCAAGGACTGAAGCCAGCACCTTCGTACACACTCTTGGAATTATCGCCAGTCCATTCGACAAAGCTTGGAATTGGTAATGGTAATGGTTCACTCTTACTGAAAAACGCAGGAACTGCTGTCTGTTCACATGAATCGTAACATGGAAGTAGGGGTCATGCAGATCTAATGTCACCAATAAGTTTCCTTGAGATATTTAGGGAATGATGGATTGCAAATAAATCATCTTGAAAGTCTGGGCGCACAGAAAATTGTTTAGTGATTTTAAGCCCAACACCATATGAAGTCTTCCATCTGCTTTGGGTACTAAGAAGAGTATAGAATAGAAACCCATTCCCCTGCAAAGGTACTATTGCTTTTTCTGGAGTAGGGCTTGAATCCCTCAAACAATCGCTTGTGTCTTTGAAGGATCTTTCCATAACACAGTAGGAACAAAGTGGGTCACCGGAGGATCTTGTTTGAACTCAAGTTGATACCCGCCTGAACCAAATTCAGCACCTCCCATGTCTGTTATACAACCTTTCCAGACATTGACATGTTTTGTTATTCTGCCCCTTCCCCTTTTTGACTGGCATCTTGTCCTGTGGGAGCAGTAGGTCAGGTCTTTTCTCCAAACTCGCCCCCCCAGACATCGGGCCTAGCCACGAAAGGGACATCTTTCTTGTAGACCTTGAGTACACTTTTTCAAAATAAAGGATTTTTTGCTGCTAAACAGTTTACAGAGTATGGATATTTTATTTTCCTTTGCTGCCTTTTGAACCATGTTGTCTAGCTCCTACTCAAGCAACTTAGGACCAGAAGAATTAAACTTTAGCATCAGAGAACGTAGTCCTGGATCTAATTTCCAAAACTTTAACCATAGCAATGTGCGTCCAAAAATTGCTGCACCTGCCTCAGAAGTTGATCAAATATAACATTGGCAAACTGTTAGGGCATGATTACGAGTTTGGCAGTGCGGGAGCGGGACCGCCATGCTGGCAGTCCACTCACGCAACGCCAAACCTGTGTGTGTACTGCCCACCAGATTATTTATTTTTTAGTCACTGGAGGGCGTTTCTTTGGCGTTTCCATGGCAGTGCTTATGAAGGCACTGCCATGGGAAGGTCAAAGGAAGTACTTGCACAGCATGGACTGGTGCAGTCCATGCTGTGCAGGTACTGAGGTGCATGCACACAGGCATGCACAATATGTGTCCCTCTGCATGCCCCTCATAGCCCACAGGGCTCCCTTTGTTTCACCTCTGCCATGGTTTTCCTGGAGGAGGAACCGCCATGAAAACCATGGCAGAAAGGAAACTCATATTATGCTTGGCCGGACCACAGACCTCAAGACAGCTGTGCCACTGCCAGTGATCTCTGATCCCTAGCGGTTGGGATGGTGCAATGGCGGTCCAACCACCCAACTCATAAGGGGTCGGTCGGACTACCGGTGTGGCGGTTGCTGGACCGAAACTGCTGCGCCACCAGAGTCTGTCAGTCCTTGGAACACCAGACTCATAATCGGGCCCTAAAAACAAACTTCATATACCCCAAAACCTGAGTTGGCTCATTGTATTCTTGCAAGAAATCATACAGGGCTTTAAAAACCTTTAGAAGATCCTGGGCGGCATATGCAGAATAAGTATTCACTCGTAATGTGAAAATTGTGGTAGCATAAGACCTAGTTAATGTGGTCGGGACAAGATGGCGGCCGCGTAGGAGGCCTATAGCAGCATCAGCGAGTCCAGGGCTGGTAGCTAACTGAGAGAACCCCCCCATATTAATGTACACAAACCACCCGTGAGCTTGTGGTGGATGAATATAAGAACCCCCCCCCCTTATGTTGTGTCTCCGAAGCTCTCAAAATACTCTCAGGCTGTCCCGGTGGAGGTTTGGACCCTGGCTGATTGAGCGTGTTGTCCTGAGGCATCTGACACACCTGATCACTGGGAGCACTCATCACGGAGAGAGAATGGCTCTGAAAAACACGTTGAACTCTGCCAGCACTAAGGGTGCTACTGCGGCTCGCAAGCTCCGGGGAGAGGCGCAGGCTGCTTCGGAATCGGAATTACTGAAGCAGACGGTGGTTGGTCCGGGGCAGTCCCCCTCACTCGGTCCGGCAAGACGAGCAAAGGGTGGGACCTCACTGAAGAGTCGACCGCTACCATCGTCCATAGCGGATATGTTAATTTGCAGAAAAGAGCCGCAGCCACAGACCCAGACGGGGGTGCCCTCTCGTACAGAGAAAGGAGCAGCGGGATGAAAGGACGATGAGGTGAGCGTGAGTGTGCCTGAGTCTCTGGGGCCCCTGGCTCTAACAGCTCCAACAGTTCTGGACACAGGGGACGTATCTGCAGATGGGGACCAGGGGCTGGGTCTAGAGATTGGTGGCAGTATTGATGGCATACCAAAGGAAAAAGCAGCTCCCCTAGTGGTGGATCAGTCTTTTCAGGGGAGGAGAGATCTCAAGCGGGAATATTCCTCTACTATTCCACTGTCAGGCCAAGGAATGGCTATTCCCCAGTTTCAAACCAGTGCTATTCCATCGACGCTTGAATTGATACATCAGGCCATCCTCTCTCACAGGGAGGAAACACGCCAGGACAGCCGAAAAGCACAGGCAGCAATGAGGAAGTTGCAAACGACAGTCAGAAAACTCTCCAAGGCATGCTCAAATATAGGGGAAAGACTGACAAATCTGGAGGCGAGAATAGTGACAACAGAGACTGAAGCCTCCAGTGCGTCTGCGCAGGTCGAGATGCATACATCGCAAATCAGGGACATCCAATGGAAGTTAGAGGAATCCGAGAATAGACAGAGGAGGAATAACCTCAAAGTTCTGGGTATCCCTGAAGGAGTCGAACGGCAGAACACAAGAGCATACATAATTAGTCTCTTTAAATCTGCCTTCCCCGAATTGAGCAAATGGAACTGGGCGATTGAGATTCAAAGGGCCCATCGCCTTCCATTTAAACCCCGAGTGCAAGCAAAAGAGGGAGATAAACCCCAGGCAATTTTAATATTTCTAGGCAACTTCCTCTTAAGACAGGCCATATCAGAGAAGGCCAGGCCAAAAGCAAGGAGGTCAAGTGAGGGGGTTGCGTTTTTTGTCCGCCCTGACTTACTGCTACTCAACGGTGGAGAGATGATGGAGATTGAGGCAGGTAATAAAACAATTTCATGACAAGAACATTCAAGTCTACCTCATCAATCTAGCACAACTTAAAGAAGTTCATGAGGGACAGACCCACTATTTCTCTTCGGAGATCAAAGCTAAAGAATACTTGGACACTTTTGCTAAATAAGAAAAGTTCAATGTGACGTTTGACTTATTGAAGAAGTTAAAGAGCTCTAGGGCTCCGGGGAAAAAGGGTTTCATTGGTTTTTGGTCATAACTCATAAGGGTTTTAATGGTTTGGCAAGGGGAGGGGTGAGGGATCAATAGGAGGGATGGGAATTCCGGGGGTACGTGAATCAAAGAGTATAAATTTGTTTTTGTTAGTCCCAGCTCACTAATGCTGTATACATCACATGCCCAGACTAAGGTCTGAGTGCCTTGTTAGAGTAAGGGGTGTAAGGGGGAGGGAGTGCTATGTGGGGAGGGGGAGAGGAGTTGAGGGAGTGGGGAGGGAAGGAAAAACAAAAAGAAAAAGAAAAATTCCTGGTACGATTATGTTTATGTTTTTTATGTAGTAATACTTTTGTTTTTGTTCAGTGTATCGATTTAATTCAGAAATGGCTTGGTGAATCAGTAGGAAATGGATTAGAAATTGAGGATGCTTAAAATTTGCACAATAAATATAGGGGGTTTGAATGATTGGAGAAAGAAGCAAAGGCTGGGGTATTTTGTTAGGTCATATCAGATGGATATGATCTGCCTACAGGAGACCCATCTCCCATAATCAAAAAAACCTCTATTGGGCCTAAGGGGGTTTGACCTCTTGGCTTGTTCCTTGCAGACATCCACAAGTTACAAGACACATACATACATACATACATACAATTAGAGGTGTAGCAATATTGGCTAAATCTACCGGGGGTAAAGCTAAGCGCCAGATGACGAATGATTTAGGGAGATGGGCGCTGGTAGAACTTGAAATGGGATGTACAATCTGCACAGTCTATGGTTCTAACCAAGATGATCCTGAGATTTTTAATTTCCTAGAAACAGAATTAACGAACTGGCCAAGACCGATTATTCGATGCGGAGATCTTAATATTTCTGCCAATCTGACTAATAGCACGGTCTATGGCGGTCGTAAACCCAAGGTTTTTCGAGCCTTGAGTTCGTTAATGGAATCACATGGGCTGGTGGATGTCTGGGGGAATAAGGAGCCTAATAGTAATGGTTTTACCTATTTTTCATGTCCCTATAAAAGATATACTAAACTGGATTCTTTTCTAATGTCCTCCACGGAATTGAATAGGGTTGGGATTAAAAAGCTACCTAAAATCATCTCTGATCATAGCCCGCTAATCTTGCAGTATGATATTGGCATCTCAAGGACTTATTCCAGATGGACCTTTGAGAAGAAGCTATTAGCCAATCCGATATTTGTAGAACACTTAAGGAAATGAACAACAGAATATTATGACATGAATCGATATAGCGCTAATAGAAATAGTGTCTGGGACGCATTTCAAGCTGCCCTGAGAAGAAGAACTATGGGCCAGATGTAGGTCGCCCAATACCGGTTGGTAACGGCCGAAATGACTGAATTTCTGCCGTTACCGACCAGTATTAGGCTTTTGAGATGTAGGTGGCCATTTTACGGATTCAGTAATTTACTGAATCTGTATTTTAAGGAATCAGTAAATTACCGATTCTTTAAAATACCGAATCCTTAATGTAGGAAGCACTCAAATGGGTGCTTTTCCCATTTCAGGATTCGTTATTTACCACAGACTACAAGTTGGTGGTAAATATCGAAAACCCTAAAAAAAAGCAAATTTTTGCAAATTATAACAGTGCCATGTGGCAGACATACATGCCCTTAGGGCATCTATGTGTGCCACATGTGCACCTATGCACTATTCAGGGGTGCAACAGGGTGTCAAAATGACACCCTACCACCCTTGAATGTGTTCCCCATTTTACCCAATCGGTATTTACCGATTCGGTAATTCCTATTCATTCCTATGGGCCTGGAGGCCCATAGGGATGAATGGGAAATACCGAATCGGTAAATACCGATTCAGTGTTTACAGAATCTTACCGATTCGGTAAAATTTACCGAATGAATACCTACATCCCATTTACCGATTCTAAAATACCGAATCGGTAAAATTCGGTATTTTAGAATTGGTAAATCTGGATTACCTACATCTGGCCGTATAAGTTTTGCCACTAGACTAAGAAAAAAAGAGCGGGAGGATAACGAGAAATTAATCGCCCAACTTGTAGTGGCAGAAAATACTATAGAAGATATTATTCGGGGCAATGATACTCCTGAGAGTCAGCATAAGATTCTGGCTATAAAAGCAGAATTATGCAAGGGGATAGCACAGAAAGCGGCAGACGAGTATCAGACTCACAAGGGAAGGCTTTATGAGACAGGGAACAGGCAGGGAAACTTTTAGCGCTAAGAATCAGACAGGGTTTCAAAAGGAAAAAAAACGACCTAGTTAATGTGGACTCCACCTTTTCATGGACTACATCTGGAAAGGATGTTTCTTCAGATGCCAAGGACAGTGTAGATGCCAAAGAGGACGGAAAGGTGTTATTTTGTGCAGTGAATCCCAGAAATATAGATAAGTAGTAAAGTAGTTTATTCATGAAGCGGTACAGCAACGAAACCACCACTGCCATGCCCTCTCAGGAATCACTCCAAATGCCTCCAATGGAAGGTTTCTCATGAGAGCCTTAGCTATGGAAAATCAAAACCCAAAATTCTACTAACTTAATTATTACATGACTAGAGCAGAACATAACATCTTTCTTTAAAAAAAACCAAATAAAACAATAACACACAAAAGAGAAAAAAGAGAAAGAAATATGCCACCTGTCTCCTGATGAAGACCCCAGAATGAGGCGAGACTATCCCTTTAATCCTGCGGGGTCGAAACGTAGACTACATCACATTCTCACATCACAGGATCCAATGAAATTTATTAACCTGTCCTATGTGTGATGAGTTTAGGGAACTATGGACCATTTTAGACTGTAAAGGTCTATTTGTACTTAAATGTGATTGTGTTAATGTCACACTACCTTTACCTATTCCACCACCTACTCAATCACCCCCATCGTACCCAAAAACCTTTTCCTCTATCTTCCCTGAGAGCACTATATACATATTAAATAAGCAAAAAGGATATTGTAATATTGGTGACTTTGAATTACAAGAGTTATGAACATTGTTTGTTAGAACCAGTAGCTCTTGACAAATATACGGAGCTATGGAATCTGCTTTGAATCTTAAAAGCATGAATGTCTATGATTTTGTCTTTGCTAAATAAATAATGTTGATGAATTATGATAAATTGATTTGTGGTGAACTTTTGAATTTTTGAATCTTTTGGGATAAATTGAATAACCCTGACCCCTCTTAAACGTACTTATATTATGACCCAGGTCAGGTAGTTTTTTCATGGTACACCCCGTTGAAACTCAACACCCTTCAATATTGTAGGCATTATTCTTTGCCCATTTAATGCAATCAATTACCTCACTGTTCATTCTCTCTACCAACCCATTGTTTTGAGGATGATATAGAGAACTTTCTGGATGTTTTACACCTCAATCATGTAAATATGTCACCATTTCGGCATTCAAGAAATAGACCCCATTATTTGACCTAGCATTTGTCATCTCAGACATTACCACTTCAAATGTTTCTTGACAGTTATCATCCCACACAAATGGCACTTATCTTTAGCATATTTGTGAGACTTTTTATCTTAGTCGAATAGCCAGGAGTAAACCTGGAATAAAATTTGCACACAACAATAAAAGAGTATAACTCACTTTAGTGTTTAGGTTTTGGGACTTCTGCCACTGTTTTGACAAGGCAAGGCCTTGGGTAAATGCCCGCACCAGAAACACTTTGACCCAGGAACTCAAAACTTTCTTTTCAAAACTAACACTTCTATTTCTTCACAACCACCCTCTTCTTAGCAAAAGTCTGTAGAACACCCTGAGTATCTTGTTGTGTTCTTCCAAATGTTTGGTATTGATTAACAAATCACCCTGAAAGACAAGGACCCTGTGAATGTTTCCCAACAACTACTAAAGGATCTGCGGAAAAAACTAAGGCGGCAGAGGCCATCCCAAAAGGCATGCAACAAAATTGGTACGTACCTAAAGGTGAATTGAACATCAAACAGTGCCTGCAGGTGTCTTCTAACACCACCTGATGATAAGCCAAGGCCAGATCAATTTTAGAAAACCACTCAGACCGACCCAGCTCTTCTAACAAATCACAAATTCTGGATAAAGGGTGAGAATCAACCCATATTTACTAATTGAGATTCCTCCAATCAACGCAAAGCCACATAACCCCATTTCATGTGCGGACCACAACCAAAGGAGATAGCCTCTATCTTGACTCAACAGGCTCAATCATATCTCTGCTCTGCAGCCGGGCTAACTCTTTTTCTACAACATCCCTTAGACTAAGCGGTATCAATCTGTTCTTGTCTTTGACTGGGATAGCACCCTGTTTCACTTTTATTCTATACTTAAATCCTACTATTTTTCCTAAGGAAAAAACCCTTGTTCAGTGGAATCGGATGGTGATATATCATTGAGGACAATGTCAGGTTTAAGCACCAATCCTAACAGGGCCTGATGGAACCATCCCGAAATATTAAGACCTTTTACAGCAACATACACTTTATCTTGGATTTTGCTGCTCTTGAACTCCAAAATGTCTTTGATAAAACCTTCCAAATCATCTTAATCCTTGCATTTGGGTCTACCAAGAGGTGTAAGCACTTATCATCTACCAAAACAACAATGTATGGGTCTTCACAGTTGTTGGGATCCTGACTCACCACTTTATCTTCAGTTACAATTAAAATCATATCCTAGAATTCTTTTATGATATGCAGATTTTCCTGCACCTGAAACTCCTCCTCAATCACATTGCTGACTTTGGACACATTGGCCTGATTGCTTTGGCACACTTTAGCTAAATGACCTACTTTTGAATATTTGCAGCGTGCAACATTTCTAGTTGGATATCCTTTGCCTCCTCTGCCGTGTTGGCTACCGCCACATCTAAAACATACATTAAAAGATTTTTTTTACCATTCTTCGCATCTTTTCGTACCAGTAGACTACCTTGAACCACATTCACACTCTCATTCAATGCATTTGTTAACTTTAACTCATTAAGAAAAGATTTGTGCCAATTTCACACTCTTGATGACCTTAATAACTTCTTCTAGAGATGCAATACCCATAGTGAGTAATTTTTGTTGAATGTGTTTGAGCAATTGCCTATGAACTGATCTCTAGGTGGAAGTGGGAAAACTCTCGTGAATAATATTACTAACTACTTAAGCTTCCCTGGGAACAGCCTATTCTTGTGAATGCCTGCTTCACTTAGGACAGTTTTGTATGGTGAATGTCTGTGATACACTGTTTACAGACACGCCTAGTTCTGAGTGGATTCTTGGTGGTGGCTTCAACTAATCACCAAATTATGTTGTGCACTGAATGTCAGGAACACAGGTAAGTAGCAAAGTAGATTATTTATGAAGCTGTACAACAACAAAAAGCCATTGCTGTTGTGACCTCTCAGGAATCATACCAACTGCCACCAGTGGATTGTTCCTCACGAGAGGCTCAGCGGTGGTACACCATAGCCCAACATTCTACATAACTAGAGTACAACATGTTCACTTTTAGAACTTGTGTAAAATCAACATCAACATTTTGTAGTAAATATATCCTGTTTAGAAAATGTGGGTCAAAGACTTATCCAGATACTTTCCCTTTTTGAACACAATGTTCTTTATAACATTGTAGAGAGGCAAATCATCTGCTTCTGCACCACTATACTGAAAGTAAAAAAAACTATTTTCCTGAGGCTCTTGCCTCAAAACCGAGCATGTCCCTGATATGAATCAAGAGAATGCACAATATTTGCTTGTTTGGTCTGAATCAGTATCATCCAAGTAAATGTTCTGTCTTTTTGCCTGAGGGTCTGCTTGGGCAAGAATCCACACCTTCTTTGATTAGCTTTGATTTGATCTGCCTCCAGTCTTCTTGCAATAGACATGTTCACTTTCCAAAGGCTCAGAATGCCGCTGTGCAACTCCTGAACGGCCTGGAAACCAGTACATGAAGAATATCCCAGGCCAGCGGCCCAGCACATGGATGGGGAGCGCAACAGTAACCAGTGAAAATAAAAACCCCTGCGCCTCATGAAATGCGTTAATACCCACAAAAGATATGAGGAAGAGACAAAGAAAGTGTGGCTTACCGCCTTGCCAGGGAAAGAGATATACGGGAGGAGGGAAGGGGGAACGAGTATACTATAATCTGTCATCATAGACATAGAAGACACACTTTGCAGATTTGTAGCTGGGTGTGGATATCGTTCTATCAGAGCCGGAGACGCCTCACTAAGTTAATACTGGGATGAGTACTAGATGATGGGGTAATGAGAAGATAATACCACATGCAGGAAAAAAACGAACACAGTCGTATTGGTATTTATTGAGTCGGTGTTGACTCTGCATATTATTGTGGCTCTGCTAATGATGGCCTTTATTTCACTTTTCTATATCTCTTACCCTATTTAATATTTATCATTTGCAGTAAACAATAAGCAGATTTCCACAGTCCCAATTCTAGGACAAAAATATATCTTTTATTTAAAAATTATATTTCAGACAGAGTTGCAATATGCTACAAAAGTTATTAGGGAGTCCTTTCTCGCATCGTTTACCTAAACATACCATTGTTACGTACAGCCTGTTGGAAATTCATGTTGACCAGTAAAAAGGGGGTTCTACTTGTTTAAGTTGTTAGTATACGTTTTTTTACATTCGAAATTTTATGGTGAAAATTCCAAACTATCCCATTTGCATACTGAAGGGTTTTTATTCCTGCCTACCTGTATCCATAGATTTTAATTAGTACTTGGATTTCACCGTCAAATTACTCATTTTCCCTCATGACATTTAGGCTCAGATTTACTGCCTTTCAGGCAGTGGAGCTCTGCGTGAAAAATGTCAGCGCTGCATTGCTTATGAGACGGAACAATAGCACAGGAATAGATGTAGCCAGAGTCGTCTACAGACGACGTAACCAGCAGTGCTTACATTAAAAATAGCTGTTTTGCATGATGCTTAGCCTTGCGCTGTGGGGCAAAGGTGAGTATACGGTGTTTAACATAGGAGGTACACTCTGCTCTAAAAATTACTACATGTAGAGCACTGGACAAGTGTGAAACGCGTGCCCAAATAAAGCACATATGTTACATGTAGGTATGTTAGGCGGTATACTGCTTCACCCTTTACGTGCACCTGGCTACAGTTAGCGTTAAGGTTTCCCACACAGTCTGATATTGTTAATTTAGTACATCTGGCTTTGCAGCAGAACTTATTGATTTTGCACTGTTTCGCCATAGACATGTCCCTCTAAATAAATGAAAAGTAGGCTGACACAAAGCCCTTGTGGTGCTGTGTAGGAGCCACTTTCTATTCACAACAACTTTGGGTGTAAAAGTTGATCATCATAGCTGTTTGTGGCACTTTGCAGCACTTAGCATTGCTCTAGCACCTGTCCAAACCCTTTAGAATAGCTGGGTCATTCTGTCTAATGGTACTCCTAGATGCAAAAGTAAATATTTGTAGCTGGTCAACCACACAATTTGCAGGGTATGTTTCAGTTAATCTTGAAGCCTGCATCCTGCAACCTACAAGAAGAAAGATAACTATAAGCAAGCTTTCTCAATTAAATTGAAACTGAACTTCCCATCCCTCCACTATCAGAACGGTTGTATGACATGGCAAAGCGTTGTATTTCCACGCGTGCCATTACAACGCAGGAATTACAACGAAAGTCGTTACAATGACTTTCGCTGGAGGGCCTGGATAGTGGAATAGTTAAATTTTCTATTCCAACTCCAGCCCACGTTGACCGTAGGGAAGGAGTTGGATAGAAAATTAAAATATTCCCTATCCAAGAGCGCCCTCCAGCGAAAGTCGTTGTAACAACTTTAGTTGTAATTCCTGAGTTGTAATGGCAATGCGGGGTAATCCCCGCGTTGTGATGGCTGTTCACCATCAGAACCAGTACCTACCAAAGAGTATTGTAAAAGAAGCTGAACTGCTCCCTGTTTCAAAACATTGCCATCTTTAATGTCCTAATGAAATGCGGTTCAATGTTTTGATCGCTGGTGCATCCAACCACTAACTATAGTTCCTACCTGACACTATTCATGCTAGTGTCCATGTTGCTGCTCTTGTATACCAGTATACTACAACCTGCTGATGTTAGACCATGTTTTGTGCTGCTGTACATAAGTGTGCTATTGTTGCTGTAACATGTTGTCATGTTCTGTATACTCTTTATTTTTATATAATGTTTGCTCTTGTAACTGTTTCACCCATCTTTATATGTAAAGAGCTCTGCTAACTCATTCTGAGTCAAACTCTCTATTAAATAAGAAAATAAAAAACAACCACTCAACCAACCAACCAACCTACCAAACAAACAGACAAATAAATAAATAAATATGGTCTAGACTAGAGCTGGACATAGATTCCCTCACTCTAAAAGTTGGCCAAAGACTTGGGCTTGGTGCGGGGGAGAGATTTGAATGTCGATCTGTGCCCTACTGCGCTTCGAGATGCGTGAGGTCTTTCAGATGTAGATGGAAGCCCACAGACCCATTTTTCACGTGACTCCTATTAAAGCAGTCTCAATGTTATTAAAATTAAGTTTCACATGGGGTTTGCCATTTAGGGCCAGATGTAGGTAAATTAGATTTACCGATTTTTAATTACCGAATTTTACCGATTCGGTAATTAAAAATCGGTAAATCTAAAGGGAGGGTATGTAGGTATTTCCAGATGTGGAAATACCGAATCTGTAACAATCGGTATATACCGATTCTGTAAATACAGAATCGGTATTTCCCATTGATTCCTATGGGCTTTGAAGCCCATAGGAATCAATGGGAAATACCGATTCTGTATTTACAGAATCGGTAAATACCGAATTTTGCAAGGGTGCAGGGGGTGTCACTTTGACACCCTCTGGCACCCCACAAATAGGAATGTGCGCCATGTGGCACACAGACATGCCCTAAGGGCATGTCTGTCTGTCACATGGCTAGGTGTGCATGCACACGTGTGCATGCACACCTGAATTCGGTATTTTACCACACGAAAATACCGATTTTCGGCCGTTACCGACCGACCTACATCGGGCCCCAAATCTTGTAAAAACAGATCTGCATTTTTCGAACACGATTGTGGGCAAGGGTGAGGGCAGTGGCAGCTCATTAATAATGGGAGGATGGGTTGCATGTCCATTAAAAACCCAAAGCTGCCAAGGTTTCTAGTTGCTTATCTGTGACATTTCATAATTTCAGTGTAATTATGAGTGACATTCAATGACTTTGAGCAACACATTCTGCCAAGCAAAATCAAGCAATGTAGATGAGGGAAACATATAAATATCAGAAATGACACCCATTTAAAACAACGATAAAGTCTAAGAAGATCTTAAAACTGCTGCAAAGCACCAGAAATGGCAGGGCACTGTGTGACCCTACTGTACCAAACAGGATGTAAGAGGCCCCAGTCCAGATGATCTCAGCTGCCTGCTCATAAATTCTCATTATTACTGAGTCACTACAGTCAGCTGAGTCAGAGCACTGCCCATCCCGCCACAGCACCGGGCAAGCTTCAGGAGAGTGAGAGCATGTGGTGCACAGGCTGTCATTTTTCAAAAGACTTTAGCTCAGCTTCTAGCTCCCTAAAATAATTCCAATCAATTTTCTTGCAGGCAACAGGCCTGATCAGTTTACTATGAAAAGCGGTGCGAAAACACAAGGTTGGATGGATTTATTGTGAAAAGCATATGTTTCAAGTCAAATGGTCTTTCTTCGTATATAAAATATCCATAAAAGTACAAATCATCACTGCCAATATACATATAACATACAATCATCAATAAGAAATACAAAAGGAGTTACAAAGTGGGATAGGACAATAGTCTTGCAATCAACAAATAACATAAAACCAATGCGCGAAACATAGTAATAAAGTGCAAATGGACTCTATGTAAACCTTCAGTAAGCACGGAATCTAACAGCATTATTGTACAAAAATTGCAAATTGTAAACTTTGGACTCAGTGCAAATAAGCAATTGTAAACATCCGACTAAGTGCGCAATAGACTATCACATATGTGCTAAATCCAATTAAGAAGAGAGATTACAGGTGTATAACATGTTTCAAAGTATATTCATGGAGGCTTGTGAACGTACCACTGCTCGCAAAAATGAGCTTACACGGAAAATCATGTCATCACAACCCAGCTGCAGTATTTCTTGGTACGCCAAGGTATAATCAGTGATCGCATTTACCTTAAACTAGGGAATTAAGTATTGTTTGGTTTACCTTACATAAAATTTGCAAGAGAACAGGAAATGTAACATTGTTTGTTTACAGCCAATGCCACATGGACAACATATCTCCTCCAAGCTCTTATTAAAACCAATCGGGAAACAGAGTGAATATTTTATACTGTTGTCCCTGAGGGGAAAAAGTAAACTCCTGTTCCATCTTCCTATGTTTTTCCCGAGATATTCCTGTGGCATATGATAATCATTACTTGATACCCTCGGGATAGGGATATATCTATTGATTGACGGTTTACAAAACTCGATTTTTCCTCTTTCTTCACGATATAGATCATAAAGTGCCCTCCTCACTGCTTTTAAATTTATACCATCTGCAGCTAAGGGAAGATGAAAGGTATATTCTAACTGAACACTAGCTAGGCTATTTTGTAATGCACTAAGCCAGGGTATACTTTTACCCCTATCACATTTGAGGCAATCTGTGATAACTTCTTGAGTTACAATTGCAGCTGGATTTCGCCATATCTTTAGCCAAAATAAAGCAGGTCGAGATTTAATAAAGTCCTCCACATAATGTAAATTTAATTCTTTATGACATATGAAGGTAGGTGATGAAATTTGTGCCCCAAGAACCTTTCTACAGAATCTATTTTCCTCCATTTGTATACCATTACAATTTACATGCCCCCATACTTTGGCACCATAAGTTGCCGTGGGCAGGCATTGGGTTTTATAGATCTGTAATAATGGTATCACCACCTCTACCTTCTTGTGCTGTTGCAGGCTGATGATAGAATTAATTGACGTGCCAAGTTTATTTCTGCCTTGAGCTACATGCGATCGCCATGATCCTGGGTCTGAAAAGACTAAACCTAGGTAAGGGAAAGTGCTGGTGCTTTTTAAGAGGTGACTTCCCGTCATTATGTGCTTAATATGATGCTTTTTTGTCCCGCAGGACACTATATAAGATTTTTTAAAATTAGTCCAAAGTCCCAAGTCTGCCATAAAAGATACAAAGCCTGAAATTAAAGTGCGTAGTGCTTTTGACGTTCGGCCCATAAGGACCGCATTGTCCCCATATAAAAGTACGGGATAAAGTTGACCATTGATTTTCGGTACGTCACATGTTAATTCAGACAGGGAGTTATTTAATTCATTTATATAAAGGATAAAAAACAGGGGGGCTAAAACGCACCCTTGTCTGACCCCTCTGCCAATTAAAATATCCCTAACGACCTCTCCTTCATTATTGATCCTCACCCATGCTCTTAGGTCTCTGTGCAAATATGCCAAAAAGTGCACAAGTGCAACATCCAACCCATAATTTAAAAGAATCTCCCATAAACGTGAACGGTTAACAAAATCGAAGACATAAGTTAAGTCCATAAAACCCAAATATAAAGGTACTTTTTTAGCAACAGTATATTTCCCCAATATAAGACTCAGATTTAGGCACTGTTCAACGGTTCCGACACTATTTCTAAAACCCAACTGGCAACAATTTAAAATATGCTTATCCTCTGCCCAATTCCTAATCTTATTAAAAACAACCCTGCCCAAGATCTTCAAAGTATTATCAATCGAGGATATTGGGCGATTGCAGCTAGGGTTGGATCTGTCCCTTTCTTAAAAATGGGCACAATTATACTTGTAGACCAGGTTTTTGGAGTTAGAGTATTGGTCAAATTATTAAAAACATTACATAAAAGAGGGGACCAGAAATCAGGTTCAGATTTAATAAGATCAATTGACAAGCCATCTGAACCTGGGGCTTTATTCCCTGCGCTTTGATGTATTGCATCTTCAACCTCAGCTAATCATATTATCACATTAGTAACTGGAGGGTAAATATCAATGTTTGCTGTATTAGCTGTATATATTCTTGAAAAATGCTCCTCCCATGCTTTGCTAGGTATATTGCAGTTTAGGGGAGTGATGTTCGATCCCATAGACCGCATTGATTTAACCTCTTTCCACAACCCAGTTACGTCTTTGAGAGCAGCGGCGCAAGCAAGGGAGTCCCACCGTTCCTTTAATACCTCCTCTGCACGTAATTTGGTTGCTTTCTTGTAGCGCTCTCTCAGTGATCTAACTAATGTCATGTCCCTTGGTTCGCCATCTAATGCGTCGCGAAGAGCCCTATTGGCCCGAGAACAAGTACCATCAAACCACCTAGGGTTCTTGCCCGGGTCCATGACAGGTTTAGAGTTCTCATGTTTGATTCCAGCGCACAGCCCAGAGAAAGTCTGGACTATCTCTATTCCTGAACATGTATTAGACAAACACGTCTCCACTAGTGACATATAGGACTTAATGGCACGGGCAAGTAAGGCTTTGTTACCTATGCCCTTCCAAATCACTTTCAGTTTGTCAGTAGATACCACCAGATTTTTTGCCCCTATTTCTTTCCGTTTTTTAAATTTGACAAAAAATCTTATAGTTGTTAAAATTGGGTTATAATCGCTGTAACTAGTGCCTAATACTTCAGCCTTGACTAAAAAATTCTCAAGGGAGGAAGAAATAAAAACATAATCTATGGTAGACGAACAACCACGACCTCTAAAGGTAGGCAATGGGCATTTATCAGACTCGCATCCTGCTTTATCCATTTCATTGTCCAAATCACGAGTGGATAGATAGATGGACAATTCCTCTCCTCTTCTGCATGGAATTATCCGGGCACATGTGATGGCAGGTTTATCTGGTCTGTTATACAAATGGGCGTTAAAATCCCCACCCCAGACAAATTCCATCTAGTTTGCCATACCTTTCCTCATCTACCAGATTGTCAATAAATTCAAATAAATTAATAAATGTCTTATTGGGCAGTGATGTAAAATCATTATAATAAAATTTTATTAAACATAACGTAATTCCCTGCGTGTAAATCAAAGCCTGAAAATTCCCATCATTCGTCTTCAAGGGTTTTATGTTGCTAGCTGCAGTGATCTTTATCCATATAGATAACCCCCCGCTAGGCCGGCCAAATTCAGGACTGGGTACAATATAATTATAACAAGCAAACCCCTCAAGTAACGGTCCACTAGTACACCTAGTCTCTTGGAACATTAAGATGTCAAATTGACTAACCAAGTTAATCCACTCCGTTATTGTCAATTTGGCTTTTAAACCTGCAATGTTCCAACTAAGTATATTTAGATTTTGATCTGAGAGTCTTGGGCCGATAGTCATGGGACAAATTGCTAATGATTTTCCCAAGCAAATTTCTTGGGGGATATCAATGGACCTGGATTCAGCAATAACTGAACGGTCCGATGATAGTCCCACTTGCCCTTCTACAGTAATCACGGGTCTGTTTGGTAGTCAGTCCTGCCTTTCCAGGTCTGATAGAACAGTAAACCTGTTATGTGTAGAGTATATCCGGTGGCTGGATTATATCCTCTCTGTTAAGGTCTGTAAAAGAAGCCCAACGATACTAAGATGATATTTGTGGGACTGTGAAACTGATCAGACGGAACTTTCAGTAACCATTTTACCAGTGGAGGGTACCTCAAGTTCACGACTATACAGTCTTCCATGATGTTTTTAATAGAGGGTCCTACCCATCCCACCCTGCGCACCATCAAAATATCGTTGGCAATCTCCTGCCCCACCCCCCTATACTTACACATCCAGTTAATACATTTCTTTTTAAGCTGGTCCCAAGACTCATTTTGATCATCCCTAAGAGGGGGTACGCCAGCTAGGATTATTGCATAAGGGCATGCTTCTGGGGGTAAATGGAGGACAACCTCTGCATGTTTTTTAACCTGTGTGGCAATAGTGGACCTGTTATTTGAATCAGGGGCTGATTTTACAAGGGCCGGCGCAGGCACTGCAGTCGGGGCTACCAAGGGTGGTGAATGATCGTTAGGGTGCCTATTCTCAACAGGCGCTTTTTGCAATGGCGGCATGCTAACCACAGTACTAGACGTGGGATTATTTGGTAAGCTATTTGTTTTCCCATTACATTTTTCACATATATTGGTTATGCCAGATAATACACAAGTACCACTCCCCCCTGCGATTCCTTTGTTAATTGCTTCCAAGTCCTTTAGAAGCGTTAAAATCCCCACCCCAGACAAATTCCATCTAGTTTGCCATACCTTTCCTCATCTACCAGATTGTCAATAAATTCAAATAAATTAATAAATGTCTTATTGGGCAGTGATGTAAAATCATTATAATAAAATTTTATTAAACATAACGTAATTCCCTGCGTGTAAATCAAAGCCTGAAAATTCCCATCATTCGTCTTCAAGGGTTTTATGTTGCTAGCTGCAGTGATCTTTATCCATATAGATAACCCCCCGCTAGGCCGGCCAAATTCAGGACTGGGTACAATATAATTATAACAAGCAAACCCCTCAAGTAACGGTCCACTAGTACACCTAGTCTCTTGGAACATTAAGATGTCAAATTGACTAACCAAGTTAATCCACTCCGTTATTGTCAATTTGGCTTTTAAACCTGCAATGTTCCAACTAAGTATATTTAGATTTTGATCTGAGAGTCTTGGGCCGATAGTCATGGGACAAATTGCTAATGATTTTCCCAAGCAAATTTCTTGGGGGATATCAATGGACCTGGATTCAGCAATAACTGAACGGTCCGATGATAGTCCCACTTGCCCTTCTACAGTAATCACGGGTCTGTTTGGTAGTCAGTCCTGCCTTTCCAGGTCTGATAGAACAGTAAACCTGTTATGTGTAGAGTATATCCGGTGGCTGGATTATATCCTCTCTGTTAAGGTCTGTAAAAGAAGCCCAACGATACTAAGATGATATTTGTGGGACTGTGAAACTGATCAGACGGAACTTTCAGTAACCATTTTACCAGTGGAGGGTACCTCAAGTTCACGACTATACAGTCTTCCATGATGTTTTTAATAGAGGGTCCTACCCATCCCACCCTGCGCACCATCAAAATATCGTTGGCAATCTCCTGCCCCACCCCCCTATACTTACACATCCAGTTAATACATTTCTTTTTAAGCTGGTCCCAAGACTCATTTTGATCATCCCTAAGAGGGGGTACGCCAGCTAGGATTATTGCATAAGGGCATGCTTCTGGGGGTAAATGGAGGACAACCTCTGCATGTTTTTTAACCTGTGTGGCAATAGTGGACCTGTTATTTGAATCAGGGGCTGATTTTACAAGGGCCGGCGCAGGCACTGCAGTCGGGGCTACCAAGGGTGGTGAATGATCGTTAGGGTGCCTATTCTCAACAGGCGCTTTTTGCAATGGCGGCATGCTAACCACAGTACTAGACGTGGGATTATTTGGTAAGCTATTTGTTTTCCCATTACATTTTTCACATATATTGGTTATGCCAGATAATACACAAGTACCACTCCCCCCTGCGATTCCTTTGTTAATTGCTTCCAAGTCCTTTAGAAGCCTATCACCCCTGACTTGTTCAATAATCGTAGTCCCTTTTCTTTTGGCCTCCTCTTTCTTCACCAGGCTTTCTAGTCTATCAAAACGTTTAAAAATAGCATTAAATTGTTTATCCATTAGACTTTTCAGACGGTTAAAAGTAGAGTCCACTATAGTATCGATTAGGTTTTCATTTGGCCTTCCTTGTATGCCGTTCCCCAGTGCTGTCTCAGTTTGTGTGTGTACAAGCAGAAGGGTGGACAGCTTCTGCTATAGTCAGATCTACAGTACTATTATTTGGTTGCACAGTAGGGCTAACAGACACCCCACTGGATCCAGCTGTTCCTCGTGACCACAAACTCATTGGGGTAGGCTGAGATTTGTTGCGAGGGGGCTGTTTCCTCTTACTTGTAAACGGTTTCGCAGGGCCTCTCTTCCTTTTCTCCCCCACATTCTTTGTCGATGTAGCCACGGATATGATACTATTTACGACTTGAGGTCCCTGCTGAGACTCGGGAATATCTATTACATCATCATTAATCACAAGGTCCTCAGGTACATTTCCGCGAAGGGTTGGTTTATTAATTATTATAGCTGGTGATAATGGGAGAGGAGCCACAAACCCACCCTCCTCTGAACCATCAGAGGGAATTTGATATGATGTTATTTGGCCCATGGAAAGTCTCCTCTCGGTGTTTTCAATCTCCATGTTTAATATATTGACCGCGATTTCCAACATATTTTCAAAGGAGGATGTAATGATAGTAGTACTCTTAGGAACCGAGGTAATAGTAGTGGCTGTGCGTTTTCCCATTGTTTTTCAGAGTATGCTCACTCACCATACTAAACAGCTTAAGGGGGGCCCAGCCCAGCCTCGTCTGGCCCCGGACGGCGACAGACGGCCCGCCCTTTGCCCGGGCTTAGCCCGGCGTTGCCCCCGCGCGTCCCGCAACGCGAGGACTCTCGGTGTTTCTTATGTTCCTCTGGGCACGGAACAGGCGTGGGCGTCCTCCTGACGCTGAGGGTGCTGGGAGGTGTAGTCCCCCCCTCTCTGCGGCCGCGCCGGGATCTTGAAGGCAGCGGCGGCGGGGGGAGACTAGCGTGTGTAGCAGCAAGCGTCAAGGTGCCAACAAGAGCAGCAAAAACAACAAGGAGCCGCCAGGAACCTCCTGAAAATTGCAGGTAAATTACCAGCTTGAAGCCCCGTTCCACCGGGACTCTCGGTGGTTCTTATGGGCCTCTGGGCGCAGAACAGGCGTGGGCGTCTTCCTGACGCTGAGGGTGCTGGGAGGTATAGTCCCCACTCTCTGCGGCCGCGCCCGGATCTTGAAGGCAGCGGCGGCGGGGGGAGACTAGCGTGTGTAGCAGCAAGCGTCAAGGGGCCAACAAGAGCAGCAAAAACAACAAGGAGCCGCATATGCATATGATAAAAGTGACTAGGGACATGATATAGGTGGATTGCTATTACACTCTATTAAAGCCAGCAGAGAGGTATTTTGCTACCCAGAATTTTACAGATTACCTCAGTACACTAAATTTGCTTACATATTTGTCCAAAACAAAAACATGTCACTTAAAATGCTATACTGAGATTAAGTATGATCAAAATCAAATTCTCGTCTTGCTTTTTTAATCATTGTATAAATTCAAAAGCGCCACTTAGAGAAGGACAGAATTGTTCCTTTTAAAACATGAAAACATGAGTTAGCAAAAGAGAAGGAGATGTTAAAGACATCAGTCTTCCAGTGCTTCATGTGAAAAGAAGTGATTTTAAAGGGCCGCAGGGTGTGCAAGCAGAATAGTGAAGGCAGCCGCATCAGGTCTGTGCACTGAAGCACGATGAGACAGTAGGGGGTGATCTGTATTTACACACGGGCACTTCCACAAATGGAATGGAATGGGCGATATGCTGGATGATTGTAAACACAAAAGCATGGATTAAAAAAAAAAACTTTTGGAGCTAGCAACAGCTGACGTTCCCAGATCATGTTCACACACTCAGGTGTCAAAAGCATAATTTATAGATGTGGCCAGCAAATGGGTAAAGTCCATGGTTGCGGCGGCCCAGGAGAAAGAAAGTACTTGCATCTTAAGATTCTCCAACTCCAGCGACATTCAGGATCATGCCAGAAGCCGCCAAAAGCAGCCAGCCGAAGCTGGAGGACGTGAGAAGTTCTGATGCTAAAATGAAAGTATTAATGGTCTTTAATGTTGTCTACAGACCTGAGGCTGAGAGCAGGGCTTTAAGTGGGATGAAAAAACTAGGGTGTCTTTCAATGGGGCATGGCCAATGTAATTAAGGGTGTGGCTTAAAACACATAAGCTAAAAATCTGTGCTTAGCATAGTGTGCCGCCCAACTTGTATTTTGCTGTATCTGTCATTGCACCCAGATATATGATACTACAAGTAACATCACACCTACAAGTCTGGACTATTGGCATTGTCAATGGTTGTTAGTTGCATAACATAAATAGGCAGCAACTATGGCTTGATATAATATTGAAAAAGCTTCCACTTAAAGCTCTAGTGACAACACGACAATGTTGCAGCTCCTGAGTTTCAAAAAGTGAAGGGAAATCCAGAAAGAAAATGACTCTCTTTAAAGAAGTTCGCTTCCCCTACAACGCCCACCTGACATGACGTCATGCCCTAACTTCTCCACTAGTGAGAAGTGAGCCGTGTGATCACGCACACATCGATGCGACTGCTGTCACTGCAGTCCGGAAATAAACGGACCGCCTGTGCCAGGGCACAAAACAGAGCCCAATAGAGACCCGTTTCGAGGCCCTCTTTAAAAAACTGCCGGTGCTCACACCCGGTGAGACCCGGCCCACTTAAAGCCCTGGCTGAGAGTGTCTGTGAGTTTATGTTTATGTTTATGTTTTTGAGATTTTTTTTTTATAAAAACTTTATTGTCAGGAATGCATGAAATATATTCACATTAACACATGCATTTTGTATTTGTGTATCAATTGTGTTATACTTAGGAGTAGTGGGAAAAATACACCGTATTCCAATAAAGAGTCTTCGTTACCTTGATTTTGGTATGAAGCATCCAGGAGTAACTACTATATACAAAGTTTTTCTCATCTCCACTCCATACCCTTCTGTTATTGTATGAGCAGCATACTCTAGGTACACGTTTTCGTTCCTAACAACTTCAACTTGTAGAAACAGCAAAAACTATAAAACCCAACTAAAGTCATCACTTGGTAATGGAGCATAGTTTTTCACAGTCATTGGTTGGCCATTTCACACGTTCAGCACTATATCCAATGTAATATTGCATCCCCGTTCCTTCCCAGCACACCCCAGTTTACAAGACATGTACCCTTTCCGCTTAGTCCTCTTCTTCCTCCGATTCCGAATCCTCACCTTCCGGCAGGGGTTCACACGGTTCTCCCCTATATTTGTTCCATGGCAACCACACTGTATTCCATTTACGGATGCAGGCCCGTAGCACATAGACTGCCCTCTCTTTTACCATTAGGAGGTCCATATTTCTGATCCATCCAGCCACCGTAGGTAGTTCCGGGGCACCCCATTTTTGTGCGATGTCCCGTTTAGCCATAGTCACAGCCAATATAACCCACAGCTGTCCATACCTGTCCAGGTCATTAGGGTCCCAAATGTTCAACAGGCACTTACGGGGTTCAGGCAGGACCGACACTTCAATGGCCTGGGAGACTGTGCGCATGATTTGCTTCCAAATGTCTTGGATTAGGGGGCAGTCCCACAGCGTGTGGAGCAGAGTACCCTCTTCCCCGCATCCCCTGAGGCAATATGGGTGTGGTGCCCTCTGTATTTTGTGGAGAAGTGTTCTGGTATAGTAGGTGCGGTGTAAAATCTTGAGTTGCACTAAACGGAACCTGGCCGATATGCCTACCTCACGTGGCGATGCAAGTGCCTCGTTCCACTCTGTATCGTCCATCTCACCTAGTTCCCCTACCCACCTCTCTTTAAGCTTCCGTGTGGGTTCTGGTAGGTTGTTAATCAGTTTTTTATACGTGAGAGAGGTTGCTTTTTGTTCCATAAATTCCGTCAGTAGCCTGTCCTCTAGGGGTGACGATTCAGGGAGTGTGGTTTCGGGTGGAATTGCCTGCAATAGGGCGTGTCTGATCTGCACATATCGAAATGTTTCATTGGGGCCTAAACCATATTGTTGTTGGAGTTGTGAAAATGCAAGCACCGTGCCCTTATCCCAGAGGTCTCCTACCACCGAGATCCCAATGTGGTCCCATTGCGTGAAACCCTTACACGACCTTAAGTTTCCCAGCGCTCTACTGTCCCACAGTGGCGTCAACCTGGTGAGTTTCCCTTTCCAACCCAGACGAGATTGTGCTGTGTGCCATAGTGTCACCGTATGAAATGTTGGACCGAGTAGGGTCTTAACACGCGAGTAATTGTACAACACTGCGAGCATGCCTTCTGTTCCCAGTTGTGCCCAGTCGGCCTTATATGCGGGGTCCCCCCGAGGGATGTGGATCCAGTGATTAATTATTTTAAGTTGGGATGCCCAATAATATAATTGGAGATTTGGTAGTGCAATCCCTCCCTCGTACCAGCCCTTCACCAGTTTTTCATGCGCTATTCGTGCTGGGCCATTGCTCCACAGCAAGCTGGTTGTCAGTGCAGCTACTTGTTTGAAGTATCACGGGTTCACTATACAAGGGGAGTTCTCAAGCACATAGAGAAACCTTGGGAGAGCCATCATCCAAGGAGGGTTAACGGCAGTGTAGCCCAGTATTTAACGTCTGCACGCAGGCGTGCAAGAGGTAGCTGCAAGTTCTTGGTATAAAATTCCGTAGCATCAGTAGTAACGAAAATTCCCAAATATTCCCAAATATTTAAAGGAGGTGGTTGTTACCGTTAGGGGGCAATCGTCTTGTAGTATTGGGTCCGGGCCCTTGAGTACGTACAGTATGGATTTGGACCAATTCAGGGTATATCCTGACGCCCTGCCATGTTCATCGCACAGTGCCAGTAGGGCTGGGACCCCCTCGTTGGGATTGACCATGTAGATTAGCATATCATCGGCATATAGTGAGACTTTATCTTCCCACCCTTCCTCCCAGGTGATGCCTCGGAACAGTGGCGTTGCTCTAAGCAGGATTGCCAATGGTTCTAACACCAATGCAAAGAGAAGGGGTGACAGCGGGCACCCTTGTCGAGTTCCGCGCCCCAGTGGGAATGGAGGCGAAATGTGGCCATTCGCAACCACCTGCGCGACCGGTGATGTGTAGAGTAACCGCACCCACGCAAGATACATTGGGCCGAAGCCCATTCGGGTCAGGACAGCGAATAAATATTCCCATTCTACCAGGTCGAACGCCATTTTGGCGTCTAGGGATAGTATCACAGCTGGGTCTGAAAGTCGATGCGCCCGTGCCAGCACCCCATGCACCCTCCGTAGGTTCAGTGCTGTACTCCTGTGAGGCATGAAACCCGATTGATCGGGATGTATCAGGGTATGCAGGTGCTGGGTCAGACGACTGGCCAGGAGTTTCGCCAAAATCTTCGCTTCAATGTTGAGCAAGGAAATGGGTCGATAGGAGGTGCATTCGGTGGGTGGTTTGTCTGGTTTCGGAATGGCCACTATCGTGGCCGTGCGCTGATCGAGTGGGAGCAGCGCCTTCTCTACGCTTTCAGTGTACATATCTAGCAGGGGTCCGGCCAATGTCGAGGCTGTCGTTTTATACCATTCTACAGGTATCCCGTTGGGCCCCAGCGCTTTGCCGGATTGTAATGCCTGTATCGCCAATTGGATCTCGTCCTTCGTCAAGTCTGTGTCTAGTTCCTGCTGTGCGTCTTGTGAAAGCACAGGGATAGTTATGTGTCTGAGCGAAGCCATTGCCTCCTGTTCCGTAACGGATCGTACCGGGGTGTATATTTCCTGAAAATGGCGTGCTAGGGTGCGAACTATGTGGTCCGGGTGTGTCTGCAGCTGGCCCTCTCGATCGTATAGTCTTTGTATCCCTCTGTTACTGCCGCCCCGTTTGTCTAGCCATGCCAGCATCTTCCCAGCCTTATCCTCTACGTCATATATTCGGTGTGCTGTGTTCGCTAAATGACCCTTAGTGATCGTTGTGAGGTGTGCCTGGTGTTGCTCTTGCCGTAGGTGTAACGTGTGAGTGGTGTCAGGGGTGGGGTCCGACATGTGGGCAGTGTTCGCTGCGTGGAGTGCCAATTCTAAGCGTGCAAGTTCAGTTCTGGAGTCTCTCTTATGTCCAGTGATTGCCGCTATGGCTGCGCCGTGCAAGACCGTTTTGTATGCCTCCCAGAGCAGCGAGGGTGAGGAGACCGTTCCTACGTTTTCGTTAAAGTAGTGTGTTGTGGCCAATGTGAGTTTCTTCCTGACTCCAGGGACCTGTAAATAATTAGGATATATTGGATATATTCTGGCGCGCTTCCTTTCTCTGGTAGTAAGGTGGAGGGACACTGGGGAGTGATCAGAGATGCCCCTGGGTAGGATTTCCAGCTTATCTATGGATCCCAGTCCCACCCCTAAAAAGAAGAAGTAGTCAATACGTGAGAGGCTGTTATGTGCAGAGGAGTAATGCGTATATTGAGTTGCCGTGGGGTTTAGTTGACGCCACACATCCGTGAGGCCCAGTGCGCCCAGGAAACCAGGCAGCGCGGTTGCCCCTCTCGGGCGATCTCTCATGGGAAAGGTGTCTAGCAAGGGGTCCGCGATAGCATTGAACCGATTCTCACCGGGAGCGGATTAATGAATTCCGCTTGGGGGTAGCTACTAAGAAACGTCTGTTTCCCCAGCTGGTGGTTCTGGTGCATGGGACAGAAAGGAGGTGGGTACCAGCTGAGCGAAGAGATCTTTGCGGAGCATAGATCCGAAAAGCCTCTTTGAGGAACCTGGGTCCAGAGTCATGGATGGCCTTGTAGGCAATGCAAAGTGCCTTAAACTTTATTCGACTCTTGACTCTTAGCCAATGCCGATGACGTATGGCCAGAGAGGTGGGGCGGGGGCTAGGGATGCCAAGCAGAATTCTGGCAGCTGGTCTGGTCGCAGTGCATCGTGATGAGAGGCACAGGTGGTACAGGTAGCAGTGCAAGCAGCAAAGCTAACTTAGAAATATGACTGACCCCCGCTTGCGCCCCCCCCACTAGTGACTTATGTTCTGTCTTGGTCGGCAAATGGACAATGTAGCGAATGCTGCCACAGTGGTTCACCCAGCGAGAGCGCAGCTGAGCCCAGCCTTGCCGTCGCGACTGGACCCACCTCCTGGCAGATGAGATTTCATTCACACAAACGTTACACAAACAGAGCAGTGCAGTTGCATGGCACAGCCAGTGTAGTGCAGTCTGTCACTCTCTGTGTGACTGCCAGAGCAGCGCACGGTCCGTGCTTTGATCAATGAGTGATAATCACGGCGCTCCCATCTTGCTCTTGTCAGCAACTTCAGGAGGCGCTATAAATGCGTGACTTTGCATTTTAGTTTGGTGATGCGGACCACCACACCAAAATGCGTCAGTCTAACACCTAATGCGTGGTACTTGGCAGAGCTGTTAATCAGAGCAGCAAAACAAACTGTTTTTCCCTGCGCTTGTCAGGGAGCTCTCTTCACCCAGAGGCGTAACAATAGCGCCCTCAGCCCCCGTGGTGCAAGGGGGGGTCCGAGCTCCAGGGGGCCACCTCCAAGTACCGTGCATCCGGAGCATGAGGGGCTCCCTCCATGCACTTTGTAGGGGGGCCGTCAAGTTTTTTTGTCACTGTCTTCACAATTCCTAAATCATCCAGGGAGTCGTGTTATGCTCCATGGGAAAACAGGGAAGGGAAGCAGCCCACCCAAACACAAGCTCCATGGGCACTTCGCGTAACAGCTCAGCGTCGTATGATGACATCAGACGTTTCACGTCCAGCAGCAGGAAATAAAAAACCTCTCGACTTCTCTTCCTGGTGCATTATGAAATCTGGCCAGAGTAAAGATTTATTTTCGTTAATGCGGCACGACACCTCACAATGCTGTACTTTGAGGCAAACATTCAGGTAATAATGAGTTAGTATTCAGGCAAACAACATCTTTAGCAAAGAGACATGTGATCTGCAAATACAAAAAAAATCATAACTGCCCTGCTTAATTGAATCACATCAGAAATATTAAGTGCAAGAACATAAACACACTTTGCCCTCAATCCTCGATTCACACCACCTGTTTGATAAGTGTCTTAATCTGTTTCTCACTCGAAATTTTTTTGCTCTTGGCATAGGCACCAGAGCCTTTCAGAGAAAAAGTAATTTTTGATTCATATTGAATTTGACTCGGCTCGCAATAAAACTTTCCACTCTGCAGATTATCCCACTGCAGCTGCCAAATAACTTTGAGGGTAAAGACAAATCGTAAACCCTCTAGACACAAACCGTGCGTGGCTTCCGATTACCAGCCACGCTCTCACCCGATGTCCCAAAATTAAAGACAGGGCATTAATCCAAGATGTAAAATTGCTGGGTAAAGAGATAACAATCTAGTGGCGGAATTGCTAAGAGTGAAACCTGAAAAACTGTTAACAATTCCAGCATCAGCGTTGCCAAACAGTGTGATCCTATGCAAATATTATTTCACCATGCTTCTTTTTACTTCCTCGTCACTTATGAGAGCATCTTCAAATTCATAAAATCAGGATGCTGCTGTACAAGACCCTCTTGTTTGCTTAAAAGACCTTAATGTTGCTCCATGTATGATAAGAATGTATGCCACATTTAGGGTGCGTATGATAAACGTTTGCCTTTTAGTTCACTACTGGTTTGGTCCTCTGATGGGGAAGCTGCATGAATATTTCTAAGTACATTTTAAAAAAAACTATCACTTCTAATGTACGAAAGTGCTATCACGCCTATTAAATGTCTCTCAATGTATGATATAATCTAATGTATTTTAAGTGAAACGCTTCAGCATGTTAAAGAAATGCACTTTTTTAACTTTAGAGATGCTTTATCATATTTACATGATGTTTGCTGCATGATTTACATTGTTTAACAGTTTCATGGCTTGTGCAGTGGCTTAACAAAACCCCCCATAACCCCTGCGGTGCTGGGGTAGACCAAGCTCCGGGTGTGCCCTGAGCTGCAGGGTGGGGGGGGGGGGGGGGGCTCTGGCACTCGCAGGCCTCAAGGCTGTGAGCTTCAGACTGGGTCTGGAGCGGGTGGACCCGCTGCATGTACTTTGCAGGCCCCCCCTCAAGTTTTGTTACGCCACTGGGCTTGTGCATGGGTTCCTTAGAGCCAAGACAGAGCATTAGCTAAGCTCTCCCTTTTAATTTGTTGACTCACCTACCTTTACTTAATAATACTAAGAAGTCAGTGTTACATTTCATGATTTTTGCAGCAATGCAATGAAAGCTATGATCAAAGATGGTAGTGGTACCTGGGTAATCTTTTTTGAAATAAAAAAAAAAAATCTAACACATAGGCACCTGCTGACAATCCATTGCTTGTCACCATTTTTTTAAAGGTTTTCTTAAGGATGGTGAACCACAAACAGTCCTAAGGAGGCTAAGACGTTCTTGTCACACCATAAAAGTACTGTAATATTTCATTTATATCTCTACAGAATCCCTGGATTTTAAACTAATTTGTATGGAAATTGTGCCATAGAATATGCCAATTGCACTCATGGTTTCAAAATGTTATAGGTGTGGAAACGACCTTCTCTCTAACCCTTTGAGGGGAAGTTGGATTTGCATGTTTCGCTCGCTCTGTTCAACTCGAGGCAGGCATTTGTACCTCACCAAGGGCTAGATGTAGGTTATTCCGATTTACCTACTCTTAAATACCGAATTTTACCGATTCAGTATTTAAGAGTAGGTAAATAGGAAGGAGGCAGATGTAGGTATTTTTTATTTTATAATTACCGAATCTGTAAGATTCGGTATTTTCCGATTCGGTAAATACCGAATCGGTATTTCCTATTGATTCCTATGGGCCTTGAAGCCCATAGGAATCTATGGGAAATACTGATTCGGTATTTACCGAATCGGTACATACCGAATCCTGCAAGGGGGAACGGGGTGTCACTTTGACACCCTGTAGCACCCCAATTCCAGGCTTGTGTGCCATGTGGCACATATACATGCCCTAAGGGCATGTCTGTGTGTCACATGGCACAGGTGTACTTGCACAGATGTGCATGTACACCTGAATTCGTTATTGACCATGCAATAGTATTACATGGTAAATACCAATTCTAAAGGGCCTGTGGCACACTTGTGCCACCTACATCTGCATTTACAGATTCGGTATTTTTACAGAGTCTGTATTTACAGATTCGGTAATTTTACCGAATCGGTAAATACAGAATCGGTAAAAATACCGATTCTGTGAATGCATGCCCCCTACATAGGAAAAGGCATTTACCGGTCGGTAACGGCCGAATTCGCCGTTACCGACGGGTAAATGCCTACCAAAATCGGGCCCCAAATTCGAAATTCACCAGCCACCACTGGGAGAGGGCTCTCTTTTAGATTTTATCCTTTTATCAGCTAACTTAGATTCATGTGCTGACCAATTTATTACTCATTTGAGTTCTTTTAGTGATCATTTGCCGCAAAGCTTCTCCATTAATATATCCCAATGGCAGGCCACTTATCATATCATTATATTTTGGTGCACAGAAAGCAGCGTTACAGGATCAAGTGGGAGTTTGTGAATATGGCGGCTTTTATGTCCAAATTGTTAGGGGACAATCGTACTTGCTCCCACTCAGAGGCCATCAAGATAGCGGTTACTCCACATCATATACAGTGCTCATGCATGCTTTCCAAAAAACAATCTAGGATACAGCAAGAAATGGCCCTGTGTAGAAGAGTGTACTGGAAGGCACTCAAGGCCAGGAACAACTTCTTAAAAATGAAAGCATGGGAGGACTTTGAGGAAACAAGTTGTACGAAAGACCTTAAGGCATTTTGGGCCATTGTGAACCGGCCATTTCTAAAGAAGGCCAACGAGCCCTCTATTGAAATTGCCATACCAGGGCAGGAGTGGGTATCTTTTTCTGGGGCTGTTTATGCAGCCAGGCCTGGGGAGGATGGGACGAGTGAATACAAGGCAGGGTCATGCCTTTTCAATCAATGTGCTGCTCTAAAGGGAGAATTTGAACCCAAATACCTTCCTAACTAGATGAAGTGTTGAAGGCTATTAGATCTAGCCTTAGTTGTAACAATACTTGCCCTGATGAAGTCCCGCTGGACGTCTTTAACAGTCAGCCAGAACTCTGGTCCCCACTGGTAACAAATGTCTTATGGGTGGCAGCCTTTCCAGCAAATTACCCACATGGTTGGAATCGCTCACTGTACCCATATTTAAAACTGAGGTGACCTGAGTTGGTACGACCTGATCTCTTTCCTGGACTCAACAGTGAAAGTCCTGGCTCATATCCTATTGTCACATATTGAGGCCTGTGTCGAGGAGTCTGGAATACTCTCATATATCCAGTATGGGTTCAGGAGGGGCCTCGGACGGAGGATCAGTGTCTCAACCTCTTCCATTTGGTATGCAAGTACACCGAGACAAAAGGGGCTCTTTATTCTTGTGGTTTATGGACCGGTCCAGCACTTTTGACTGTCTGTCTTATAACAAACTGTAGAGCATTATGGAAGCTTCTGTTGTGGACAGATACATGATTAACCATATTAGAGAAATACATCACAACTCAATCAATCAGGAAATTTGTATAGCGTGCTACTCACCCGGAGGATCTCAAGGCGCTTGGGGGAGAGGGGTCCGCTACTGCTCGAACAGCCAGGTCTTGAGTTGCTTCCTGAAGGAGAGGTGGTCCTGGGTGAGACGGAGGTGGATGGGGAGGGAGTTCCTAGTCTTGGCTGCCAGGTAGGAGAAGGATCTTCCTCCCATGGTGGCTCTTCGAATGCGTGGAATGGCGGCGAGGGCGTGGCTGGTCGATCGTAGCTGGCGGGTGGGAGTGTAGAAGGTCAGGCGTTTGTTGAGGTACCTGGGGCCCGAGTCATGGAGGGCCTTGTGTGCGTGGGTGAGAAGACGGAACATGATTCTCTTGCTGACGGGGAGCAAGTGCAGGTCTCTCAGGTGTCCGGAGATGTGGCTGTGTCGGGGGATGTCCAGGATGAGTCGTGCGGAGGCGTTCTGGATGCGTTGGAGTCTTTTCTGCAGTTTGGCTGTGGTTCCAGTGTAGAGGGTGTTTCCGTAGTCCAGTCGGCTGGTGACGAGTGCCTGGGTGACCGTCTTCCTGGTTTCGGTGGGGATCCATTGGAAGATCTTTCGGAGCATGCGTAGGATGTTGAAACACGATGATGAGACGGCGTTGACTTGTCTGGTCATCGAGAGGGAGGAGTCCAGGATGAAGCCCAGGTTGAGTGCGTGGTCCGTTGGTTTGGGTGCGCTGCCCAGGGCAGGGGGCCCCCAGGAATCGTCAAGGCAGAGGGTGATGATCCAAGGATGAGGACTCCAGCCCCTCAGTTAGGTCTGCCTTTGGGGGGGAATGCTCAGCTATTCGGTTTTTCCAGGGAGGTTAGGCAAGGCTGTGTACTTGCACCCTATCTCTTCGCCATTTATATATAAGCCTGGGCGGAGTTTGCAGAGTTCTGCTACGTGGAATTCCGCGAAGTGCAAAAGAAACCTCTGCAAGTGGCGGAGTGCATTAGATAAATGCAGTTCGGGGTGATTTTCAGTGCCAGGTGCGGCATCATGCAAAGCGCAAGCGGGCTCTGCTTCCGTCTGCTGCTCAAGTACATTTTTTACTCAAGCGGCTGCTTTCTCAAAACTAACGGATGGTTTCTCCACACGAGAGGTCGCAAGCATATGCGACCACTTGCAATGAGAAATCTGACCGCCCACGTTGAGAAATCTCACCAGGAGGTTGATTTTCCACGCTTGCACTCACCAACTTGACATTGACGATCATGAATGAGGAAAAATCTTACTGGGATGTGGATTTTTCTGTCACTCGCCAACTTGACTGCGACGACAGCGAGCGAGGAAACAAACTCCGCCCTGCTACTTGGAGCGGAGTTTTTCAGAACTCCTTGAGCTCTGCGTAACGCGGAGTGCGGAGAAATCCGCAAACTTTGCAAGTGGAGCGGAGTTCACTTCCCAGGGTTACCTTCATATCAATCAGTGTGTGAGGAAGTTGATTTTTAATTTGCCTCAGATTGTACATCGCACCATACAAGCATTGCTGTATGACGTTGATGCGGTCCTTATGAGCCATCCCCTATAGTGTTACCACACCTATTAGACCGGTTTTTAGCCTTTATGGAAACATTGGACCTGAAAGTTAATATAAGTAGAACTTTTGGTATGTCCTGTAGCCCAAAAGCATTCACAAACCTACATTTTTTTGTACTCCAAACTCATTCAAGACACGACCGACTTTAGTTACCTCGGTGTGACCTTTAACAATAAAGGTCAGGGTACTCGCAGCAGGAGATTAGAAACAGACAGTTTGCTAGGAGCATCAATGGCCTCTTTTACTTCATCGTAAAATAGGGCAAACTTGCTGTCTGTCACATGCTAACAATTTTTCAGGATAAGTGCTTAAGTGTGTCAACTTATGGGGCAGGGGCCTGGAGAATCAACTAAGCAACTGTGCTGATTACTGAAAATAGGTTTGCCAGTGGTCTCCTCTCACTCCCCCAAAGTACTGCTACTTTTATTAGCCTCAAGGAGCTAGGGTTATTTTCACTGCAGAATAACATACAGACACACCCATTCATGTTGTGGCACCAAGTCTGGAACAAAGAGATGCCAGCTTTAAATAGACTGATAATCGAAGACAGCCTGTCCCTGTACCAAAGTCTTGAAATTCCAGAGTTAAGGGGAATTAGGGGCATGACCTGGGTCTTGTCCAGTCCTGATTTGTTTGAACATTCCACAACTGTATCCTCTTTGAGCAAAAGGACAATGAGGAACATGTGTTATACACTGTACGGGGCTGAAAGGTGAGAAGTGCTAGAACATTGCCATCTGTCATTTCTTACATCTCGCTGGCCCCTATTTAAGGACCACAGTCATTTTTGCTACTTAAGGCGCAGTACCATCATAATTTTCTTCCATGGAGGTTTAGATTAAACCTTTTTCACTGGTTAGTCACTTTTCTCTACTGTAACAATTGGGAGCACAACCTTCACTCATGCCACTGTGATCAGGTTTCTGCTCAAAGCACTTTACACATAATGTTTTTTGCAGTTTTCATTCTAAACCTAGATCTTACACTAACCAAGCCCCTCTGAACACATTTTCCATAAGACATTGCACACAGGCACTTTATTTTCTCCAATTTTTAGCAACCAATGAAATATTACTGACAGTCTATACTTATCTTAGACTTGTAAGAAGACTAGGAAGACTCATGAGTTTGATCATTGATGACCTTTTTAGGTGTATTCCTGATTTGTGGTGCCAAGTTGTGGCAACCCCTGGAATGGGTAGGAGCACATAGCGGATCCTCTTTCTGGAGGTTTTGGCGCTCTACTTTTTGGATGGGTTGTTAATGTGCCATTTGTTCAGGAGAGTCTCGAACTTTAATACACAGTTTTGAATATTATAATTTATTTTTCTACTTTTTAGAAGACTGTATTAAACATGGAGCTCTCAACATTTGTATATTGTTTTGTAATTTTTTATCTCTTACTATATCAGGCGGGCACCCCATTGATGGTTTGTCCCCAACCATTTTTGCAACCCAATGCACAGCACTATCGACAATTCACCTATTTGAAACCTTCGAATCAATCCATCCTATAGGATAGTTGCTACTTCACTTTGAGGCCTTTTGGAACATCTTCTGGGTTTGTGCCCTGGTGATCAGGCTCCACCACAAAGTATTATATGTATGCTGATTTCTAGTTATTGCCATATAAAATCCCTCTTGAATAAATACTCCATAGGACTTTACACACAGGTGTTTTTTCCTCAGCGTTTAACGAATGCCACCCAACGAAATATTAGCGATTGCCTATATTTGTCTTAGGCTTGTGATCATGCTCAGGAAGACATATGATTTCTGTCGGTATTTTAGAACTTATCTTGATTCGTGGTGCAACGCCGAGGAGCTACTCTTAACCCTTACACTGGTAGGAGCACATAGCAGAGACATTTGTTTCAGGTTTTTGTTCTCCTTCCTTTTTGCTCAGGTCGCAAGAATCGGTGTAGGAGGGGTTTAAACTTGAATTAGTACTTTTGATCGTCATCAAAATACGTCCAAAGTCTGAAGTTTCTTGGAACCGGGAGGCGCACAGTATTATATTGCTCTCATTTGATTTGATTTTAACTATTTGTATTGTTTTAAGCTCCCTCGACATTGTTGTATTGTTATGTATTTTATTGTACTTTTATGGCCGATTTTTAATTACATCGAATAAAGTTTTTGAAATATAAAAATGTGAACTAAATATGCCTTTAACAGTCCTTGTAAAAAACAGATGTAAGAATTTCATAAATATACAAAAAAAGAAAGAACATCGGCCTCAGAATCCCATCCCACTACTAGAAACTGCTTACTAAGTTAATAAGTCAAACAGTCATAGCATTACTTAGAAGGTCTATTTGGTGCATTTCTTTACACAGCATTCCTGCTTTCCTTGCTTTCTTGCGTTCCTGGCTGAACAGGCTGGCCTCACAATTTATTCCTACGCCGATGACACTCAAGTCATCTATTCCCTATCTACTAATAAAAACCTCCCTTCCTCCTCTCTTCAAACTGGACTGAAGCATATATCGGACTGGATGTTAAAGCACAAACTGAAGCTTAACGGGGATAAAACAGAGCTGCTCCTGTTTGGCCCCGACACCTCTCTCTGGGGCCTACACCATTGGCCTCCGGAGATGGGTCCTCTACCTACTCCATCAGTGTCTGCTCGCAATCTCGGTGTGATCTTCGACAACCAACTTACCTTCAAACATCATGTTGTGAAAGTTGCAGCCACCTGCACGACCATCATCAGGTGGCTGAGAAAGATCACATGGATGCTGCCTACAGACACCTTGAGGACCGTCGTCCAGGCCCTTGTCATCTCACGCCTGGACTATGGGAACATCTTGCTCTTAGGTGCTGCCAAAGAGGTAACCAGAAAATACCAGGTGGTTCAGAATATGGCAGTCCGCCTGATTTGTCACCTTCCTGCCAGATCCTCGGTCACCCACCACAGGCGGAACCTACACTGGTTGCGCATTGAAAGCAGAGTGCACTTTAAAGCCCTCTGCTACATGCACAAAATCATGGCTGATAGAGCCCCGCGCTATCTTGCTGCTCTAGTTCAGCAATATGTTCCCTCCCGCACACTTAGGTCCTCATCGCAGAACAAATTTAAAATTCCGTGCATCAACAGAGCCAAAATGGGTGGCCGCTCGTTTGCTCTGTTGGCCCCATCCTTATGGAATTCTCTTCCTCAGTCCTTGCGCACGGAATCGTGCTTTCTGAAATTCCGTAAGGGAATAAAGACCTGGCTTTTCAACAACTAATGTTCCTCCCCCCTTTCACTGATCAGTTTGCTCTAGCGCCGGGAAACCTCCGGGTAGCTGCGCGCTTAATAAATGTAATAATAAATAAAATAAATAAATGAGCTACAAATCAATTATGCTTCTTTGCTTTGACCCCTCGCTTCCTATCTTACATGCCTTGGGCCTTGTTCCTTATTTATAGTGTATGAGGCCTTGCAGTGTCTCCTACAGCAATCCCACCCAGACATTTGAAACAAGTTGCAGACATGTCACTTCCTTGCTGTTCCCTGTCTTACACAGCAGCATGTTTGAAGTTGCTATGGGGATTTCTATTTATTGATATTTTCCTCTGGGAGATGCAGCCTTGTCAACCAACCCACCATGCAGACGTGGGCGCCTCTCTGGTTCACAGCACATCCAGTTCAAATGAGGTATTGCTGTTGAGGTGAAAGGGGTACGGATTTAAACAAGATGCAGCAGGCTTGGCCTCAGAATGCATGGGTTGGCCACAGGGTCTGGACTATGGCAAAACCATGCAGACAGCCAACTTGTCCTGTGTTCTTGCAATGCTCAGTGAGGGGCTGTTTTGATTTTTTTTGCCACAGCTTATTTTGGTTTGCAGCCTGCTTGAAAGGAAGTGTTTAAATAGTAAAAAGCTGCAAACATGGAATGCTCTGTTGTTCATTAAAATAGTTCTGTTTTTTTCACAGTTAAAGTTGCCTCTAAAAAGAAACTTTTTTGTTTTGTTGTATTTTTGTGTGTTTTACTTCTCAATTTCTTTTTGCTGTTTTATTTTATTTGGAACAAAAGTGGAAAACACCCACTAGATCTAGTAACAAAAAAACTGAAGGAAAAAACTGGAAGGAGAAACAATCAAGGGAAAACTCTTTATTGACTTTCCTTAACACCTACTTCTCTATGTGACTGTCTTGCTGCCTCGCACAATTTTGACCCTCTTCACAATAGATAGCCTTCCATGCCATCTCCTGAATCTCTTCATACCTTTCATCCTGCTTCATCTCTACCATAACACTAGTTAGTGCCTGTTTGATCTCCTTTTCCTCCATGGCTGATGCCATGCCTGGGTGTTAAATGATGGGAGATGATAGTCATTCCAAAAGAGTACCTACTGATTTTTCCCTGGCAGGCTTCTTGCTCACAGCTGTTGCAAATAGTTTTATGAGAATTTACCCATGACACCTTCATGCTCTGTCTCTCATCTCCTCAGTCCTCAATGTGATGGAATCACCAGATGTTGTAGCAGTTGCTGGTGAAACTGCAGGCTACAAAGGTGTTGTCTGAGATACAGTGGTGGCTGGCACGGCTCGTGTGTTTGGGGGCGTGTGCGGAGGGGGCACGGGGGGTCACTGGGGGCCGAGTCGTGAGAGCCGGAGTACAAATGTAAAAATGTACCTTGAAGCTGGGTCCAGCATTTTTGCTCCTGCTCTCCTGTCTCCGACTCCAGGAACAGGAAGCATGCAGGCGGGTCTGAGCATCGTGACACTGCACTCAGCTTGGCGCTGGAGGGGTGGGCATGTTCTCCATGCAGGCTGTATTGCAGCCAGCATGGAGAACAGGGAAAGTGCGCATGACAGGTTTTGGTGGCCAGAGAGGGTCATTGCAAACCACTCCTCCCCTGCTCTAAGAGAAGAGCAACTCCACCCACCCGGCAAATCAGCTGGACATGAAGCATAAAATGATAATAACTCTAAGTTATTATCATTTTATGTTTCTACGTGCTACTGCTTTAAAGCAGTGGGCAACGCTCCTCAGCCATAGCGGAGGAGCCGCACTGCTGAGATATGCTTCCACATTGTTTTAGCTGTAAAGCCACCTCCTCTTTCCTTCAAGTGGAAGCCATAGTGCACCAAAAGTAGTGAGATGCTCCATTCACACCTTTATAAGGAAGAACTAAATCACTGCTCGAAAGATGGGCCTTTTCTTTTCTGTAACAGACCCTTTTTGATGAGGTGGAAGGATATATGAAGTTTCAGCCAACCAAACCTGAGAATGCTCGTAAACTCGCCAACAGTCCGCGGATTTTAAGCCAATGGACCTCGAGGTTTTGGTGTCCTGCTCAACAGGATAAATGTGAGCATTGAGATCACACATTTGCCTGCAATATAGAGCATGTTTTTTGTACTTACCCAAATTCTTACCTAAAATACTTACCAAGGATTCCTAGTTTTATTTTCCCGGCATTAATTTCGTCTTGAAGATGGTTCAGACAGCACTCCGGGTTCAGCCTTTTTTCTTACTGTTTGCCACTTACCTTGTCAGAGCCCTGGGGCTGGTAGATTTATTTTGTGTCATCTACTGCTCCATGTCTGCAAGTAGGAACCTGCAATGATAAGAAAGCAGGGAAACAAGCAGTTATCAGCAGTTCACCTTGCAGATCACTTAGGGCCAGATGTAGGAGCCGAAATACCGGTCGGTAACGGCCGATTTCGGCCGTTACCGACCGGTATTTAGTAATTGGCATGTAGGGGCCCTATTTTACCGAATCGGTAAATTTACCGAAACGGTAAAATACCGAATCGGTAAAATACCAAATCGGTATTTTTACCGATTCGGTAACTTCCTGATGTAGGTGGGACTCTTCTTAGTCCCAAAGGCCTTACAGATTCAGTATTTTACCACCCAATCCAATTGGGTGGTAAAATACCGAATCCAGGTGTGCATGCACATGTGTGCATGCACACCTATGCCATGTGACAGACAGACATGCCCTTAGGGCATGTCTGTGTGCCTCATGGTATACAATTACAAAGTAAAGAGGAGCACTCAAATTTATAACAATTTAGCAAAGTAAACCAAGGGTGCAAGCTGCTAGACTATGTTGGCTACATAGTCCAAACACAAAGACTGGAAATGCAAGCGGAGCCTACAAGCAGGATGCACTGTTCCTAGGAGAAAATTATTCTCACAAAGTAAACATATAATAAAAATTCTGATGAATCACACGGTCTATACATTGATATTACCAACATAAATTTTATTTTACACAGCGATTAAAAAATAATACTGTGTTATTAACTCATCTTGTGGATCATGCAATAAAGGCTTTACATGAATCTGGGTGGTTCATAACATGAAAGAAAATACAAATATATGTGTGTCCTTATAAACACCTATGTTACAAGTTTGTCCTTTTAGAGCAATGACATTGTGTGTAATTTCTTATTGTCGCCCGATGCATTTCGGGAAACCCTGTTCCCTTCTTCAGGGGCGAGTACCTAGACAAATATAATACAAAAAAATGTATGTATCAAAATAATTCAACAGCAAATGAATAGTCACAGGAAGGATCATAGAAATAGCTTTCAGGTTTTGTCATTTAGTGAATATCCAAACGTAAGAGCATGTCAATTATATTTCACAGAAGAATCACTGTACATAACCCCTGATATAGATCAACGAAACGCTCATCCTATGTTGATATGTTGCCCACATTATGAAAATACAAATAATTAATAATCCAATTTAAGTGTACTTGGTTATAAAACACCACACGTTTTTGAAGGACAGTAACACAAAAGAAAACATATATGTATATGCATGGTCTGTGAATGAACATTAAAACCAGAGCAAGTGCCATGTTTGACATCTCAGTCTATACCATAACCTACAATCGAGTTCGCAAAGAATGAATCAACATATGTCCATATAACATTGCTGTGATATACACGATGGGGTATGAGGGAGAATAATGAACCTACCAGCCTGAGGGTGGTAAATAATGCGATATCTGAGTCTTCACTGGTATATTTCACGTTAAAAAACTGTGAAAAAAATGATGTAAATGAACACAGTATAAGCTTACGTAATCAAAAAGAAGGGTTTACTTTAAAGAATACCTGGATTTGTTTAACAAGAGTAACACTGGACCTGCCAACATTTGTCAAAAACGTGTCAATTTGTAAGCCTGTAAGTATATGCTAAATAGTCTATTGTAGAAGTCCTAATAATCACTGGACGCGCACGTTCCCTAGGTTTTAACTCGCAAGCAAAATGACAATTTCCGATTAATAAATAAGGAAAAATATGTACCTGGTGTCATAAGTGCCTATAGGCAGACTAGAAACTGTAACTCATGCTTTGAGCAGAAACGTTCTGTGATATGCTTTGAATGCTCTTCGCAGTATCTGAGGAACGATTCTACAAGGAAATAAAACAGTGCTCAGGGGCTTTACCGTGCAAGGTAACTGTTGGTGACATAAGCGCTGGACTGAATCTTACCGGTTCTTAAGTGCGCGTGCAATAATCCTGGCTGTATTTATGGTGGACTTCTATGAAGAAAATAAATAAAGAGGCCATGCTCAGAAGATGAACGGGGTAAATGATAACTGCGGAAATCGAGCGCTGCACTAAGTCTTACCGGCAAGGTGTGAGAACGCGACGTATCACGCGAAGGTAGAATCCAAATGCGGAAATTAGCGGAGGGATACCATACAGGTTCTAAAAATAGTTCTCAAGCGAAACACGTGTGTGAATCTAACGGGGATACTGGGAATTGTAGTGTTAACAGCCACCTGGTGACACATAGGGGCTCATGAGACGGAAGCTATTACAAATGAATGTAAACCCACACGATAGAAGCAAATGTAGGATTATATCGGATAAGTAACGATTGGTAGGAGTGGAAACAAAAGTAACAAACACATCAAAATACACATGCATGTGAAGAGAGGATTTCAAAACTAGACGAATATTGTACAAAATAGCTAAAAACTCAGGTAAATACCAGCTAAGCATGCATTTACAAACAGAGACCACACTATGGAAATGCCGATGTCTGTTACATCCTGACTAAAGTAATAGGGGATTACCCTCTACTGTCGTAGTTACATTCTATTCAGGTAGCGGGGGGCTAACTGGTTTCTATCGATAGTAAGACATGATGCGATTACGATAAAAACCAATGTACCAGGGTAGAAACATTGTAATGTGGTTACATCGCCATATCGTGATTACTGGCCACCAAAAAGGACTCCAAATGAATATCTAGACAATTGATATATACATGAGGAAACTTCAATGTAGACAATTGTGTGGTGGTCATGAAAAAGAATAAATGAGATATTAGATGTGGGCATAACTGGAAACGGTCTATACTTGTGAAAAAATGACTGGGGTTATAATGTTACTATGTGAATGAAGTAATAAAATTGAAATGCTGAATGGATACTAAGGCTATAAGAAACAACTGTAATCAACCCTATCATTGAGACCCAAGGGTATCAAGGTGGCAAGATATTCAATCCAGTGCACCTCCCTCTGCAGTAATTTGGCGTTGTTGTCTTGGCCTTCTAGTTTGGGTACGACTTCAATAATTTGTGCTCTCAGTTGAGCAATGTTGTGTTTGAACTCTATCCAGTGGGTTGCTACTGAGGTAGTTCTGTTTTAGAATGTAACTACGACAGTAGAGGGTAATCCCCTATTACTTTAGTCAGGATGTAACAGACATCGGCATTTCCATAGTGTGGTCTCTGTTTGTAAATGCATGCTTAGCTGGTATTTACCTGAGTTTTTAGCTATTTTGTACAATATTCGTCTAGTTTTGAAATCCTCTCTTCACATGCATGTGTATTTTGATGTGTTTGTTACTTTTGTTTCCACTCCTACCAATCGTTACTTATCCGATATAATCCTACATTTGCTTCTATCGTGTGGGTTTACATTCATTTGTAATAGCTTCCGTCTCATGAGCCCCTATGTGTCACCAGGTGGCTGTTAACACTACAATTCCCAGTATCCCCGTTAGATTCACACACGTGTTTCGCTTGAGAACTATTTTTAGAACCTGTATGGTATCCCTCCGCTAATTTCCGCATTTGGATTCTACCTTCGCGTGATACGTCGCGTTCTCACACCTTGCCGGTAAGACTTAGTGCAGCGCTCGATTTCCGCAGTTATCATTTACCCCGTTCATCTTCTGAGCATGGCCTCTTTATTTATTTTCTTCATAGAAGTCCACCATAAATACAGCCAGGATTATTGCACGCGCACTTAAGAACCGGTAAGATTCAGTCCAGCGCTTATGTCACCAACAGTTACCTTGCACGGTAAAGCCCCTGAGCACTGTTTTATTTCCTTGTAGAATCGTTCCTCAGATACTGCGAAGAGCATTCAAAGCATATCACAGAACGTTTCTGCTCAAAGCATGAGTTACAGTTTCTAGTCTGCCTATAGGCACTTATGACACCAGGTACATATTTTTCCTTATTTATTAATCGGAAATTGTCATTTTGCTTGCGAGTTAAAACCTAGGGAACGTGCGCGTCCAGTGATTATTAGGACTTCTACAATAGACTATTTAGCATATACTTACAGGCTTACAAATTGACACGTTTTTGACAAATGTTGGCAGGTCCAGTGTTACTCTTGTTAAACAAATCCAGGTATTCTTTAAAGTAAACCCTTCTTTTTGATTACGTAAGCTTATACTGTGTTCATTTACATCATTTTTTCACAGTTTTTTAACGTGAAATATACCAGTGAAGACTCAGATATCGCATTATTTACCACCCTCAGGCTGGTAGGTTCATTATTCTCCCTCATACCCCATCGTGTATATCACAGCAATGTTATATGGACATATGTTGATTCATTCTTTGCGAACTCGATTGTAGGTTATGGTATAGACTGAGATGTCAAACATGGCACTTGCTCTGGTTTTAATGTTCATTCACAGACCATGCATATACATATATGTTTTCTTTTGTGTTACTGTCCTTCAAAAACGTGTGGTGTTTTATAACCAAGTACACTTAAATTGGATTATTAATTATTTGTATTTTCATAATGTGGGCAACATATCAACATAGGATGAGCGTTTCGTTGATCTATATCAGGGGTTATGTACAGTGATTCTTCTGTGAAATATAATTGACATGCTCTTACGTTTGGATATTCACTAAATGACAAAACCTGAAAGCTATTTCTATGATCCTTCCTGTGACTATTCATTTGCTGTTGAATTATTTTGATACATACATTTTTTTGTATTATATTTGTCTAGGTACTCGCCCCTGAAGAAGGGAACAGGGTTTCCCGAAATGCATCGGGCGACAATAAGAAATTACACACAATGTCATTGCTCTAAAAGGACAAACTTGTAACATAGGTGTTTATAAGGACACACATATATTTGTATTTTCTTTCATGTTATGAACCACCCAGATTCATGTAAAGCCTTTATTGCATGATCCACAAGATGAGTTAATAACACAGTATTATTTTTTAATCGCTGTGTAAAATAAAATTTATGTTGGTAATATCAATGTATAGACCGTGTGATTCATCAGAATTTTTATTATATGTTTACTTTGTGAGAATAATTTTCTCCTAGGAACAGTGCATCCTGCTTGTAGGCTCCGCTTGCATTTCCAGTCTTTGTGTGCCTCATGGCACACATGCCAGTATTTGGGGTGCTAGAGGGTGTCAAAGTGACACCCCCTGCACCCTTGCTGGAATCGGTATTTACCGAATCGGTAAATACCGATTCGGTAATGCCCATTGATTCCTATGGGCTTCAATGCCCATAGGAATCAATGGGCATTACCGAATCGGTATTTACCGATTTGGTAAATATCGATTTTTACAGAATCGGTAATTCAATTACAGATTTTACCTACATCTCCCCCCTTCTATTTTACCGATTCATAAATACCGAATCGGTAAAATTCGGTATTTATGAATCGGTAAAATAGAATTACCTACATCTGGCCCTTAGTTCCTCCAATTCCAGAATGTTGGTGGAACCCACATTGAAGAGAACGAACTGGGGTGGCAGAAGTTTCTATTTTGGTACCACTAAAATATGGAATAAACTCCCGTAAGCCATTCGATTAGCATCTCCCTTACTTAACTTCAGGCAGGAGCTGAAAACTTGGATTTTTAGTACTTCCGATTTCTGGTTAGTTACCAGTTTTTTCGGTTTCGATCAGCAGGTCAGTGCCAGGACACTATTTGGTAAACAGAGAGCTTTACAAGTTTTATACATTAACATTTTAGACATACGTTACCATTCACTTTGGGAAGATACATGTATAATTACAAGTTCCAATGAAATATGTACTCTTCATGGAACTTTGTTGGCTAGAAATCATGCTTTTCTCAGCTGAGAAACTCTGAAACTCCTAAGTTTGGAACAGACAAGAGGCTGTATTAAACTCAAGTTATTTAGTATATTTTTGACTTGTAAATATGTCTCAAAGCATCTGGTGCAGTGGCGTAACGTAGGCTCCCGCAGCCCACGGTGCGGTGGTCCGCCTAGCTCCAGGGGACCCCTCAGCACAGTGCCCTGATCTAAAAGCTCCTGAGTAAGCCCAGAGGGGGGTCCCTTCATGTACTTTGCAGGGGGGGGGGCTCCCTCAAGTTCCGTTGCGCTACGGATCTCGTGTGGCATTTTTCGTGGACTTTCAAGTTTGACTTTGTGAGACTTTTATTAAGAAGCCAGAAGGAAGGCATTTTCTCAATATTGGTCGTCCTTGCAGAATCTATGGGTAATTGAGATCCAGGTGAGGCTTTACATCAGCTCACTTACTTAGGCTTTAAGTGAAATGTGTTTTCTTTCCTTGTTTCGTTATAGGGGCTATGGTATACACTCCCATACAGTTCATAATTAAACAGTAGGAAAGAGGGGCGTTAATTGGTAAGCACTAGATGCAACACATTTACTAGAATTTATATTCTTAATGCGATCAGGAGTTGACACTGACCTGTCTCCCATATCTTTCATAGTTGTATACCAGATGAAGCCAAATTGCCCTATGTAGAGGCAATTTTCCCTATAGGCCCTGCGCATTGGAATAACATAAACAGCAGTGTAGACGTAGGACTGAGGTCATCTAGGTCTCTACTGACTATGTTAGACTTAATTTAGGTTTGCGCCAGCTAGCTCAGAGGTCACTGGAAACTTTCTTGACTGAATAGGAAGTGATCAGCTTCCCTGGCTCAGACAAGAAGGGATTCAGCTTCCGACAACCGCATAAACATGACAACTTTGCTCCCTCAGAATAAGAGTCAATCTCTAGAGTCGTGTGAAACAATAGACTCACTCAGTCAGTTGTGCATATTTAATTTCACCAGGGTGCAGAGAATAGAGAGACGGGCGTTTTCAATAAAAGGTATTATTTATTGAGCAGTCTTTCTTCTCATGCAAGAGAAATGAATTGCCACAATTGCAATACTTAATGTAAAGTAAAGTATGTACAGTAAAAGGAGTATTATGAAATAGTACTGTAAAAGCATTTATATGGTTTCTTAGCCATAAGACACTTTAAAATGGATAAAATATATATACATAGGCTAACGTGCTCAACTGGTGCTTCTAAAATACGCCTACCCCGGTGTACCTGACCTAAGCCTAATATGTGGGAAGGAGTAAGTAAGTAGCAGTTTAAGTTAAGTAGGTTTGTTGCCAAGGATCTGTTCAAGAATTCTCTCTAAGGGTTTAGTCAGCACTGTACCTTGGGAATAGAATGTAGGAGGTCTGGTATCTCTCTCTCAGGACTCGATATTCCAGTCACCCGCAAGGGTAAGCTGGAAACGCCGGAGCTGGATTTTCTCGGCAGGAGAAAAGACAGCGTCTTTCTCAGCACGTCAAAGAGGAGGGGCAGCGTCCGTGGGCTTCTCGCTTCTGCTGGGCTCTCGCAAAGTAGATTAGCTGCTCTGCTCCAGAATCACCACAGTGTGTTTGCTTAAGGCAACGTTGGTATATTTATACCTGAAAGGTGCCGAGTTTGACGTAAGGTTTGGACATAAGAATTCAATAAAGATGTCACTAAGAACTGGCCGTTCTTACAGTGCTCGCAGGAGTTCTATTACAAATCAAAACAAAGCAAGCGGGGCTTTCCCATGTTGCTGGAGGTTTGGTGTGTTGAAAGAACTCAGTGTGCTCTCTAGGAATCTAAGGAAGTAGCTTCTGCTGTGTCTTGGACTGCAAGGGCGATTTACTGAAATATGGATCTGATTATTATGCCGTTATAGGGATATTATTGATTATAGCCGTATATGGGCATAAAGTCCCAATATTGAATTCGGTTCCTAGATAAAACACATCAAAATCCAGAGGGCTTGTTTTAGCGGAGCACACTGATTTTCTTTTCTTTATTATCCACTTCCCCTTTCCCCTGAACACTTTTTTTGTCCTGGAATCCTTATCTAGGATTCTGACGGATATAGTGATTGGTGGTGCAGGGAATTCTCTTCTGGGTTTGATTCTCGCTCCTATAGGATAGCACTCCATGAAGGTAAAAATTCAGGATAGTGGAGATCATTTTAAGGAAGAGTAGACAAATGGGTCTAGCGTTTGCAGAATTTCTGCTGAGTCTGCAGTCTCTGTAAATACCCAAATAGCGAGTGTAATTCGTGATCTCTGAGTTGAGTCCAAGAACTATGGCAGGGGCACCCAACTTGGGCGCAGGGTTTTATAGTTCATGAATCCTGGTGCAAAGTCCATTAACTACATACAGCAGGAGACAGAACATGCATATGCTGTCCATGGGGCTCACAGTTTGCACATGCAGTACTGGTTTTGCAAACTTTGGAACCACGTGTGACTAGCAATTTTTAACATTACGTGGACATAGAAATAATAATCTATTGAACACAGATATGCACTAAACACAGAAGTGACCGAGACTCACTGAGTTCAGCAGCAAGCAAGCAAGCAATGAACACAGATGATATATAAACCCTGGGTGCACAGAAGCAGCATAGATAAGGCAAGTCACAGGCAACAAAACTCCATGAGCACAGAAGTAGTACTGATTCACTGTGAACAGAAGCAACAAAGACTCACTGAACATCTGACCATGAAGTATCAGAGGCTTCCGGAATGTAAAAAGAGGAGATTCCCTCCCTGGGCTTAGAAACTAGAGTCCTACCACACAAAGAACCTAAATACAAGCAGTGCTAAATTCGAGCAGGTGGTTTCTGGTGCTCAGCACTGCCACTTTTCATGTCCCCTAGCTAAGGATATTTTCATTTATGGTAGGCAAGTGATGAGTGATTTGCTCAGAATCACAGGATGTTGAGCTGACACTGAGACTTGAACCTGGTTCCCCAACATCGAAGTCAGCAGCTCTGGCCATTACACCACATCCTCTCCCCACTTTCATGGTTACTAGTTGGTTCTGTTTTAGGCGGTGCTAACAGGAGAAATGGGCTGGTACAAGCTGCCTCCTGACGAGAGCCCAGTTACTTTTTTTTTTACAAATGAACCACTGAATACAAGTACTAAGAGACTGGCGTTTGGCTGGAAAAGTGGTAGGGAACAGACGTTCCTGCTTTCCAACCTAACCTGGTATGACTTGCCAAGTAAGGAACAGATGGCATGAGTAGTGGATAGAAAGGGGAATAAGGTTGCAAATAACGACCTTGCAAGGACTGTCATGGGGCAGGGGACTGAGATGGCATCATGGCCCAGGCCCTGCGCTCTTTTAAAAACATATTTGTATATATTGTTTTTTAAAACAAGCCTGTCGTCTTTGTTGAGAGTAGAGCAGCTTACATGGAAACACAAGTGGATGTCATCAGATGCAATAGGCGCAAGATATCTTTTCTTGCCCAGGAGGATGCTTTTAATGTTATACACAAACTCGGTATACACCTGGTGACAGAAATGTCAGAGGAAGTAAACAAGTGATAATTTTTGGTGAAGAGAGTGTTGCCCTGGAAAGCAGTCGCCAATACTAGGACCCCCAACAATGACAGATGTGGTCAATGAAAGACTGCACAGTTAGTGATGGCACCGCATACTTGCCACACCATTACGAGAAGAGTAAGCCTGGAGGACCCAGGTACCAGGGCTTGATGGATTGACAGACTGGGAATCAAGAATTGATGAATACACCTGGGGCCATATTACACAAAGTGCACCGGGCACAATGAACATTTGCACCCGCTTTGCAAGCCCCCTGGACACTTTGGCATTACAAAAGGGGCTGCACACACTTGTGCGACCGGTTCTGTAATGCTGAAAGCGTTGGCGCACATACGGCGCCAGTACTTCATCAAGAGGGCAATCCTTTATTTGCATGGGGCATGCCCCATGCAAATGAGGAAATCCCTTTGCATCTGTACCCGCGCCATATTATACACTTGGGCGCAGAGGCAAAGAAGCTCTCAGGAGGCGCAGTGACAGTGCGCCATCTAAAAGGTGGCACACTGTCAGTGCTCCCCCTTATAGAGTACGAATAACAAGGACCCCCTGAATGACCAGTTATAACAAATTCCTAGGTCAGGGACATAACATATGAGAGTAACAACCTAGGCAATTCACTATTTGCTTGTCAAATATGATAATAGAGAGGCAGAAAAGATAATAACGTAAAAATATTGCATTTTATTGGTTCAATAAAAGAAATTATATTAATTATGTTATGTTATGTATGTTATGTAAAACAATTTATACCGCGCACGTACACCGAGACGGTTTCTTGGCGCTCAAAACAGACATAACAAACTGAGGCAGGGAGCATTACTCAAAGGCCAGCTTAAAAAGGTGAGTTTTCAGGGTTTTACGAAACAAATCATAAGTAGGGCAGTGACGAAAGGGCGCAGGAAGGGAATTCCAGAAAGTGGGGCCAAGAAAAGAGAACCGGAGGCCGCCGTGTTTTTTTCGGCGAATCGGTGGAATACAAAGAAGATTGTCAGCAGAGGATCGAAGGTTACGGGATGGGAGGTATCGCCTGAGTTTAAAGGAAATGAACTCGGGGGCGTGATTGTGAAGGGACTTGAATACGGTGCAGCCAAGTTTGAAGGAGCACCGTTTGGCCACAGGGAGCCAGTGAAGGTTCTTCAGGAGTGGGGAGATATGCTGGTGTTTAGGTTGGCGAAACACCAGGCGGGCCGCCTGGTTCTGGATTAGCTGAAGTTTTTGGAGCTGGTAGGCGGGGATACCCGCATACAAGATGTTAGAAAAGTCCACCCTGGAAATAACCAGGGCCAAGATGGTAAGGATGAGTGCCTCTCTGGTTAAGAATCTACAGATCTTGCGGATCCTGCGCAGCTGGAAGAAGCAGGATGATGTGACTGCCGAGATCTGAGATTTCATAGATAGATCCTCCGAGATTATCACTCCGAGACTTTTCACGGTACTGACTGGACGAGGGGGGACGCCAAGGGAAGATGGCCAAAAGTTGTCATTCCAGGGGTTAGTGGAGCCGCCCACCAGAACGAGTTCCGTTTTGGACGGATTCAACTTAAGTTGGCTATGAGCCATCCAATCAGAAATATGTAACATTGTGGTTTGGATGTTAAGACCGGAGGTAGGGGAAGTGTCCAGGGGAAAGATCAATTGCAGATCATCTGCATAATTGTAAATGGTGGCGGGGGAGTGACGAAGGGACGCCAGAAGTGGTTGCATATATAAATTAAAAAGAAGCGGGGAGAGGGCTGAACCTTGGGGGACACCACAGGTGAGGGGAGAGAAAGGGGCGGAGAAAGTAGAGAGGTGAACAGCCTGGGAGTGGCCGTGTAAGAAAGAGCGAACCCACTCAAGGGCGGTCCCACGGATGCCGGCGTTGTTGACACGGTCGATCAAGATGGTGTGATCGACCGTGTCAAAAGCCGCCGACAGATCTAACAAGACAAGAGCCTGGGGGATGTTATTGTCGGCGCCAGTTCTAAGAGTGTCCATCACTGCAGCAATCACCATCTCTGTAGAATGTAGTGGGCGAAAGCCAGCCTGATGAGGGTCCAAGAAGGAGGAAGTTTCCATAAAGGAGCTGAGGCACTTGGTTACATATGTCTCCAAGATCTTTCCCAAAAAGGGGAGGAGAGAGATAGGTCGGTAGTTACTCATCACAAGAGGGTCTGCACTAGGCTTCTTCAGGATAGGTAACACAATAGCCTGCTTAAAAGCCTCAGGAACAACCCCTGATGTCAGCGAAGAGTTGAGAAGAGCCAGGGCAGGATCAGGGCAGCGCCCAAAGATTTCTTTGAAGATGTGAGGAGGGCAGCAATCCTTAGGGGAACCAGAGCTAACTTTGTGAAGGAGGCTATGAAATTCCGTGGTAGAAATGGGAGGGAAGGTATGGAAGGTCTGAGCATTCTCAGAGGGGAGAGGGAAGGAGTTGGAAGAAGTAGGCGGGGGAATGTTGTTTTTAATAGAGGAAATCTTATCTAAAAAGAATGAGTTGAGCTCATCGCACAGAGCCTGGGTGGGAGTAGGCGGAAGGGTGATACGATCAGGGAGGGAGAGCTCATTGACGATAGAGAAGATGTCCTTAACTTTTGAAGCCGACTCAAGAATCCTGCATGAAAAGTAGGAAGTCTTGGCCTCAAGGATAGAAGATTTGTATTTATTTAATAGAGTGATGAATTCAATCTTGAGTACGGGGTCGTACTTCTGGCGCCAGCGGCGTTCAGCCTGGCGGAGGGCCAGCTTATCAAGTTTGAGCTGGTCCGAGAACCAGCGCTGAGCGTCGTGGGGGCGGGAGATTTTAATAGGCTTTGAAGGGGCTACAACATCAACAGCTGCCTTCAGCCAACACTCGAGAGTAGAAGCTTGGAGGGAAACAGAATCAAGAACAGGAGGGGTTGAAGCTGCCAGGAGCGAATGGAGAGTAGTCATGTTGGCATTCTTCCAGTTACGGGCCATGGCACCAGCAGGGCGCAGAGGACGATGGAAACTGGGCAGGTTGACCGAAAAGGAAACAAGATAATGGTCGGACCAGGTGCAGGGGGTGACCAGGGGGGGCGAAGAGTCGAGATTAGCCAACCAAACCTGGTCAAGTGTGTGGCCCTTGCAGTGAGTGGGAGTGAAGATCAGCTGCTGGTAATTCAGGCTGGTAAGAGTTTCTGTAAACAGTTCTGATAGTCGACTCTCTTGGGGATCAGAAGGCCAATAATTAAAATCACCCAAAATAAGAATTTTGGAGTGGTTTATGTATAATTTCTTTTATTGAACCAATAAAATGCAATATTTTTACATGTTATTATCTTTTCTGCCTCTCTATTATCATATTTGACAAGCAAATAGTGAATTGCCTAGGTTGTTACCACTCGGGGGGGGTTGGAGGTGCCGTCGAGCGCTTTGCTAAGGCCGGTTTTCAGCCGATTTTGTTGCACGGCCGATTTTGCAGCTATGCTGCAAAAACGGCCATGTAACAAAATCGGCCCCCAGGGGCTCAAAACCGGCCCCCACCCTTGCGGCCCACCGGGGGATTGCCCGCTGTGGCCAGTCCGGGCCTGTTTGCAAACGGCAAAAAATTGCGATTCGCACCGTTTGCGAATGCAATTGACAATGATGCATGTGCCCGTATCTCCTATTCAGCAGGTTGTGGCAAGTGCCTGCTTCGCATTCTCAAAAAGGTGGGAAAAATCTTGGACCTACTCCCACTTGACGCCAAAATTACCATTGTACAGGCCCTTGTTACATCCCGCCTAGACTATTGTAACATCCTGTACCTAGGGGCGACCACAAGAAATCTTAATATATTGCAGAAGGTCCAGAATGCTACAGCTTGGATAATTTCGAACATCCCTAGGCGGGCCTCGGTGAGGGAGGCCCTGAGGAACTTTCACTGGCTCCCTATACAGGTTAGGGTGACCTTTAAGGCTTTGTGTGTTGGCCACAGGATCCTCAATGACCTCAATGAGAAGGGGCCAAGATTCTTGCATCCCCTTCTCACTGCTTATAGGCCTGCGAGGTACCTGAGATCTCTGGGCACAGCTAAAACGACTGTGCCTATAGGTATGGAAGGTATGAGCATGAGGGTGTTCCTTTAGCTTTCTTACGGCAAAGGCATGGAATGACTTGCCTATGGATTTAAGGATGTGTGCATCTGAGACTCTGTTCAGGAAGAAATAAAAAAACCTGGCTCTTCCGACAGCCTCCGATTGGCCGGAAGTAGGCCTTGGTCCTTGTACCGTTGGGGCTAGAGGTAGATCGAGGGCGGTACTTGAGGGCAATTGCTGTGGTACGGATGGTGTTCTAGCGCGGGGACACTCCGTTGGAGTAACCAGGCAGCTAAATGATAATATTAATAACTCGAAGGTCCTGTCTTCCCCAGGAGCCATTCAGGTTTTGAACTAGGAAAAGACAATAGACTTCCCGGCTAACAAAAGAGCTAAGAGGCAATACTGCTTCTCCTCTGGACTAATATCTCAGAATCCTCCCAGGACATGCATGGAAGCTGGGGCATGCTTTCACCATTTCTTCTTGTCCCTCTGGTATGTCCTCTCCTGTAGCTCATCTAATTGTCAAAGATGTCAGATTGTTTGAAGGCTCCCTCCCACGTTCAGTGGTGGTGATGCCACCCTTGCTCTCAGACTGTCTATTTATTTTGGCGACTCCTACCCTAGTATATTTGCTAAGAAAGTAGAAGCAACTAGCTCTCTCTGTCCCTCTGCACTGCTCACCACACATTTTAGGGTAAAGGACGTCGCTTCTCTAACATCTGTGAAGGTTGGCTTTCTTGTCTCGGCTTCAGTCTATGGGAGGTATGTGTTAGCCTGTAACTGGATGGTGTCTTGGTGCTCCATGAGTCCATGGGCCATCGCAATGATTCTCCAGCTCATTGATAACTGATAAACTGTAGAACTTACATTTAATATTCTCTTTGGGAGCTCTGTTCATCTACCTTGAGAAAAATCATAAGCTGCTGGAGTCATCCCATGTCACAAGCACCATAACCCTCATTCATCAACAATAAATTCATATCCCTTTTAAAACACCAAAGATGGCTCAACCTCCCTTTCATCACTTTTTAGTTACTCAATTAATTGCATACTAATAAAAGTAGCCCACGTGTAATTTGTTAAGAGCGTAGCTTACCTCTTTGGAGACTGTCTGTAAATGGACTTGTTGCTAGCATCGGAAAAGTGCTCACTTGGAAATCTGTCAGAGTTTGAGCCTAATATACATGTACAGAGTAAAGAAACTGTGTGCTCCATGTAGGAGCGTGTGCTAAACACAACACTAAGTGCCTGATTTAGATCTTGGAGGACGCGTTACCCCATCACAGCAGTGACACAGATACCCTGTCCGCCGAAATTAAAATCCCATTATATCCTATGGGATTTATTTTTCGGACGCAGGATATCCATCATGGTTGTGAGGAAGTAACCTGTCCGCCAAGATCTAAATCAGACCGTGAGTCTGCATGAGCCTCCTGAGTGGTAGAATGGGCTAGGTGCTACAATGTTGTCCAAAGAGAAAGGTATTCAGGAATCTTCTGAATGTAGAAGCACTGCCTCCACTCTGGTATGTGCTCAGAAGCCAGTCTGTGGTTTGAGGCTGAGTGTGTAGTATTATATTGCTACATTTATTTAGCGTATACTCAGGGCTTTAAGTGGGCCGGGTCTCCAGGGGTCTGAGCACCGGCAGTTTTTTAAAAGGGGCCTCGAAACGGGTCTCTATCGGGCTCTGTTTTGAGCCCTGGCACAGACTGTAGGTTTTTTGCGGACTGCAGTGCTGTCACTCCAGTCCGGAAAAAAGAGCCAGGGCGCAAAACAGCCCGATAGAGACCTGTTACGAGAGAGCAGGCACCTCGATGTGCGCTGCTCACACTGCTCACTTCTCACTAGGAGAGAAGTTACGGCATGACGTCACGCCAGGTGAGGGTTGTGGGGGAAGGGAAATCCTTTTAAAGAGTCATTTTCTCTCTGGATTTCCCTTCTCTTTCTGAAACGCAAGAGCAGCAACATTGTGGTAGGTTCACCAGGGCTTTAATTGGAAGCGTTTTCAATATTATATGTAACAAGCCATAGTTGCAGCTTATTTATCTTATGCATCTAATAACAATTGACAAAGCCAATAGTCCTTACTTGTTGTAGGTACGATGTTACTTGTTGTATCACATACCTGGATGCAATGGCCGAAACAGCAAAATACAAGTCGGACGGCACACTATGCTAAACACAGATTTTTAGCATAAGTGTTTTAAAGCCACGCCCCTAATTACACTGCCACGCCCCTTTGAGAGACCCCCCAGTTTTTTTATCTCACTTAAAGCCCTGCGTATACTACTCCTATGTGGGGGGCTGAAGCACTTGTCTACATCGGTAGCACGCTACAGACTAGGTTGTGTGGGTGGAAGTGTGTGTCTTTGTTTTGATTCTGTTGGGAAGTCATGCGTGTCTTTCATGTAGTGCGTGATGACCACTGAGGTGTAGTTATCGTGTTATGGAACGCGGCACTTAGTGTGATGGATGAAGAAGCGCGAGAGACAGATGTGCAGTGCAATTAAAAGGTCCCCCACCTTGACCAGATGGAATTTCGGGATTGCCCAGTTATGATTTGGCTTAAGCGGTCCAATCCCAAGTTGTGTATTGGAAGGCAGAATTTGAATACAGCCTTGCTTCTTAGTACAAATACAGGTGCCGCGAGCCATGGATTTGGCAGTTGCGGAGCCATGTAGCGCCCCTAATTCAAACTGAGCTGAGGTGACCCAGCTCCTGCCTACATTCATTCTCATGCACAGATACCTTGCCTGAGGCAGCCTGCCCGGAGCGCTCTTGCGGTTGGAGGATCCCATTAAGCGCTGTCTCCGGAGAGCGCGAACCGGCCGGGCTGGGCAAGAGAAAGCGCGCGCGCTGGCCCTCTCCACTGATAGAGATAGCCTGATTGACAGCCGGCTGACAGGGGCCAAACACGACTCTGATGACAGGCAGCAAAGAAGTGACGCTCTCCGCTTCCTTCCATTATGCAGCCCATAAATGCATAAACCAATCTGAAATTGGAATGGGAGGAGATATTGTGCGCTGGCTTTATCAGACGAGAGAATCGCAGAGCCAATTAAAGCTAATGCATGATCTGAATAATGCATTGTTGACAGAACGGGACGAGTCTGGCAGCCATTTTGCACTCTAGAATAAACATTACATAGGAGAGTGTAAAAATGGACGAGTTCCAACGTCAACAGTGAAAGACGGCTTTTTTAATTGATGATTGTAAAACTATGTTTAACCAAGAAATGATGGTGTGCAAGAGAAGTGCCTGCTGGTAGTTGCTGCCGTGGAAGGGACCCAACAGTACTTTATAAATTAAGATCCAAACGAAGCCTTGGCCGGGCGCCAGGATCTCGCTAAGGAGCAGCAGTGCAGCCAGCAAAGCACAAAGGGGCCATTCACTTAATGAAAACAGATTGTGACATATTGAGATGTAAAGGGGAATTTGTCACAGCACCTCCTTGAATTTTAATTGATGGCCAATTGCGTCGAACAGGAAAGAGCTGGGATCCGAATTTTTTAGGAAAGGTGTTTTTGTGTGCATACTTCCAAAAGCAGAAGGTATAGAAAAATGTATGCTTCGAGGCTTTCCCAGTGAGCTTGGGTATTGAGTGCGTGATATCACCGTAAGATCATTAAAAAAAACGCAAACACAAATGGAGCATTTAGAGCAAGTTTTCAAATGAATTCCTCCAAAGTTAACTGTCTTCCAGCGTTTCTGAAGGAGAGCTCATAAAAGTACTGTCTGCTGTTGGGGCTGCTCTTCCCTAAGGTATTGGGGGAGTCAACACCCCTCCTCCTCTTTCATCACCTATTTGTTCCCTGATTGTTTTTGAGCTTCCTTCTATCTTTTCCCGCTTATTCTTTCTTTTGCAACTTTCGTTCTTTTTGCATTTCTTTTCAACCTCTTGCCTTTCTTTTGTTTCTTGTTTGGTTCTGCTTTATTTTCCTCGAAGTTTCCCCTTTTCCCCCCTCCATTCTACCGTTCTGACCTTCTTCCTTGCCCATGTTTCCTCTTTTCTGCCCTGCCCTTCTTACTTTCTCTTTCTTTCATTTGCTTTTCCTTTACTTTGTGTGCCTTCCCGCTTCTTCTTTCTTACCAATTTTAATAATTATTTTTTCCCTGTCACCATCTTTGTATGTTACTCCTTTGCAAGCTCTCGACGCCCACCTCCAGGGTTGGAGAGGCCTTCAATTCCACCGGGTATTTTTCTGGTGGGCTGGTTCTCTTAGATGATGGTTTTGAAAGTCCAGGACCACTCCTAGGGGCATATTTACAACAAAATGACGCAGCACGGTGCTGCAAGCAATTTAACAGTGCTGCATCTTTTAAAAAGCACATGGATGCACTGTATTCACAAGAACATGGCGCACCCCTGTGTTTTCCCTTGCGCAAAAAAAGTTGCCTAGTGCCAATGCAGACACCCTTGCGCCAAGGTGCTAGGGTGCCTGCGTTACAGAGATGATTGCTTATGTGCAGGAAGGGACCCATTCATGTGCAAAAACAATCATTAACGCCGATTTGTTCCTTCTACGTGCGCTGCATAATGCAAAAAGCAATAGATGTTGCAGTGCAACACCCATTGCACACATTTCATACAAAGTGATGGAGCGAAAAGGGGCCGTATTTACAAGGCCATGAAAAGCCACGTAGGGTGGCTTTGCGTGGCCTTGTAAATATAGGCCAGCACACAGCGCCACTAGAGCATCAAAAACAGTGACACTCCGGTGGTGCTAGGGGCTTGTAAATGTGACCACTATTGCCTCTGTCCCTTTCACCAGCTTCTGGAGGTTAACTGCAGCAGTTACTGGGAGGCTTCGAGAGAGAGAGAGAGAGAGAGAGAGAGATAGAGAAAGAGAGAGGGGGGGAGGTAGGACATGAAGAAGAAGATAGAGAGGAGATAAGTAGAGAGAATGAGAATGGATGGATGGATAGAGAGATTGCACAAGGAGATGAAGGGGATGAAGGGAGAGGGCTGCCTTGAAGATGTTTGCCAGGGCTGCATTGGTTCCCCAGTCCAGCCCTGCCCACCTGGCAGATCGATCATGGCATCCCCAGCAAGTGTTATTGATGAGCTTTTGCTCAGACAGATGGGGCCCATTAAGCACTAATTAGACATAGTGTGAACCAGCCTGCAGGGCCATAGGGTCTGTACGCAGCCCCAGCTGTAGCTGCTGCTGGCACTTATTTGAAAAAGAGAGTGAAAAGGACGCATATTAGAAAGACAGAGGAAGAAAAAGATAGCACAACCATCACAGAAAGAAAGCTAGAACCTGCAAGTGCGAGAAAAGGGGACATGGAGTGTCTGGTAGCAGATTAAAGACCATCAGTCTTCCTCTTCTCCACAGTTTGATTTGTCTTTCTTGCCTTCTCTGATGTGTTGTGTTATCCAATTCTCCAAAGCGCCGGGAGGCCTCTTGGCTGCGGCATCCGTGCGCTATACAAAAAATAAATAACATAACATAACATATTCAGCGTGCCGACGTTTAATAGCATTGGCTGCCAGCTTCTGAGAAGAGCTTCAGCCACTGCCACTCTTTCTATCACAAATTAAATACTTGACTGGAGGCAGCACTGACTTCTGCACACTGCAAAATGTGCACCTCGTAACTCCTGCCCTTCAGTATGTTGCCATTAGCCACAAATACACTGCATGTGTGAAAGAATGAGTGCAATAGCAAACAAGTTCAGTTAATGCTTCAAAAACGTATCTTGCAGACCAATTGACTGTGCTACTTTAACCCTTTCCGTGCTCCCGTCGGCTAACGGCTGACGGGAGCACTCCCTCCTTGGTGCTGCGAACGACCATTGGCCGTCGCAGCCCTGCCCACCCTTTAGAACCCCCACACCGCAGCAGAATTGCCACCACGGTTAAGGCGTTAAAAGGCAATTTTCAGGGATGATTCCTAAAGGGCAGTGAGACCATAAGACATCCGAGAGAGGGAGACACATGGACCAAATATATCCACATTTACAAGCGACTTCAGTCTGTCCAGGAAAATTCATCCCTTTTACGCAGAACAAGTCATACATATAGAAGGGACTAGAACTGCTGTCCGAATACTTGTCTCCACCCAATAGGTTGGGGTCGCTCTTAATAGAATCGTTTGAAATGACCCAAATCCCCAAGAAGACTGAAGACATAAACCCGGTACCAAAATGATGACATTATTCACAATGTGACAAGGACCATCACAATCACATCTTTGGGGCAAAGTATGTCTCCACAAAATGGCTCTTTTGGAGTGGGGTATTACTATAAGGGCTAGGTGAGGGCAACAATCATACATGGTCAGGATTCAAAAGGGACAATGGAAGGGAGACTCAAAGCCAAAATGGATGTGGACAAGGCAGGTCCTCACTTAAAGGGGTGAGGGTTCGGGATGGGCTTACCACTAGACCAGTGGGATTATACTCTAAAGAGGGCAAGGATACATGTCACATTTGAATGATATTGATTGCATACCAATTTTTCTACTTGCATGCTTTGCATGATCTGGTTTATTTTATAGGAAATCCTACAGGTTGCCATGCCAGTCTTTCCTTAATGTGAGTTCAGGAAAAAAGAAGAAACATTACCCGGTATTATTTCGATAGTACACACCCAGCACAATGTTTGTGTTTTCAGCAGATTTTTGTTCCCATGTAAACTAGCATGGAGTGATACACTTTTCTTTCTTTCTTTTCTTTTAGCTTTTGGGGTGAACCCCTCCTTTAACTTAATATTTAGTGTAAAATATTTAGTGTAAAACATTTTGCAGGGGAATGACTTTAAAACGTATGATTTGTTCAGGTTTTTGTTTACTCTAAATAGTGCTTATTTTACTATCTTTTGGTTTCCCTACTCCAAGCAGATCCCTTTCGATATATTAGCAGGGATAACATGCGCCATCATTCTATCAAGGACAATGGGAGCGCCAACCCGCCTTTTGGGTAGAAAAAAACAGTAATAATGTATATTGTGGGGTTCTAAACATCGCCATGAGATTTCGCCACCTAGCATAGCTTCTCCCCTTAATGCTGCAGATTTCACATTTTTGGACAGACTAAAAAAATCCATTGTTGACATTTTGATTTTTCCACCCAGAGCCAAGTGTGACAATCCAGATGAAGTCTCACTAACCAGTCTGTGGAGCCGTTTCAACTCCTTCCATGTACTTCTCTCCATGCAGTAATCCATCCTTTAAATGCCCTTTGCAGTTTTGTTGCTAAATCATGAAATCATTAGATTAGAACCTGGATGCAACAGTCATGCACACCTATAAAATTGGAACTTTTTAACAACAACTTTCCCTGCATCTAATTTATTTTCCATGTCCTTAATTCAGAGCTTTTACAGTGCATTTGGAAAGAAAAAAACATAGCTGACTGGAGTCCTGCTGCCATGATGTATATTTCTTCAGTCATATGAAGCTGGGCTCTTTGAAAGCTTCTGCTCCTCTCTGCCTGGGGTTGGCAGCTAAAGAGCTTACTGTTTTGTTTCTCTCTTGTGATTTTTTGAATCGCACAGTTTGTGACCGTAAAAGGGCTTTGTTCCTCTATTCTCCAACAACAGATGATTCTGGCGCTGCTTGACTGTTTAAGTCAACTCCTCAGGCACTTCTGTTCAGTTGCGAGTCAGGTATTTTTATTAGCCAGTAGTTGGCATGATATTTCTGGATTGTTGTAACTCATATTAAATGCCACTGCAGATTGAGATAAAACAATTCATTTGTACAAACAGCCTCCCCTCCCTGTTTAATGGTATAATTTTCTGTGAGGGCTTTGTATAGCTGAATTATTTATGTTGTTCAAGCGAAAATTGTAATTAAATTAAAACATACACAATTTTCTATTTCGAGGTTTTCTGCATCTTACACGAGGAGGGCTTATTTCCTTGTTGTCAGACAGCTGAAGTATTCTTCTGGCAAGATGGGTTCCCTCTGGTATTATGAAAGGGAACTTGAGTGGTTTGAAAAGTTCTCTTCCAATATATCGTGTGTCAAATAATTTGAAGGCAATTTTTCAATCTCTCTTATTATTATTAGGTGCAATAGCCAGAATAAAACTGAGAACAATGTCTCATGATGTGTGTACAACTTGTATTGTACAAACAGTAAATAGTGTCGATGTGTACAACATGAAATTCTGTGCTGTTTTAACCACATGATTTTTTACCAGGCTAACTTGGTGAAATTTATGTGGGAAAACACCTTGAGAGCCATCTTAGCACCTGGCTTGGTATCATTCGCACCCTGGGACATTTTGTAATACTTGTCCCTCTCTACGTGTGAAAATGGTGGCTCTTCTGAATTCATTTAGGAAAATAAATGGTGCAAAATGAGCCACTGGTTGACTCAATGACTCACATCATCAATTTTGTTGCATACAAATCCATAGTTTTACAGACACTTCTGAAGGGGAGTAAATCCTTGACGTAGGACCTGAATTCTGAAACACGTGTTAATTTGGTGTGGGTCACTTTTTTATTTCCAGAATAGATCATAATGACCACAATAAAAAAAAGTTGAGTTTGCAACACTTGTGAAACCTACAAGCCACTCAGCTAGTAGTTCCTGTCTCAATATTTCATGGTCTGACACAGTCAAATATTAGAAAATTATAGGAGAATAGAGAGGCAACAAAAGGGATATTTGGACAGTTAATAATATTGCTACCAATTTACGGACTCAACACTGCTACACTCGCGCAATTTGAGCATCTGCCCTGAGGAAGCCCAACTTGGGCGAAATGCGTTAGCTGTTTTGTTCTGATCATCTTGTATCAAGAATACGCTCAAGGATACAATAAAAATGATCCGTGCATATCATTGAAGGACTATCACTTGTTTTATGAAAAAATCTGTACAAATATCCCTTTTATTGCCTCTCTATTCTCATATTGTTTGTATGTTCATGGTTCTTTGGCAGTGGACCTAAGAGGTGGGCAACATATGCAAAAGCAATTTGTCGTGATTTTGGTGTATAGCATGGTTTGTGCAACTAGTTATTCCTTACTGCCATCTTGCTGTTTTTTTAAATATTAGAAAAGTGCAAGTTCGACAGAAACGAGCACTTTTGGCCTGGCTTACATTACAAAAGTGACACATAATGGCGCAAAGTGTAGATCTAGTAATACACAGAATCGCGATTAACTATTTTGCAGTACTATGTGTTAAGGGGTCGTAACATGGGCGGTACATGGGTAATTCCATGCAAACACACATGGAGTTTGAAGCAAAGTCCTCTTTACTAACAAAGATAGACATGCTTTTGCACCAAAAATTTACGCCTCTCTGAGTCTGGGACAATGTTGGAGGAAAGTTGTTTTTTCAGTAAACATTTTCAAATTTGCATATGTGCTTTACTAAATAGCACATATAAGTGTGGAAAACTATTTAGGTATCTTATAATATTGCAGTATGCTTCTCACACCACACTTCAATTGTGCTGAACAGAGTGAGGTTAGCTCTACCACGTTCCTGTTGAAGATTAAAGGAAATTACAATTTGGGCAATTTTGCCTCAGTATTGGTGTTGGTTCGATCTGTATGGGACCAGCTTCACCGCACTTGGTATGAAGAAGATTGTTACTGGTTCCTAAAGAATACACCCTGCACTGAAACATTTGACTGGGATAGGCCTGGTAATCAGATGACTACATCCTAAAGGGACCCTAACAGTCACACAGGGTTGAAAAACCAATGAACATTCCCTCTTGTTTGTTACATGTAATTTAACTTCCAGGGATTCCACACTCACACATGCAAACCCTGTTATGAATTTTATCAATCAATGATACAACCATTTAGAAGTGTACATTGTACTTTATACATGTTCTTTTAAAAATATAATCACCATTTGAGCTCTATGCTGTCTGCACTATGATCACTTATTTTGTTGATTGTTACACTTGATTGGAGTCAACACTTTACACGATGCAAACTATACAGTCCTGTGTTTTGCCTTCTTTGTAATTAATTTTGGTCTGATGAATAAGTCTGAGTAACTCTAGGTTCCTTCAAAGACACATAAGAATGTACCACTTTGGAATGAGTTCCCCAGGACAATTGTTATATGAATGCATACCGACCCTGGTCCGCATGAGCAGATAAGGTTGTCCTTGTTTTTTTAAACACCCTTTTAGTGTCCAACACCTTTCACAAACTGGTTTGAATTGGAGTGGGAATTGTAAATATCAGCCCTTTGGTGACCAATACCTTACACAAAATGGTTCAGATTGGAGTGGGAATAGTAAATGTTGCCCCTTTTTGTGTTTTGTGCCTTCCCCAAATTGATTTAGAATGGAGTGGGAATGGTAAATGTCAGCTGTTTAGTTTCCAACACCTTTCAAGAATGCTTTAGATTCGAGTGGGAATAGTAAACATCACCCATTTAGTGTACAATACTTTCTCCAAATAAGTTATGTTTGAGTGGGAATATTTAATTTAACCATTTCAGTGTTACATTCCTTTGTTAAAATTTATTTCTAGGTAGTATGAGTAGTTTATGTAATTTAATTAGTATTGTTGGTGTTTAGAAAGATAATTACAAACGTATATTTGTAATAAATTACATATTTCTATACATATTTTCCTAGAATAAAGATATGGAACACAGTTTAAAATGTTTATGTATTTTTTCAAAGTTTATTGAATATATATTTTTACATTAAACATGTATATTTCTAATTATAAAAAACATGTATACCTGTTTCTGACAGGCTTTTCATGGCTGTCTTTCCGGCATGAAAAGCCTGTTGCAAAGGGATATCATAATCTCGATAGTGGTACCAACCTCAGCACAGCCTCCATTCAGGATTGCGATTCCAACCACCACCCTGACGGGATCACTGATCATGTCATAGGCGGCGGCCTTCCCCCTGCCCATTCAGCGTCCTACCACCTGTATTGTAATCTGGCAGTCGGACTGAAGGGCTGTCAGTCGGAGGGTCCAACACCGACGTCCTGTTGGTGGCAGTCCGACCAACATTGTAATAAGGTCTTAATATTTAATTTAATTGTTTTGGGTATGAAATATCATATTTTATTATCTATGTAAGTATTATGTGAATAGTATTTGCTATTGTGTCTTTTATGTTTTTGCAACTATTTTACATAATGGATTGCATTTGTTCTTTGGGGTTTTTGATTGGTGAGATTTTGATGTTTTACATAAATAATTTATATATTATTTTATTATATGGCTTTTTTTAATTTGAGGCTTATTTAATGTTTAACTGATGTAATAACATATTTTGCTTTATTATTTATTTAAAACCAATTTGTAACGTTTCTGAAGATTATGCTATTGTATTGTAGGTTAGTATTTTTTACAATATGATTTTGGCTATTATTGTAAGTAATCAACTCCTTTGTTTATGAAGTGTTTTACTTTAAATAGTAGCATATCATACATTCTTTTGATTTGTTTGCTAAGTTTAGGTGCAATTTGGGTTACAGATTGCTCCATCATAGTTGTTCATAGCTTTGTTGGTTTCTAATGCTTCTGTAAAGTTATAGTGTGTAGGTTGGGTTCGGTGTTTGTTTTGGCTTTCTGTGCCACGGTGCTGTCATTGATATTCCACCATTTTATTTCGAATTTGTGTTGGCGTCTGTGTCTGGAACAATATAGTCTGCCAACCCAAGTAGCTGTGAAATAAACCATTAAGGGGCTTAGCTTATGTTTATTTTGCAGCTGTTCCATTAGTAAATTGTAGTGGTTAGTGCTGTCATTTGTTTTTCAAAAGCAAATTGACCATTTGTTGCATATTCCATACGTAGTGGAGATTGTTGGATATGTCTCCATATGCTTTGATTGAAATGGGAGTAACAGCCTTTTATGGCTGTCTGTGTGTAAACGTTTAAAATGGTTTTAATCATGGCCTGTTCAAAGGCTATGATTATTTTTTTATGGTTAGTAGTTATTTGTTTTATGTTTAATGAGGATTAAGAGTTCTTAGCAAGGGTTATTTCATTTGGTAGTAGGGCATATATAAAAGTGATATTTGTGTTTTAATATTCACAATGTATAGCGTGTATCTGAGTGAATAGTTTGGGTCACATTTTGAAGGTCCCACCCACCACCCAGATTTGACAATGGCTTAGTTTTAGTAAGTTATCTTCTGTAGAAGATGTTAGGATTAATCTGCCATTGTATACGTTGTTATAAACCAGGAAGGGTTCCTCATTATGTGCCATTTTTAAGCATTCAGGTATTTCTGTATCTTTCTTCTAGGTGCAGGAGGGGTATAACTGGTGGCTTTTTTAGTTGGTGCAATTACACTTTTTAAAGTGGGTATAGATAGAAGCTGGCCTGTGATGTGTTTGGAGACTTTAGGGAGTATATCTTTTAGAATTTTGTTGTGGGCTCCTGGGAGCTAGTGCTTGCCTCTCTTATATTTATATATATATAATATATATAATAATAGTCTAAGCGCCAGGATGCCCGTCGCGTGACAGTTATAGCACTATATAAGAACGCCTATACATACATACATACATATCCTGTAATGCCACCCTTACTTACATTTCTATCACATTTTGGGTGTGGTTGTATTCCCTTATATTAATTGTAAGATCATCTTTTGGAGTGGCCCTTCCATAGCGTGCATCAGAGTAATATTTTGCGCATTTCCAATTCAATTTCCATCGATGTACGTTCTTGGTTGCAGGTGTAGCCCAAGGGACTTTATAATTGCTTTCCTTTCTGTGAGGTTTTGTATGTTGCTCTTTCTGATATTTTTTCTGATAAAATGTAATAGTATAAAGCATTACAAATTTAAAATGTTTATATGCTTGTTATTTACATTTAGAATTATGCAACTATTTTTCTTTTTTATACTTACATGTATATACTTAGATGTTTCACACCTTTTTGCAGCTTTTCCATTGTGGGTGTTGTAATGCAAATCAGGTGCTTTCATTTCTGTTGCAAAAAAGAGCATTATTTTCATTTAAATGTTTATTTGTTGGTAGTTTGTAGAGGAGGAGGTCATTCATTTTTATTCATGTCTTTTTTGGGCTGAGTTTCTATTTTATAATAATTTACATACACTTACTTTTTATGCTTTTTCTGGTTTGTGATCAGTGTTATTTTTGATAAGTTAACACGTTCTTGATGTATTTTTTTAGTAAAGAGATAAAAGTTGAAAGATTAGAAGTAAGTTTTAGTTTAAACATAAGTTTTACTTACTTTGCAAAGTAGTTGTCAAGAAATATATATTTCTGTTTTCAGGGTCTGGTCAGAGAATCTAGCAGAGATTCATCTTCTTGCACCTTTTGTCAGTTTTGGAGTATTAAGTTGATAAAGTGTGCGCGCATTTTATATTATTGATTTAATTGTATGTGTAATTTTATTGGTTACGTTTGTTTACAGTTTATTTTATTGATTAGATTTTTTTTGTTTTGAGTTTTTTATCATGTATGTCCTATGGTAAACACTAATTTATGTTTTATTTATAATGTTTACTCTGTAGTTTGACAATTTTGAATAATATATATATTTTTATGTTAGGAAGGTGATATTTTTCTTAACAATATTTAATTTACAATATTTTTGTTTATCGATGTTGTGTGCTTCATATATGGTGTCAGTGTTCTGAGTGGATGAGCAAGAGACTACTCATTTATACGCCTGTGTCTATTTATTAATATATGCATGTTTTTTGCATGCATCTGTGTGTCTGTGTCCTTGTGTGAATGTATACTGTGATGATGAATGTGCATATTGTTGGAGCACAACTGGCACATGATGGCATTGCCTCGCAGCATTGTCAACTGTTTCAAAATTTGGTGCTTGCCATTGTATTTCTGTATTTTTAAAGTATTGTGAAGTGAGCCATTATTATTATTCACTAGAACGGTGGTCAATGTATTGACTTCAGAAAGATTAAAGGCTGAAGTGGCCCTGAGGCAGATGTCACTGATTTATCAGGCATACCCGAGTACATCATGGCATTTTCTAAAAAGTGTAGCATACCTGTAAATACTGTGGCAATGGTTGTTATATGCAGAATAACTGGGCACACTGACTAGCACATTAGACATTACTAGGACTTTATGGCATTATTTACCATATGCAGCGAATATGTAAACATGATGAAATTGACTAGTTTGTGTGACAAGTTTGAGCACATACTGTATTGATGTGCATATGGGGAATATTCTCAAATACCTTCCCCATTTTCGAATCAGTGACCACCTCAAACTCGGAGTTTAGTAAATCATCGATCCATTGCAACTTCAATTGAAGCCAGAAATCCCTGATAAAGTTTTCTCCAAATCGGAAACTGAAGGTAACATTTGCGATATAGACAGGATCACAAAAATCCCTTTGGATGAGTCAGACTCATAAAAAGTATTTTATAAAATATTTATATAATATATAATAACATTTTATAAAAGATATTATAAAAGACTCTTTCATGGTGATACACAGGGGCGGCTGCTGTGTGGATGAAGTGGTGAGGCGGGAGTTGGGGTGGAGCGTGGGGGGAGAGAGGAGAAAAGGATATTAAATGCTTAAAAATAAAAATAACTTACCTTCTGCCTGCCTCTTGATGCTCTTCTCCGTCTCCTCTCCTCACTGCAGTAGAGGCTTCCAGCCTCCACACCGGCCAATCCAGATGCTGCTTTCAGGTTAGAAAGCAGCATCAGGATTGGCCAGAGCGCTGGGACTTTGTGCCACCAAGGAAACTGGGAGCCTCTGCCTGCTCTCTCCAACCCAGCAATGCAGCTGGGTTGGAGACAGCTCAGTGCGCATGTGGGTTTGGCCGGCCAGAGACAGCTGGCCAAACTCACCTGCACACTGATGGCAGTGCTGCCCACCACTCCCTCTCCTGACTGACCCACGATGGCCCCGCCCCCAGGATGTAGCAGGGAGAAGTTGAAAAATAAAATGATAATAAACTAGTTTTATTATCGATATATTTTTCAACTTTTGAGGGCGGTGGAGGAGACATTCCTCCGCCAAAGAGGAGGAGCCGCCACTGCTGGTAAACACCATGATCTCATGGATGGCAAGGTTTGTTACTGCAAAATAGATCTGTACATCTGGCCCCTATCAGGGAAGGACCCGCACCAACATAAAAGTGCCCCCATTAGTGAATCAAATACCTCAAAAGTGACCCACATTTGCAAAACTGGGTACGTTTGAACTTGTCAGGACTCACTGTATTGGTGTTTTTCAAGGTAGCAGGGACTTGTTGGATTTGTGATTGCTGCAGACAATGTTTGTGGCAATAACAAGGAAATGAACTGTAAACACCAGTCATTCAGGTCACAAAACAATCCCAGAAACAGCCCAAAATCTGGCCCCCACACTGACCTATCAGACCAGCCAACAAGGCATGCTTGATTGCCATGTAGGCCAATCAGCTACTTCTGTGGTCCCCTCATCTCTAACACCAAATGGTTCTGCTGCTGAATCCGTCGTTTCCTCCAGGCTCCTCTGTTCAGCTGCGGTCAGACTCTTTCATTAGCCAAGATGACTCCTTTATTTGCGAGGATTTTATTAACTCCTACAAAGTGCCAAGGCAGATTATGCTGAAACAATTAATTTGTACAAGCAGCTCTCCTCGCTCTCCCCATATAATTGATATATTTTTTCTGTGAGGTCTTTGCATAGGTAATTTCTTCCTGTAGCTCAGGTTTAACCGCATCGCTGCGGCGGTCATTTTTGCGCTGCGCGGCTTTTTTACAAAAGCCGCGTTAGATCCGCACACGCCCCCCGTGGATGATGACGAGCTGAGCTCGTCATCAGCATCGAAGGGGTTAAAATGTGAATGAAATATATAAATATATTGGCTATTTTAAAGATTTCTTTCCGTAGACCAGGAAGGTGGGTTTCTTCTTTGTCGAGCAGCCAACAAATTGTTATTTCAGTTAGATGATTTTTAGATTCATCACTCACTTTTTCCCTGTGGCTTTTTCAAAGGGGCCTAGAACAACATATTTGCTCTTCATGATTCAAAAGCCCGCTGCTTCCATAATGGCTTTCAGTGGTTTGAAAAGTTGTCTGTTATGAATTCAAATGGATCTCGCGTCAGGGGATTCGAAGTTGGTGTTTCTATTACCATGGTTTATTTTAGGTGGAGATAGAAGAAACAGACCTCGCGAGAACATGCTCTCCCCAATGAGTACACAGATTGTATGCAGAACAGTCAACCTCCATTCACCTGCTTCTTTTCTGCTTGGGCTCTGATTGTCTCTCGGGTGTAAACTTCAAAGGAAATTGTGCACCCAATAAATACTATTGAGAGGCCGGGCTGTTTGTAATTTGTGCAATTTGCATCTGATTCCAATTTTAGAACACTGGAATGGGGAATAACATGCAAATGACGCCATTTTTTCCTCTCACCGAGGTGCACAAAATTTAAATTCACACGATTTGTCCACATTATTTTTGCAAAGATTCACCTTTCAAAAACCATGCCGGCGAAAACCTTTAGAGTCACACTTAATGCCCAAATTGTAATAGGCTTAGGCACAAACTTAAATCATGAACAGGAATAACCGCCGAGTTTGGGATAATGTGCAGGGTTAGTCTTTGTAGTCTAGTCAGCTGGCAATCCACATTGGTAACATTCTTATATTGTCAATTTCTTTCCCTGATAGTTTCTCTGATCTTCTCAGTTTGCAGGTAATACTTAACAGCTGGATTGGAAACAGGGCTGGCTGTAGCGCTGGTGGCGCCCGGTGTGACAATCTTTTTTTGCGGACCCCCCAATGACCTCCTCCTCAGGTTCCCTCACTACCACCCGCCAATAGGTCCCCTCATATCTCCATAGCCCCTCTCTTGCATACATTTCATTTGCTTTAAAGTGCTGGCAAAGGCTGGCTTTACTCATCCACTCAGCGTATCCACATTAAATACAGATCTGTTCTATGCAGCAGACACATTAACCATCTGAGCTATTTTATGGCAAGTCATTATTTACAAGCGTTATCTTGACATTTTTATTGGTGCCTGAAAGCTAGACCCTCAAGGAACTCTGCAGCAGGTGCTCCTAGATCGTAAGTTATTGCTAAACACAGCGCCCCCCCCCGTGCGCTCCCTGAGAGCAGCCCCTGAAGGGGGAAAATGGGTCTTATGAACCCCCCAGACATCCCCTTGCAGGCGGGTGCAGTCACTGACTGTATCCGCATGCAAGATGATCTCTATTCCATTGCAAAAGTGCAGGCGGGTGCTGCATGCGCTGTGCAAACACACAACCGTTGCAAGCAGCTGCTCCAGTTTTCCACATAAATACGCTGTCCTAGGTGCAGCGCGCGTTCCGAGATGCACTGGGGGAAGCACAGTCACAGTAATAGGGCGCAAAGAATGAAAATGCATAATACGGCCCCTGGAGTCTGAAACACCTGTTGATTTGGTGTGAGTGTCAGTAATTTGTTTTGCCGAAATAGATAATAATGATTGGAATAAACAAGCACAAGGAAAACCAAGATGTCTTGCTTTGTCTTGTGTTCCAGTACAGGGAGGACCTGGCCTGGCAGTTTGGGCAGGACTGCTCTCATGTAAGCAGGGTCAAGACTGATTTTCATATGGCTGCGTCCAAACTAAGGTGGCATGTAGTGCAAACTAACTATGGATTGGGATGTGGCCCCAAGTAATTAATAGTGGCTGAAATTGACTCAAGCACTCCATCCATCACTGTTTGTATACTTCAGTGTGTCGTCCTCAGTGGGAAATGTATGCCCAGATGTGGGTCCCATGCATACTGTGCCAATGGAACCAATCTATTCTTTGCTGATGAACCCTAATTAGAGCAAAACCGGTCCTGGGATTCTTGTGTTCCAGTTCAGCGAGGACCTGGCCTGGCAGTTCGGAATGTTCCGATTGCAGCAGGTTCAAGACTGATTTGCAAATGGCTGGGTACAAACTGAGGTGGCATGGTGTGCAAAATTACAATAGATTGGGATACGGCCTGAGTAATTACCAGTAGCTACGATTAATTAGAGTCTTCCATCCATCACTTTTTGCATACATTAACGTATTTACTTCAAGATTACCTGGGGCACTGGAATTTAGCAACAGGGGAGCATGAAATTATGAAGCAGGGTTGACTAAATTATACAGTAAAAAGACAAATTATGTGGCATAATGCACCCCTTTTTAAATATTATGAATTAATTATTTGTCATTTTTACACATGCTAATACTCTCTTAGCAAAGATTTCACCTCGTTTGTATCAGTTTAACAACTAAATACAGAAATAAGCAAATGAAAAGCGACTAGTGAACTGTTGCGAAGGGCCTTCCACTGCATACACATGTGTATCACTGCATTTTTAGTAACTTTTTATCTGTTCACGCTAGAAACTCATTTTGTGGGTCAAATTTGCAGATTACACAGCAGATGATAGATTGTGTGGCAAATGCGCAAGTCCATAATTATGCGAACAAGCCACGGCCAAAGAATCACATAATTCCAGTGGCCCTGGGCATTACGCTTTATCTTCAATCAAGAACTATAAGATTGCCAACAAGGTTTTTTACCCTTGTGTGTTTTCCTCTTAACTGTGACCATTTTAGGAAGACACTGGCCACCTTTCACATGTACATCTAAGGGCAAGTCACGCTCTCCTCAGGCAATCAAGAAGGACACTTAACAGACCTTCTCAACTTCCAGTCCTTGGCAGTGCTGTAGCATGAATACTTTATTGACTTTTGTGTATTCTCAATGGAGCAAGTCAAATTTAACTGCCTCTAAGCCCTAATTTTCATGAATGTGCACCTTGTACAATGGTCTGTAGAAACTCATCAACATATTTTCCTAAAGATTCTTGAATTGATTGTATTGCAAAGATGATTATCCAGTCAAAGGATCCAGTATTTCTTTATGCATCTTGGATACAATCTGTGTTGCTCATAAGTCTTGCCGGTCACTTATATAGTCAATCACAGCAAAACTTATTGTGCTAATACAAATCCTAAGAGGTATTTCGCTTTAGTTGGAGCTAATATTAGCTGTGTATCAGAGCTGGTTCGTAAATAGCTACATATACATACAAGATATTGCTTCAGTGAGTGTGTAAATAATGAGGTGTGCTCCAATGGAAATCATAAGCAGGAGGGTAGCCGAGCCAGCAGAATGAGGGAAAGGGCATTTAAAGCCCATCTGCACACTTAGCAGTCATTGATGCTAAACTCTCATACTTGAGTGAGGTCACAACACATTGGATTGCATTTGTTGCTTCAAATGCACAGGTGACTACACATTGAGGGGGCTGCTCCCTTGAAACACACACTGCAAATAGAGCTTAAATGGTAAAACTAATATCAAAAGAGCATGAACTGATTACTAATTCCAATATCATATGCTAAGATGTACACTTTAATAAGGTGGATAAATGCAGTGCTTAATTTGAGTCTGTGGTTTCCGGTGCTCGGCACCAGCACTTAGTTGTCAGCACCGGTACCCATGACAGTTTGCCACATGGTGGTGCTGTTTTTCAATTCAGAGATGAGCACAACAACTGTTGTTTATTAATGTAAATATACATTGAGAATAATACCTGCTGCCAAAGCCATTGTTTTAACTTTGGGGTCCTGAAATTGTCAGAATTGTAAAACTTGTAGGTGTGTGACTTATTAGTTATGCTGTTACTATAATTGACAGTAGCAATGAGCAGTGTAAGTGTAAGTGGCCTGCTGATGAACCCTGGCACTTATATATTTTTTTTACAAATTAAGTATTGGGCAAATGGGAATTAATCTGGCAAAGAAAAAATAAGATGATCTTACCAGCAGGATACATTTTAAATTACCACTGACAAAGCCAATAGGTTTGGTTTATCTTTATTTACATTCTAATGAATATGGCGCCCATAGTTTACTTCTTGAAACCTGTCACATAGACAGACTGTAAGCACTGAATTACCCTAATGTATGCAGACAGACAGACAGACAGACAGGAAACAGCGCTGCATCCAAGGCTTTCTCGTTAGATGGCGAGGTTCTGCGAGGACTCCTTCCCATGTTGCACAGCGCCCTACCTTTGATTCTCCCTTAGTCCTACATTGCCTGAATGAGCCTCTTTTCTTACCATCCAGACTTAAAATGTCATGCGCGCCATAAGAGATAAAAACAGAAAAACACCCTCATAATATTCAGCTCCCCATTTCCACAGCGTTCATTTTATATTTTATTCAGTGCAGCTATTGCTATTCATATATTCTACTTTGTTATTTATGCATTCTTCACCTGCCACTTATGCATTCTATGTGTGTTATTTATATGCTCCGCGTTTGCTATTTATATATACTGTAAATGCTACTTTTTATAATCTGGAATATATAAACACTGCATTTTATTAAAACCACTCACCGTATCCTTTAGGGCCCTGTGCGCATCCGTTTTGAAAATCAAATTCTTCGAAGCAATTAATCGTACACAAGAAATTATGTCTTTTCTGCTTTTATTTTACCAGGCTAACTGCATTGCATATTCAGGTACGTAATTAATCAGCCTAATGGGGCCTGTATTGCAATTTACTAGGGATGTTTCTCGAAATATGATAGTTTGGGGCACTTCCTGAATATTTACATAATGCTCTTGCATCTTAACAACTGAAGCGGGAATAATTTGAGCCACCAAGATGAACTGAGCGCTTCCAACCGAGCCATGGCGCAGTAAAGCTGGGGGCATCGGTTGGATGGCAGGTGACTGGGAGACTTTTTGCAATGTTTGTCCTAACTATTTTTCAAATGGTGTGCTCCCCCTCACCAGGACATCTATTTTAGTAGTCATTTGTTTACACTACTATGCACAGATCTTACTTTGGGAGTGGATAAGAACTCATTAAAATTGCTCTATTTCTCCACTTTCACTACCCAATTTTAAGATTCTTTCACATTATGCACATATTAGTTTATCACAGTTAGCACTGCTAGTCAGATTACCACCCGATACTACAGTATACCACACTCACTTTTGGGACATATTCATTAGATTAGGCTAAACCTGCCAAATCTACTGTGGGTAAAACCACTTGCCTTCATGGTGAAGGATCCCAAATGATGTAGGGCGGTACAGGTCGGTAATCTGATGGGAATAATGTTCTCACCACGGAAAACTCTAGGTAGATTTCACGGCTGTACCCTATAGACACACAGTTAGATTTTAGGTTTTTGAACCATTGCTATCTTTGTTGTTGGTATTTATTTTTATTTACTGCCCTCTTAGGACAGTGTGAAAATAACCCATACACAACCGTGGTCTGTGCAGGTAACAGCAGTGGGGCGGTGGGGCAGTGTAAGGGGGGATTCAGAGGAACAATGCAGAGGGAAAATTAAATAAATAATTAATTTCCCCTCGGAAACCCCACCGCTGTTACCTGCACGGACCGCGGCTGCACATACAACAAAACCGTAGAGTGGGAGCAATAGGAAAATTAAAGCACACGTGAATCAAACTGGTTTTACGGCAGTAGAACCAGTCTGAGAGAGGAGTGGCCATCAGAAGAGGTGTATGGACGTCAGAAAAAAAGGCGCATGTGCCACAAAGGTGTATTGTTGTGCAGAAATTGACATTGACACTGGATCCAGAACACAAGTTACCTTTATTAAACTTTGTAAAATTAAAGTTGGTGGTTGTTGACTAAAGGTGACCCTATTGCTGAGCTCTGGTGAGGAGGGCCTGCCCTATAATGTGGTCGGCCCACCTCTGACATGCCACGCCAGCGCACTTCTGGCAGACTTGAGTATTTTGCCTTCATTTGCATCTGGTGGGCAGCAGAGGTTTTTGTGGACATTGGTAAGAATATTCTTTCTTTTGTAGCTCCAGTCCTGAATATGTTGGGAAAATGCAAATTGTCCACAGTAATATGGGAGGCTTGTTTCCTATTCTGTGACCCTGCATGGACAGCAGACGTCATTCAGTTCAGACGACATCCTGCTGTAGCTTTATGATGTCAGGGCACCACTTGACCAATTGTCCTAGGTGAACAGGACACACAGGAGGAAGAGACATTAGATGTTATGCACTAGGTTACTATTTGTAATTATGACTGCAAGGCAAGTAGGAGATGTAATGAAAAAGTTATCTGAACCATTCAGAACATTCGGGCCTTTATCAAAGTGGGATGGTGTTACAAAAAACCAGAGTTTGGCCTGTAAGGCGACTCACCAAGAGCTACAAATGAAACACTTGAATTTGGTCCAGAGACTGGACAAGTTTTATGATACAGGTCCACATGGAGAAATGTATGGTGAGGACACCACATTCTAAGGTGGGTGGTTTAACATTAGGGCTAACTCCAATCAGGGCAGGACTAGCCATAGCGGGCACTGGGCGTTTCCCCGGTGGGCCCCTAGGGTGGGGGTCGGTTTTGGGCCCCTGGAGGGCCGTTTTTGTTACCGGGGTCAGCAACATCCGCCCCCTGTAACAAAATCGTCCTAAACCGCCCCTCTCAATCTGCTCGGCTGCACTCCCCCTCACCCCAGGAGGGGGCCCCTGAGCAGTGTGCCAGGGACTGTTTCTGTTCCCAGTCCGGCCCTGACTCCAATGGGGGATGCCTGGAAGCCATCATCTCCATGACTCAATGGAAAAATGCAGCTAGAAGGGGGGAAGATGGAGTGTAAAAGAAAAGGTGATCATCTTATTGTAAATACGTTTCCATGTCTAAACATGTCATTATTGATTTGTGGAAAGGAATCCCCCATTGGCTATTTTCTTCCACTAACTCTAAACATGTTCATTGGTGCTTCTGTCTACATGCATACTTGAAAGCTATTTATTGATGTGGTAACCAGCCTTGCTTGATTAACATTGACATGGAGAGGAAAAATCAATCAGAGATTATACAGATAAGTTATTGATTTAAATAATTCTGTTAGATTTTCTTTTCATACCAGATTAGATTGCATGTATTGTGATGCCTTTCTAAGATCTAAATACGGAAAGTAAAACCTTACACTATTTCTTGGTCTTACACATATGTACAAATTGAAATGTAACAATCAATCATTTGGTTCCATTACTGTGCAAGAAAATAGTATTGTAAATGAGACAAACCAAAACAGCATTTCACCAGCATTTCTTGGTTGCTTGCTCGGATATGTGATGAAATGGCAGCTAACAGGTTAAAAATATTTTGCATCTCGTTGTTGCAATTTCTCAAAGGCTCTCACTTTTTGAAAACATTCCAGAATCCTTCTTTGTGTGCATCTTTTGTGCTCATTTGTTATTCTTTTTGATTCTTGTGTGCCGCTTTTTGTAATTTTTGCTCCGCACTGTGTTTGACGTAAGTGCCTTATAATGACAAGTATTGGCAAAGCCAATAAGTCTTGCTTTTGGAGCCTATCGACTTTGCCAAAAGCGTTTTGTGACGTTGTACAGTGTTGGGGAGGGGGAGGGGGAGAAGAAAAATACCTGGGGGCCTTATTTATGAAGGCCTTGCGCCGCCGGTGCGTCACTTTTAACATGGGAAAAAGTGACGCACCGGTGGCGCAAGGCCTTCATAAATAAGGCCCCTGTTCTTGATGCTGTGCAACATTGGTAAAAAAAATAGAAAAAACGGAGCAATGAGTTTACGTCATTCAGTTCACAATGCTTGTGCGCACCAGAGAAATGACACGGACGCTGTTACTGTTTTTGCAGCCCACAATATAAGGGACAGCAACCTCTTACCGTGTTTACCTACACCCTCCATCATCAGATCCCTTAATCACTGCCGAATCAGAATGACTGGATCCTGTGACACTGAACCCACAACATGTGTAATATACCCCATGATCTCCTGCTAGCAGTGCCCCGGTTTAGGGACAACCAAAAATATGCAGAATGTCAGCGTCCATTCCACATTCCCACCAACTCTTTCATCTAATATTGGCAGACATGTTTTTTTAGATCTCTCTGGACCACGCACCAGTTGGCCATTGTTTTATACACCATTTCTCTATGCTGGACACCCCTCAATATCTTCGGTAAATCAATTCATATCTCTTCAGTTTACCCAGGGGCAATTTCCATTACTGCTGCCCCATCCCATCTGAACATGTCAGCCACTTATTGACAGGGTGAGTTGAACCATCTGTATTGTGTAGTTTGGAGACCAGGCCATTCTAGGAAACATAAATTATAAAGCATTTCTCAAATTGCGTCAGTTCCCTGATACCCACCACCTTATTGGTCGGAGCCATTACCAATTGTGTCAGCTGTGGGTAACTCACCTTCATTCAGCCTGAAACCTCGTTTGCATGTATTTTAGATTTTACTCCATTTATCAAGGAACATATCCGACTTTATCCTATAACGCCAATCTTCATCTGCTAGAATTTCCCCAGTAGTACAGCCAAGGTAAACTGCGAGTTGGAATATTGCGTTATGCGTATTTGTAAATCACACTTCCACCTGTGAGGGTATCCTGGGCCAGAGCAGGTGTGTGTGCCTTGCCCAATCAGATTGGTGAAAGTGATGATGGGAAAGATATGACCAGAACTGTTCCAGTCAATTTGTTCCACCCTTCCATCAATGGTCAGACAAGGTCACTTACATGAACGTTTTAGGTGTATCTCCGTTGGCTAACCAAATCAAGCCTGAGAGAGACTTTTCCACCACAACTTCATCCATGTATGCTCAATACTTCTCAAAACATTGGAGCAATCACGTATACACCAATCGCAGCAGTATTAGGTTCTCTAAAATCAGGAAGAATGAGACCTCTTAATCCATTCTTGCCATGGCCATGCTTTTCAAGAGTCGTCTGTCTTCCTGCGTCAAATAAAACACATAAAACCAATACATAGAGGCTAAACCACCTTCAGCTGATTGATTGACAATGCCTCTGAAGGTGCCTGTATTAACTCTAATAATCATGGAAGTGCATTCATTTTAGATGTAATTGGTGTTCAACGTTGACACTGTCGCTCATTGTACCCCTCCAAAATATGTGGTGCTTAATTTTAACATTTTAGCCCTTAAAATTCAAGATTATGATTTGTACCTTTAATAGGTTTCATGGTGGGTCTATTTCGGACTCTCCAAGCAGAAAGCCTCAATAGTGTAGGACAGCAAATCATTCCCAAAAAAGAAAACCAAAACACACCAAAGGACAATCGCATACACTATAAATAAAACAGATGATTGTGCAGACAGACACCCACCACCACCCGTATTGCATGCTGCAGACTCCAACATCCCTCATTCTTGGTGCCTGTTCTTAACCAATGAGTGTAATGTGATTTCCAGCCAACAGACTCCTATCCGGCTTGCCAGTTTCACGTATATGTGCAGTGTGACTTTATGTAACACTTACACTTTTGCACAGTTCCCAAGATCCTCTGTTTCACCACAGTCTGACGGTTTCGCTAATCCCAATGTGTCATCACTGTCATCCTTCCAATTAGTTAGATGGGAGCCTGTACCAAGTTGAAAGTGTAGGTAGGAAGAGGAACATCCATCGGTACAGAATTTGACAGTCTTGACATTACTTCAAATCACATGGGGAGAAGTGGAGGTAAGCTAACACACACCCTCCACAGAAAACTCAGAGACAACACAAACAGATGTAATAGCTTTTTGAGGCTGACCATTTGTGGTCTGCACCATGATAGTAGCCCTATTTGCGAAATGGGCAATTCCCTTGTGAGATACCAATCTTATTGGAAGAGGAGGCCTCACCCACTTCTTGTGGCATGCTTCATCATAGTCTTGAAATTACCACAGCAAGCAATGCTCCAGGTCACTAAAGCCTTGATAGACATGGGAGCCAGGGAATACATTTATGCAGATGACACCCAGATCTTGTTACAGTTAAATAATGACTCTCCCTCTACTTCCCATAACAAGTTCCAACAGAACACGTGACAGAACACGTGACTTGTTTGGAGTCGGTTGGGTAGCAAAAAGCGTAAATTTAAAAGACAGATGTCTTGATTCTCAATGGCTGCTCTAACCTCTGCTTAGATGCTTGTTGGAAGTGTTTCCAGCATGTCACCTCTTCAGGGCAATTGTTGTCCAGCTCACATAGTCATTTCAAGTCAGGTCTATCATCTCTGCCTGTTGCTACTGGTTGAGAATTCTTGGGCCAGACTCTCCTTTTTCTGGCAGTAAAGTCAATAATAGGCTATCTCCTACAGTGCTGGATTAAACCCTGTGAAGGCCCCTAGGCAGTCGAAATTTCGAGCCACCCCATCCTTGCAAATTATCTCCTAATACCCAATGAACCAGATTGTTTTTACAAACTGACAGCTTCCAAAAGCTGAGCTTTAAAGAGACAAACTGTTATGTCAATCTGATATCTGTAGTTTATGTACTTTAAGTTTTAACAGGGTACATTACATTAAGTATTTTCTCTATAGTCTTCAATGTAAAGTTTTCGTTTGTTAGAGGTGATTGATTTTTTTCTATCTTTTGGACACAATATTTAAGAAAGCTTGATTGTAATTTTCTTTCAAGATCAAATCAATATTATTTTGTTCCATTATCGCTGGGCCCCTAAAAGGAGTAAGGCCCATAGGCTGGTGCCTACTTTACCTATTTTGTAATCCGGAACTGGTCTCCTAGATTTTGCCAGTGCTGTTTGCCTGGAACTTTGGCTCTCAATAATCAATAACGCCAAGTGGTCTAAAGCATTGCAGCCCATTTTGTTGCAGGGTCTCCAAAGTTTTTGGAGGCCAGACCTATTTTGCACAGTCTGCACTGGCTGCCTATCAAACAGAGGCTTCATTTTAAAGTTCTCTGATTAGTGGAGAAGGCGCTTAATGGCAACGCACCCCGTTCATCAAAACACATCCTGAAGTACTGGCCCTAGAGATTTCTTTGTTCCTCTGAGGGTAATCTCCTAAGGATACCCAGATTATGGAAGAGTAGGTTGGGCAGTCAAATCTTTTCCTTCTGCACTCCTAAACTCTGGAATCTTTATCTGTGCACCTTCTCTCTGAGGCACCATTGTTTAAATTAAGATGGGACTTAAATACATAACTTTTTCTCCAAGCTTTTCCTGAACACCTCACTATTTCCGAGTGCACTGTTCGTCCTATGTATATAGGGAATATATGGTGATAGTGCCCATTATAAATGGCCTATAACCTAACCTAACATAACATAACCTAACATAGCTTAACCTAACATGACATGACATCACCTTACATAATATAACCTAACAAAACATGGCATAACATAACATATCATTGGTCAATTTGTGACTATAAAATAATAAACATATGATTGGTCAGGCAAAGGGTCCCCCATACTACTGCTTTAACTTGTGGTTCAAAAGATAAGATATTAGGGTGTCACCCATGTTATTTACACCAGTTCTCTGGATTATGGGAAAATGCTGCAGACGCAATGTGTACATTTGAGAGCCTTGACCTATTCAGACATAGCTGATTCTCCTTCACCCTCCATGGCCAAGCAGACACAGCGCAGGCATTTATAAGAAGGTGTCTGTAATTTTCTTTTGACCTCTGACAAGGTGATTCATTACATACATGTCTATAACTTCTCATAATATGAGTTTCAAAAGGTAGATACAGTCGCAAGACATTGCATAGTATCAGAAAGCACTCATCATGCAGCCCGGATCCAATCGGAGTGCCTACTGTTTCTGCACTTCTCCTTATCCACAGCCAACCACACACGCAGAGTAGAATTATGTTTGTTAACCACAGACCTGAGGAAAAGGGAAAACAGAGACACCAGATAACACCCCTCTGCCTCTTCAATCTGCTAGGCACTGATGTCTACAAAGTGAATAGCTAAGGACAAGGGGCCTGATTCACAAAGATCCTCCGCATTTGAGGCGGAGACTCCACACTCATGGCAGAGGCACCACACTCGTAGCAGATGCTCCGCACTCGTGGCAGACGCACTGCACTCGTAGCAGAGGCACTGCACTCGTAGCAGAGGTACTGCACTCATGGCGGAGGTGCCTCAGTCACTGCACGATTGCAGAGGCTCTTTGTGAATCGGGTCAATATGTATCATCAGAAGATCGCTAAGTCTCAGACTTTATTTGTTTAGTGGAATACGGACATTCTTAAAACTGGAACATCAAAAAAATATCTGTATCAATGTCATTCAACCCTTTAATTTAATCCCATTTTCCTCAGTGGCATGATTCCTACCTTCTGTTTTTGTGAGTACACACTCTCTGGTGCTAATATACATTCAAGATTGCCTTTCCGTAAAACAGTATTATCATAAACAATAATCAGACTAATACGTGTGAGTTTGGGATGTGGAGTATTTCATTCACTCATGCACCAAGCACTGGAAGGTAAGCCACAAATCATGTCACACAGCAGTATAGTTAACAGGGGTGGTTCTAGGTTCACCTTAGTTCTGGCTTTTGCTACCTAATTGGGGGTATGGTCACCTAGGTACTTTCCTTGCTTTCGTTAGGGCCCAAGTGACTGTTATGTAGCTTCCTCCATAATGGACAAAAGGGAAATTCACTCTTAATAATATTAAATAAGTTAAAGTTATTTGCCTAAAAACAAAAAGATTTTTGTTTTGGGGTGAGTTACTGTGTTAGTACATAAATAACTGTGCAAGTAGAATGAATAAAAATGTTTTTTTTTTTTACCACTGTAGCTTCTACCTCCCATGACCATCAGTCTGGAAGGATTCCACTCAACATGGGTGTAGGAAAGTAGGATCTGCTTCCTAATGTTACCCCCACTTTTTGCTTAATGTGATATGGTTTTTGACTAGCCTGACTGGGATCCCGCTAATCAGGACCCCAGTCTATCTGCTTTCTCCTTAAACTGTTATGCTATGTGCTTAGGTACACTCCAGATTGGATACTGGATTCCCTTGTCAGTCCCTAGCATATGGTACCCATGGCATAGGTACCCCTGAGGCCTCCCTTTTGCTGAAATATATATTATGCCACCCATAAGAGGCCATGCAAAATGGAAACCTAAAGACCTGCCATTGCAGCCTGTGTAAGATGGTGTATGCACCACTTACTTAAGATATAGGTTTACTATATCTAAGGGTCACTGCACTTAAAACCTATAAGTCACCCCTCTAGAAGGCCTTTACCATCCTGAGGGCAGGGTGCTTGGTTCTAAGTGAGAGGGTGCCACTGTATGAGCAGAACACCCCTGCAGCCTATGGAGTCCATTCTACCAGGTTGGCAGTGAAGCAGCCATTTCCGACATATAGAGTGGCATTATGCTACCCCATGATGACCAACTCTAAAATGGCTGAAACAAACCCTATCGTGTTTCGTGTCAAACCTGTTGGAATTATACCCCGACACTGGTAATTGGTGTCGAGGAATGATTCCACCCCTCAGAAGCAAGCTTCGTGGAGTCCCTGGTGTTTCCCGTATTAGCCTTTAAGTCCCGGGCAGCACAAAATGGTTGCTGCCGACCAGAGATACATTTCTGCCCTCCCTCTGCTGCGCGAAGCTTGAGCAGGGGAAGGCAGAACAATAGGCATGCTGTCCCAGGGAGGTGTGACCACTTCCCAGCATGGATTTAGCGTATTAGGGCTGGGTGGGTGCCCTTGCATGCAACTGAAAGACAGCATGAGGGGCACATTTGGTGTCTCTGTGCATAGTCTAGTTAAAACCAGTCCTGGGAGCCATTAGCTCCCGCTCTGGTGCGTAACTGGACAAAGAGCATGAGAGTAACCTCCCCACTGTCCGGACTCTCCCCTGGGAGGGTCCCCTGAATCTTGCCCACACTCTTCCATGGGTAAAAAAGGGCTTACCTGGCTGTAGGACCTTAGATTAGACGTGGACAAGATTCTGAACCAGAAGCTACAGAAATTCGACCGTCTGGACACTCTGGACTTTGTTTGGGCCCGACTTTGTCTCACTCTCTATCAATCAATAATAACTTTATTCAGAGGCGATCAGCCATCCATAAAAGCAATACATAAAACAATAAAAGTATAAAAACATTAAAAGGATACAGTACAATTCATATAATCATCTCAAATTATATACATAATTAAACCTTGTGACAAATACAAAGAGGTTTTCAGTTGATATCAGTTCCACAATATATTAGCAAATAGAATTAGTGAACAGCACTTATGAGTTAAAAGTAGCTGATATATTGTTTACCTGCATTAACACAGAATTCCTATTACATGTGTGCATTAAGCCCACATAGTCGCCCAGCAAAACATCATAGAGATAACACTAAAAACTTTTCTGTGGAGATGTAAGAGGTCTTGTGTACAGGACCACCCACATAAAATATGCATTGCCATTCAATAACAGATCACCAAAGAAGGCTGAGATTGTAAATATAAAAACGCAGGTCGACATTACGGAAAATATGCATCTCTCAAAATTGATATGATGTAACGCTTCCTCTGATGGTTATAAAACTTACAGAAAAGCACCACATACATGGTGTTCTGGGCCATACATTCACATACATTCACATACATTCGGGTCTCAGTCAAGTAAGCATAGGAACTACCTAACATCTGGAGGTCCTTTCTGGGCGCCTAGATGCTCCTTGGAGCGATTGTCGCGCGTTATAAATTGGTATTTACATTACATTACATTACTGCAGGGGCAACTAGGTAGCAATTTTGACTAGTCATCCATATGTGTAAAGCTGACCAATCTATGGAAAGTGCCAAATCTTAAACAAATCAAGATAAAGCTATGTCTTGGGTTTAAAACTGCTATCCCTCTCAGTCTGACAGATTGTCTGTGCCCGTGCTCCATACAGGATCAGTGCAGGACCTGTGGGACATCAAGGACAACCAAAGAGATCTCCCTTGGAGTGAAGGAGTCAGTCCCCTGAATTCCCAAGCACCGCAATACTGCTGTCCGGTCTGCTGACCCTGAGCTCCTACGGACTTCGAAGGCTTCAGCAACACAGGAGGTGAGTTTCTACATTTCACGAGGTCCAAGCTGCCATCTCACCAAGCTTGAGGTCAGAATCCCTCCTGGGGGCTGCAATACCTGAAAACCTTTGCACTGCATACATTTGCAAGTACATATGCTTGTTGGCTTTTTCTGAACAAGTTCATTGGGCTCCAAGTAGCCCCAACCTCTGGCACAATTTCCCACCTAGAACTTTGGCCACCTTGGACCGTGTGCTCCGTGGAATGTTTTTTGGTGAAATTGCTCATGGTCCTCTCTTGACTCCTGTTCCTCCAGCCTGTGAGTCCACTTGAGGGTCAAATTTGCTTTTCTTGGGCTCCCCTGGTTGCCCCAGTCCTGGTATGACTCCCTTTGATATGGTGAGCCTCTTGGACCTTACTGGTCTGAAACACATCCATCCATGCCCTTCTGCATGGTTTGCTGTTGCCAAGGCTTGTTGGTATTCCTGCCGGACACCGACCCCTCAGGACTTGACTTCCTTTGGGGGACAGCTTGTATCCAGCTCATAATCATCCTCGACATCTCCTGGTCCCCATAGCTGCAGAGTTAAGAACTCCATCAATGCGCCTGAAGCCACCAACATCGCTGGGCATTCGTCTACCAAGCCCCTGGTCACTCCTGAGTGACTCAGACACTGTCCCCTCTGCTTTCAGGTACTCTTCAACAAGAATACACCTTTGGATTCCAATGGACACTTTTCTTCCTTCCAGCAGCGGCTCTTATTTGAAATCCTCCATTGGGTTCAACTGAGGTTTCCAACGCCACTTCAGACCTATGCACCTGGCTCCCCTGGGATAGGTAACTTGGGTACCTCGGTATCTATGAGTGGGGTGGCTCTCCAACCTCCTATCTTCCACGGGGTTGATTTGAAGACCACTGGGAAGGTCCTTAAACTCTAAAACTTCAACTGCAACTTCCCCATTGAATTGTATGAATTCCCACTCAGCACCTACCCTCCGTGGGGTCTCTACTTATTCACCTTGGGTAGTTCCTTGGAGTCCCAGTGATTCTACGTCCTCTCGACACTCTCTTGACTCGAGTCATCGTTCTTATACCACTCTCTTAGTATATGGTTTGTTCCCCCCCTGGGGCCCACTGTCTATTAGTGCTATTTACTGTCATATCTGTGCTTAAGTATTGTGTGCTTTGTGATTATCTCCGTGTAGGAGATACTCTGTCGTACTAGATAGTGTTATATTAATAAATACATATTTTATAACTACTGTGTGGTTCTCCTTTCATTTAACCAATATTATAAGGTTGCATTCTTGTAAAACAAGCTGCTTAACATTCCTTAAAGACTTACCCCCAGATTCATCAAGCACCCATTCTGCGAATTCCAAATAGCGAAAAATACTGAATCGCTATTTAGAATTCGCAGAATGGGATGCATCATCAAAATCAGAACTAAAATGCGATTCGCAGTCGCCCGCAATCGCTGTATGCGATTTTCCTTAAATCGCTATTAATTTGCAGAATCGCCTGCTTCCCACACCGAAATTACGATTTTCGCAATTACCGAAATCGCAAATAGCGATCTCGGAGATTGCGAGATCGCAAAAACGGGAAGTCGCATTTTGAGCACAATGATGACATCACAACCAGGAAGTAGGCAGCTCCATGACTCATTTGGAACACAGAGCTGGATTGAGGAGGAGGCACAGCACTGAGCTCCAGGAGACACACCCTGCAGACCCAAGACAGGACACACATTGCAACCACAATGTCCCAGGATGCATCAGGAGGCAGTGAAACTGGCAGGAAGAGGAAAATCAAGTTCTCAGAACAAGAGTTGGAGTACTTGATTGAGGGGATCAGCAAAGACCATGACAAGCTTTTCAGAAAGCTCTCCAGGAAGGTGGCCGAGGCTGACAAAAGGCGCATCTGGCTGCGCATCAGGGAGAAGGTCAACGCCATAGGAGTGACCCAGCGGTCAATCAATGACCTCAAATAGAGGTGGTATGACCTCAGAGGTCATGCCAAAGAACGCATTGCGGAGAGGCTGGGGGAGAGAGCGGCCACGGGAGGAGGAGAGTCCACAGTTGCGGCTAACACACCACTGGAGGACTTGGTGGAGGAAACCATCAACCCTGCAGCCTGTGTGGGGGTCACTCAGCTGGACACCTTCCGAGACACACACCAATCACAAGGTAAGAACAATGCAAGGGCGTCCCCGTACCCTAACAATGCCCATGCCTCCATAGCCAGCCATTTGGTAACCCCAGTAATGCAGTCCATGCCCATCACAAACGCCCAATTACAATGTGGGACCTGTAGTGTGACAATGTGCCCTGATAGCCACACACATCCAGAACATTCAAGTGTAACATACCCCTAAAGCCAGTCAGGGGATGCAAGTCTGCATGCATGTTGCTACATCCCAGGTTCCGGAATCATATCATTAATCATGCATTCATTCACATCACAGGTGCCGCAGATGCAGAGACCACAGACAGCGAGGCACTCCATTTTGCGGAGACTCCGGATGAGATGGAGGGAGATAGCCAGACAGCCCCAGCACCTGGACCGTCACACGCACCTGCACCATTACAAGCACCTTCACAAATGCGCAGGGCCAGCCCTGCAGACACAGGAGCAGTTCCACCACCCCAGGCATCATGCATGGCAGTGGATCAGACCCCACCACCACCCAGGAGGCAGACACGCCGCACAGCCACTTTGCGGTCCCAGGCAAGCGGCCGGTTGAGGCAGCAGCACACCATGAATACACAACCAGACAGGGAGTAACAGGCCCAAAATCTAGGGCTCGGAATAGAGTCCCAGATGCTAGCTGTGCACCGCAAGCAGGCACAGCACATGGCAGCCATGCAGCTGCAGTTATACAAAACTGCACGCAATATTAATCAGCTGACAGAAAGTGTGCAGGAGCTGACGGCTGCAGTGAAGCAAAATAACCAACTGATGGTGTCGCAGCAGGACATCACCCGCCGACGCCACCTCCAGCTGCTGACCAGGCTGTCTGCATATACCCGGTCAAACCACATCATAGGGAATGCAACATCACAACTTTCGCGCAGGTCGCTGGCCATGCAGCTACAAATGGTGCAATGCTGCCAAGATGTAGCAAGGGCCTTGGAGCAGGTTACCACCGCAGTTGAAAATCAACGGGTGTGCGGCCATGACCATGCAAGGGGGTGGGGTGATGATGCCAGTGAGGGCACATCGAGCCTGAGCAGCCTGTCTGTGCAGGTGCAACCAGAAAGGCGCCGCAGTACCAGGCCCAGTGCTGCATCCAGGCTGGACACTCCTTACCTGGAATCGGCAAGGCGACAGGGTGCATCTGGCAGGAGGCGCCAGTGACTGAGTAAACATTTACGGCAGTGCCATGGTGATGAAACCACGCACACCAGCCCTGGACATAGGTGCCTGTATGATGCAATGCAGTTGTAATTTTTTTGATGAATCAAATCACATCTACAGCTTGTAGAACATAAAAAATAATTTTATTTTGAACACAAAACTTCCTCATGTCATTATTTCATGTGACATGCATGAGTGCAGTGTTGTGTGAGGGGTATGGGTGCAGTAGAAGTAGTTCATTGTGATGTAGTTACGGCACCTGTGTCCTTCAGCAGGATTCTCCCCGCGTGCATGATGCACATGTGCAGGTGGCCGGTTGTCCCCCTCAGACTCACTACCAGACCAGAACGCGATGCTTTTACAACGCAAGTCATTAGATCGACTTGCTGTAGGGGGCGCTCTAACCTAAGAATAGTATAATTTAATGTTCTAACACCTTCCCTACTGTTGCGCAGGCTGAAGTTGGAATAGTAAATTATACTATTCCTAAATCAAGCGTGCCCCCTACAGCAAGTCTATCTAATGACTTGCGTTGTAAAGGTATCGCGTTCTAACAATGCAGACCTTGTAACGACTGCGTTGTAAATGAATATGTCATAGCATGTGATGTACGATGCTATATTCCCCGCTAGTTCAGTTTCTTGAGCAGTACCTTGTCAACCACCAAATATACATTGACTTCACCCAAATCCTCTTCTATTTGGGAAATGGTTGATAGAGTCCAACTAACAGCTCCTCTTGCTGTGAGTACATGTTCTACTGGATGAAGGCGAGCTTTCAGTACACAAATGGTGCCGACTAAGCAGAGAGGTGCTAATCTCTAATTGACTGGACCTCAAGCCTTGGAACCCAGTTTCCACCTCTCCTAATGTAAAGAACCTTGGAATATTTTGTAATGCATGCCTAACATATTCAGCTTTTCTTTCTACAGTAAACTCTCTCCGGTCTGCACACCATCACCAGTATTGTGCTGACCAGAGCCCTGTACGCATGTTTGCGTGAGGGAGTGGAGGCAAGGGAGGAGTGGTAGACAGCACCCTCCTAGGTACGCAGGGACTGCTTGGCCGGCCCTCTCGGAGTCGGACTGCCCAAAACAGTCTTGCGCACTTTGCGTGCTTTCCATGATGCAGACTGCATCGCAGCCTATGTGGCGAACATGCCAGTCAGCGTCTGAGCGCCAAAACACAGCACTCAGACCCATCAAAACGCTGCTAAGGCAGCATTGTGATTGGCTGACTGGGGTATAGGTGTGCTTCCTGTGGCCGAGCGAGGGAGGACTAAGAAGGAGAGGAAGCGGTGAAAAGGGAAGTTTTTATTTTATTTATTTATATCCGCTCCCCACGCTTCCTCCCACTCCTACCCCTATACCTCTGATCCATGCCAGCCGCCGCTGTTCATCTATCCAAACAATTCATTGCAGGCTACAAAAACCTCAGAAACAGGCAGCTAGACTGTGTCCTCAACGCATACTAAAAGCACTCCATTGGTTCCCCGTCGATGCCAGGATACAAGATAAGGTGTTGCGTACCTCCCATAAAACGTACTAGTGCGGAGCTCCTGTACACCTCCAGAAATTGACATCTCACTACACCCCAGCCAGTGCCATGCTCTCGATTCACCTTTAACTAAACCCAACACAGAACAGGGGTTTGCAATCAGAGAATCTAGAACATGGTTACCCACCCTCACGTCTCTACTCCAGCCGTTCCTTTAAACAATCTAGTTGCATTTTTTTAAAAATGTTACGTAAAGAACTTTTAATTTACCAAAAGGAGACACAGAGCGTGTCATAAAACATTCTAACAAACACATAAAACCCATCATTCTGTGCCCTACAATTTTAAGTATAAAGTGTTATCTCAGAGTTCAGCTTAATAAGGAACAGTTATAAATGCATTTATGCTCACCAGCTTATGGCCATCATGTGATTCTGTATAATCAGTAATTATATATTGGCATATACACCAGTTGTAGGTGTCTGCTAGTTATTGTATAGCGGAAAATTCTTTTGATACACTCATTGTTGCATCTGCCCCTGTATACTTGGTGGTTTTGCCTTCTTTTAAATAACTTTCTCTTTTAAAAATTATTTCACGCGGTTTTGTACTTTTCAAAATACTTTTTTTAAAGCCTCTGTAATCCCCGCAGTACAATGAAACCCCCAAGTATAAGAGCGGACCACGCTGAACCAGGGGCCTCATTTATGAGGCTTTGCGTCACTTTTACGCCGCCGGTGCATCACTTTTTGAGATGCACCAGTGGCGTAAAAAATGCGCCTTGTTGCGCCATATTTACAAAGTGACGCATCTAGGTAGATGCGTCACTTTGTAAACCCCTACGCCACATTATACCTGCGCCAGGTATAATGTATGCAAAGGGGGTGTATTGACGCAAGAAAGGTCGTAGAAGTGACGCAGTGAAAACTATGAGATTTCACTGCGTCACTTATAGGACGCCATTGCGTCAAAATCTTGCGCCTACCTCACAGCAGGCGTAAGACTGAAGCAGGCCCTTTCACATGGGGCTTGCCCCATGTGAAAGGACGCATTGCTGGAGTTGCGTCACTTTTGTGACACACTCCAGCAATGCGTCACTTTTGCGCTTACAGATACGTCAGAAATTCTGATGTATCTGTAAGTCGTTGCGCAATGATGCTTCATATTATAAATATGACGCATCATTGGGGTCACAAGGAGGGCGCAATGAAAAGTGACGCATCGCTGTTTTCTCGCAGCGATGCATCACTTTTCATAAATGAGGCACCAGGTTTTTACATATAGCAGAGAGAGGCAGCCAGCCAAACTAAGATATTTTTCGAGCACGTCACCAAATTTTGTAGTCACCGCTCCACCAGTTTTTGCTACATTACTAATTTCACACTTTTTGGCTAATGAGTAACGGTAATGGATAACATAATCAGGACTGGGGAGCGGTGCATTTGCATTCAGCTCATCTGTTTTTTAGCTCCAGTGTGGTCCCTGTAAAAGCTTCCACTGTGTTACACGAGGTGAAATTCATCTTTAGAACTGTAGCTGTCAGCCTGAATATGAATCAATACGAACACCACCATGGCAATTTGTTTAATTTAGCAGTTCATGATTTTTGCCGGCCTGTTCGGCAGAATGCAGTCTTTTTACTATTTCTATTTAAATAGTGTCTCAAGTATTAGTTATTAAACCTGGACTCCACTTCACCTTGCTACTTATTTTAACCCCGTATGACAAACTGGTGTATGAATATGATTAGGTGTGCGACTAACATTGGTATCACTCTCTTTGTGTGTTTTTATAATGTCGTATGTTACTTTTTAAAATGTGTGTTTTATCTGCTCTTTTTGAGGCTATTTATGATATAATGAATTCAATATTTTATTTCTGTGTGCTTTTATGATTTTTATAATTGAAGAAAGCTGGTCTTCACCTATTTTAACTCCCCTGGCATGTTTTGTGCTGAAGTCCTAATGAGTACTCTACGCACAGTATTTCACTTTCTTAAGAGTGGGGTAGTAGTACATCAATTTGAAGAGTCTGACTACTTCAGATAGTCACCTTTTGACATTAGATAATCACATCACAAGTCTCTAGTCCCAGTTCCTGTGACAGCAGTGTCACCCTATTCAAATGAAGTTAAAGCAAAGCTGTCATGGATCTCATTAGCATGTCTAGCGGCTCCTGTGCCACCTGCAAAGGTACAACTCATGGATCAGAAATAGGAAGTGAGACGGTCATTATAAAAATGTGCCCAGAGCGGGGCTCACGTTGCAAGCATTGGGAAGACGTTTCATCCAGAGGTAAGTGAATGATGGCGCTCAGTAGAAGGCGCACCGACAAACCTTGACCTGTAGCTTGAAAAATAGAGTTTCCCCGAAGATGCATCTCGGGAGGTGTTCTCAGCGGGTCTCGTTGCGTGAAAGTCCCTCTCCATTTATTCAAATACAAATTCTGTCTGAGTGAGGATGCAGTCTGCAATTCGAATCACAGCCACAGTCAGGACTTGAGATGGGGACGGACCTCAATGCGACTATGGGCCTTATTCGAGTTAGAAGAGAACTGGAAATCCTCAATTTTAAGAAGGGGACACAGTAAGGAGGACAGTACACCAGCCAAATTTCCATTGCAATAATATCCCTGTGGTGAAGGACATTGAGCCGATGGATTCTATTCCATATTTATAATTTCCGCCCAGTGGTGGTCAACACGATAAAATACCGGGGTGCAAGGGAGGTGAGAGGTGGACAGCGGTAAGCACGGAGGGGGAGAGGGGGCCAGTGGGAAGAATGCGAGGGAGGGCGCGGTGGGGGGAGACGGGGTTATTGATAAAAATAAACACTTACCTGGTGCTGCCTCCACCTTGCGGTCCTCTGCTGCAGTTGCTGGAGTCCCTGGGAAAGAATCAGAGTCCCATCCAATCCCTGCGCTGCTCTCATATGAGAGCAGCGCAGGGATTGGCCTGAGTGGGGCTGAGAAGACGCTCAGGTCAGGGAGTCTGTGGGGTTTCACCAGCCTGGCTGCTCATCGGGCAATAACCACTCCACGCATCAGTTAGTGTAAAAGGCCATTTATTAGGACAGGCATGACAGCCAAAATCAACATAACATTAACAATTAATAATCCCCCCAAACATCCTTCCTTTCAACCATCATCCACTCACGTACTCCAATAGCCACTCCCAATTCACACCACGACCTCTTCACGTATACCATTCACTTCCCCCTTTCACTTCCAAACTCCTCCATCATCTCCATCCAACGCACTCTCGTCTACCACACCCCCCATCCTGCACCTGTAACCCTCTCCCCGGAAGGGTGATTCTGCCCGTCATGGACTCCCCACCCCTCCCAGGTCCCGCCACCCAGGGAACCCCCGGAGGGCGGTTACCTGCCTCACCACTCGTGCACCTTTCGTACTCAGTCACACCTACACCATATCGGTTCATTCCACAAAAAACTGATCAGATCCCGCAGCTCCATAAGATAGTATGCATTCCCCATGTGCGAAAGGTTCACGCCATCATCACAAAAGAGAAGGGGCTCCACCAGCCTGAGCCCGACATGAGCCAGCACTTTAACTACATGATCAGCACAAAAAAGTCTCATTGCCCTGTTCAACTTCCTGCGGGCCCTTTTAATGGCCGCAGGCTTAAGAGCACCCCTCCAGATCCGTCGTGGTAGGAACTCAGTCCAAACAATACAGGCGCCAGCCAGATTGCTCCTCATTGCCTCCAAGTCCCGCTGGCTGCATCAGGTGTAACAAAGACACCTCCGACTGTTTTACCAAGTCATTCTCCCCCAAGTGGATAACAAGCATGTCCAGGCAGCCCAGCTGTGACACCTTCTTCGTGAGCCATGGTAACAATTCGCCCCATCGCATTCCGCTCTTACCCCACCATTGGACCTCATGATGACTGCAACTCAGGCCCAGGCTACGACCGTATACCTGCCTGTCCGTATACTTTGAGGCCCAGTGCACAAAAGAGTGTCCCACAATCCAGGTGACCGTCTTGGCCCCCGGCCCCCGGACACAACCTACAAAGAGAAAGAGATTAGTGTTACAGCAAATCAAGAGTGCAACAACAACCGCAGCCGCCAAGGCTAGCCCGCGCCCCCCCCTTACTTGCGCACATAGCGTTCACAGCATCGAGACGGCCAACAACCAATCCGCCGAATCTCCTACCACGACTAACCTAACCCCGCCGCTGCCGTGGATGCCCCAATCCGAAACGAGTGCGTACCAAAACGCGCCGGATCCCTGCCAAGCCTCCGCAAAGCCAACCGTAACACCGCCAGCAACTGAAAGGACGTCAAACGTCTCAGGGAAGCGCGTACAAAAATCTCACCAGCCGACCTTCGCACTCGTCCACAGAACCCCTTCCACTCACGTACCAGGCACACATCCGCACAACCACTCTCCGTCAGCCACACCCATTTGCCACTACCAACCTGGTCCGTCTTGGAACGTCCCAACCATATACTCAGCCGGGCCCCACAAGCCCCCAACAACTCCGACACTCAAATGCTCCAAAAAACATCCATACCATGCATAAACGGAACAACGCCACCTCATCCCCGTCGTAACAGCAAAAAGCTAACTCCCCCAAAACCCTTTCCAACAATTCAAAATTAATCGCCTCGCGAGGCAGCTCCCCCCTACCCCCTCCGCCCTCACCCGTCCCCAACCTTTCAACATACGACTCAGCAGATCCGTCCTAGCCGGATCAAAACCCAAATAGACCATGCTGTAAAATGAAACGCCTGCCAACTTGCCAGCAATCGTCGTCTGAGACAATCCTCTGTCCATGCAGGCCAGCACAAATCGCACCACCCCTTGCTCACATGCGTCCCTGGGCATCCGCCAAGCACCCTTCTTCCAACCCAAAAAGGCTCCAAACTCAGACCACGCCAACCTGTATGCCCGCCTAGTGGACTCAGCTATAGACTTCTCCACCAAACCCACCACTCTCACTCCCCCCAGGCCCAGATACCCTCCGGCACCTTGGTCTTGCAAGCCTCCGCTCCCGGCGCCAGCTTCCTGAAGTGCTGCCACTGCGTACAAGATAACGTATCCGCAATTTCATTACTCGCAAGGCACATGTTGCGCGCGGAACAGCACATTAAAACGCAAACACAGCAGCATCAAACTTCGCAGCAAGCGCAGCACTCGCAGATCCTTTGCTTTCTGATCATTCTCCAGGTCCACCACTGTCATGTTGTCAACATGGAACAACACCGACCTGTTCCGGAATTCCGGGCCCCACACCAACAGTGCCACCAACAGAGGAAAGAATTCCAGAAACGCAATGCTCCTGCCCTGGCGCAGCCAATGAGCCGGCCACTGTTCCGCACACCAACGGCCGTACCAGAAAACCCCGAAACCTGCCGCATCAGAATAGAGTTGTACCTGCCACACCCTCCTCTCCCGCGCAAAAAACAAAGAGACATCATTGAATTCTTCCAGAAACACCAGCCAGACCCGCAATCAGACCGCACTCCCAGCGTGACCCTGACCCTGTGGTGAGGGAGAACCGCTCCTGACATGCCATGCCTTGGCGCCTACAAAAGGTCCTCCCGGCCCTCACCACCCTGCAAGCAAAGTTCAACAAACCCAGCAAGCGCTGCACAGACCTCAAATCAATCTTGCGGACACCGAGCACCTGTCTTTAAACCTCCTGCATCTCCGCCACTTTCTGCATCGGTAAGCGCGCCTGCCAAGCCACCGAATCTAACTCGATTCCCAAAAAGGTGAGACAGCAACTAGGCCCTTCCGTCTTCTCTGGCGCCAACGGCACCCCAAACTCCTGTGCCAACCGCTGAAACTGGCCCAAGGCCGCACCACATTCTCCCGTCCGACCCACACCAACAAACAGGAAATCATCCAAATAGTGAGACATCAGCCGGTGCCCACTGCGGTCCGCAAAGGCCCACTGCAAAAAGGATCTGAAGGTCTTGAAGAGCGCGCAAGAAACCATACAACCCATCGGCAACACCCTGTCGACAAAAATGGCCCCATCAAACTGCATGCCCAACAAGGAAAAGACCGCCGAATGTATGGGGAGAAGGCGAAAGCCAACTTGATATCACACATGGCCAACTCCGCCCCCCTCCCGCGGGCCCGCACCAAACCGATGGCATCATCCACCGACGCATACAAGACCCTGGAGTCCTCCTCCGCGATAAAATCATTCACCGAACCTCCTTCCTGCCAAGATAGATGATGAATCAACCTGAACTCTCCCGGCTCCTTCTTGGGCACCACCCCCAAAGCAGAGACAATGAGATCCAACATCGGCCACTCATCGAACGGACCCGGAATCCTGCCTTCCAAATCTTCCTTCCTCAATTTGCACGCAACCACCTCCGGCAATTCCTTGGCAGACCGCAAGTTCTCAGCCCAACACCTCACCCTCGGCCCCTGATAACCAATACGAAAACCTTCCACAAACCCCTAGTACAGTCTCAAGGCAGCCTCTCTATCAGGGTACTGAGAGAGCCATGAGAACATTACTGATTAGGTTTTTGTTATTAGTTTCGGTCACAGTTAGCTAAGAAACGAAAACTGCTGCGTTCAGGGGTTTTCCTATTCCTACGGGAGGGGGGAATGTGCGAGTGCGACTCGCACGCAGAGAGTAGCACCCCAAAATGGTGGCACACAAGCTAAGCTAAGAAAACTGAATAACATCACACGCATAAATGAATAATGAGATGGAAAATATAAACGTAAATGCATAAATGAATACATCATGAGTTAGACACACTATGCTAAGTCATAAATGTAAATGTTTGTGGGCGGGGCATCGGAAAACGAAACCTCCCAGACCCTCCTTTTAGCATTGTGTGGCTAACATGGGCATAGCCTTTATTAGCTAAAAGATAAGGTCTTTACACATCATGCTAGTAACAGGGGAAACATATCAAGCAAAAACATCATCATCAATAAGCATCAACCAGTGAACATCATGGAGCTCCATGTCATTAGAAACAGGATACTGGTGGGTCGGTCTTTTAAGAGATTGCAAATTACTGGCACACATGGAGCAACAAGGGGGAAGGCAATAAACACATAGGCAACAAGTCAGCAATGTACCCACTACTCCTATAACCCCCATCAAAATCTTCCAGCCCCAAGAGGAGAAAACACCCCACAGCCTTTCTGTAGTGACCAAGAACCAGTGTCCTGATGAAGTTCAGTCGCTAATCTATGAAAGTTTCTGTACAGCTAAGTTAACAGTGGAGGCCGAGTCAGGAATGTACACACAGCAAGACGTTCCAATGACGCGACAGGCTCCACCCCTATCATCAAGAATGACGTCAAGCACCATCCTATTCTGAATCGTAAATAATCTCAAAGCCTGCATCTCAACAGACATATTAGCTGCAGTGTCTGCCTCAGCATTCACTACTTTCTCCATCACCCTTGACAGTCTCCGAATAGCCCTACTGTTAAAAATGGGACCCCAGAACGGCAGTAGACCCGTAGAAAAGTCTGTCCATTGCTGCAAAGAAGTATCAGTCTAATCCACATCCTCAACTCGGAGTGCCCTCCTTTGACGCTGTCCAGGCATTATAGCAAACCGACGATGAGTCTTATGATAGTCTGAGGGTGCTACATAGACAGGAGGAAGCAGGTAAGCCAGATAGCAGACCCCACCCCAACCCTCAGGCAACCACAGGTATCCATTATCTCCACAAACAAAGTAAATATTCGGGGGAGTGACCAAAGAAGGAATAAGGGGCAAGCGAATCGAAGCAGTCACATTGCAAGAACTGTTCCCAACTTTTATAGGGCCCCTCCCCAGGATACAGAAGAATGGTGAGGGCCCAACAACTGCCAGGGGCACCAAAGAATTACTACTACCATTTGTCACAGGAGGGTGGCTATAAGCCAGAGAGGAGTTCAACTGTAGAAAACTCTCCCTAACTTTGTCAGTGTCGTTAGGAGTCACAAATCGTCCCACTTTCTTTGAGCATGTTTCCAGAAATGTCTGATCGAAACGTTCGCCAGCAAACAATTGTCCAAGAGAAGAGGTGGGCATAGGGCGTACTCGCATTGTCAAAGTAGATCCCCTACTAGGTAACCGAGGATCTAGAAAATCAGGTTGTTGAAAGAATTTCACCATGCCAATTAAAGTGTACCATCCCACACAACTATTCACAGGAGTTAAAGGGAGTGCCAGCAATCTATCCTTTTTATAGGCAGCAGAAGGTAGCAACCCACAAACCCAACAATCTGTCACATTATACACAGCATGGGCATGATGTAGAGTCTTGATAAAAAAATTATCATGGTAACCTTTTCGCAAACATTGTTCACCATAATCAACAGTAACCATATTGTGCTCGGGAAGGGCAGGAGGGGTAGGGATAAACATATGAACAGGATAGGCTTCATCTAGGAAAACAGTATTCCAAGAATTATTAGAAATACAATGATGAATATCACAATGGCCACAATTTTTCCTTTTCGTGACAGAGCGAGCCATGGAGAGTCGGGTTCTGGTCTACGAGGAGCTGCAAAAGGCTGCTCCTCCTCAGGAATGGGACGCCGAAGGGGTACATGTTCCCTAACTAAAAGTCCAGAACTAAACTTAAAAGTAATCAACCAGTCACAGTCACACCGAAGCCAACCAGGGGGGGGTTCTTCACCCTCAGAAGGGATCTTCTTCCTGTGTCCGTTAAAGCCTCACAGGCAGGCTTCTATTGTTCGTTCCCTAATCCCACGACGGAGTCGCACAGCTTTTGCAACTCAGGAGCACTTAATCCGGGCCCAGGCATAATCCTAGTGTCCCATTTCACAATGTCTCGACGGTGCACCAGGGCTCTTACCAGCAGTCCGTCCCTAACACTTAACTATCCTTCAGCACAGTTCTCTTCTAAGTCCCTATCTCAGCCTTTCTTCCAGTGCTCAGTTCTCCTTCCTTCCTTTCCTGGGCCGCAGATTATAACAAGTGCTCCCTCGCACCTCTGGATCCGTAAACAGAATGGGGGGCTCAATGGCAGGGGACTTATCCGCTGATGTTTGCTCACTGTGATCAGGAGAGGCCTCACCACTTGCAATCAGAGCCGGCCTCTCCTCTTTTTGATCCGGCTCCTCACCCCTCAACAAAGCATCCGAGAAGGGTATGTACCGCGAACTACTTCACATTTGTCATCAGCGACGCCGTTTCTCACCCATTCGTCATATGGCAGTGGCAGTGGGACGCACTTCACGTGGGACGCATGTGTCCACGCCTTGCGGCCCTGGATCCAGAGTGCGGTGCGGGTGGTGAGGAGAACTTGCCTCGGCTCGGACCACCTTGGATCCAAGCAGGACTTCCGCTGGTACTTCTTAACGACAACCCAGTCCCCGGGTTGTATGGTGTGTCCTTCCCCCTCTGGCTGCGGCTTCCGGGTGTCTGCTCCCTGCTGATGAACAGAACGGAGATCTTTAGTCAAAGCATACAGGTAATCTATCAACAAAGGATATTCTATTTCTGAGAAACATGTAGGTCTAGGGACACCCCAAACGTTGGCCGGACGGCCAAAAATGACCTCGTGGGGTGAGACACCTGTCGTGGAATTGACTGTCACTCTAGTGGAAAGTAAAGCCAGGGGGAGTGCATCTGGCCAACGTAACCCCGTACTCTCTTGTATCTTGGCCATCTTTAACTTCAGAGTCCCATTGAACCTCTCTACCAAACCCGCAGCCTGGGGGTGTCGTGCTGCATGAAATTTCTGTGATATCTGTAGTCCCTTACATATCTGTGTCATCAATTCGGCATTAAAAGATGTGCCGTTGTCACTCCAGATCACCCGGGGCAATCCGTAGCGAGAGAATTATTCCTTTATCAACATCTTAGCTGTTGAGATAGCCGTACAATCCTTAGTTGGGAAAGCCTCCACCCACCTACTAAAGGAGCATACCACCAACAGGACATACTTAAGGTTATTGACTCTCTTCATTTCAATATAATCCATTTGGATCACTTCAAAAGGAAAAGAAGGAGGAGCAAAATTGCCAACCGGAACAAGTGTTCCCTTTCCAGGATTATGTCTTAAACAAACCATGCACTGCTGCACTAAATGGGTTGCCATCTTGGAAATGTTCTTATTACTCCACACTGGGTCCAGCAATTTACATATTCCCTTCGCACTAATATGAGCTGGCCCATGAGCCATTGTCACCACTGGGAGGACATTTGCATCCGGGAGTAACCATTGTCTTTTGTCTGACACATCCGTCCAACACTCATCCGAGTCCAACCGACCCCCACCATCCTTCCATGTCCTTAACTCATCCTCAGTCGCTTTTTCTTGTATGTTCCGCACACATTGTACAGTATTCATGAACATGTCAACGTCCGGTACCCACCTAGCTGGTCCTGCCACAAACATTTGTGGGAGTTTTGTCCTAGCTGTCTCCTTAGCTGTCTCATCTGCAAATGCATTGCCCCGTCCTACATTATCCACCACTGCATTGTGTGCACTACATTTGATCACAGCCAGTCGTCTGGGAAGCGTCAATTCTGTCAATAGTCGTAATATCAATGGACCATTCTGGATCCTTTGTCCGTGTGATATCAAAAACCCTCTCTCTGCCCACAGTCGCCCATAGCTATGAGCCACGCCGAAGGCGTATTGGCTGTCAGTGTAAATATTCACGTCCAGTCCTTCACTCAATTCACACGCTCGCATCAATGCTATTATTTCTGCAGCTTGGGCTGAGTGGTACGGCACCCTAGAAGTCTCCACCACTGTTTTCAATGTTGTGACTGCGTATGCTGCAGTTGAGGTACCATCCGCAAGTTTAAAACAGGAACCATCAACATACAGCTCCCCGTCGGGATCATTTAGGGGGGTGTCCGTTAAATCTATCCTTCCCTTCGTCTCCTTCTCTGTCCGAAACAAACAATCATGGACTTCATCGTCCTTTTCATCTGAAGGGATGGGTAGCAACGTGGCTGGGTTCAAAGCGGCACATCTTTTAATCGTAACATGGGGTGCGAATAATGTGAGCTCATAACCAGTAAGACGAGCACTAGTTAAATGCTGCGTCTGCGTTTTGTTCAATAAAGTGTCCACAGCATGCGGTACCATTACTGTGAGATCAGAACCCAGCACGAGCCCCGCCGATTGTCTAATTGAAACCGCAGCAGCCGCTGTAGCCCTCAGACAGCTCGGCAACGCTCTCGCCACATTGTCAAGCATAGCAGAAAAATAAGCGCAAGGTCTCTGTTTCCCACCAAAACATTGAGTTAGGACAGACAACGCGCAACCTTCCGCCTCATGTACATAAAGCACAAAAGGCTTCTGGTAATAAGGAGTTCCCAAAACAGGTGCAGAACACAAAGCAGTCTTTAGTGACTCAAAATCTTCTTGACATGCTGGAGTCCAGGGTAGGGGTTCGCGCACCTCCTTAGTAGTCAGATACAGAAGGAGTTTGGTTAGTAAGGCATAATTGGGTATCCACTGGCGACAATACGAGGTAATGCCCAAAAATGCGCGCACCTCTCTCTGCGTGTTAGGTACAGTCATATTAGTTATAGCCTTGATGCGCTCAGTTGTCAACCTCCTACCCTCCTTCGATAGGAGATGACCTAAGTAGGTAACCTCCTGTCGACAGTATTGAAATTTAGAAAGGGACACTTTGTGTCCATTTAGAGCCAAATGGTGCAACAATTTAACCGTGGTATCTCGACACCCATCTTCGGTGTCAGACGCTATTAAAAGATCATCTACATATTGCAATAAAATATTGCCCTCGGGGAGTTCCAAATCATCCAATTGAGCCTTCAAAGCCTGACTATAAATGCTGGGGCTCTCGGTATAGCCTTGAGGAATTCTACAAAATCTGAAGCTGCGGCCAGCCAATGAAAATCCGAAAAGATGACGGCTGTCAGGGTGTACCGGTATACTAAAGAAAGCGTTTTTTAAATCCAAAACAGAGAAATATCTGGCAGTGGGAGGGATCATTGTCAAAATCAAAAGTATTGGGGTTCAACCACCTTATTAATGTGGCGTAACTCAATCACAAAACGATAAACATGAGGTGCACCATCACCTGCATCAGCAGAGGGTCTTTTAAGAATCGGGAGAATGGGGCTGTTACAAATGTTAGAGGCCATCTTTTCTACTACACCTGACCGTATCAAATCCTGTATTATTTGTAACAAAGCCATTTCACCGTCCCTAGATATTTTATACTGCGGTATTCGGGGCAATCGAGCTCCCACCTTAACCTTGATGGACACGGGGGCAATATCCACCTTTCCCACATCAGTATCATCACTGGCCCACAAAGTCTCCGGGATCCCCACAAACTCTGCTGGAAGAGGCTCGTCTTTTGAGAAGCACTGTTGCGCACGCGCGACAGTAGGACGCAAAGTCAAGTACACACCGTCCGGAAAACAGTAAATGGTGGCATGCAATCTCTTCAACAAATCCAAACCCAGCAAATTCTCGCCACAATTCGAAGTCAAAAGGAAAGGAAAGTCAACGGTAAAAGGACCAATCGTAAGTGTAAGAGGCTTAGAAATGGGGCTAATTACCGGAGTACCCGAGAACCCAACGGAAACATTATTCCTGCCAGACAGAGCCGCCCCTGGGACCTGAGAACGTGCTACAGAACTTTTCATAGCACCCGTGTCCACCAAAAATTTCTGAAGAGACCCCAACAAATCAGCAGTCACATAGGGTCCTCGTTGATCAACATCCACAGAAACTGGTCCCATGCTCTGTCCTACGCTGTCCTAGTTATGGGAGAAGCCAGTCATGTCATCCAATGCGTATGCGTCGTGGTAGTACTGTCTGTCTCTGTCATGGTCATCCTCAGTTTGAAAATGTTGTAGATCCCTCTCTCCGTCTAAGCAATTTCTCCCTGGTCGCCTTCCTTCATCAAACTGTCTGTCATCCCTGCGAAATTCACCATGGCCTCAACCTCTGCCTGGTCCAGCATTGGACCGGGGCTCCGGACAATCTCTCCACCAGTGCCCCTCCTTTTTTGCAGTTCGCACACTGGTTCGGCCCCAGACTCTCTCTCTTCTCTCCCCTTCTGTAACTACTTCCGCCTCGACCCGCTACCATAGGCGGGGCTCCACGTCCCCAACCCTTCGACACCTGCTGCAGCAGCACCCTTGTCTTCAAGTCTTTGGCTTTCTTTTCCTGTCTGTCTTTGTTCTCGTTCTCTCTATGTTCATAATACTGAGCCATACTCAGAATACCAGAGCGGGTGGACGTTGACCACGTACTCTCCGATGCCTGCAATCTAGCCGCTATTTCTGGTAACCGGTTAGTTACAAACCTATTCACGAAAAGTCGCAAGCCCCCATAGTGAGAGAGATCCTGACCACTAAAATCCAAAAAGGCTACCTCGAAACGAGTGAAGAAATCCGAAACCGCTTCATCCTTCTTTTGTCTACATGCAGTCAACTTATCCCAATCCACCTTCTTTGGAGGAATAAGAGAGTGCATAAATGTTATTATTCGCCCCGTTAATGCTAAGATCTCAGGTTTCGGTTTTTCCCCTGGCTTCCGTTCCTTATCCCAGTCCTTAAATTCCTCCCAAGTACCTCCCAATTCCTCCGCATGATCTGTACCCGTCACCTGCCTCCACACATCCACCGGAACCAGTAACCCAAAGAACAATTCTATGTCAGCTAAAGTCATGACCGTCGAGGAAGCTGCTTCCGTCAATTCTTTGTAATAAGCAGTCGGGATTTTTCTAGAGTCGGGCAACTACGCCTTCAGCACCAACACCTCGCTCCGTTTCCAAGGCGTGTATACCCACTGTTCCTGAAAACGAGCCTCTACACGAGCTCTGGTCACATTATTAGTTACTGGGTCTACCACTTCAGGCACTTCAGGATGGAAAATAGGGTGAACTTCGTGCATTGGATGCGCTCCCAGAAAATAGGGCACTCCTGCTGATGGCAATTCATTTCTATATTCCAGCGAAATCCGCAGATTCTTCTGTAACACATCCCTCATACTAGTATTAGCCCTATAGGCTCTGTCATTAATGTCATAAAGAACCCGGGCGCCGTTCCACCATAACCCTGCTCCCACAACGCTATCAGCGTCGTTGACATATGCCATAAAGCATGCTGCTGCATCAGAGGCTCATAATCCTTCATTGTGGACCAGATGTCTTCCAGTACATACATAGGACTCCTAGCCCACTGACAAGCCCGATTGGCCACCATCGTTTTTTCATCCAACCCAACAGTAGAGCGTGTAAGCAATTTACGCACTTGGGTAAGTATCCAACCTCCGGCACCTCGAGTCGGGGTCGTCAACTCACCTTGGGGGGTAGCGCTAGCAGAAACAGTGGGAAGTGCAGAAGAAATCGCAGAGGGGGCAGGTGAGCTCGCCGCAAAGAAAGAAACCAAGGGCGCGGTCGCGGAAGAGGTGACAGTAGACAATGCTTTTTCAACATCTCTCAACAAAGTAGGGTCCGAAACAGAGGAAGTGGGGGTGCCGAACAAGGGAGGAGCAACCGTTTGCGGAACTGAAACCAGGGGAAGCAGAACCTGTCAACACGGGGTACAATGATTGCGGAGCATACGGGGGAGGGGGCCGAACATTCAAAATGTCCTCCATCTCATCTCGCTCTTCCTCTCTTACTACATAGCTTTTATCCGTCTGTAACCTATGAAGTCTGTCTGCGTGCTCAATCTGTGTTTCATTCTCTTTCTTAGTATGTTCTCTCGCCTTTTGTGCCATCGTCTGCGCTGCTCTCTTCTGAACCACCTTCTCTCTCATCTGACGTTCCCTTACTTCTTTCTGCCACATCCTCAAGGAATCGAACATACTGTGGCGGCTACGCTTAGCAAATAATCTGTCCTGCAAATAATTTAGTTTTGCCACTTCGAAAGAACCAGTCAATGGCCATTGCAAATCTACGTTACCCTTGGTATACTTGTGCCACAAAGTATTAAACAAAATTGGAGTCAATCCATGTTTAACATACATCTCGAAATTAGGTGAGCCCTCCACTGGGGCGGGTTGGCTCTCAGCCAATCTAGTGTCCGAGGCGCCGCAGCAGCACCCGACGCACCGTAGCTTACTGAAACACAGCATCTTCACCCACTCAATCACACACCAACACAAAATTCACACTCACCCTCTCACCAACTCCCAGACCGCACAATCACTACTAAACACACACACATATATTCACGCTTCCTATGCGTCAAATTCCTGCCAAACATGTGTTACCAAAATGGGACAAGGCCCGTCGACCAAGTCCTGGGGAACCTGGACCCTATCGCAGACCGAACAGTACACTCACTGTTCCGAGATTGGGGAACACATCCGCCACCCGGGCGGCACTACAGGTTGCTGCGCACTTTACCACGGGAGACCCGAGACCCGCTCCCAACAAACCACACACACTAGGGGTTCGGGGTGAGTCCCAGAATCCGGCCGCAATGAGCCAAGCCTCGACCGCAGTACCACCCGGTCGGATGACCACAAACAAACGTCCACCCAACCTCCGCTAAGTCTGTCAGAGCACCACTCGCACTCTTAGTTCCCCGGAGCACACTAGCCCCAGGAGCACACAGGCTCCTCCAACCACTAGAGACACGCCGGTCTCGGAGACACACCAGTCTCTTGGAGCGTTCCAGCTCCTTAAATCAACAGTCGGACCACTCACCTTCTATACGCGGTACCGACCTCTACCGTTCTCCACCGCCGGCTGCTGGGACCAACACGGTCAGCTCCGAAGTTCCGCCTTCCGGACCCCGGTGCAGGATCATGAACCGGGACCTCTCCCGATCAGCAGGGTGGGGCAGCGCTGCGAGAACCAAGCTCGGCATCAAATGGGTACCCGGACCCACCGTGCCGACCAGAGGGTCCCCGGCCTTCTGCTACCCACTTACGGGTGAGAAAGATCCTTATCGCGGGGTGCCTGTTCGGGAGCCATCTGATAAGCGTGGCTCAAATCCACCCGAGTGACTTACCGCACTCACCTATAATTACCAAGTAAGAAGTCAGCCGTACAGTGGAGAAGGATGAACAAAGTATTTTATTAGCAGTGGTGGCTGGTGACATTTGAAAGAGGTGGGGCGTAACAGTTTGGGATGTGTGCCCTATGGCGAGTGAGCGTAGGGAGCAACGCTGATCATCATAGGAGGCACATGGAGCTTAAGCCTCAGGTAGCTCCTGCTCTGCCCTTCAAAGATCCGAACAGCACCTGGGCAGCATCCTTGGAGACCCCTGCGCACCCTGTGAGCATGTCTGTACCCCAGTGCGTTCTGATACCCCAGACAGCTCATGAGGGGTCAGAAACAACTCATAAAGCGACAACTGTGAACACAAAGATTTCCCTGGGTTCCTAATGTTGACCCTGTGCCCAAGATAGATTCGATACTCCGGGCAGTTTTTCACCACGGAACAAATGTGGACCACATGGAATTAAATGCATTCCTTGCAGCAGCCAGTGCACACTGTTGAGTTGAAAAATTATCCCTGGGTGGACAACACAGCAGCACACTTGCCAAAAATAAAATATTCAAAATCCTGATAAAAGTCTAAGCACAAGATCTACATGGTGAGCCCACCATTGGTCCTCGAAGGAGAGATCCACGAATGATTTAAGAATATTCATATGAGGCAATACATGCCCTGACAATGTACATCACAATGGGCGCGCTGCAGTGGAGAGTCTGTGCATAAACTGTAAGAGAGCCGGCCGCCCTATCTCTTTACAAGGCCACCCCCAACACTTTGAAATAAAATGTGCTCACTCACCCTTCTTGGAAGTGATGCAGGTATGCACATGCCCTCACCGGTCACACAATACACATACGCGCACATATAAACACATTACACAACATACACATCCACAAACATATACAGCCGCACACACTCTCTCAAAACGCGCATGAGCAATCAGAGGCGGAAAGGGAACTAAAGACATTTCCTGAATAACCTCTGGACGGGAGAGCGAATAATACCCCAATTTACATCGACGACCAGCCAGGTGGCAGACAGCAAGGTCCCACCGTCTCAGATACAATCAATCAATTTTCAAAGCAGAAGAGCTGGCGAGGCGAGCCGCTGCCTAACGCCTAAGAAGCGATGACCATGCGCCACCAGCACAGCCCCATGTTACTAACATGATGTTAGAGAATTATAAAATATAAAAAACTTACCTTGGCTTCCCGCGCTGACTCCCGACTCGAGTCCTGTCCCGAGACTGCAGACTCCCGCCGTCCTGGATTTTGAATGCCTCGTCAGAGTCGTCACTGAAGGCTGCAGGCAGCCTCCCTCCCCTCCATGGCAGCCGGCGCTGATTGGTTCGGCCGGCTGCCCTAACCGCATCATTTCTCCTAGTCTGCATCCTGCAGAACGGAGAGTGGGAGGTGGCTTGGGGGAGCGGCTTGCCCACTGTTGCTAATACTGTCTGTTTGGACAGCCTCTCAGGCTGTCCAAACAGTCCATATTAACAACAGTGGGCAAGCCACTCCCCCAAGCCACTTCCCCCTGCCCTGAGGCTCGAGTAACAAGGAAGTTCTGTTCTGCTGACTGCTTTCTCGCCGTGCGAGAAGGGCAGGCAGAAACAAATGGTAGTTATAAATAAATAACTACCATTTGTTTCTGCCTTCTTCTCGAACGGCGAGAAAGCAGGGGGGGGCGGCGCCCAAATGCCCCCATGCAGTAACTGCCACTGTTTATTAGGCCACAAACTCCCATATGAGAGGGCGCTGTCCGACCTCACCCCTAGGAGTGCGCCAAGAGGACTGACTCATTTCATCACAGCAATACATTATTACATGGTACAGCAAAAAATAAAACACGCCCATACTGGAAAAGTACTAGACCCCGGAGAGGGTGAAGAATGGCCTCACACAAGAGGCATCTGCACCTGCAATAGCAACATTTGGTTATCTCTGCCCAAGGCCGCGGAGCCGGGCCTCAGCATCTCCAGCGCATGAGAACATAACTGATTAGGTTTTTGTTATTAGTTTCGGTCACAGTTAGCTAAGAAACGAAAACTGCTGCGTTCAGGGTTTTTCCTATTCCTACGGGAGGGGGGAATGAGCGAGTGCGACTCGCACGCAGAGAGAAGCACACCAAAATGGTGGCACACATGCTAAGCTAAGAAAACTGAATAACATCACACGCATAAATGAATAATGATATAGAGAATATAAACGTAAATGCATAAATGAATACATCATTTGTTAGACACACTATGCTAACTCATAAATGTAAATGTTTATGGGCGGGCATCGGAAAACGAAACCTATCAGGGCCCTTCGGCCCAGCCTGTCCCCTGCCTTTGGCAATCCTCCACTGCTCTGAGGGCGTAGCCAGAGTGAGGCATTGCGTGACCGCGTGACGTCCCCCGCACTTGGAACACTCATGCTTAAATTTACAGGAAGGTCGATTGCAGAAACCCCTATTGAAATCCCAGCAGGCCCCAGTGGATCCCGGCTTGATCTGCTGTCCGGCTGCCCCTGTCCACACCGCCTGAGCTCCCTGACCTCCGGAAACACCCTGACCACCCGCCCCAGACTGGGCGGGCGCGACTGAAAAGACCGATAGGTGACCGGAAGACCACTGGCCGTATGTGTAGAAGTCGCCGCCTGCGTCAATGACATCTATTGGACCCAGAGTTCCTGGTCAACATCCCCCCATGGCTTGTCCGGGTTAAAACTAATCCTGGCCCTGAACTTCTCGTCATAGCTCAACCAGGCAAATCCCCCGAAATGCAACTGCGCCTTCCTGATCACATCCATATACTTAAACAGCGCAATCGCCCGATCTGCGTGCTTCTCGCAATAGATACTCGCATAGATCAAAAAAGCCAACGTCCAATTCTCCATCGTCACCGTCACCGCCTGGTCAACTCCCACTCCTCCTCCTTCGACCCCTCCTTCGCCTGAATCTCCCTGTGCTAAAGTTTAAACACATCAACGTATTCATGCTTCCAAATCCTTGCCCTCGTCTTCTCTGACAAATGCGACCCGAGAGGCATTGCCAGACCCATATACGGTAACTTCTTCTGCACTTTCTCAACCCCATCCTCCTTTCCCCCATGGTCCTCAGTCTTGTAAGTCCTCGCACTGGCCGTCGCGACCTGCTTCTTACCATCCAGCGGAAACGGCCCCGCTCCACCTGATGACCCCAGCTCCGCACAGACCCATCCCCCACACCCACCGATGGGCAGGCCTTCTTCCTCCCTCCTTTCGCCCCATCCCCCCAAGCATCCCACCAGGTGCCCTCACCTGATAAAGTTGCAGGGACGTCCCGCTCTGTCCTCCATGTGTCCGCCGGCTTCAAAGTCCCTCTGCTGGCCCGACCGGCGCCATCCCGTTTCTCCTGGAAAACACCAAGCTTGCCCATTGCCACTCTACCCTTCCCCCAGCTCTCAACCTCACCCTCTTCCAACTCATCATCCTCATCCTCGTAATCCAACATCTCATCCTCCATCAACTCATGCACCTCAGTCACCACCCTCTTAGCACATTTCCCTTTCACTCCATGCACAAACTCGCACTCCAACATCGCTGGTGCCCGCTCCCTCGGTGGAGGGCAGGCCGCCGCAGACCTCCCTGCTGCTTCGTCCCGGCCTTTGGAGGCTGTCTTGCGCCCCGCTGGCCCACCCCGGCCACTGCCAGCTGTCCCTGCTGACCTGCACCCACCCCCCCCAAGCCGTATGCGCCCGGGGCTGCCCCAGTGCCACCAGGTCTCTGCACTGCCAAGGAAGCCCCTGCCCCCTCTATCCAGACCCACTCCCCGAGGGCCCCAGGAACCCCTACATCCCGGCCTACATCAGTCTTCCCCCCACGCGCAGGTGCCGGGGCCCCTTTGCCCCCGGGCACCCCACCCGCCTTCGCCTCCCTGGCCGCACATAGGTGCTGCCACTCACCCTCAGCCTCCTCAATAATGCGGCGAGGTCGCGAACCCTCTCCTCCTCCGACATAAGCTCCCACCTGGCATACCATGAGCCCTGCCTCTCCAGGTCCCCCAAGGGACCCTTCCCAGAAGGGGGCACCATGGGAACCCCCTTCACAGACCCCACCCCCCTGCTACTGCACCTTCAGTGGGCCTTTGCCCTTGGATCCCTGTGCCTTGACCACTCCCTTCCTGCCCTTCGAAAGGTCCACTGGCTGCCCACTGGAGAGGCCCCCCTCCTCCCCCCCAGACTCACCTTCCGACAGCATGAGGGCGAAATCATCCCCAGCCGCCGCCTCCCAATCACCCAGATCCTCCCCCACTGCCCTCACTACTCTCTCCATAGTCCACCTGGCACCAACTGACCCCCATTCCTAACCCCCCAACCAGGGAGGCCGAGGGAGCCAGACCCAGCTGGGGATCCACTGCAGGCTGCTGATGGGCCCTGAGCCCCTCCCCGAGGCCACCCACCCCACCCGGCACCACATCCCCTTCATCAGCACAAGCAGGGAGGCTCAGCCGTCTCCCTCCGCGTTTGGGGGCATCTTGCTGCCTTTCCCCCCTCCCCCGCCCGACATACCTCCTCGAGTCCCCAGGGGCTCGTCTATGCATGCGGCGACGGCTGCGGCAACCCCTGCAGAAGCGGACCTAGACGTTCGGGTCATTCCGAACCACGCCTGGTCCAAAACGATGGGCTGGAGGAGGTCGACCCTCCCAGCCGGGCCGAGCACCTGCAAAGCCGCCCGCACCGCCTCTGCATCAGGCGTTGCCATGCCGACTCCCGAAGCGCTCCTCTCACCACCGTGTGACAAACTCCTCACTGCGACCTTCCACCTGTGCCGCGCACCGGGGCACCAGTGGCGACACGCTCCGTTGATAAATGACACCCCGCCTCTCTAAACTGTAAAACACCGCTAGCCACAAACTAAACCTATTCCCTGAGACACCGGGGACAGGAAGAGGAAGTCCTTCCCCTCCTGTCCCCTCAAATAACCTCCTAACCCCCCACCCCCTAATCCCACCCCCTAACCTAACTTCCTGAATGCCCGTTCTATCGCGCGAACACCCCGAGGAAAAGACTGGTCTGTCGACCTGCTTTCCCCGAGGGCCGCAATGCAGCCGGGCTGGAGAAACCTAAGTGGACATGGGTGTTTGGCCGGCCTGAGACAGTCGGCCACACACACATACGCACTTAAAAGTGCACATAGCACTCCTCCTTCCCCCTCCTATGCCCCAGCCCCGCCTCTCCCTGCACAAGCTGGCTCAGAGCTGGCAAATCGAAAATAATACTAAGATATTGTTTTATTTTTCAATTGCTGGCTCTGAGCCAGTAGGGCGACGCTCCTCCACCCCTGTTTCCTCACGAAATTGGTGATTTCCTGTTCCCTTCAAACTGTAAAAGAGACTCTTATTTCTCCACTAATCATTAGCAATCTTAACAACATGTTGGTTTTACTTGCAGATTACCTTCATCGAAACATTTGTGTGATCTCAGAAAGTTTGACCTGCCAACTCCACCACCACTCAGCTCCGGGTACATTTCTGTGGAATGCATATCTTTCCTCTTTTGATCAAATTTCACTTTCTACTTCCTGTGTCTCACCATTAAATACGTGAAAGTGACAATATTGAGAAAAATTAAGTGTAACTTTATCACCAGATTCAGAATCGTTGCTGTCTCTAATGCTAAAAGCACTGCCAGTCTATTTTCTTTTCTAATGCTACATTTATCCACCTTCTTGTGGTAAGTCAGCCTGCCTGCATGATAGCAAGGAGCGTTCAATATTTGTTTGCATTATGCATCGAACTGAAAGACACTTTTCAGAAACTACTCCCAATTCCCATTTACTCAGAAAACAAATGTTTTCAATCTATTTACTTTCGTACACCTGACAAAAACTCCTAATGAAAGAAATTTTTTTTAGTAAACTGTTGTTCACCTACTAATTTAAAAAGGATTTCTATAGGGACACGGATTCAGACAGGTTTATGATGTTAACTGTTGCTTGAAGCCTTTTATCTCCATCAAAACCTCCACTCAATTTTCTTATACAATCGAAAGGAATTCATGAAAGTGCACTTCTGATCCCAGCAGGCAGCACTAAGTTGAACTCACCTGTGAGGCCCACTGAGGGCTAATTAAATAAAGGACATGCAGAGGAGAGTGCCTTTCCACCTATCTTGCGCCGTATCATGAAGCCTGTGACCAAGGAACTGCTCCTCTGAAATGCGTAAGGCAATGAAATGCATCTGCATGAAAATAATGGTTTCTTTTAAAACACCTTGACTGCTAGCGGTTTTCCCGCTGTGTGCTGGGATTTCGAAAATCCCGAGTAACATGACGAGCTCAGCTCGTCATCAGCATACGAGCGCCGTAGCTGATGACGAGCTGAGCTGAGCTGATCATATATAGATATAGCTATAGATACATATTACCCACTGGCTGTCGTCAGTAGGTAGTTATGTTTAGGACCAAGTTTCTATCAAAAAAGTGATTTTCAGTTGCCTTTGGGTAAATTGATGAATCTTCATGATATTTCCCCCCCAAATTTGCCCGTTACTTCAGCTGCTGTCTGGAAAGTTTTGGGCTGGTTCATCAAGCGGGAGTCAAGAAAAGAAGGGGGGGGTTCCAAAAACGCATTTCCCCCATGTTTTTTCCAGAGGATCTTTGAACACGACTACAGCCAGAACCGCTGAATAGAACTAAATCAAATTCGACCGAAAGTTAGCTTTTGATCCACATCATTCGTTTTGTGATTTGGTGTAAATCCATTGAGTAGTTTTGGAAATATTAAGAAAAATCTAAATTTGTATATATAGGACGCGGATCCTCAGCGGATCTGGCAGTCCTCCTGTTGAAATCTGATTAATTGCCAACACTTGAACCAGGAAGTGTTGGCAGCCATCTTTGAACTTGACTTGAGCTGAGTCCCTCAAAAAATGTAAAAAAGAAAGAAAGGGGGACAGAGTAGGACTACCTTGAGACCCTAAAACTGGTGGTGGGGTCCCAGAGGGACCTGCATAGCGTTCAAAACATTACTTGTATCACTTTTGCCACAAAATTGCAGGTGTATCCATGGATTCGTGGCAAAATTGGGAAAAAAAGCACATGCTCCTAGGCATCTTTGTAAGGAAGCCCCCGGGTGGGGCAAATGCCGGGGGCATGCAGTCATTATTAGCATAAAAGAGGGGGGCACATGGGGTCTCCCTCCAAGATTTTATAAAAGCCCTAGGACCGGCACCACCCCTGGTTACTTCTTTTTAATTTTTTCAGGGGTGCCCATGCGGCAGCCTGGGGCCCCAGGGACCACCACCACCCAGGGCAAATGCTTTTAAATAAATGCGGGTGGCCCACATTCCCAGGTCACTTTAAGAAAAGGATGCGGGTGGACCCACCCCAGGGACCATCACCCCCCAGGGCAAAACAAAGTAATAGTGCAAGGGGGCAAATAGGGCCTTCCCCACAGCCACCTCCCTCAAAGTAGCAAATTAATGCAGTGGGGCCAACAAGGATTTTTTAAAGATTGATGCAGGGCGTGGAGACTTCCCCAAACCCTGGGGACCACCACCTCCTCAGGTTTAAAAATAAAATTATGATGTAGGGGTACCGCACAGATCCCCTGAGCCCGAGGGACCATTACCTCCCCGGAGAAAATAGAAGAAAGGAGGGGCACAATGCGGGCCACCCTCCTGGAGTCAATAATGGCCCTTGAGACCACCAACTAAGTATGAGCGCAAAATCCGTTCCGCTCGAGGATTTTGCGAATTTTCGGTAAATTCGCGATCCGCGAACTCCTGCGAATTTACCGCGAATTCGCAAATCCGCGAGCGGCGGATTCCGGGGGCAAAAGTTGAAGCCTGGCTGGCCTGTCAACTTGTAACTATTTTACGATGGCGCCGGCAAGCTGCCAGCACCATCCTAAAATAGTTACTAAGTTAGCTTCAACAGGAAGCTCTAATAGATAAAATAAAGCAGGTGCGGAGCTTCCTGTTGAAGCTAATTTAGTAAGTATTTTAGGATGGCGCTGGCAGCTTGCCGGCGCCATCGTAAAATATTTACAACATGCCCTTCCTGTGAGCCCAAAAACAATTGTGAGCGTCGTCGAGGCAGGTGTGCCTTCTTCCCAAATCTACAGTGGAAAATCAGCTGTGATGCTGGATAGAGGCTTTTGCATCCTTGACTTTCATGAGCGAAATACCCGTGCTTTTCATGTGACTAGGAGCTTCTTTCTCTTCATCTGCTGAACTGATCTTTCTCTGACCTTTTATACACACAAGAAGCATGTGTGAACTCGCATGGAAGCCCTGCCCATTTGGCCCCGCCCACACACTCGCGGTTTGTACCGTCTTCCCGCCATTCACCCACTATGATGGACAGCTCACTCAAGGTACCCCTGCGCCCTTCGGGGCGATTGCATAGTAACACACACATGGTCGCTCGAACTAGTTGATGCTCAAATTCAGTGACTCATTCATTAGCCCAAAAACAATCGTGAGCGTGTCGAGGCTGGACAGGTGTGCCTTCTTCCCAACTCTACCGTGGAAAATCAGCTGTGATACTGGATAGAGGCCTTTGCATCCTTGACTTTCACGAGCACAATACCCGTGACACAAGAAGCATGTGTGAACTCGCATGGAAGCCCTGCCCGTTTGGCCCCGCCCACACACTCGCGGTTTGCACCGTCTTCCCGCCATTCACCCACTATGATTGACAGCTCACTCAAGGGACCCCTGCGCCCTTCGGGGCGATTGCATAGTAACACACACATGGTCGCTCGAACTAGTTGATGCTCAAATTCAGTGACTCATTCATTAGCCCAAAAACAATCGTGAGCGTCGTCGAGGCTGGACAGGTGTGCCTTCTTCCCAACTCTACCGTGGAAAATCAGCTGTGATGCTGGATAGAGGCCTTTGCATCCTTGACTTTCACGAGCACAATACCCGTGCTGTTCTTGTGACCAGGGGCTTCTTTCTCTTCATCTGCTGAACTGATTTTTCTCAGACCTTTCAAACACACAAGAGGCATGTGCACTCGCATGGAAGCCCCGCCCCAAATCCGCGGATCCGCAAATCCGCAAAATCCGCGGATTTTGCGGATCCACGATCCGCATATCCGCAAAATCCGCGGATCGTGGATCCGCAAAATCCGCCCATGCTTACCACCAACCCCCATGGCCGGCTCCTGCTGTGTCAGGGGGTGCCTACCCATAGGACATAGCAGTTTGCTCTGACTTCGTGGGATCTTTGGCAGCTCCTGCCAAGTCAAAGCAAACACTCTGCTGTCATCAAGCGGGGACTGTAAAATGTTCCCGCTTGATGACAGCAGAGTCATCTCAGTCTGGAAAGAGCAGAAAGAGGGAAAATAGAGGTGAGAAATGAGCAAAAAGAGGCAGAATAAAGGTCAGACAGGAGCAGAAAGAAGCAGAACAAAGGTCAGAAATGAGTACAAAGAGGAAAAATAAATGAGAGAAACGAGCATAAAGAGGCAGAATAAAGGTCATCAATGAGCAGCATGAGGCAGAATAAAGGTCAGAGGGAAGCAAAGGAGCAGAATAGAGGTTAGACACTAGCTTCAAGAGGCAGAGAATAGGTCAGAAATGAGGAGCCAGAGGCAAAATAGGGGTGAGAAAAAGGCAGTAGGCGGCAAAATAAAGGTCAGGAGTGAGCAGGAAGAGGCAAAAATAATGAGCAGAACGAGCAGATAGTGGCAAAATAGAGGGCAGGAGCAAGGACAGAAGAGGCAGAAAAATTAGCAGAAAACAAGTGGAGGAGGCACAAAACTAAAGGCAGCAGAGGATAGTGGACTGCAGGCAAGCTGGACAGGAGGCCCATCTCAGGGGGAGCTGGCATGAGGACCTGCTTCCATGTGCCCCTCTTCTTATTTTACAGCTGAACCACTGACAGGCCCACTCAAACACTCATCTACCCATTCAGAGACCCACTTAGAGACTCACAAACCCACTGACAGACACACTCATGCTCCCATTTACAGATCCATTCAATCACTCATTCACCCATTCAAAGACACACTGCGAGACTCACACCCACACTTACAGACCCATTCAGAGACTCATTCACATACTCATGCATCCACTCACAGTCCCATTCAGAGACTCACACACCTACTCATAGACCTACTGAGACCCTCATGCACCCACTCACAGATCCACTCAGACACTCATCCACCCACTTACATACTAACTAATGCACTTGTGTTCCCATTCACAAGCCCTCTCAGAGACGCATGCACTCACTCACAGATTCACTCAGAGAGTCATGCACCCACATATCTGACCCACTCAGACACTCACTCACCCACTCACAGACCCACTCAGAGACACACACAACCACTGACAGACCCACTCAGACACTCATGCACCCACTCACTCAATCAATCAGAGACTCATCCATCTACTCTCAGACCATCAATGACACTCAGACACCAACTCACAGACCCACTCAGACACTCATGCACTCACTTACAGACCCACGCAGACACTCACACATCTAGTCACAGACCCACTCAGAGACTCATGCACTCACTCACAGACCCACTCAGAGACTCATGCACTCATTCACAGACCCACTCAGAGACTCTTGTACTCAATCACAGACCCACTCATGTACCCACTCACAGATCCACTTAGACACTCATGTACCAACTCACAGGCCTAATCAGACATTTAAACACCTACTGAAAGATCTACTAAGACACTCTAAGAATCATACACTTACTGAGACCATCATGTGCTCACTCACACATTCACAGTCAAAGGTTAGAGGTTACATTTAGGAAATAAAAATGTTAAAAGTAGTATCACTCAGAAGTAGAGCACCTAGTTTACTAATCTAACTCTTGTAGTAGGTTAGTGTATATCTTCAACACTCATAGGGGCATATTCTCAAGGAGCTATTGCCGAGTTAACAGCCCTTTTTATCGCAGCCAAAGTCACGATAAACGTATCACCTCATTTACAAGCTGGTGCTAACAGCCCGTAGCACCAGTTTACCTGCGATAGCTGCCGCAAAAACCATTGTCACAGATGACCCCTGTAACTATCACTAATGAGATGCAGAGTAGGCGCTCCCGTGCCAAAAGCCACGACAACACCACTTACGCAACATTGTCAACTACCTGCCAGATCTGCAATACGACCACAAAACATGCGATAAGGCGCGTTAGCAGCAGAAAACTAACACCTGCTCTGACCTGGTGTAAAGTCGGACCACAGCCTGCACCAGAAAAGGGAGCCAAGGCCAGAGCCACACGTGAAGGGCAACAGTTGCCATGGAGTCACTGATTATGGAGCCCGGACACCCAAGAGGGCCACAACACCCACCGCCACCACCCTCAGGACCCCCCCTCCCTGGGCCCCCCCCCCCCGGCCAATGATATGTCACATCAACCACACGGAATCATGTACCACATAATCCGCCTGATGTCACACAATCACATCTGGTGGCATGCATGTGTTGTCACAAAAATGAGCATCACACATTCACCTTCGAATCAACAAATGAAAAAATGTATTTAACTAAACACAGAACAGAAATGAAGACACATGGCAGCGCCCCTTGGGACAATCCGTAGGTCACAGCCTGTAAGCCAAAAATCATGATGAGAAGATGTGTCCTGCGCACATCAAGGGACAGAGAGAGAGCGAAGGAGAGAGAGAGAAAGAGAGGGAGAGGGACATAGACGGACAGAGAGGGGGAGAGAGACACAGATAACAGAAGAGATGGACAGGGAGAGAGAGTGCCTACACTGCGCACCCAGGCCACACTGCTCACCTGCT